>NW_027362772.1:0-636250 GCF_046119375.1 Phyllobates terribilis
TGTGATCTAGCGGGTAACTACTGGGTTTCTCAGTTCATTAAGGCAGCTTTTAGATCTAGACCTATTATTAAAAGCAGCTTGGTTCCCTGGGATTTAAATTTGGTTCTAAAGGCCTTGACTAGCTCGCCGTTTGAGCTAATAGTCAGCAACCCTTAAATCCCTCTCCCTTAAGACTGCTTTGTTAATAGCTTTAACCTCGGCCAGGAGCATTAGTGACATCCAGGGCCTGTCTATGGCCTTGCCGTTTACTCAAATTCTGGATGATAGGCAGGATCTAGTCTAAAAATCACTCTCTCTCTCCCTAAAGTAGCCACTCGTTTCCACAGTCTTCAGGAAGTCCTCCTACCCTCCTTTTGTCCAAATCCTAGTAACCAGAAAGAGGCGGAGTTACATACATTAGACGTGAGGAGATGTGTGGTTAGGTACCTTTCAGTTACCAGAAGCTTTAGGAAAGATAACTCGCTGTTTATATCCTACCAAGGGGCTAGAAAACGGTCTAATGTCACAAAGTCCACCATAGCTAGATGGAATAGGGAGGCCATTTCTCTAGCATATACATCTAGAGGCAAGGAAGTGCCAGGAGGGTTGAAGGCTCAGTCCACCCGGGCTGTGGTGACCTCCTGGGCTGAGAAGACAGGTGTCTTGATTAGAAGACATATGTAAGGCTGCTACCTGGTCCTGTCCCTCTACATTCCATAGACACACCCATATCTAACCTATATAGTATCGGCTGACCTCACCTTTGGGAGAAGCGTGTTCCAGGCTGTGGTCCTTCAATAGATTACTTCATCCCTGTAATTCTCTCGTGGTGCTGTCATGGTCGACCGATAAAATCATAAGTTACTTACCGGTAATGGGATTTTTCGGAGACCATGACAGCACCCTTACATTCCCTCCCTTCACGTTTGTGGGAGCACTCCCCTTTTATAATTTATAATCTCACACTCAATAGGTGTCATGAGCTATGGCAACTTTGTGATTGCTTGCTGTGTTCATTAACCTGGCGGTCCTCTCAGTGCTCTGTAATCCAAACTGAGGCGGGAGAGAGGTGGCGCCCTTTTAAGCCTGTAGGTTTCCTCTCCATGGTGGGCGGATCCCCTCTCTCGTGGTGCTGTCATGGTCTCTGAAAAATCCCGTTACCGGTAAGTAACTTATGACTATTCATTTGATGGAGCAATCAAAAAGTTGTACCCCAAAATGGTAAGTATTAAAAACGGTCTTAGAAAATTGAAACATGAGCCAAACAATTTGTTTGCAAAGTTTAGAATTTTTTAAAAGCAGTGAAATGTTTTTGTTTTTTTTTCTTCTGCACCATTTCACTTTATTTGGAGTTCATTACCCTTTTTTCTATATCTTGCACAGTAAAGTGAATGGTGTCATTCAAAAATACTGTAATTTTGTACCACAAAATACACCTCAACCCTGCTGTATTGAATAGTGTCTGTGTTATTCACTATATAATATGTTGTTTTTTATGGTATACTCATGTATAGTGACTAGTGATGATCGAGCGTGTTCTATGAACCCCTTCGGCGAGCACGCTGTCTAACAGCCGTGACACTTGCAGGCACGGCGACATTAAAAGAAATGCCGAGCATGCCAAAATACTCAGCGAGCACCCGAGCGTGCTCGCCGAAGGGGTTGATAGAACACACTCGATCATCACTAATAGTGACCAGATACCTCTAAGGAATCTTTTTTACTGGTGCTTGAAGTACAAATTTTTGTAGCGCTAAAGATTAAGTAGTATGCAACTATGTGAACTGCAATTGCCATTTAAGAATTTAAGGGAATCCATCAGATATACCCCTCCCTCCAATTCCCATTCATGACCATGCAGGATTTGGAAAGCTAAATCCATAGACACCTCTATATCTTTTATCTGTTGCTGCATTTCTGAGTGCTCTGGGTGTAACGGAGCACTTACCGAGCCTCAGCCTTCCAAGGTTGCTTCCCTGCCCAGCACCAGCCTCTTTATCTTGATTGATAGCTTACTTTCTGATTTTCCTTGCTTGGTGCCTGACGTCCCCAAAAACTGTGAGCTATCATTGACACTGAGGCTAAGTTCCCACCACGAGCTTTCAGTGAGCTTTTGATGTTACAGATTTAAAGAAAAAAAAACAAGTAACCTATTTTACTTAATAGGTGCAGGAATGCTGTAGAAAATCTGCAACATCGAAAACTCATCAAAAGCGATGGGAACGTAGCCTAAAGAGAATGGATGCTTGCTGTGGGAGATAATCTCAGGAGACAGAGACTTAACTCCTCATTTGCATGTGAACCAAAATTCTAATTACTTAGGAGTGCAGCAACAGGTAGAAGATATAAAAGTGTCCATTGGTTTAGATTTACATTTCAAAGGCCTGCATGCCCACATCTGAGGTCAAACAGATTTCCTTTTAAAATTAGTGTATTGCTTTGAACTGGAGCTATTGCTCAATCAGTAGCGCCACACACAGTCACAAGGTAGCCCTAGCCTAATGGAGCACCATAGACACTAGCACTGGGAACTTTCCCTCCGTACACGCAAAACATACACAAAAAAAAGCAATTTGGCACGTTATTAATTATTTATGTAGATTTATAGAATGAAATGTTGGATCTCGTACGAGCTCGATCCTTGTTTTTCACAGAACTCATATCTATTATAGTCTAGGGCTGTTCACATATTTCTGCGGATCGCATATTTTTCACCGAAACACGTTGACCTGTCGGATTTTGATCCAAATCAAAGTTTAGAACTTCTCGGATGCAAAACAAAGCTGATGAAAATTGGTCTTTTTTTTTTTTTACCTACAAGAGAAATCACTGTGGTCTGAATGAGGCCTTACTCTATTATTTATTTCTTAAGCAGCGTTCATTCCAGGCTGCTGTACACATGAAGAGGGTTTACACACATAAAATACATATATAAAACACAGAAACAAGCTAACCTTGACAGACTAGTATGGAGGGGGACACTGCCACCACGAGCTAACAGTGTGGATTCTGGGGTCTCGCGCCTTCCCTCAGGGTGTATTCCAAAAGCCGCCTCCAATAAGCAAGTTCTGGACAAGCTGCAGGTGGAGAGGGAGCCCGGATTACGGTGAAGGCCCAGACTGCGTCTCTGTTTTACACTTACGAGGGAAAGAAGTATCTCCTGAACCTGATCCACACTCCGGTGAGTGTGACGTTTCTTCTTGATTTGTTTCTCTGTGCTCTTGTTGCAGATGTTCAGATACTGAATGAGTTATACAAAATGCAGCAGCTGCAATAATAATAATAATAATAATTTATTATTTTACAGGGTGGGCCATTTATATGGATACACCTAAATGAAATGGGAATGGTTGGTGATATCATCTTCCTGTTTGTGGCACATTGGTATATGGGAGGGGGAAAACTTTTCCAGATGGGTGGTGACCATGGCGGCCATTTTGGATCCAACTTTATTTTTTCAATGGGAAGAGGGTCATGTGACACATCAAACTTATTGAGAATTTCATAAGAAAAACAATGGTGTGCTTGGTTTTAACGTAACTTTATTCTTTCATGAGTTTTGTACAAGTTTATAACCACTTATAAAATGTGTTCAAAGTGCTGCCCATTGTGTTGGATTGTCAATGCAACCCTCTTCTCCCACTCTTGACACACTGATAGCAACACCGCAGAAGAAATGCTAGCACAGGCTTCCAGTATCCGTTGTTTCAGGTTGATATCACCAACCATTCCCATTTAATTTAGGTGTATCCATATAAATGGCCGACCCTGTAGATCTAACACTGTTTTTTTTTTTTTTATAGACGCCCATAAGAGCTATCCAATATTTTAAAATTGAAAGAGTTTGCTCTCAGATTACAACTTATCACTTTTCTACAGAACAGATTGCTTGCTAATAGCTGAGGACCCATCTCTGGGACCCCAATCACAGGAAATCAGGTGCAGGAGCCATATTACGCCAATGGATTGGCCGATGAGCGCGTGCACTGCTGCTCCACTCAAAGTGTAATGGGCTGCCGGAGATGGCCGAATTCAGAGCTCAGCTATCTCCATCAGTCCCGTAGACAATGGCACCACTCCATTAAAAAAGGGGATGTGAGACATCTGTTCTTCTGATCATTGGAGGTCCCAGTTGTCACCCCCCCCCCCCCACAGAATAGCCAAAAAGTTGCGATCTTGGCACAGCCTATTTAAGAATGCTATAGAAAAAAAAACACCAGCTCACCCACAGCGGCTCTCGGCGTGCTGAAGCCCGGAGATCGTGTGGCCACACGTGTGTAAATCACAGGAAAAAGAAAAGGAACTCCAGCTCCATAAAATCCATCTTTATTATTTCATCTTTAAAAGTCCATTAATCCACAAGGTTCAAGTGAAACATTTATGCAACATAGCAACATGTTTCCAACGCTCAGCATTCTTTGTCCATCTACATACGAAATGACTCCCCTCACATTTATACATGGTTATTTAAGAATGCGCCTTGTATCCATCAATCCATATTTGTCCAACATGTTTTCCCTTTTAACGTTTTTGTACTTTTGTAGGGTCATGTTGATTTTAGCTACGAAGTTTCAAGGTCCCTTTCTGCTTGCCAAGGTGTATTATTGGTGGTCGAAGCAAATGAGGTACTTTTCCTTAGTGACGTTGTATGTAATTATAATGCATATGCTACCTGTAGGGTAGATATAATTTATGATATACTGATTACTTCTTTATTCTTCCAGATTTATTGTACACTTGCATCTATACTCTTATTAGATTCTGATTATATAAAGACAGAGACTCTGATTCCAGCCATGTGTCAATAACTGGCTGCTTGTTTTAGTTTTATCACTCAAGGACTAGTAAACCTGCTACCATGTAGTCCTCCACATTCATGAGCTCTATATATAGCCCCACCCGCACCACTGATTGACAGCTTTCTGTGTACCCTGTGCATAGGCAGAACATCTGCAGCTAATAAAGGGAATTTATCAACACTGCATCAAGCAGCTCGGTAAGTGACACATCGCTGGAATCCAGGAACCACGGGTTTACCGTAACTAGAGGGGCCAGAAGACTGCGACGTCTGAGCTCCTGCACTGATTAGAAGCACTTCACTATCATATTAAACCGTGAAGGTTTCTGCTAGCAGTGCAAAGGTTAATCTGTTCAGTTGAGAGCTGCTAGAGCTTTCCAGCATTGATGGTCTCAGCTGTTCAGTGTTGGCCTCTCGCCTCTCCTATATATACTCGCCTCTGGCAATCTTGGATTGCCAGTGTTAGATTTATGCTGCCTAGTTCTGGAGTCAGAGGTGTTGGTTGTTTTGAAGAGGCGTTTGTGTGTTAACCGCTGTCATTGCCAGAGACATAAGGAGACACTCCAATTTGCAGGGGGCCTGGGATCAAGGGCCCCTAGGTTTGAGTTAACTGAGGAACCCATGCTGTTGGGTGTGGCGACTTGTTCTGTTGGTCCAACTGTAGTTTGGCGGAAAGGGGGAGTGTGTGTGTGTGTGTGTGTGTGTGTCTTTCCTAAATTCCTAAACACCCACCAGAAAACTAAGGCGCCCGAGTTGCGGGGTGAATTGGCAACTCGGGGGTGTACTTATTTTCTCTGTGGGTAGGTCACAATTTTTTTTTTTTTACCGTCCAAGATCCATCTTGGCAAAAGTATGGTGGTAATTTCTGCCTTTCTGGACAGTGGGGCGGGGTTTATTTTGATCGACGCTAGGTTCGATCAGGACCTCAAACCTCATAAATTTTCTGGCTCAACACCCATAATCGCCATTGACTCTGCACCCTTGAGCTAGGGGTATTTTACTCTTATCGCTCGTGTGCTACATCTGCAGGTAGGGGCCTTGCACTCAAAATTTATTGACTGTTATGTGCTAGAGGGCTTGCCCTCTCCTGTGGTCCTTAGACTACCTTGGTTTACGCTGCACAATCCTGTGGTAGGTTGTGTGCCCACTTTATCTTTTAAGCGTTTCCGCAGCGGCAATTCCATTGCAGAAACGCTTAAACGCTTGGTAGAAGGTCTGCAATGTTCCCCAATGATAATCCGCATGTGCTGTGCACATGCTGCGGAAATTTCCGCTGCGCATTATCAGTGCGGAAAAATCCGCAGCACTACCAGTTATTTTGCGTAATCGCGACGTTTTACCTCCATTGACTTGCATTGAATTGCTTAATACCCGCATGACTACATGTGCACATGCGGATATTAAGCGATTCAACGTGCGGATGGTACCCGGGTCTGGAGAAGAGGAGACTCTCCTCCAGACCCGGGTACCATGGTACCTGTAAAAAAAAAAAAAAAAAAAAAAAAAAGACAAGAAAAAAATACATTATACTTACCTTGTGATGGCCCCCGGTCTTTTCTCCGCTGAGTCGAGTCTCTTGTACGGCTCGTCGGCGGTCGCGTGACCTGTCACATGACTAAATGACGTCATGGAAGGTCCTTTCACACCACTGTGAGCCATACAAGAGACCAGGGGCCATCAGAAGGTAAGTTAAATGTTTTTGTTTTTTGTTTTTTTTTTACCATTTTTAATCTTTTTTCTTCAACTATTAACTTGGTCACACTATATAAATCCATGCCGGTTGCCGGTTGCATGGATTTATATAGTGTGACCAAGTTGTCAAGCACTTTCCAAGTGATGCTAAAATCGCTTGGAAACCGCTTGACAACCCGCATGTGGAAATGCATGTGAAAAAACGCTTCACTTACGCTTGTCCCTGGCAGGAAAAACGCATGTAAAATCCGCATGCATTTTTTCTGCCAGGGAGATGCAGAAACGCTCAGGAAAAATCCAGAGCATTTCTGCATCGTGGGCACTTAGCCGTAGACTGGCAGACTCAGGAGGTGGTAAAATGGAGCGAGTATTGCCAAGAACACTGCTTGGTCACTCGGATAGCCATGGTGGGTCTGATTTCAGGAATGTGTTTTCTGAACAGGGGTGTCAAGAACTTCCACCCCATCATCCTTATGATTGCGTCGGTAATATTATTCCTGGGGCCAAGCTGCCAAAAAAGCAGGTTATATAATATCTCTGGTTCAGAGAGGCAGGCCATGAAAAACTAGATCACTGAAAGTCTACCAAAGGGCCATATAAGACGTTCTTCATCTCCCGTTGCAGTGGGGTTTTTCTTTGTCAAAAAAAAAAAAAGACTAGGGGTTGCGCCCCTGCCTTGATTTTTGTGAGTTTAATCAGATCACGGTCTGGGATGCATATCCTCTCCCTCTCATCCCAGACCTCTTTAGAAAACCATTTGGCTCCTACAATTTGATTAAACTAGACCTCAGGGGGGCTTATAATCTCATTCACATTGAGGAGATGAGTGGAAGACGGCCTTCAATACTCCTGAGGGGCACTATGAAAACCTTGTGATGGCATTTGGGTTGACTAATGCTCCCATTTTTACTCATCTGGCATGTAGATCACAACAAACCCATCTTGATGACATAATGGTAGACTCCATACTAAATAAGGAGGGAGTCACTGACTGTGGTGGCCCCTCCCCGGGCCATGGCGATTGGTGACCCCCCCCCTTCGCTGCCCCTTACTGACCAGTGATCCTGAAGCCCCCAGAAGGATCCAATGAAGCGAAAGGGACGGCTGCTACAAGCCGTCCCATGGATACATAAACACCGGGACATCCCACGTTACTTCCTTTCTTTGCTGGTCCCGGAGTCGAACGTCATGGAGATTTCAGGATCAGGTCAGATTGCTGAGGCCCTCCAGGCTGGGTTTGCACAGGGGGGCGAGCGCTGGTTACAGGCTCTCATGTCGGGGCTCAGCGCTCATCCCCCTGGCCCCACCTCTAAATCCCCAGATCACCCTGCCCCTGGCCCTCAACCCCTTATGGGAACATCATATTCCCCAGTCCCAGTCCCCTCACCACTTGGGCCTACTCACCCACTCCAATTGCCCACGGTACAACGGTCCCCTCCACGGCGGTCGGGTCATCTGGAACGGAGGGCTGCATTACTTCCGCGGCCTGGTCCCGATCCCCTTCCTCACCCGATCGCCGCATCCGCACAACTTTACAGTGTTCATCGGGCCACTCAACCCAGGGCGGTAGGCGGCTGCGGTAGTGCTGCGGGCGCTCGCTGACTCGGGGAAGCGGGCAGCCGTGGTGGTCCGGTGGCCGCACGCCAGTGGGGAAGGGCGCGCAGCGACAGCAGGGCGGCGGGCGCGCGCCGGCGTGGGGTTGGGGGGTTCCTCTCTGCGGTCGCGCGCCGGAGCAGGGAAGCGGGCGCGTGACTCCACTAGGCTGGAGAGGCATGTTGGGGGAGGCGGAGCTGGAGGGCAGGAAGCGCTCGATGCGCATGTACAGGGCGCGTGTCCGCCCCACGTGACCCCACAGGTCACGCCCCCCAGTGCAGAATGCTGCGGGGCGGAGCAGGAAGCTGAAGCTAGTGCGGCGGTGGACCCTGCGCCTCACTTACTGCGGGCGCAGGGCTCCTCTGCACTAATAAATGAGTGCGGGCTGTCTTCCATGTCGGCGGCGGGCACAGAGGGGATTCAGGTCTCCTGCCTGCCACCGGCGCTGGAGACAGCACACAGCCTGTTGTTCCCCACCCCCGTTAACACTCCTGTCCCGCATCCTGCCGAGGAGCGGCCTGGAGTGCGGAGGTCCAGCAGGCATTCCCATCCTCCAGAGCGCTTTAGGCACAGCACCCCGAAGCCTCACAGAAGAAGCTGCGGGCCACTTAGTAACCATTCCCCGCCCCCTCAACACACAGCAGGGGCTGTGGCAGAGCAGAGCTCCGGACAGGAATCCTCTGCCGGGGGCAGTGCTCTGCTTCCCCCCCAAACAATCCCCCACAGAAAAACTCCTATTCAAAATAAAAGAAAAAGTTCCCAAAACAGAACACGTGACACTACACATCCTGGGGACATTGCGGCCCCTGTAATCACCGCAGCCCATCCAGCGCCCAGTCACAGTATCAATACCCCCCTGATGGACACGATGCGGAGCCTAAACACTTCAGCGACCATCCTCGCCTCCCCCATATACCCCTATAATAGCGCAGCGACGCACGTGCTTGACTCCGTTATAGCATCGCCCTGGCCACAAATAGCACCGACATGTCCCGGCGGGACACATGTAAACTGCGCAGAACCCCCCATACACCCTTAGGGACACAGAGACTCCAGGCGTACTCACTCTAGGTGAACTCGCTGTAGTTCCTCCGACGACAGATCTACGCCATCGCACACAAGTCACCGGCGAAGGAAGCGGTCGTCACAAGCAAAGTGGAGATCGGCATCCCACAGGAGGGGTCACAGGTCGCGGCCCTCAAGGTGGCGCTCACCATCCTCTGCATCAGAGATGTCGAGCCCCAACGATCCCGTCCTCCGGGGGACAGAAACGATACAATGGCACCCTCCAGAGCTTACAGTCTGCACGATACAACGATTTCATGCAGGTCTAAGAGCAGAGGCACGCCGCTCACCCCGAGCGAGACTGGTGTCAGAGTCCCTCCACACATCGGAGTCCCTCCTCCAGCCGCAGGAATGGGTGCGTGCAATATAAGTATAACTGAAATGGGAAATAGTAACACCAACTTAATAGCGGCCCTTAAGGCCATAGTCGAACAACTATCTGTGCCACCAGGCGCTATACATAATTCTACTAAAACAACTCCACCATTAGCCAGCGTACACAAGGACGCATTCTTTTGCAGGATAAGCCCATTGGGCTCACACATAGACAAGGAAACCAGAATTAAAATATGGAATAATGACTACATCGACATTTGGGCACTTGTAACCGCTGACCAACATACTATAGACAAAGAGAAAAGGATAGTCGACAGACCATTCAACAGAAATAGACAAAAGGTCGCGAAGACAATGAGTAACTGGTTACAGGCGTTTTCAGTGCTGGGTTGCATCATGGGCCAAAAGCATCCGGAACGCTGCTCAGAACTATTCATATACCAGGATACGGTGTATAACTCGTACAAAGCCCACGGCGGTTCAGCATGGTGGCGCTACGATGAAGAGTTCCGGAGGCGGTTGGCCCTGCAACCACAGCTAGGCTGGGGGGTAAAAGCTACAGACATATGGTTGCGATTAATGCTGTTACAGAAACACCATCCCTTTCCAACAACGGCTACTGGACAACAGGCAACAGCAGGCCAAAATTCAGTGGTAGTACGTAGACCAGGGGCCTGCTGGCAGTACAATGAGGGACGCTGTCGTTTCTACGCCTTATGCAGATACAAACATGAATGCTCAGCCTGGGGTGCAGCCCACCCCGCGGCAAGATGTTCTCATCCCGCAAGCAAATTATCAATTAAACTCCCACAGTCAGAATCCAAGGACCCCGGTGAGCGTAAACGCGATGGGCCCCTGGCTAGACCAATATCCTAAGAAAGACGCAGCGGGGCAGTTACGTTTTGGTTTCACATACAGTTTTTTCCTCCCTTTCAAACTTAATAAATCACCCACCTTTGCAAATAACCTTAAATCTGCAAAAGAGCACCCTGAAATACTTAGGCAAAAAATACAAAAAGAAGTAGCTCTAGGCAGAGTGGCGGGCCCTTTCCCAACCCCACCATTCAGTAACATAAGAGTTTCCCCTCTGGGAATAATCCCCAAAAAAGAGCCAGGTTCATTCCGGCTTATCCATCATTTATCTTACCCAAAAGGAGAGTCTGTAAATGACGGTATTTCGTCTGAAGACGCCTCAGTCTCCTACGCGTCTTTCGACAGAGCAGTAATGTTAGTACTCTATGCGGGGCCCGGAGTGCTGCTCGCTAAATCCGACATAGAATCCGCCTTTCGCCTACTACCGGTGCACCCAAATTGCTACCACCTGCTGGGATGCCAAGTGGACAATGAATACTTCTACGACACTTGCCTCCCAATGGGTTGTTCAATATCTGTTATTACTTCGAACTATTCAGTTCCTTCCTAGAATGGGTGTTGAGGTACAAAACCGGCAATAGGTCCGTCACACATTACCTAGATGACTTCCTATTCGTCGGACCCAAAGACTCAAATCAATGCCAATCATTACTTAACGAATTCACAAACATCTTTCAATGGTTTGGAGTCCCATTGTGCCCTACAAAAAACATAGGCCCCACAACAAAGCTATCGTTCTTAGGCATCGAAATCGACACCACAGCAAGGTTATTCCACCTCCCAACAGAAAAAATACAAAAAACACTGCACCTCATCGAGGGATTTTGCACAGTACGGAAAGTAACACTACAACAGATGCAAGTGTTACTAGGTCTCCTCGTGTTCGCGAGCCGGGTGATGCCAGTCGGAAGGGTTTTTTCTCGTCGTTTATCCCTTGCAACAAAACGTGCATTAAAACCGAGTCATAGAATCAGAATCAGCAGGCAGCTTCGGGCGGACTTAGAGGTGTGGAAAACCTTCTTACAATCATTCAATGGTCACACGTTATTTATGTCAGCAGAACAGTCCAACATTGAACTAAAATTATTCACCGGGGCAGCAGAGGCGGGCGGATATGCAGCGATACTAGATAACTAGTGGTGCACAGGCTTATGGCCTCTGTATTGGTCTGAACAAGGGTTAACAAAAAAACAGACACTCCTGGAACTCTTCCCAATAGTGGTAGCCATAGAAATATGGGGCACGTACCTAGCGAACAAAAATATACGCTTCATAACAAATAACACCAGCCTAGCGCACTGCATTAATAAGATGGCATCATCGTTTCTCCCAGTGCTAGGCCTACTACGCCGGCTAGCATTCCTGTGCCTAAAACACAATGTATGGGTCCGCGCTAGCCACAATGTGGAGGGGGGATCTAACGCTGCTGCTAACGCTTTATCACAATTCAATTGGCAGGTTTTCAGAGAGCTCCTCCCCAACGCCCACCCGTTGGGCACCAGTTGCCCACCCTCCCTATGGGATCTAGTGGCGAACAGCTGATGCCATTAATCAGAGCGTCAGTCGCCCCGTCAACATGGAAAGCATACGGTAAGGCATGGGAAGACTGGATACGACTAGTAGCAGGCAGACGGGTTAACCAATGTGAACAAGCCAGACTAGATGTAACCATAGAATTTCTCCACCAGCTAATGATGAGGGGCATATCAGGGGCGTCAGCGCAGCGGTGGCGGACCGGAGTAGCATTTCATTTCCAACTACTGAATTGGGGAGATGTGACAAAAAGATTCATCATCAGTCAAGCCTTAAAAGGGTGGAAAAGAGGTTAGACAAGTCAGGAGTGCAGACATCCCGTGTCACTAAATCTGCTCTCAAAAATCATATCCCTAACACCATTAACATGCCACTCACAATTTGAAGCAACACTACTGTCTACTGCATTTGTGATCGCCTTTTTCAGGGCGCTACGCATAAGCGAATTAGTCCCTCGATCCAAAATCACCACCAGTGGAGGCTTATTACACCAGGACGTAGTCATAGCCAATAATGCAATACGCCTACGCATACGCAAATCCAAAACAGACCCAGCGGGCAAGGGCACTTGGGTGCTTCTAAAACCCACAAACAGTACACTGTGTCCGGTAACAATAGAAAAAACATATGCAGCCATCAGGCCACAAAGTAATTTCTTCCTATCACACATTGATGGAACTCCATTATCAAGATACCAGTTCCAATTTATATTTAATAAATGCCTAACATCAGCAGGGAACCACCCCAAAGATTACGGGACACACTCATTCCACCTCTGATGGACGATTTTGCCAAATAATAAAATCTTAATTTTTTTTTTCTATTTTTCTTTCCAGTCTTGTAGCTAAACACAATCCAGCTAAGTTTTAAAATTGAAATGAATTCCCTGTACCCCCCTCTCTAGGTGCTTCTGTACCAACTCCTCCCTGGTCCAGGACGGTCTCTGTATCACGGCCTCCATCAATAACCTATTGACACATGATTGTGGCAGCCCTCACGTGCTGGTATATCACGCTGCCAATAGAAATGGGAAGCGGCACAGAAATCACAAAATAAAGGCAGTGTTTGTGGTAATGCAAGAATCCAACAAGCAGAGTAGTCCACACGTCGTACAACAGCCCAACAAGGATGATGAAAAGCAGTGACCAGCCCAGGGGATGGGGATGACTCGGTACCCGGGCCTTTGCCTGGCCTTGGGGATGTCACGGTGGTCGGCTCCTGGGCCCGTACCCTGGGGTCACTCTTTAAAAGGGTGGTTGTTTGTTCATTTTATGAAAGTTCGTGACGCCACCTGTGGTTTCTGATGATAATCACCAGCGCTGCGGCAGTCCACTGAGGCCGGTGATGAGGCAGCTCGATGGTATAGCTCCCCACAGGCGGAGCTAGGCCTCAGGGCAGCGTATGCAAGGGGAATGCAGGACAGGCGAGACCCAGCCGGGTCAGAGCAAGAACGGGGATGGACACGGTAGTCACTTCAGTACCTTTTACTGATGGAAAGTCAGGCACATCCTGGAGCACTGTAGGGTGAAGGGTGAATATCAGGATCCTCCCCAATGAGCGGGTGTAGGGCCTCCTGTTTCTTGCCTCTGCGTAGTAAGTTTCTGACCTGCCTGGAGCTAGGCCTAACTTTGTCTCTGTCCTGCGCTGGCTGACCTTGTGGTAGGGCCTTTTCTTGGAGTACACGCTCCTCAGCTTGCGAGGCCTATGTGTCTCCTGGCTCTGTTACGTATCAGCACTCTAGCGATCCTGGGACCTGTAGTTCTCCAGGGATTCCGGTTATGCTTTACTGGGTCGTAGAGATCCCGGTAAGCTTCGGACCCAGTGTCCGGTAAATGCTTCAGGGTGAGCTAATTAAGCTCCTCTGCCCCCTATGTACTCACTCTCCACTCGCCTTCGGCCCCTCTCGGGGCCCTCACTAGGCTACACACACTGCAGCCGGGACACTGCTCTTCTTCGCCGCTCTCAGAGCGTCGGCACACTCCTAGCTCTCTATCCTGAGCTCTGTGAGTTCTAGTCTGGAATCACTCTACAGACTGTACTGAACTCTTTCTGCAGGAACTGCTAGGCTCTGGCTCGACTGAACTGAGTCCTTCTGTGTCTGAGCAGGAAACTGCTGAATCACTTTCTGGGCTGCCTGGCTCCACCTTCCCTTTATATATCCCTAACGGTCTCCCTCTGGTGGTCTGAGGTGGAAGGTGGAGGTGTGTGAATGCTTATGAGGGCCTCTTATGGAGGAATCCATCAATGCACACTTCTAGGATCTGTGATACCAAGCGCAGCTGGGTGTCACCGCAGCGAACGTCGCGTCTTCAGGCGTCTGTGTAAGAACATCACATTTTTATTTTCCTCCCTGAATAAGCACCAAATGAAATAGCTGAATGCCAGGATACAGAGACCGGCGGGGGGCAGGGAGGCGCTGTCCGCTGGATTTTGTGCTGGTTTCACAAGCGGTCACCCTGCAGTTTTCTCTGAATTTGCTGTGGAGACTTTTCACAACACATCTAATAATTGTGAACCTTCCATCTCACATGTTTATTACCTTGTCAGCTGGGCGGGATGAAAGCCGGACAAGAATGATCCTTATTATATATAATGGCTGCACTGAGCGATGGGGAAAAGCCGCAGAGGACTGAGAACAGAAGGGCAGAGGGGTTCCTCTTCCTCATAGGAGAAAGTCTACAGGGACCAGTACAGAAGCCGGTGCAGAAGGGGAGACAAGGGCTGAGCCACTTACACAGACAGAAAGCTGAGGAGAGGAGGACATGTTATTACTCCAGGATCCGCTCCATTCCTTCCCTATGTGGCATTCAAGCCCTGAGCTCGGCTTTTCTGGAGCCCCATAGAGAATGAATGGAGCTGCAGTTGAATCCTGACTTTCCACTCCTTCCCGATCAGACGATGGTTCGCAGCGGTCAGACCCCCACGATCAGTAAGTGATCACCGAGCCTGTGGATAAGTGATAACTTGTTTTCTTCAGACATCCCCTTTAAGCAATGGAGCATGCCAGCAGAGAAGGTGGGAGAAGGCGCTGGTTACAGGGGAGACTTTACCTCTGGAGGCCGCATATAGGATATGTGAGGGGCGGACACTTCCCGTATTCATCATTACTGAGCCCCCGCTCTGTACGGCTCTTATCTGAGCTGCAGGAGACGCAGCAGTTACTAATCAGCCGTTCTCCGTTCACTTGCAGCCGTCCGAGCTCTGCTGTGCCTGTTAGGGGTGAAGTGTAGCGCCCCGAGGGTTCGGCCGCTACAGGGGTATTGCACCTCTGCCAGAGGTGTGATATTCCACTCCCGGGTAAGGATGGAGTGTGGACCAGGGCTCAGTTAGCTGCATGCAGCACACACACCCCATTTCCGAGGGACAGCTCAACGGTGCTCCCACTAGACAGTAGTGCAGGCACGACCGATTATGTCCCTGCCTGGAGTGGGGAGGGCGGTGGAACACCCAGTGTTGTAGGGGCAGATAGGGGTTGGTTCCTGAGTGTAGGTAGGAGCCCATTGGTTGCTGGTCACCTGGGCTCATGGTCAGAGGGAGGTATAAAAGGTGGGCACCATCTTAGATCTAGGTTCTGTCCAGAGAGGAGAAGACAGGGAGTATAGGCTCTGTAGGAGCTCTACTCCAGGAGGGCCTAGTGAGAGGCCGAGGAGGAAGTGAAGGGGAGCTGTGGTGCCACCTGAGCCCAGCTCCATGAGAAGGGAGTAGAAGAAGGAACAGGAAAGACGGAGGAGAGACAGAGAAACAGAAGGGCTCAGGAACAAGAAGGTGGAAGGGACCCTAAGAACCCATGAGAATCCAGGGTGAAGGGTCAGGCAGATTAAGGGTACCGGAACCCAAGTTGGTGGAGGAGAAACAACCCTCAGCCAAAGACCGGTCGTCGTGATCATTTATTGGTGCGACACCTCATCAAACCTGCTAGGAAGGCACCATATAGGACAGCGGAGGACAGGGCCCACGTTTAACCGCACAAGTCCGCGGCAGCTGGACAGAAGTGGGTCACTGGTGAGGCAGGCCAGAGAAAGGAAAGAAGGGGGTCCTGTGCCATATTCCTGAGCTGCCTGGGAGTTGACCGAGCCCCTCACCTGGTGGACGCAGCACGGCTCGGGCGGTCACTACGTGCACAGAAGTGACCCGGAGTACCTGAACTGTGAGTAAAAGACATTGGACGTTGTTTGTGTGCTCTTTCGCTCCTCCAGCACTACCGGTACTGGGACTCTCACTACCATTACTCCCACCATCCACTACACTGCCCTGGGGCCGCACTCTTCCCGTGGGGAGTAACATCAGCCCCAGCGGACTGCCTTGCAGCGGCGGTTCCTAATAACCGCAATCCACGGGTGGCGTAGTCGGACATTATCTAAAGTACAGCAGCAGACTACCATTGGTCTGACCACCCTGAGCCGCGGGACCGGGCCGCCACTACTACTCCCAGAGTCTCCCTATTGCCCGGTTCCGCGTGCCCCACGGCCCAGGGGGCGAGTCAGAAGTTCGGGTCCTAGGAGGCATCGACTATGCAGCCTGCACAGCAGATCACAGCCCGGGCACCACGTCTCCGGGTAAATCTCCACCTTTTGAGTTACTTCTTGTGCAGCTGCCCCATGCAAGTTGCTCCACTCTCCTCGGCCAGCTCCTGCTGAAGACTGAGCTCCTCTGCCCAATCTAGGAGCTCAATAGCCCTGATCACGTCAGTGGTAGCCCAGCGCTGCTGGATCAGATTTACAAATGGCAAACTAATCAGCCCTAGGCATTTCTAATATGTGCAGAGCAGGCGACATAAGTCTCACCGGCATCCTCATAGACCTTTGCTCAGCCGGGGTCTAATAGGAGCAGTAAGATGGCCGTCATGGGGTCTATTGTTAGATCTCGGCTGCCATAGAAACTCATCGGCACCATGATCGCGCCTCCCTCTCCTGTCTAAAGTGCCTAAATGCTGTGGAAGCCCCCTACTGTGTCATACAGTGGATTAAACTGCCAGGGTCAGGGTTGGCTCCACTGTCGGAGGCTGAGGCAGGAGCAGGAATGTGTTATACAGCCACACTTCTGCCGCAGATCTTGTAAGAGCCCTGACAGGACCTGCCTGATGATAATGTGTCCTATAGAGCGGGTCCTGGTACCGGACTGCCCTGTACATATTCACCACTAGCTGGGAACCAGCTACTTACAAGGTCTAGTTTCGGATGTGTTTCCAGGTTCTGTAGTTGTCAGCATTTTATCCTTAAGGCCGAGTTATAATATCACTGTAACACTCTCGCCCTGTACCTGCCCTGTGTGCTGCACAAAAGTATATAACAAAGTGTGTGTGTACACAGATATCTATCTCCTGAATGGAATTACTGCTAGATCTCCTGTACATAGAAATATGAGGTTCTTAGCACACATTTTGAGCAAATTGTGCGAGCCCATTTGCCAACGTCAAGGCGACCTCTTCAGATGGGTCCCTACACTAACACTACACTAACTTAGTAACTGGGACTAGTTTTTTTTATTGTTATTACCACCATTTTTACTATTTATTATTATTGCATTAATCCAATTAATTGTAACTGTTATAAAACTAATTAAAAAATTTAATTCAAATTTTTTTATTATTCTTGTGATTCTAATAATGGTATTACTAAAATCCCTATGCCTAAAGCTGTTGATCCAGAAGAAGGCAAAAACCCCAGGACACCTACCGCCAATTTGTGTCACGGGAAAAATTCCTTCTTGACCCCGGGAAAAGGCGATCAGTCCTAGGACCCTGGATCAAACCTAATAATGTTATTACAAGTTACATATTACACTAATTATTGTACTACTGGAGTTATTTTAATTTGTTTTTATAAATCTAACTATTTGATATGGTTATTATTAACATTGTGCTATCTTATTACAGTATTATTCTTCATTCCTATCACTACTAATACTGCCCTATACCTACAGTGTTGATCCAGAAGAAGGCAGAAACCCCAGGACACCTTCAGCCAATTTGTGTCACAGGGAAAAATTTCCTTCTTGACCCTGAGAAAAGACGATCAGTCCTAGAACCCTGGATCAAACCTAATTATGTTACTAGTTATGTAATTACTATTACTGTACTAAATGTACTACTACAGTTGTTTTTAATATAGTTTTTTATATATTTTGTCTTATGTCCTGCTTTCTTATTAAAGTACTACTCTAACTTTTCTATAACTATTTAATATTACAGTATTGATTGAACTACGTCTATAATTATTTTTATTTACTCTTTGTTCTTTCTATAGATATAACTAGTTTATATTTATTAATAATAATAACCTGATGTCTTATTACGGTATTATTCTTCTTTCCTATTGCTACTAATACTACCCTATACCTAGAGTGTTGATCCAAAAGAAGGCAAAAACCTCAGGACACCTTCAGCCAATTTGTGTCACAGCGGAAAAATTCCTTCTTGACCCCAGGAAAAGGCGATCAGTCCTAGAACCCTGGATCACACTGCTATTCTACCTACTACTATTACTATTGTTATTTTATTACTTTCTTACTATTATCACTAGTATTATTACTCAAATTACACTAATACTCATATACTACCACTATATAACTACTATCCTACTATTATTACTTTGGTGGATTTATACTTACCAGCCGGTATTGCCGTATGATGTTATCGGCAGAGAGGTCCCAGCAGGATGGTCCACATGATGTTCCTCTTTCCTCTCAAATACCGGTTGATGTAATGGCGGACGTTGTTCTGGTTCTGCTTCTTCCTTTTTGTTGTAGGATCGATTGTTGTCTTTTCTGGCCTTTGGCCATCCCTTTCCCCCTAGGGATCTTAAGGTGCAGTTCTGTCCTCTTCGGTCTCCTCTTCGGTGGGACTCCTCTTCGGTGGGACTCCTCTTCGGTGGGTCTCCTCTTCGGTGAGACTCCTCTTCTGTGGGACTCCTCTTCGGTGGGTCTCCTCTTCGGTGGGACTCCTCTTCGGTGGGACTCCTCTTCGGTCTCCTCTTCGGTGGGTCTCCTCTTCGGTGGGACTCCTCTTCGGTCTCCTCTTCGGTGGGACTCCTCTTCGGTGGGTCTCCTCTTCGGTGGGTCTCCTCTTCGGTGGGACTCCTCTTCGGTGGGACTCCTCTTCGGTGGGTCTCCTCTTCGATGGGTCTCCTCTTCGATGGGTCTCCTCTTCTGTGGGACTCCTCTTCGGTGGGACTCCTCTTCGGTGGGACTCCTCTTCGGTCTCCTCTTCGGTGGGCCTCCTCTTCGGTCTCCTCTTCGGTGGGTCTCCTCTTCGGTGGGACTCCTCTTCAGTCCCCTCTTCGGTGGGTCTCCTCTTCGGTGGGTCTCCTCTTCGGTGGGACTCCTCTTCGGTGGGTCTCCTCTTCAGTCTCCTCTTCGGTGGGTCTCCTCTTCGGTGGGTCTCCTCTTCGGTGGGACTCCTCTTCGGTGGGACTCCTCTTCGGTGGGTCTCCTCTTCGGTGGGTCTCCTCTTCGGTGGGTCTCCTCTTCGGTGGGTCTCCTCTTCGGTGGGACTCCTCTTCGGTGGGACTCCTCTTCGGTGGGACTCCTCTTCGGTGGGTCTCCTCTTCGGTGGGACTCCTCTTCGGTGGGTCTCCTCTTCGGTGGGACTCCTTTTTGGTGGGACTCCTTTTCGGTGGGTCTCCTCTTCGGTGGGTCTCCTCTTCTGTGGGACTCCTCTTCGGTCTCCTCTTCGGTGGGACTCCTCTTCGGTGGGTCTCCTCTTCGGTGGGTCTCCTCTTCGGTGGGTCTCCTCTTCGGTGGGACTCCTCTTCGGTGGGTCTCCTCTTCTGTGGGACTCCTCTTCGGTCTCCTCTTCGTTGGGACTCCTCTTCGGTGGGTCTCCTCTTCGGTGGGACTCCTCTTCGGTGGGACTCCTCTTCGGTGGGACTCCTCTTCAGTCTCCTCTTCGGTGGGCCTCCTCTTCGGTCTCCTCTTCGGTGGGTCTCCTCTTCGGTGGGTCTCCTCTTCGGTGGGACTCCTCTTCGGTGGGACTCCTCTTCGGTGGGACTCCTCTTCGGTGGGACTCCTCTTCGGTGGGTCTCCTCTTCGGTGGGACTCCTCTTCGGTGGGACTCCTCTTCGGTGGGTCTCCTCTTCGGTGGGTCTCCTCTTCGGTGGGACTCCTCTTCGGTGGGTCTCCTCTTCGGTGGGACTCATCTTCGGTGGGACTCCTCTTCGGTGGGTCTCCTCTTCGGTGGGACTCCTCTTCGGTGGGTCTCCTCTTCGGTGGGTCTCCTCTTCGGTGGGACTCCTCTTCGGTGGGACTCCTCTTCGGTGGGACTCCTCTTCGGTCTCCTCTTCGGTGGGTCTCCTCTTCGGTGGGACTCCTCTTCGGTCTCCTCTTCGGTGGGACTCCTCTTCGGTGGGACTCCTCTTCGGTGGGTCTCCTCTTCGGTGGGACTCCTCTTCGGTGGGTCTCCTCTTCGGTGGGACTCCTCTTCGGTGGGTCTCCTCTTCGGTGGGTCTCCTCTTCGGTGGGTCTCCTCTTCGGTGGGACTCCTCTTCGGTGGGATTCCTCTTCGGTCTCCTCTTCGGTGGGACTCCTCTTCGGTGGGTCTCCTCTTCGGTGGGTCTCCTCTTCGGTGGGACTCCTCTTCGGTGGGACTCCTCTTCGGTGGGTCTCCTCTTCGGTGGGACTCCTCTTCGGTGGGTCTCCTCTTCGGTGGGTCTCCTCTTCGGTGGGACTTCTCTTCGGTCTCCTCTTCGGTGGGTCTCCTCTTCGGTGGGACTCCTCTTCGGTGGGTCTCCTCTTCGGTGGGACTCTTCTTCGGTGGGACTCCTCTTCGGTGGGACTCCTCTTCGGTGGGTCTCCTCTTCGGTGGGTCTCCTCTTCGGTGGGACTCCTCTTCGGTGGGACTCCTCTTCGGTGGGACTCCTCTTCGGTGGGATTCCTCTTCGGTCTCCTCTTCGGTTGGACTCCTCTTCGGTGGGACTCCTCTTCGGTGAGTCTCCTCTTCGGTGGGTCTCCTCTTCGGTGGGACTCCTCTTCGGTGGGTCTCCTCTTCGGTGGGACTTCTCTTCGGTCTCCTCTTCGGTGGGTCTCCTCTTCGGTGGGACTCCTCTTCGGTGGGACTCCTCTTCGGTAGGACTCTTCTTCGGTGGGACTCCTCTTCGGTGGGTCTCCTCTTCGGTGGGACTCCTCTTCGGTGGGACTCCTCTTCGGTGGGTCGCCTCTTCGGTGGGACTCCTCTTCGGTGGGACTCCTCTTCGGTGGGTCTCCTCTTCGGTGGGACTCCTCTTCGGTGGGACTCCTCTTCGGTGGGTCTCCTCTTCGGTGGGACTCCTCTTCGGTGGGTCTCCTCTTCGGTGGGTCTCCTCTTCGGTGGGTCTCCTCTTTGGTGGGTCTCCTCTTTGGTGGGTCTCCTCTTTGGTGGGTCTCCTCTTTGGTGGGTCTCCTCTTTGGTGGGACTCCTCTTCGGTGGGTCTCCTCTTCGGTGGGACTCCTCTTCGGTGGGTCTCCTCTTCGGTGGGACTCCTCTTCGGTGGGACTCCTCTTCGGTGGGTCTCCTCTTCGGTGGGACTCCTCTTCGGTGGGACTCCTCTTCGGTGGGTCTCCTCTTCGGTGGGACTCCTCTTCGGTGGGACTCCTCTTCGGTGGGTCTCCTCTTCGGTGGGTCTCCTCTTCGGTGGGACTCCTCTTCGGTGGGACTCCTCTTCGGTGGGTCTCCTCTTCGGTGGGACTCCTCTTCGGTGAGTCTCCTCTTCGGTGAGTCTCCTCTTCGGTGGGTCTCCTCTTCGGTGGGTCTCCTCTTCGGTGGGTCTCCTCTTCGGTGGGTCTCCTCTTTGTGGGACTCCTCTTCGTCTCTCTTCGGTGGGTCTCCTCTTCGGTGGGTCTCCTCTTCGGTGGGACTCCTCTTCGGTGGGTCTCCTCTTCGGTGGGTCTCCTCTTCGGTGGGTCTCCTCTTCGGTGGGAGTCCTCTTCGGTGGGACTCCTCTTCGGTGGGACTCCTCTTCGGTCTCCTCTTCGGTGGGACTCCTCTTCGGTGGGACTCCTCTTCGGTGGGACTCCTCTTCGGTGGGTCTCCTCTTCGGTGGGACTCCTCTTCGGTGGGACTCCTCTTCGGTGGGTCTCCTCTTCGGTGGGACTCCTCTTCGGTGGGTCTCCTCTTCGGTGGGTCTCCTCTTCGGTGGGACTCCTCTTCGGTGGGACTCCTCTTCGGTGGGACTCCTCTTCGTCTCTCTTCGGTGGGTCTCCTCTTCGGTGGGTCTCCTCTTCGGTGGGACTCCTCTTCGGTGGGACTCCTCTTCGGTGGGACTCCTCTTCGTCTCTCTTCGGTGGGTCTCCTCTTCGGTGGGTCTCCTCTTCGGTGGGACTCCTCTTCGGTGGGTCTCCTCTTCGGTGGGTCTCCTCTTTGGTGGGAGTCCTCTTCGGTGGGACTCCTCTTCGGTGGGACTCCTCTTCGGTCTCCTCTTCGGTGGGACTCCTCTTCGGTGGGACTCCTCTTCGGTCTCCTCTTCGGTGGGACTCCTCTTCGGTGGGTCTCCTCTTCGGTGGGACTCCTCTTCGGTGGGACTCCTCTTCGGTGGGACTCCTCTTCGGTCTCCTCTTCGGTGGGTCTCCTCTTCGGTGGGTCTCCTCTTCGGTGGGACTCCTCTTCGGTGGGACTCCTCTTCGGTGGGTCTCCTCTTCGGTGGAACTCCTCTTCGGTGGGACTCCTCTTCGGTGGGTCTCCTCTTCGGTGGGACTTCTCTTCGGTCTCCTCTTCGGTGGGTCTCCTCTTCGGTGGGTCTCCTCTTCGGTGGATCTCCTCTTCGGTGGGTCTCCTCTTCGGTGGGTCTCCTCTTCGGTGGGACTCCTCTTCGGTGGGACTCCTCTTCGGTGGGTTTCCTCTTCGGTGGGCTCCTCTTCGGTGGGTCTCCTCTTCGGTGGGACTCCTCTTCGGTGGGACTCCTCTTCGGTGGGACTCCTCTTCGGTGGGTCTCCTCTTCGGTGGGTCTCCTCTTCGGTGGGTCTCCTCTTCGTCTCTCTTCGGTGGGTCTCCTCTTCGGTGGGTCTCCTCTTCGGTGGGTCTCCTCTTCGGTGGGACTCCTCTTCGGTGGGACTCCTCTTCGGTGGGACTCCTCTTCGGTGGGTCTCCTCTTCGTCTCTCTTCGGTGTGTCTCCTCTTCTGTGGGTCTCCTCTTCGGTGGGACTCCTCTTCGGTGGGTCTCCTCTTCTGTGGGACTCCTCTTCGGTCTCCTCTTCGGTGGGACTCCTCTTCGGTGGGTCTCCTCTTCGGTGGGTCTCCTCTTCGGTGGGTCTCCTCTTCGGTGGGACTCCTCTTCGGTGGGTCTCCTCTTCTGTGGGACTCCTCTTCGGTCTCCTCTTCGTTGGGACTCCTCTTCGGTGGGTCTCCTCTTCGGTGGGACTCCTCTTCGGTGGGACTCCTCTTCGGTGGGACTCCTCTTCAGTCTCCTCTTCGGTGGGCCTCCTCTTCGGTCTCCTCTTCGGTGGGTCTCCTCTTCGGTGGGTCTCCTCTTCGGTGGGACTCCTCTTCGGTGGGACTCCTCTTCGGTGGGACTCCTCTTCGGTGGGACTCCTCTTCGGTGGGTCTCCTCTTCGGTGGGACTCCTCTTCGGTGGGACTCCTCTTCGGTGGGTCTCCTCTTCGGTGGGTCTCCTCTTCGGTGGGACTCCTCTTCGGTGGGTCTCCTCTTCGGTGGGACTCATCTTCGGTGGGACTCCTCTTCGGTGGGTCTCCTCTTCGGTGGGACTCCTCTTCGGTGGGTCTCCTCTTCGGTGGGTCTCCTCTTCGGTGGGACTCCTCTTCGGTGGGACTCCTCTTCGGTGGGACTCCTCTTCGGTCTCCTCTTCGGTGGGTCTCCTCTTCGGTGGGACTCCTCTTCGGTCTCCTCTTCGGTGGGACTCCTCTTCGGTGGGACTCCTCTTCGGTGGGTCTCCTCTTCGGTGGGACTCCTCTTCGGTGGGTCTCCTCTTCGGTGGGACTCCTCTTCGGTGGGTCTCCTCTTCGGTGGGTCTCCTCTTCGGTGGGTCCCTCTTCGGTGGGACTCCTCTTCGGTGGGATTCCTCTTCGGTCTCCTCTTCGGTGGGACTCCTCTTCGGTGGGTCTCCTCTTCGGTGGGTCTCCTCTTCGGTGGGACTCCTCTTCGGTGGGACTCCTCTTCGGTGGGTCTCCTCTTCGGTGGGTCTCCTCTTCGGTGGGACTCCTCTTCGGTGGGTCTCCTCTTCGGTGGGTCTCCTCTTCGGTGGGACTTCTCTTCGGTCTCCTCTTCGGTGGGTCTCCTCTTCGGTGGGACTCCTCTTCGGTGGGTCTCCTCTTCGGTGGGACTCTTCTTCGGTGGGACTCCTCTTCGGTGGGACTCCTCTTCGGTGGGTCTCCTCTTCGGTGGGTCTCCTCTTCGGTGGGACTCCTCTTCGGTGGGACTCCTCTTCGGTGGGACTCCTCTTCGGTGGGATTCCTCTGTCTCCTCTTCGGTTGGACTCCTCTTCGGTGGGACTCCTCTTCGGTGAG
The DNA here is from genome assembly GCF_046119375.1 of Phyllobates terribilis. Classification (NCBI taxonomy): domain Eukaryota; kingdom Metazoa; phylum Chordata; class Amphibia; order Anura; family Dendrobatidae; genus Phyllobates; species Phyllobates terribilis. The sequence continues at coordinate 24,299 of NW_027362772.1, forward strand.
TCTCCTCTTCGGTGGGTCTCCTCTTCGGTGGGACTCCTCTTCGGTGGGTCTCCTCTTTCGGTGGGACTTCTCTTCGGTCTCCTCTTCGGTGGGTCTCCTCTTCGGTGGGACTCTCTTCGGTGGGACTCCTCTTCGGTGGGACTCTTCTTCGGTGGGACTCCTCCTCGGTGGGTCTCCTCTTCGGTGGGACTCCTCTTCGGTGGGACTCCTCTTCGGTGGGTCGCCTCTTCGGTGGGACTCCTCTTCGGTGGGACTCCTCTTCGGTGGGTCTCCTCTTCGGTGGGACTCCTCTTCGGTGGGACTCCTCTTCGGTGGGTCTCCTCTTCGGTGGGACTCCTCTTCGGTGGGACCTCCTCTTCGGTGGGTCTCCTCTTCGGTGGGTCTCCTCTTCGGTGGGTCTCCTCTTCGGTGGGTCTCCTCTTTGGTGGGTCTCCTCTTTGGTGGGTCTCCTCTTTGGTGGGTCTCCTCTTTGGTGGGTCTCCTCTTCGGTGGGACTCCTCTTCGTGGGTCTCCTTTCGGTGGGACTCCTCTTCGGTGGGTCTCCTCTTCGGTGGGACTCCTCTTCGGTGGGACTCCTCTTCGGTGGGTCTCCTCTTCGGTGGGACTCCTCTTCGGTGGGACTCCTCTTCGGTGGGTCTCCTCTTCGGTGGGACTCCTCTTCGGTGGGACTCCTCTTCGGTGGGTCTCCTCTTCGGTGGGTCTCCTCTTCGGTGGGACTCCTCTTCGGTGGGACTCCTCTTCGGTGGGTCTCCTCTTCGGTGGGACTCCTCTTCGGTGAGTCTCCTCTTCGGTGAGTCTCCTCTTCGGTGAGTCTCCTCTTCGGTGGGTCTCCTCTTCGGTGGGTCTCCTCTTCGGTGGGTCTCCTCTTCGGTGGGTCTCCTCTTCGGTGGGACTCCTCTTCGTCTCTCTTCGGTGGGTCTCCTCTTCGGTGGGTCTCCTCTTCGGTGGGACTCCTCTTCGGTGGGTCTCCTCTTCGGTGGGTCTCCTCTTCGGTGGGTCTCCTCTTCGGTGGGAGTCCTCTTCGGTGGGACTCCTCTTCGGTGGGACTCCTCTTCGGTCTCCTCTTCGGTGGGACTCCTCTTCGGTGGGACTCCTCTTCGGTGGGACTCCTCTTCGGTGGGTCTCCTCTTCGGTGGGACTCCTCTTCGGTCTCCTCTTCGGTGGGTCTCCTCTTCGGTGGGTCTCCTCTTCGGTGGGACTCCTCTTCGGTGGGACTCCTCTTCGGTGGGTCTCCTCTTCGGTGGGTCTCCTCTTCGGTGGGACTCCTCTTCGGTGGGTCTCCTCTTCGGTGGGTCTCCTCTTCGGTGGGACTCCTCTTCGGTGGGACTCCTCTTCGGTGGGACTCCTCTTCGTCTCTCTTCGGTGGGTCTCCTCTTCGGTGGGTCTCCTCTTCGGTGGGACTCCTCTTCGGTGGGTCTCCTCTTCGGTGGGTCTCCTCTTCGGTGGGAGTCCTCTTCGGTGGGACTCCTCTTCGGTGGGACTCCTCTTCGGTCTCCTCTTCGGTGGGACTCCTCTTCGGTGGGACTCCTCTTCGGTCTCCTCTTCGGTGGGACTCCTCTTCGGTGGGTCTCCTCTTCGGTGGGACTCCTCTTCGGTGGGACTCCTCTTCGGTGGGACTCCTCTTCGGTCTCCTCTTCGGTGGGTCTCCTCTTCGGTGGGTCTCCTCTTCGGTGGGACTCCTCTTCGGTGGGACTCCTCTTCGGTGGGTCTCCTCTTCGGTGGAACTCCTCTTCGGTGGGACTCCTCTTCGGTGGGTCTCCTCTTCGGTGGGACTTCTCTTCGGTCTCCTCTTCGGTGGGTCTCCTCTTCGGTGGGTCTCCTCTTCGGTGGATCTCCTCTTCGGTGGGTCTCCTCTTCGGTGGGTCTCCTCTTCGGTGGGACTCCTCTTCGGTGGGACTCCTCTTCGGTGGGTTTCCTCTTCGGTGGGCTCCTCTTCGGTGGGTCTCCTCTTCGGTGGGACTCCTCTTCGGTGGGACTCCTCTTCGGTGGGACTCCTCTTCGGTGGGTCTCCTCTTCGGTGGGTCTCCTCTTCGGTGGGTCTCCTCTTCGTCTCTCTTCGGTGGGTCTCCTCTTCGGTGGGTCTCCTCTTCGGTGGGTCTCCTCTTCGGTGGGACTCCTCTTCGGTGGGACTCCTCTTCGGTGGGACTCCTCTTCGGTGGGTCTCCTCTTCGTCTCTCTTCGGTGGGTCTCCTCTTCTGTGGGTCTCCTCTTCGGTGGGACTCCTCTTCGGTGGGTCTCCTCTTCGGTGGGTCTCCTCTTCGGTGGGTCTCCTCTTCGGTGGGACTCCTCTTCGGTGGGGTCTCCTCTTCGGTGGGTCTCCTCTTCGGTGGGACTCCTCTTCGGTGGGACTCCTCTTCGGTGGGACTCCTCTTCGGTGGGTCTCCTCTTCGGTGGGTCTCCTCTTCGTCTCTCTTCGGTGGGTCTCCTCTTCGGTGGGTCTCCTCTTCGGTGGATCTCCTCTTCGGTGGATCTCCTCTTCGGTGGGTCTCCTCTTCGGTGGGTCTCCTCTTCGGTGGGTCTCCTCTTCGGTGGGTCTCCTCTTCGGTGGGACTCCTCTTTGGTGGGACTCCTCTTCGGTGGGTCTCCTCTTCGTCTCTCTTCGGTGGGTCTCCTCTTCGGTGGGTCTCCTCTTCGGTGGGACTCCTCTTCGGTGGGTCTCCTCTTCGGTGGGTCTCCTCTTCGGTGGGTCTCCTCTTCGGTGGGACTCCTCTTCGGTGGGTCTCCTCTTCGGTGGGTCTCCTCTTCGGTGGGACTCCTCTTCGGTGGGTCTCCTCTTCGGTGGGTCTCCTCTTCGGTGGGTCTCCTCTTCGGTGGGACTCCTCTTCGGTGGGTCTCCTCTTTGGTGGGACTCCTCTTCGGTGGGTCTCCTCTTCGTCTCTCTTCGGTGGGTCTCCTCTTCGGTGGGTCTCCTCTTCGGTGGGTCTCCTCTTCGGTGGGTCTCCTCTTCGTCTCTCTTCGGTGGGTCTCCTCTTCGGTGGGTCTCCTCTTCGGTGGGACTCCTCTTCGGTGGGTCTCCTCTTCGGTGGGACTCCTCTTTGGTGGAACTCCTCTTTGGTGGAACTCCTCTTTGGTGGGTCTCCTCTTTGGTGGGTCCCCTCTTCTCAGGAAACACAACCAGATATTAGGAGCAATGCTCAACTGACAGAGTGCCACTACTGACCACCGTGCTGCCCTCATCCCACTAAGTAAAAGTGTTTTTTCCTGTTTTACGCAGAATGCGGACTACTGTGCAGCAACCTATACTCCCGAGGGGCCGCAGGAAACTGGAGTGAATAATGTCCTCCTCTTCCTTTAAATTACGCTTATGCCATGTTCTTACTGGTGAGACGTAATAAATAGCATTAAAGCTGCAGTAATTTTTTTTTTTTTATACACTGCTCAAAAAAATAAAGGGAACACTTAAACAACAGAATATAACTCCAAGTAAATCAAACTTCTCTGAAATCAAACTGTCCACTTAGGAAGCAACACTGATTGACAATCAATTTCACATGCTGTTGTGCAAATGGAATAGACAATAAATGGAAATTATTGGCAATTATCAAGACATCGTCAATAAAGGAGTGGTTCTGCAGGTGGGGATCACAGACCACATCTCAGTACCAGTGCTTTCTGGCTGATGTTTTGGTCACTTTTCAATGTTGGTTGTGCTTTCACACTCGTGGTAGCATGAGACGGACTCTACAACCCACAGAAGATGCTCAGGTAGTGCAGGTCATCCAGGATGGCACATCTGTGAGAGCTGTGGCAAGGAGGTTTGCTGTGTCTGTCAGCGTAGTGTCCAGAGGCTGGAGACGCTACCAGGAGACAGGCCAGTACACCAGGAGACGTGGAGGGGGCCGTAGGAGGGCAACAACCCAGCAGCAGGACCGCTACCTCCGCTTTTGTGCAAGAAGCAACAGGAGGAGCACTGCCAGAGCCCTGCATAATGACCTCCAGCAGGCCACAACTGTGCATGTGTCTGCACAAACGGTTAGAATTTACTCCATGAGGGTGGTATGAGGGCCCGACATCCACAGATGGGGGTTGTGCTCACAGCCCAACACTGTGCAGGACGCTTGGCATTTGCCACAGAACACCAGAATTGGCAAACTCACCACTGGCTCCCTGTGCTCTTCACAGATGAAAGCAGGTTCACACTGAGCACATGTGACAGACGTGACGGAGTCTGGAGACACCGTGGAGAGTGATCTGCTGCCTGCAACATCCTTCAGCACGACCGGTTTGGCAGTGGGTCAGTAATGGTGTGGAGTGGCATTTCTTTGGAGGGCTGCACAGCCCTCCATGTCCTCGCCAGAGGTAGCCTGACTGCCATTAAGTACCGAGATGAGATCCTCAGGCCCCTTGTGAGACAATATGCTGGTGCAGTGGGCCCTGGGTTCCTCCTAATGCAGGACAATGCCAGACCTCATGTGGCTGGAGTGTGTCAGCAGTTCCTGCAAGATGAAGGCTTTGAAGCTATGGACTGGCCCGCCTGTTCCCCAGAGCTGAATCCGATTGAGCACATCTGGGACATCATGTCTCGCTCCATCCACCAACATCACATTGCACCACAGACTGTCCAGGAGTTGGCGGATGCTTTAGTCCAGGTCTGGGAGGAGATCCCACAGGAGACCATCCGCAACCTCATCAGGAGCATGCCCAGGCGTTGTAGGGAGGTCATACAGGCACGTGGAGGCCACACAATACTGAGCCTCATTTTGACTTGTTTTAAGGACATTACATCAATGTTGGATCAGCCTGTAGTGTGTTTTTCCACTTTAATTTTGGGGGTGACTCCAAATCCAGGCCTCCATTGGTTAATAAATTTGATTTCCATTGATGATTTTTGTGTGATTTTGTTGTCAGCACATTCAACTTTGTACAGAACAAAGTATTCGATGAGAATATTTCATTCATTCAGATCTAGGATGTGTTATTTGAGTGTTCCCTTTATTTTTTTGAGCAGTGTATTTTAACCCAGCTAAAAAGTGAACTGGCCCCCTCCTGAGGGGCAACTTGAAAAAATGTCTGAAGTCAGATCAAGTCCATTCTCTTCCTTCAGCTTGGCTCCGCTGGGCGCAGTTCTTCTTTAGCAAATGTTCATACAAAATCATCAATGGAAATCAAATTTATTAACCAATGGAGGCCTGGATTTGGAGTCACCCCCAAAATTAAAGTGGAAAAACACACTACAGGCTGATCCAACTTTGATGTAATGTCCTTAAAACAAGTCAAAATGACGCTGACACACTCCAGCCACATGAGGTCTGGCATTGTTCTGCATTAGGATGAACCCAGTGCCAACCGCACCAGCATATGGTCTCACAAGGGGCCTGAGGATCTCATCTCTGTACCTAATGGCAGTCAGGCTACCTCCGGCGAGCAGATGGAGGGCTGTGCAGCCCTCCAAAGAAATGCCACCTCACACTATTACTAACCCACTGCCAAACCGGTCATGCTGAAGGATGTTGCAGGCAGGAGATCGCTCTCCACGGCGTCTCCAGACTCTGTCACGTCTGTCACATGTGCTCAGTGTGACCCTGCTTTCATCTGTAAAGAGCACAGGGAGCCAGTGGCGACTTTGCCAATCCTGGTGTTCTGTGGCAAATGCCAAGCGTCCTGCACGGTGTTGGGTTGTGAGCACAACCCCCATCTGTGGACGTTGGGCCCTCATACCACCCTCATGGAGTCAGTTTCTAACCGTTTGTGCAGACACATGCACATTTGTGGTCTGTTGGAGGTCATTTTGCAGGGCTCTGGCAGTGCTCCTCCTGTTCCGTCTTGCACAAAGGCGGAGGTAGAGGTCCTGCTGCTGGGTTGTTGCCATCCTACGGCCCCCTCCACGTCTCCTGGTGTACTGGCCTGTCTCCTGGTAACGCCTCCAGCCTCTGGACACTACGCTGACAGACACAGCAAACCTTCTTGCCACAGCTCACATTGATGTGCCATCCTGGATGAGCTGCACTACCTGAGCAACTTCTGTGGGTTGTAGAGTCCGTCTCATGCTACCACGAGTGTGAAAGCACAACCAACATTCAAAATTGACCAAAACATCAGCCAGAAAGCACTGGTACTGAGATGTGGTCTGTGGTCCCCACCTGCAGAACCACTCCTTTGAGTGTGTCTTGATAATTGCCAATAATTTCCATCTATTGTCTATTCCATTTGCACAACAGTATGTGAAATTGATTGTCAATCAGTGTTGTTTCCTAAGTGGACAGTTTGATTTCACAGAAGTTTGATTTACTTGGAGTTATATTCTGTTGTTTAGGTGTTCCCTTTATTTTTTTGAGCAGTGTGTATTTTCTTATGTCCATGTATTTACTACTAAAAGTAATTTTTTACATTTAGGTTTCATTTTTCACTGGTTATTACAGACTTATTGCTTCCCTGCACATTCAAGTTTCATGTTTTCTTTGGGCATAGATCAGCTAAAAGGCACTCAGGAAAAAAAACAGATGAAAGATCTACAACCTCTCCCTTAAGAGTGTCAGAAGGAGCTCACTGATAGATTCTCAGTTAGCTAATTTTGCAGCCAGGAATAGACAGTGCAGCACAGATGCTACAGAAGGCAACATTTTTCATGAAACTCAATTACAGAAATCAATTTTAGCCCCAAATACTTGCATTAAAGTAAAAAAAACAAATGGCCCCAAAGCTGGACAACCGCTTTAACTCCTTACCAACATCTGCCGTACATGTCTGGTATAAGTCAGTAGCGGGTGTATGGAGTAGAGACAGCTCGCCCCGTACATGGCAGATAATGGCTGTGACAAACAACCAGGACCTGCCTCTAAGAGCTGCGAGTGGAGTGAAGATCTGCCCACCACTGTTAACCTGTTCAGTGCTGCTGTCAATCACTAACAGCAGCATTAACAGCGCGCCGGCATTGGGACGCATCGTTCCATGCGCCCACCGGCGCTCCTGTGACGCGATCACAGGGCGCAGATGGACTGCTATGACATCCGGGGGTCTGCTGAAGCCTCCGTGCCTGTCATCATAAAGCTTCATTTGGGCTGTAAAGAAGACCGTGATTTTGCTATATGGAGCATTACTGTGGTATCGCTGTATATAGCACAAGCAATCAGATAATGTATACAAATGCAGTGAAAATTAAAAAAAAAAAAAAAAAAAGCTTAAAATATTAAAACCCCACACGTTCAACTCACCTCCCACTAAAAATAAAGATAATAAAAATATACACATTTGTGGTATGGTCTCTTTCAGAGAAATACAATCTATCCAAATATAAAAAACAAACGATCAGTGAACACAGAAAAAAATTCAAAAAGCCAAAATTGCATTTTTTTCGTTCGCCACAATACTACAGAAAACCCTGTAAGAAGCGATGACCGTGTCATATGTGTCCCAAAATGTTATCAATAAAGTCCTCTTGCCCTTCAAAAAATAAGCCCCCACACAGCTCCATCAACCCGAAAACTGAATATGTTACGGGTCTCAGAAAAAATGGTGACACCATCAAAAAAAGATTTTTTCTTTTGCCAAAACTCTTGGAGAAGTTTGGTCTTGCTGTGATCACACTGAGGAGTAGGATCCTATTACCAGGTCATTTTCACCACACTATGTGCGCCGTTAAAACCCTTCCCAGAAAAACAGGGTCAGGCTTTTTTTTTCCTCGCACTTTTACTGCACTTGGAATGTTTTTCCCGTCTTCTAGTACTATGTGGTAAATGAATGGTGGGATTTATAAGTACCGCTCGTCCTGCAAAATAACAAGACCTCACACTATGTGGACAGACATGAAAAAGTTATAGCCCTTGGAAAAAGCCAAGGAAAAAACAAAAAAAACATCAATTGGTTCTGTTGGGAAGGGGTAAAGCTGAAGAAACGCATGTAAGAGCAGAATATGGAGGAAGGTGAGATATCACAGGCTGGTGGATACTACCTGCTCCATCGCTGGCAGAGTAACCCATCCCCATGGTGGCCGCTGAGATCTTCTCTTGTAGAAACGGATCCAAAATCTATAAAACATGGGGAACAGTCAGCAGAGGGTTTGGTGATTGGCTCATATTGGCGATATACCCAGGGGCATTACTGGGCACAGGGAAGATTGGGAATGAATAGGATTGGCTGTTAGATATGTGATCTCTTCAATTAAAGGGGATGTCTAGTTGGAAGAAGTTCTCACTGATCTCTGGATAGGTGATGACTCTTAGATCGGTGGGTTTGGCCGCTATGACCCAATCAGCAGAACAGCACTTATAGATAGAAGTGAGCGAAGTGCAAATGTTCAACCGCCGGTCCGTTCATTCTCTATGGGGGGCGCTGTACTCAGCTTTCTCCTGCATAGAGAATGAATGGAGCGGTGGTCCGGGGAGGGTCTAGCAGGGATTAGTTGGGTTCCCAGCAGATCTAGAAGTTGTCACTTATCATGTGTTGGGGAATAATGACTTCTCCTCTGATAAATGTGCTGATTCCTGTCAGTTGTGGTCGCTGAGTGCGTGTGATGGGATGCGGCTCCGTCCGTTATATTATATCACGTCTTATACCTATAATCTCGCTGATCGCAGGTGTCTGTCTTCACACTCAGATGAGATGGAACAAACTGACCATATAGAACTTTTTTTTTTTTCTTCTAATTCAAACCGAGCAATCCTATTGGCTGAGTATGAATGCAGTTACCATGGTGACAGAAGTAGCTGCAGATTTAAAGGGACAAGATACTAATATTGTACTAAAGTGTATTTTATTATATACTTCACATAACTGACTGGGTACACCTTGGTGCTGGTGGGATGGCTTTTTTTTTTTTAATCAATAAACATGTTTACTAAGTACCCTATATTATATATATTTCCTATTGCTTTTTACTTACTTATAGCAGGGTATATGTTCATATTGTTTCTATCCTAAGTTTGTCTATTTTCTAATAGATGGTGGCAAACTTCTTCCTCGCCTTTGAAGCACAGCTTTCAATTATTCCTATCGTAAACCAGGTAAAAAGCTTTGAGCCGAGCGCGATCAGACTCTTTCAGTCCCGCAGCAGGTAAATCTGTGACCATCGCCGGCACTCCTGCTGTTCCTAGTACCGATCCCTCTGAGCGGCTGTGCAGTAATGAAGGCAGGATTCACCCCAAACTTGCTCGTCTTTTTTTTCGATTTCCAGTTCTGGTAATTAGTGATACACATGTGTATATCCAGTGGTCAACTCAAAACCTATGTATGGAAAATCAATTGTTTGCTGTATGTGACGCGCCCCCTGGGACATATTCCTTTTTGAGGGGAATACCCGGCACCGGATCAGATGGGGGGTTGTAGTCTCCGAGCGGCTGTGACCCGGCCCCGTGCCCAGGGCGTCAAGCTCAGTGTTATGTGGCAGTCCTACGGATGTTATTAAGAGTTCTTTTGTGTCGACTACGCCACCCGTTGTGATGCGGTCACTGTGGCCGCCGCTGCAGCAGGGTCCGCTGAGGCTGATGATGCAGGTGCAGCTTGTGATGATAACCCCCAACGGGAGGGGTATAGCCTCAGGGGGGACAGGTGCAGAGGATGGGGGTTGTGGTGGTGCAGTGCAGACGGCAGTGAAGACAGAGTCGGGTTATGCAGTTAAGGGTGTTTACTTACTGCAGATGTTGTACTGGTCACTCCAGCTCCGAGTGACCACCCGAGCCGTGCTGCGTCCACCAGGTCCTGGATCCAGCCAACCCCCAAACAAGTCCGGAGCGTGGCCCTGAGCTCTCCTTCTGTCCCGTTCTCTGGCCGTCCCCACCAGTGATCCACCTAGGTCCAGCTCCCTCGGGTCTTCTGTTGGGACACCCTTGGCCTTGGGTTCCCTGACCCTTCATGTGGTGTGCCTTCGGGGTGGATGTAGTGGGTGACCGTGGCAAACGCTGCCCACGGTCTCCGGTCTCTGGCTGGGGAATGTTTTTACCCCCACCAGCTTGGGTTCCGGTACCCTGATGCCGACTCTTCACCCGGGGTTTTAATTTGGGATCTTAGAGTCCTGTTCTTCTGTGCCTCTGGGTCTCTCTCTCTCCTCTCTCACTCTGGGTCTTTCCTTCTCCTCTGCTCCTGACTTGTTCTCTGCATCTGACCCTGTTCTTAGTTGGTGCCCACCTTATATACACCCTCTATGTGTGAGCTCAGGTGACCAGCACCCAATGAGCTCCTAACTTTACCCAGGCTGCTCCCCCTATCTGCCCCTACACTACTTGGGATGTACCACCCCCCTCCCACTCCAGCCAGGAACAGACTCGGTCGTACCTGCACATTTCTAAGTGGGAGTACCGTCGGTCTGCTCCTCGGAAATGGGATGTGTGTAGTGCATGCAGCCTACCGAGCTCAGATCCACACTCCATCCTTACCCGGGAGTGGAATATCACACCTCTGGATTGAGGTGCAATACCCCTGTAGCAGCCGAATCCTCAGGGTGCTACATTCCCCCCTGGTAAATCACAGCACGTCCTCGGGCTGTAAGACAAAAACAACACCAAAACATACAAATTTTTTTTTCATAAACATATAAAACATATAAAACATTATATATATATAAAACTTTTCATATAACATTCTCGTCGTCTCTTGTTTCTGGTTCCTCCTCCTCCGGACACTGTGCAACGTGTGTCCGGGAAAAGTGCGACAGTCTCTTAGAAAAACAGGTTTTCTATAAAACCGGAAGGGGGCGCTTTAGGACGCCCAACTATATACAGGGGAAGTTGGCCGCTATCAGTCCTCGGCCAGGTAAGGAGGGAAAGGGAATGGCTGCTCACAGTCCTCAGCCTGTGGGATTAAGGGGTAAACGGGTAAACAGTTCACTCAGCTGGTCCCAACGGGGACTATATATATGTAGCAACAGTTTCAGTTTCTTTATACCCCGATTGGGTAACTTATTTACAGCACCTGCTCTGCCGCACTCAACGGCGTCTTCCTCCTGCTCTTTGCTTATAGCTGGTGGTAACTTCAGACCCGTCCGGGTCCTCTTGCTCCTCCTCCTCGCACCGCAACTCCTCCTCCGTCAGGCGGTGCACGTGGAGGGCGTAAGGTCCTTTGGCACACTTGTGCCGGGTAAAGGTGACCTCGTCCCCGATATAAAGGTCACGACCTCTGTGCCCCTCCGGCAGATGGGACTCAACGTCTCTGCGCGTTACAAAAACGTCGCCGGGGGTGTTGTGGTCTCTGATGAAGCCCCACCCATGCTGCTGGTTGAACTTGATCACTGTCCCGATGGTGCGGGGACAATGCGCTGCACGGGGGTCTCTCCTGGCCCGGCTCTTCTGCTCCGCGCTCCTTATCTGGGCTTGTTGTTCCCGGACCCGCCTCTCTCTCCGCTCCCTCTCAAAGACCTCGAGCTGCTGGCGGCAGCACTCTGCACGCTCCGCTGCGGCTGCCCGAGTCTCTTGAGTGAACCCCATGAGATTTTCTCCGGTGGGGTCCCACTCAAACTGCGCTTCTGCTAGCGGGGGCGAGATCCTTATCACGGGCTTCGGAGCCGGAATCAGGGGTGCACACATGGGCCTTGCCCTCTTTTGGAGCTCTTGTTCGTAGTACTCCCTGGGCCAGACAAAGGGCTGCCCGTCCGGCCATGTGTGTTGGGCGAACAGATCTTCTCCCAGATGCGGCACTTTAGGTTTTATGGGCGCGGTGGTGGTGGCGCCCGGGTTGCCCAGGCCTTGCGGCCAGGCCTGGGGCACCTGGAAGGTGAAGGGCACCGTTAATACGGCGGCGCCCTGGGCTACCTGGCCTTGCGGCCAGGCCGGAGGCTCCGCGGAGGTAGGGGGCGCTGTTGGTATTGCGGCGCCCGGGGGTACTAGGCCTTGCGACCAGGCTGGTGGTACTTCCTGCTTGGTCACGCTCGGGGTCGAGGCGTGTGACGTCACAGGGGTCGCGGCGGCAGCTTCCGTTTGAGGCCTAGTCTGCGTCGGTGACATGGCGTTTTCGGGCACAGCAGGGGGACTTTCGGGCTCTGCGACGGGGAGCTGGGGCAGGTAAGCGGTGTCCCGGCTTGGGGTGTAGACGTCCCCTTTACCTGCCTCCATGCGTTCGGCTCCCTTCTCGGCGCCGTCTCCGGCCTTTGGTCCTCCCGCGCCATCCTCAGAGGCAGTCTGTTTCCTCATCTTGGCTGGCGTGCTCCGGGTCTTGGTTTGCTGGGCCATCTCTCGGCTCCACTCCGCCAATGTCTCTCGCTGTACCCGGGCCATCCTCCGTGCGAGGCCCTCCAGGGCAGTTTGTGCACACTCCCGGTCTCGGGGGAGCTGTGCAAGGACCTCCACTAGGCCTAGTGGGGTCGCGGTTTCCAGCAGGCTCCTGACCAACGGGTCGGTGCTGCTCTGCTCTTCTTCCAGCAGGCTCCTGGCCAGCGGGCCGGTGCTGCTCTGCTCTCTCGCCATCTCCGGGTGAGATTCTCTGCTGCTCCTCTCCAGGCTTCCTGCCTCCGGGTGCGCTCGCTCTAGACTGCTCCAGGCGGCACCCATCTTTGTTCTCTCCTTTCGTCTCCTCCCACTTCGAGGGCGGTCCCGGGGCAACTCGGTGACTGTCAGCTCCAGGGGTAGTTCTTTCACGCTGACAGACACCTCCAGCATCACAGTCTCTGTTGGTGGGGGCGGTTTCCACTTTTGGCGCCATTTTCTGTCCCGGCCCACGATGGGAGGCGGCCTCTTGCCCTCCTTTGGCACGCCCATAATGGCGTCCGCTGCTCTTCCAAGGCGGGAAATCTTCGGATTTGGCGGGAAGCGTCGCCCAGTGGCGGGAAACTCTGCAGATGGCGGGAACAAGCTGGAAATGGCGGACAATCGGCGGGACACGACCTGTGATGGGGTCCGATGGTGTGGACCCTCCGGAACCGGCGGGAGACTTCTTTCTGAGGTAAACTTGCACTTTTCTTCAGGCACGCAGTACCCGGGTGTTGCGGGCACGTAATCCTGCCGACTACGCCAAAGTTGACGCGCCCCCTGGGACATATTCCTTTTTGAGGGGAATACCCGGCACCGGATCAGATGGGGGGTTGTAGTCTCCGAGCGGCTGTGACCCGGCCCCGTGCCCAGGGCGTCAAGCTCAGTGTTATGTGGCAGTCCTACGGATGTTATTAAGAGTTCTTTTGTGTCGACTACGCCACCCGTTGTGATGCGGTCACTGTGGCCGCCGCTGCAGCAGGGTCCGCTGAGGCTGATGATGCAGGTGCAGCTTGTGATGATAACCCCCAACGGGAGGGGTATAGCCTCAGGGGGGACAGGTGCAGAGGATGGGGGTTGTGGTGGTGCAGTGCAGACGGCAGTGAAGACAGAGTCGGGTTATGCAGTTAAGGGTGTTTACTTACTGCAGATGTTGTACTGGTCACTCCAGCTCCGAGTGACCACCCGAGCCGTGCTGCGTCCACCAGGTCCTGGATCCAGCCAACCCCCAAACAAGTCCGGAGCGTGGCCCTGAGCTCTCCTTCTGTCCCGTTCTCTGGCCGTCCCCACCAGTGATCCACCTAGGTCCAGCTCCCTCGGGTCTTCTGTTGGGACACCCTTGGCCTTGGGTTCCCTGACCCTTCATGTGGTGTGCCTTCGGGGTGGATGTAGTGGGTGACCGTGGCAAACGCTGCCCACGGTCTCCGGTCTCTGGCTGGGGAATGTTTTTACCCCCACCAGCTTGGGTTCCGGTACCCTGATGCCGACTCTTCACCCGGGGTTTTAATTTGGGATCTTAGAGTCCTGTTCTTCTGTGCCTCTGGGTCTCTCTCTCTCCTCTCTCACTCTGGGTCTTTCCTTCTCCTCTGCTCCTGACTTGTTCTCTGCATCTGACCCTGTTCTTAGTTGGTGCCCACCTTATATACACCCTCTATGTGTGAGCTCAGGTGACCAGCACCCAATGAGCTCCTAACTTTACCCAGGCTGCTCCCCCTATCTGCCCCTACACTACTTGGGATGTACCACCCCCCTCCCACTCCAGCCAGGAACAGACTCGGTCGTACCTGCACATTTCTAAGTGGGAGTACCGTCGGTCTGCTCCTCGGAAATGGGATGTGTGTAGTGCATGCAGCCTACCGAGCTCAGATCCACACTCCATCCTTACCCGGGAGTGGAATATCACACCTCTGGATTGAGGTGCAATACCCCTGTAGCAGCCGAATCCTCAGGGTGCTACATATGCATCTCATTTGCAGGATGCACACTATTCATTTCAATATGGAGCGGAATAGGAGGAGACTTTCATTACTGTCGCCCTTTACTTCCTCCCTGCTGATAGGAAATGCCATGCTGTTTGCTTGTGTCCTGTGATTACAGCAGCCTGCAACAGTTTTCAGCGTGCACTCCCCGGCTCAGGCATCAAGCAGTAAATGATAACATTAAAACGCTGCTACCCCTTTGTTAGTCACTTTTTTATCTTCTTCCCCTTCTACGAATGCTGTAGTCCGTTATTCTAGAACTGCTCTGAAAATGGTTGTCTCTGGAGTGTTGGGATTCGGGTTTAGGGTGGGTTATGGGAATTGAAGTTCAGATACTTTGTTCATATTTTTACTATGGAATTACTATGTCGTGTATGTTATTTGAAAGATGGAATATTTGTAGTTGGAGTTTTTCAATAAAAATGATTTGATTAAAAAAAATGAAATTAAAATTCCTCTGTTCTTGAGAAAGCATAGGATTTTACTAAGAGGTAAATGGCACGTTCCTTGTTTTCCAGGCACTTTACATTTTTGCTAGTTTTGTACGATTACACAATCCCTTTTATAGGCCAGTGCCAGTTGTACATCTCTCCCTAAACTCTTGTTCACACTATATTTTAAGCCAGTTTTATTCTATGGTTTCTAGATGTTGTCCAGCTTTGATAAATAATTAGTATTTATACTTTTGCTTTTAGATAGACTTGAAGAATGCAGATCCGGAAAGGGTGGAGAAACAAATTGAGAAGATGTTTGACGTTCCCGCTAGTGACTGTATCCGGGTACGATGCGCTCCAGATCAAAATCATTCCTGTAGGCAAATTTAACTCCGCTGTCTGTACCTTGTCTTTTTATTTTTTTCTACAAAATGTGGCTGGAAAAGGGGCAATGTAGCGAGGAATTGACATCAATTTTTGGTGTTAAAAAAAAACCCCCAAAAAAAACAACTTTTGTGATGCATCATTTTTGTGCAAAAATGTGCAGCTTCCTATTTTACAGCACTCTTGCAACTTTTAGAAATTGGGCTTGGTAAGCCACATAGGTCTAAGAACGACCCATTGGGGTTTTAGGTGTTAAAAAAATGATCATATGAAAGATTTTGTGATCTGCGTTTACCTGATTGTAATAACAACATTAAAGCCCCATTCAGATGTGCAGGTTTTATCCATGAGAAACTTAGCAGAATGATATATAGGTTTGTGGGAGAAGATTCAGTATAAATTGTAATTTATTCATTAGATTTGAGAGTCCTCAGTGGTTGATACCTTTAATGGCTAACGGAAAAGATGGTAACAAATTGCAAGCTTTCCAGCCTACTCAGGCTTCTTCATCAGGCTGACCTGAGACCTGAGTAGTCTGGAAAGCCTGAAATGTGTTACCATCTTTTCCGTTAGCCATTAAAAGGTAACAACCACTGAGGACTCTCAAATCTAAATACTCTTCTATCTACTGGCTAATACGGTACAAAGATAGATGTTTTTCCTGTATCAATTTATTCAGTGGAATCCTGCTGTTTGTACAGATGAGTCCAGTGGGCGGTCCTACTAGTGATTGACAGCTATCTTTGCCTGCATGGTCAATCACTTAGTAGGACCGCCCACTGGACTAGTGTACATACGGCAGGACTTTTCACTGCATAAAATGCCAGTTTTGCTGACTCTCTTCCCACAGATATGTCTATCAGTCTGATCAACTTCTCTGCTCTACAACACCCCCTACAGATCTTATACCATTTCAACATGACAGGTTCCTTTAATCACCTGCAGATGACATAAGTAGCCATGTTCTGTGTGGCTTACGGAGGGGCTTGATTGCTTGTCAGCTTCAAACAGGTTTCATTTCTTCTGATTCGTTGTAGCCGAGTTCTAAACTGTATTAAGAAATTCATTTCTCTGTTTATTTCTATTAGATGTCGGGGAAGCTTGGAACAAATGTGGAAAGTGTTCTTCAAGAAGTTGTCAGGAGGCTTCCACCGTGAGTACGGACTAATGCGGCTCTATCCATCTTCTCTTTATTAAAGGGAACCTGTCACCTTGGAAAATGCTATGTACCTGCAGGTATAGGGTTAATCTGCAGATAAATATTGTTACAATGCTGCCCGACCGCCTTATTGATAGTGTAGGTATCGGGAGAAAATTAACTTCTTTCCTCCCTGCAGCCGCCGGCCTTCACTCATCGTTGTGCACGGAGCGGCTACAGTCTTGGATCACAGCACCGCTCGCTATATCAGGGGCGACGGCTGTAAACCCGGCCCGGATTTTGATTGACAGCTTGCTCTGCACAGATGCGCTGCAGAACCACTTAGAATCTGAGTGAAGGAGTAGTATGTTCACAGATAGAGAATATGGCTCATCCACGTGCGGATCTGCTCCACGTCCGATTACATATTTGTGGGAGAAACCCTAGTGGCAGCCTCATATTTCTGACATGGATCCTCTAGCACTATTTGTGCACCTGCGGCTCCCAGCATAACTTGATGAGAGACCGTCAGTCTGCTGGGACCTGTAGTTTCACTACAGCAGGAGTGTCACAAGCTGCGGACCTCCGCTCACTCCAGCACTGATCGGCATTTTCAGCACGTGAACGTACGCTATGCTTTCTGGAGACACAAGGGTGTAGATAATTTTATCAAACCCTTGACTGTAAGTTTGCTGAACCCTAAGTGGATTATATTGTTCCCACAGTTTCAGTTTTGGACCATTTAAGGGGAATTTAAAGGGTTCTGGCCACTGATTTTCCTTAAAGGGGATCAGTATCCCTGTATGTCTTTGTATATACTTGATAAAGACCTATAACAGGTCGAAACGTTATGTGATGGCGGAATAAACTTTGTCTTTTGGAATTCATCACTCTGCACTGAACGCGGTTTACTTACCTTTATCCCCCTTAACAGGATGTCTTATTTTTGTGTTTAGTCCCAAGATTGAAAAGGGCAGCCCTCTTAAAGCCCTGCTGTTTGACTCCACGTTTGATCACTACAGAGGCGTCGTAGCAGCATCGCCCTGTGTGGAGGTGACGTGTGTAAAGGCAATAAAATCGTGTCTGCCCACTCTGGCAAGTGCTATGAAGTCAATGAGGTTGGCATACTGACCCCAGAGGAAGTGCCAGCCGAAAAACTAAGTTTTTTTTTAATAATTTTATTAGCCTTTCCCTCTGTCTTCACCAATCAGCCCTCTGTATTGATGATCAGATCAAAGATGTAGACAGGGATTGTCTCACGCTGCATCTCCTTCCTGATTGTATCACTGAGAAGACAGAAGCTGCCCCATCCCATTCTCCAAGAAATGCAGAACCCAATGCATCTGCTGTCCGTGATCCGCTTATTGTCAGAGGACATCATTAGGGACTGCATTTTCTCATTGCTTAAGAAATTGTTAATTGCTGAATAATAAAACTGCAGCACCGCTCCATTTAAAGCAGTGTTTCCCAAGCTCCAGTCCTCATGGCCCCCAACAGGTCAGGTTTTCAGGATTTCCTCAGTATTACACATGTGATGAAAGTATCATCAAGGAATCAGGAATTCTCTCACCTGTGCAATACTATGGAAATCCTGAAGACATGACCTGTGGGGGGCCGTGAGGACTGGAGTTTGGGAAACACTGATTTTAAAGGGACTGTCAGCACAGAATGACTGTTGAAACCAAGTACAAGCGCTCCGTGGATCACGGCGTGGGCCAATCCTTTATATACACCTTCCCACCTGCTTGTTTTACCTCTGTCTCCTTCCTTCTCTGGTTCTATGAAGCCAGAGCTGTCAATCAAAGAAGAGGAGGGTGTGGATAGAGGGCAAACAAGCAGGTGGGAAGGTGTATATAAATGATTGGCCCCGTCATGAAGCACCGAGAGTTGGGACTTAGTTTGAACAGTCATTCTGTGCTGACAGTCCCTTTAGGTGAACGAGATCCAGATGCAGCTCATTTCACCGTGTAAGGGTGTGTGCCCACTATGCGCCCACTACGCGTTTTTTAAGCGTTTCCGCAGCGGCAATTCCGCCGCAGGAACGGTTAAACGCTTGGTAGAAGGTCTGCAATGTTCCCCAATGATAATCCGCATGTGCTGTGCACATGCTGCGGAAATTTCCGCTGCGGATTATCATTGCGGAAAAATCCGCAGCACTACCAATTATTTTGCGTAAGCGCAAAGTTTTTGCCGCCATTGACTGGCATTGAATCGCTTAATATCCGCATGACTACATGTGCACATGCGGATATTAAGCGATTCAATGTGCGGATGTACCCGGGTCTGGAGAAGAGGAGACTCTCCTCCAGACCCGGGTACCATAGTTCCTGTTAAAAAACAAAGAATTTAAAATAAAAAATAAACCTTATACTCACCTTCTGATGGCCCCCGGTCTCCTTAGTGATGCGTCCTGGCTCCCCGGTGGCTCGCGATGGTCTAAAAGGACCTTTCATGACGTCATTTAGTCATGTGACGGGTCGCATCGGATAAGGAGACCGGGGGCCATTGGAAGGTGAGTATAATGTTTTTTTAACTAACTTGGTCACACTATATAAAATCCGTGCCGGTTGCATGGATTTATATAGTGTGACCAAGTTGTCAAGCACTTTTCCATGTGATGCTAAAATCGCTTGGAAAGCGCTTGACAACCCGCATGCAAAATCGTATGTGCAAAACGCGTGACAAACGCTTGTCCCTGGCTGAAAAAAATGCATGTAAAATCCACATGCCAGGGAGATACAGAAACGTTCAGGAAAAAACCGGAGCATTTCTGCATCGTGGGCACATAGCCTTAGAGTGCCGCTGTGCAGGCAAAGACTGCATCCCCCTCTTTCTGAGAATCAGTGGGCTTGAAGGGGTACGGCCCCCCATCAGTTATAAAGCCATGTCATGTCATCAATCATATGAGTGTTATGTGGCAATGGCATTGTCTTGACAGCCAAGGATCCTACTGAAGGCCTCCATGTCTTCCATGATTGTACAACTATGAAGCCCATCCCATAACTGGGATTAATATCAGATTGGTCATTTTACTCTACACTGTAGCGGTAAAGCCATTGGATGTTTTCGGTGACCTGAGCCTGAAAAGTTAAATTCTCCCGTTACATCATTTTTGGCTTCACCACATCTGTTCGTGTTAAAACTAAAAAAAATATCTTCTAGAAATCCTATCGAGTGGATGATGGAATGAAAAAGAAGAAAAAAGATGAAGCGGCAGAATCTCTGGAGTTTATTTTATTCACATTGCCTCACCAAGAAAAGTAATAAAAAGATCAGAAAATATTTATAAAAACTACAGCTCTAACTGCAAAAAAAGCCCAGATACAACGAATCTACTGAAAAAAAGCCCAGATACAACGAATCTACTGGGAAAAAAAGCCCAGATACAACGAATCTACTGGGAAAAAAAGCCCAGATACAACGAATCTACTGGAAAAAAAGCCCAGATACAACGAATCTACTGGAAAAAAAGCCCAGATACAACGAATCTACTGGGAAAAAAGCCCAGATACAACGAATCTACTGGGAAAAAAGCCCAGATACAACGAATCTACTGGGAAAAAAGCCCAGATACAACGAATCTACTGGGAAAAAAAGCCCAGATACAACGAATCTACTGGAAAAAAAGCCCAGATACAACGAATCTACTGGGAAAAAAAGCCCAGATACAATGAATCTACTGGGAAAAAAGCCCAGATACAACGAATCTACTGGGAAAAAAAGCCCAGATACAACGAATCTACTGGGAAAAAAGCCCAGATACAACGAATCTACTGGGAAAAAAGCCCAGATACAACGAATCTACTGGGAAAAAAGCCCAGATACAACGAATCTACTGGGAAAAAAAGCCCAGATACAACGAATCTACTGGAAAAAAAGCCCAGATACAACGAATCTACTGGGAAAAAAAGCCCAGATACAATGAATCTACTGGGAAAAAAGCCCAGATACAACGAATCTACTGGGAAAAAAAGCCCAGATACAACGAATCTACTGGGAAAAAAGCCCAGATACAACGAATCTATTGGAAAAAAAGCCCAGATACAACGAGTCTACTGGGAAAAAAGCCCAGATACAACGAATCTACTGGGAAAAAAGCCCAGATACAACGAATCTATTGGAAAAAAAGCCCAGATACAACGAATCTACTGGGAAAAAAAGCCCAGATACAACGAATCTACTGGGAAAAAAGCCCAGATACAACGAATCTATTGGAAAAAAAGCCCAGATACAACGAATCTACTGGGAAAAAAAGCCCAGATACAACGAATCTACTGGAAAAAAAGCCCAGATACAACGAATCTACTGGAAAAAAAAGCCCAGATACAACGAATCTACTGGAAAAAAAGCCCAGATACAACGAATCTACTGGGAAAAAAAGCCCAGATACAACGAATCTACTGGAAAAAAAGCCCAGATACAACGAATCTACTGGGAAAAAAAGCCCAGATACAACGAATCTACTGGGAAAAAAAGCCCAGATACAACGAATCTACTGGGAAAAAAAGCCCAGATACAACGAATCTACTGGAAAAAAAGCCCAGATACAACGAATCTACTGGAAAAAAAAGCCCAGATACAACGAATCTACTGGGAAAAAAGCCCAGATACAACGAATCTACTGGGAAAAAAAGCCCAGATACAACGAATCTACTGGAAAAAAAGCCCAGATACAACAAATCTACTGGAAAAAAAGCCCAGATACAACGAATCTACTGGGAAAAAAGCCCAGATACAACGAATCTACTGGGAAAAAAACCCAGATACAACGAATCTACTGGGAAAAAAAGCCCAGTTACAACGAATCTACTGGGAAAAAAAGCCCAGATACAACGAATCTACTGGTAAAAAAAGCCCAGATACAACGAATCTACTGGAAAAAAAGCCCAGATACAACGAATCTACTGGAAAAAAAGCCCAGATACAACGAATCTACTGGGAAAAAAAGCCCAGATACAACGAATCTACTGGAAAAAAAGCCCAGATACAACGAATCTACTGGAAAAAAAGCCCAGATACAACGAATCTACTGGGAAAAAAAGCCCAGATACAACGAATCTACTGGGAAAAAAGCCCAGATACAACGAATCTACTGGAAAAAAAAGCCCAGATACAACGAATCTACTGGAAAAAAAAGTTTTATAGCTTTTAGAAGGCAAGGATAAAAACAAATTGTAAAAGTGAAGATTATCCCACATGCACTTTGTCACCCAAGGATCTGCATAAACTGCAGCCGGCCCATCTCAGCACCACTTCTTTTGTTTGTGCTTTTTCCTTATTGCTTTCTGTGTCTTTTTAAAAGGGTTTTTCCATCATTTTTTTAAAGTAATTTTTTCCGATATCCAAAGCATTTAAAATTGTGTACGACCCTGTGCCGGATATAATAGAGCGACATTTTATCACACTAGGAATATTCTTATAGTGCCACTAGATGGCGCTCTAATCCTGCATGCAGTACTGATGCTCCTGTCTGCTGCTTTCTAGGAATATACATGGATGTTTGGTGCCCAGGAGAGAGCAGAGCTGAAAGGGGATTCTGTTATTAAAGCAAATAAAATGCCAATATTGTGTTATGGAAAGTTCTGCAAATTAAAATACAATTTTGTGTTTTTATTGCCATTCAATACTAATCTGTTGTGGCCGCACGATGGTTCTCAGCTGGTTACAGTGCGATTAGCAGAGCTCTCTGATGTGGTATTTAGGCTCTGGGAAGTTATAACATATATGTTGATAGATCCAAAATAGTTTTACATCCAAAATTCAGTGCTGACTAATGTCACAGCATTTCTGACTTAAATGAATGTAACTAGATGAAATACTATTTTGCTGCATGCAGCCACCACCAGGGGGAGCTGTTGACATGTGATTATGTACAGCTAGTATTGGACCCAACCGCAGCAGTAGAAGTCTGTCTCCAGTGAGCGCCCTCTAGTGCCAGCTGTATATAGCTGTAGTGAACTCATGCAGTGCTGGGTCTCAGAGCCGTTGCTACCTTCTTTTATGGTAGATTTGTACCTGATATTCAATGTAGAATTTGATGAATCTGCACTAATTGTGAATATATATTACTCTCATTGCTTCTAAGATATGCTGGGCAAGTAGGTTATCTAATGGCTGGGATGAAGGACGCACAGGAAGCACAAATAGGAGACACTCTGCATTTACTGAAGCAGCCAGTGGCTCTGCCCGGCTTTAAGCCTGCGAAACCCATGGTGTTTGCAGGTGAGTTGAACCCTAATACAAATTAAATGGTCGCTGTACTTGATCTCATTCGATAGATAATGTGCAAAATCCCTTTATAAAGTTCAATTAAGTTGGAGTTACTTTTCAGGGGTTAGATAACCTAAAAGTGTCGGCCGGTAGGGTCTCCCTTCTGTCTAAGTGTAATTTGTCTCTAGCAGCAGAAACCCCCCTATATGGATTACCGGAAGTGGGGCTTGGCCTTCGTCTCTCTGCTCCTGCCTGTCAAACTGTATATGCAGGCATAACAGAGATGCAGCCTTTCAGTTAATTGCAGGCATCTCATTAAGCAATGGCGGAAGCAATACGTGCTGAGTAATGAGAGAAGGGATGTCCCAGGACCTATAGTGCTGACAGAATGCTGATAAAGAGCAATCGTCCACTTCAAAAGAGTGGATGGCAAGTTACAGAGCATGTGTATTGGTACTGTTCCAGGACATACTGTTTTATCTACAGTCCATTTAGAATCAAAACTCTGTTCTACATAATATTGTACATGGAACAGAGTATTATGCCAATGTAACTGCAACACGCATCGAAGTCAAAATCTCGGCAGAATTACACCTATAGCCCCTCAGACTATGCAAAACACCAATTGAGCTTTAACAACTTCAGCTCAAGTGCTCAAAAACTGTGTAACGGGGTCAGAAAGCTATTGTACAGTATACAGTATATATTTTATTAGTGTAATATTAAAACCTGTATTACAAGAGCACTTAGTTCAAGATTCAGCCTCCAGATGGCGTGACATCAGAGATTAGACCCATCTGCAAGAGCGTCCTCAACAATGAATATATAGTCAATCACAGGGACTAGACGTGTAATGGATCAGTACAACAGTATAACGAGTGTTGTGTAGAGATGAGTGAACCCGAACTGTAAAGTTTGGGGTTCATACCGGACACCTAGTGTCCAATGCTGAACTCCGAACACTGACAAGTCCGTTTTAAGAGTGAGAGACCTCCTAGCCCTTACTACGACCATTTTACAGCATCAAAGTTTGTGTCTCCATTGACTTCTATGGGGTTCGGGTTCAAGTTCTGGTACCCGAACCAAACTTTGGACTAAAGTTTGGTCGAAACCGAACATCCACGGGGTTCGCACATCCCTAGTGTAGTGTAAATTCTACGTATTTTGCGCCTGAGTACCAATAATGAGGAGATCCTTACCCATTATGTGCCTGCCACTCTCCTAAACACGCGTTTCACTTTTTTAGCTTCTTCAGAGGGTCACAGAGTATACCAAACACTGCCCCCCGGGCACCAGATGTAACCCACTGTATCAATTCCTTTAAGGCTAAAGTTACAGCTATAGAATAGATTGACCTTGACAATTCAAGTGCTTTCTTGTGGGAAGTATGTGCACCCCCCGATCATTTCAGTGGAGAGCGACCATTCCCAGCCAACTCTATTGAGAATCCATGACCGGCACAGGCGCTGTACCCTCGCCTGTCACACTTTAGTAATCCTACTAATTCCTTGTAACGGCCAGGAACGCCTCCATGATTGGATTAGGAACGGTGATCACAGAGTAGATAAATGCCAGAGAACCTTTATTCTGCAGCCGCATTTTTCGTCCCATTAGACTCGGCCTATTTTACAGAAGCCGAGATAATTGAGGAGAGATGTAAGGAAGGAACCTCACGATCCTCCAGGACTAGTCAGCTCAGAGCCGTGACGTGTGGACAAGGTTTTTCTACATTGTGGGGAATTTAGGGAGCGCTGCAGCAAGGGGGTTGGTAATGACACGCCACCGTGACACATAATGCATGGACTGTCTCCTCTCATTTGTTCTTTGAAGCTTGTTTTTCTCGTGAGTGATGCTCGGCGCATGAGAAAAGCCCAAACAATTAACATCAAAAGGGTTTTCTGCGATTTGTAAAATCCTGCGCCCCGCTGATCCCCCGCTGCGGCTCCCCATAGGTGGATTATAATGAGGGCAATCCGGGCTACCGCCCGGGGCCTCCGGTCTCTATGGCCGGATTGCCCTCATTATATGTGCAGCCCCGCGGCACATACCGGACCACTCCCCCAGCAGCGGTGCACAGCCGCTGCTTCTTCTTCGGCCGGGCCAGCACTGCAGCAGTTAACTTCCCTCTGCTGGCCCGGCGGTGTCTCCTAGCTGTGACGTCACGCAGTGCGCGCCCGGCCTGCACTGCTACTTACCACCAGAGAGGAGCAGGAGCCAGGAGGACTGGAGCCAAGCCGGGGGATGGTGAGTGTGTGTGTGTGTGTGTGTGAGTCTGTCTGTGTGTATGTATGTATGTGTGTGCAGGCAGATATCATTGTGTGATGTCGGTTTATATGTATTTTTGTGTTTCAAATGTGTTTATGCGTGTATGTATATGTCTGTATATGTTTGTGTGTGTGCGTGACTGCGTGCGGCCTCCTGCTGAGTATAGATGGCACTGCGTGGCCTCCTGCTGAGTATAGATGGCACTGCGTGGCCAGGACGCATCGGATAAAGACACCGGGGGCCATCAGAAGGTAAGTATAATTTTTTATTTTATTCTTTTTTTACAGATTCTATGGTACCCTGGTCCGGAGGAGAGTCTCCTTTCCTCCAAACCCGGGTACCATCCGCACATTGAAACTCATGGAATCTGCATGTACAGATGCAGTGATGCGGATTCCATGTGTTCCAATGCAAGTCAATGGCGGCGAAAGCGCCGCGCTTCCGCAAAATAATTGTTAGTGCTGCGGATTTTTCCGCAATGATAATCCGCAGCGGAAATTTCCGCAGCATGTGCACAGCACATGCGGATTATCATTGGGGAACATGGCAGACCTTCTACCAAGCGTTTTTTAAGCGTTTCTGCAGCGGAATTGCCGCTGCGGAAAAGCTTAAAAAACGCGTAGTGAGCACACAGCCTAAAAAAAATTATTATAATTAATATTGTGCCAAATTAATTTCACGTGAACTATCACATGATCTATCACAGGGGATCATGTGACATGTCATACATACAGGTATGTGTGCATGTGTGTGTGTGTGGGGGGGAAGGGGCCGTGCCTTCTAAACTGCCCGGGGTACTTGCTACTCTAAAGGCCCTGTCACACATAACGAGATCGCTAGCGAGATCGTTACTACGTCACAGTTTTGAGATCGCTGGAGAGATCGTTCGGGAGCCGTCAAACATGTATAACTTGCCAACGATTTCGGCCGCCCCAGCGATCTAACTAACGATCTCGTTGGTCGCTGGGACGCTGTCACACAGCAGCTATTTCAACGATCCACACTCAACGATACACACTTTGAGGGACTGTACTGTGACAGAAAGGCGTACATAAAATTACCTTTCCGCGCCCACTCATCTTCGATTGGTGGACGCTACTGCGTTCTGATTGGCCGGGGGTTTTTAAAAAGGCGACGTTGGGGCAATTCCGCTCCCTTGTTCCTATCTGCGCTTTGCTTTCGGATCGTAGCAGTGTTCTCCGGGCAAGTTTCGTCCATCTGGGATTTGTTGAAGCCTTGTCAGCGTCCTGATTTTTGGATCCTAGTTGCGTTCTACTGCTGTGATTCCATTCATTTGTGGATTTTCTTCAGCTGTGACTGAACATTGACTTTTGGGTTTTTCAGGCACTGTATTGCTTTGTTTCCACGGTAAGTTATTTTAGTGGATTTTTATCACACTCAATAAGTATATATTTGCTTATATATTGGAGGCCATTTTTAGTCAGCAAATGGTGTGTAGTACTTTTTACTTTGTTTGAAAATGTTTCATGTATGCTCACTGTATTGCTATCCTTTTCAGATGGCTTTCAAAAGTGAAGAGTTTGTGAGGGAAATGATTGACCTCTACCGCTCCCTGCCGTGCCTTTGGCAAATAAAATCAACAGACTACTGCAATAGAGAGAAAAAGAGGGAGGCCTACCAGCAATTGATTTCCCTCTTTAAAAGGCATGGCCCCAACGAGAAGGTGGATGAAGAGCTGGTGAAGAGAAAGATCCAGGGTCTACGTACCGTATATAAGAAAGAACTCAACCGGGTGGAGAAATCAAAGAAGTCAGGTACCGGCACAGATGAGGTTTATGTGCCGACATTATGGTATTATGATTTGCTTGCCTTCACCCGTGACCAGGAGCTACCTCGGCGAATGGTGTGTACGATACGGCAGACCCCGGAAGAAGACCCCGACATACGGACTGACTCCCCTGTTGAAGATGTAAGTACCTTCTTTGCTTCCCTGTAAATAGCATTTATACTTTCAATGTACATGCCATAGTTTAGCCGCCCCTCATATTTGTTTTTTAGTGCACGTGTACCCATGCTGGTCATAACATACCTGCTGGATGTTGTAACCAAATCTTAACTTTATTTTTGTGTTCCCACAGCACCATTGGCAAGATGACGACATCTCGGCTACGGAACGTGGTATGGAGGAGGCGAGTGTTATGTCAAGGAATGAGGAACCTATGGCATCGGTGAATGAAGACCCTATGGCCTCTACAAGTGAAGACCTTGTGCCTCGGCGACAGAGAAAATCAAGGAAAAGAAAGGCCAGCTTGCCGCCATCGCCAGATCTAGTATCTCTGGCGAACAAGATTCTACTTCTGCAGACCCAGGCCAAGCGGGACAGCTTTGCAACATATGCTGGCGAGAGACTACAGAGGCTGGATGACCGACAGAGGGCGCATGCAGAAAGGGTCATGTTTGAGACTTTAAATAAAGCGGCAGCCGGTGAACTTAATGAAACGTCTACTGTACATACTCTGATTGACCCTGGCCATTTTCAACAACATTCTTGGACCCATAGGCCGGACCCACTTCACAGCACACCAGTGCAGAGGATCCGGCGTCCACAAAGCCTTGCCCCCCCCCCCACAGTATCCCATGTGTTCTGATTCTTTTGTTTCCCCCAGGCACGGATACACAAATACAGGTAATCGATATGAAGAACTATAGTGATGTTTCATTTCAATTTTTTTTTATCATTTTGTAAATATTGTTAATTTAATACTTATTTAAATTGTTAAAATTGTTTATATTTTTGTTTGTTTATAAAAACAAGGTTTATTGTCCTCTTTTTTAACTTTACCCCTGCCCTCTGATCTCACCCTGATTGAAATAAAAATGTTTTTTGGTTGCCTTATTTTCTGCTTTACCTCTTCCCGAGGGTGGGACCCCTCACCCCTGCCCTCCGATCCCTTCCCAATCTCCGTTCCCTCCCCTCCATTGTCTACCGTCTATTCCCATCCCTGCTCTCCGCTGGTGATCACCTCCTCCCCTTCTCCTCCTCCGGCTCCAGGCTTTATCACCTGTCTTCTGTCTTTTCCCTGTGTCCTCTGGTCTTCTTCACAGCTGGTTTTCTTCCCCTCCTCTTCCTACTTCCCTTCTTTTAGTCTTTGGGGTCATAGTCATGGTGCACGGTATGGCAATGATCTGCCATACCATGCACTATGAGTCTGACTCAGATTATAGGTTGTATATACTAGATTCTTGATAGGGCGTTGATCCAGGGAACTAGTCTGATTGCCGTATGTGGAGTCAGGAAGGAATTTTTTTTCCCAAAACGGAGCATGGGTTTTTTTTGCCTTCCTCTGGATCAACATGTTAGGTCTTCCTTATAGTTTTCATACTATGTTCCTATTCTTTCCTCTTCTCTCTTCTTCTTGAATTAGCTGGCATCTGTGAAAGCCGACTTCAGACGGCTTTCCTGCCCCCACACAACTTCAGCTAATAATATCAATAAGTAGGCGGCAATGAAAGCCGACTTCAGACGGCTTTCCTGCCCCTACACTACTTCAGCTGATAACATCAATTAGTAGACAGCTATTAAAGCCGACTTCAGACGGCTTTCCTGCCCCCACACAACTTCAGCTGATAATATCAATAAGTAGGCGGCAATGAAAGCCGACTTCAGACGGCTTTCCTGCCCCTACACTACTTCAGCTGATAACATCAATTAGTAGACAGCTATTAAAGCCGACTTCAGACGGCTTTCATGCCCCCACACAACTTCAGCTGATAACATCAATTTGCAGGCGGCTATTAAAGCCGACTTCAGACGGCTTTCCTGCCCCTACACAACTTCAGCTGATAACATCAATAAGCAGGAGGGTGTGAAAGCCGACTTTGGAGTGGGCTTTACTGCCCCTGCACTGCTTGTTTTAGGCAGTATCACACAGGATAGGATTAGATACACAACCCGTCAGGCAGTATCACACAGGATAGGATTAGATACACAACCCTTTAGGCAGTATCACACAGGATAGGATTAGATACACAACCCGTCAGGCAGTATCACACAGGATAGGATTAGATACACAACTCTTTAGGCAGTATCACACAGGATAGGATTAGATACACAACCCGTCAGGCAGTATCACACAGGATAGGATTAGATACACAACACGTCAGGCAGTATCACACAGGATAGGATTAGATACACAACTCTTTAGGCAGTATCACACAGGATAGGATTAGATACACAACCCTTTAGGCAGTATCATACAGGATAGGATTAGATACACAACCCGTCAGGCAGTATCACACAGGATAGGATTAGATACACAACCCTTTAGGCAGTATCACATAGGATAGGATTAGATACACAACCCGTCAGGCAGTATCACACAGGATAGGATTAGATACACAACTCTTTAGGCAGTATCACACAGGATAGGATTAGATACACAACCCTTTAGGCCGTATCATACAGGATAGGATTAGATACACAACCCGTCAGGCAGTATCACACAGGATAGGATTAGATACACAACCCTTTAGGCAGTATCATACAGGATAGGATTAGATACACAACCCGTCAGGCAGTATCACACAGGATAGGATTAGATACACAACCCGTCAGGCAGTATCACACAGGATAGGATTAGATGTAACAAAGTGTAGACAATAGTGGATATAAACTAATTTTTTTTTATAAAAATATAAAAAATATAACCAACCAAATAATATCAACTACATAACAAAAAATAAGTTATTGGCTGCCGTGACGGTCATGGGCTGCCACAAATCTTGCCAGCATCACTCCGTGCTGGTGGATCTCTTCACTCAGTCTCCGTTGTGACGCCAGGAGATCTTGTAGTGTTGGGATTTCTACGGAGGTAATAGTTAAACTTAAAAGTCCAATAATTCTGTACATTCATCAAATTAAGGCTATGTGCCCACGATGCACCACTCCCGGGTACCATCCGCACATTAGAACGCGCTAATTACGCAAGTACAGATGCAGTATTGCGGAATTGGCGCATTATAATGCAAGTCAATGGCGGCGCAAAAAAACCACCTTATGCAAAATAATTGGTAGTGCTGCGTTTTTTTCCGCAATGATAATGTGCAGCGGAAATTTCCGCAGCATGTGCACAGCACATGCGGATTATCATTGGGGAACATGGCAGACCTTCTACCATGCGCTTTTAATGCGTTTCCACAGCAGCAAAAACGCTGCAGAAACACCTTAAAAAACGCATCGTGGGCACACAGCCTATCAGGTACATGTTTGGTATTTAACACTTACGGTTTTCAGGTTGCTCGGATGATGACGAGCTTAAGGACCACCCGGATCCCCTGGCACCACCGGCTAGAGAAAGACACAACACTTAATAGTACATGACAGCCCTATACTTTCCAAGTTGTATGGACCGTATTTTATGTCAAAGCATTACCGAAAGATGAAGCTGCACCTATATCACGGAGTGATGCTGGCGAGCTGGCAGAGGAATGCTGCTGGGGCTCCAGGGCTGGAGGTGACTCCCTTGGGGGCTCTGGGGCTGCAGGCGCTGGAAAACAAATAACATTAGATACCTAAGGTGATTGCAGTTGTAACTAATGTGCTGCCATATATTGTGTTAACATATTTTAAAACCACTCACCACGGCGGGGCAGGGTCCGTGACCGGATGCTGACGATTCGGTCGGCAGACCTATATTTCAGGTCCGCCAGCTTTTTACGGATTTGTGTAGCAGAGCGCTGCACCCCAAATCTCCGGACCAGGCCCCGACCGATCCTCTGCAGCACCGCCTGTTTATGGAGCACTGGATGCTCAGAGTGCACATGGCACTCATAATCAAGTGCATCCAGGTGCTCCACAAGGTAGCACACCTCAGCGTCACCCCAAGGAGATGCCCTGACCCTGGATGCCATAATGCTCTTAATAAGCTAGGCCGCAACTACGTCGTTAGACCCGCCCACGACGCATGAACGTCGGTAACCACGCCCACGACGCATGAACGTCGCCAATAAACCCGCGGTTTATTAGAGAACCCTATTGTGACTTGAATTATTAGCGTGTCGGACTAGAGACGCTGTATTGATAATGCGACGTCTGTAGAACGCAGCAGTGTCTCTATTGTGACGGTCACACAGGAATACTGGTGTTTAGGTGGTTTTATGTAGAAATATGTATCTATATTTTTATGTAGGTATGCATACTTCTGTGTCTGTGAGTATGTGTGTGTATATCTGGTTATCTGTATATAAGTGTGGATATGGGTGTAGATTTTTATGTATCTGAATATGTATGTGTATATGGATGTGTATATGGATGTATACATACGAGTACAACAGTGGCGTACCACCATTGGTGGCAGGCCACATAACTGCTATGGGGCCCGTGGCCGTAGGGGGCCCGTGAGCCAGCGGACCCCATAGCAGTCTCCCCCATTCTGGAGTAGTAAGTATGTATTTATATATTTTTGTAAATCAGTCAGTACTGATAATACTGGAGGACTGGGGCTGCCTTTTACCCTATGGGGGGCTGCATTATACTGTGTGCTCTCCCATCCTGGTATACAGGGCTGCGGAGTCGATAAGCCAAACCGACTACTCAATTTCCATTACTCCGACTCCACCTCCCTCATACATGGCTCATGTGATACATTAGGGTCATTACACTGTGCATGTGGAGGCTAAAAAGGAGGAAGTCACCATCGGGGTATCATACTGTGTTAAGGGGGACACTTTTGTTGGCATCACATTTTTATGGGGCTATGAAAGAGTAATTTAGGAGTTCAGAAAGGAAGAAAGGCTGGAAGGTTGTGGGATCTGCTCTTCTGTGTCCCCAACAATTATTTTCTTTTTTTTTTTTTTTTTTTTGTGGGGGGGGGTCCCAATTATAACTTCTGCTATGAGCTCCCATGATTCCTATGTCCGCCCCTGGAGTACACGTATGTGTATACGGGCCCTTACTATTGAAACAATGATAAACAAATCTTTTGCAAAGTTAAACACAGTTTATTACACAAATCAATACAAAACTGAAAGTAGTGTATAATTGTCAGTAGTTGCCCACTATAAGTTCTGATGTTGCCAAGTAACAGCACCAGGACCGTTAAAATACTGGCAGTAGTTGTCGCGGCTGGTTTTCGCATCCTGGGTGTTTCTGCCATATCCCACTGGTTGAAGGCCTGCAATTGCAGGATCGTTTGAACGCCATTCACCGAGCTCCACTTCCCCATTGGCTAGGTCCACAGAGTCCACGAAGCTAGGCGGACAGTACGTAATTGCATCACGTCGACGAAGAAAGTTGTGAAGTGTGCAACAGGCCAAAACAACAGAGTCTATTGATGTAAGCTTCATGTTAATTGGCGTGTGAAAAACTCTGAAGCGGTTGGCCATGATACCGAAGGCATTTTCAACAACACGACGTGCCCTTGACAAACGATAATTGAAAATTCTTCTTTCCTGGGTAAGACTTTTTTGGGGGAACGGTTTAATAAGATTGGGATGAAGTGGGAAGGCTTCATCGCCGACAAAAACAAAATTAAGGTTACCTGTAGTCTCTGAGTTGGGAGGCAAGTGTAGGTCACAGTTGTCCAATCGCTCTCCAAAAAGTGTGTGCTCTAAAACACCACCATCAGAAACCCTGCCGTTCATGCCAACATCTACATTTATAAATTCGTAATTGGCATTAACAAGGGCCATCATGATGATGCTGAAATAGCCATTATAATTATAAAAATAGGATCCGCTATTTGGTGGCTGAGTGATTCGGACATGTTTCCCGTCCAAAGCCCCACCACAGTTAGGGAACTGCCACAGCTGCTCAAAATCAGAGGCAATCTTTTTCCATTCCTCCTCCGTGTTGGGAAACTGTATGTAACTACGTAGACTGTGGTAAATTGCATTACATGTCTCCGGGATTAGAACACTGAGCATGGGCCTGGAAATGGCTGCAGAAAAATGCAAGTCTTGGAGTGAGCGTCCGGTGGCCAGGAATCTCAGTGTGACTGCCAATCTTTCATCTGCCGGAATGGCAGCACGCATCGCTGTATCCTTCCGTTGAATACGTGGCGTAACTCGTTCCAATAACTCTTTAAAAGATTCCTCTGACATCCTCAGATAGTTGCGGAAATCATGAGGATTCTTCTCCTGAAGCTCTCTTACAAGTTGCATGTGGGACAATTCAGACCTCTTCTGCAGCCACTCTCTGGTCCACATGCGACGCTTTCGTTTGGAACGCCTCTGTAGCTCTCGTGCCTCATCTTGACGCCGAGCTTCCTCAACCAGCAATGCAGCAACCACAATAGCACACTGCCCGTCGTCCATGATGTGCAAACTGCAAACATAACATGAAAAGATGAGAACACTTTCAACAAAACAATTAACACAAGTATTGAAACTGTATATAAAAAATATCATGGAAAACCATATTCCATTCTGTTAGTGAGCATGACAGAAAATGCGCTATGTGGGTGCATGTGCATGAGACCCCTAAAATATCTGCCCATGCAAAAGCATACATATATATATATACAAATAGAAGCCAAGCCCTCCCTCCCTGAAAAGCAAAGATAACAGATAATTAGTAAATGTGATAAAAGAATAAAAATGGAAACGCATCTGAGACCTCAAACAATACCTACCTTACTAAAGATGTCTGATATGTTCAAAGCGGAGTCACAGCTGGAGAACGCTGCAATGATCCGCAAAAATCAGCACTAGTCCAATGAACGGATATTAGCAGCCCGGAGAACTCTGGTAGGATCTGCAATAAAGCACGAGGTCAGAAACAAAGGACGGAATCGCTATTCTGTTGCCTTCTTTATGCGCGTCCGGAAATGAGAACGCCGTAGCGACCACCAATCGGGGACGAGGGGCGCGGAATAGTCCAATTTATACACGCCTACGTGTCTCAGTTCTGAATCGCTGGACGAGGTCGTTGGCTAGGTGTCAAATACAGCGATGCACACTGCCCAGCGGGAGTGCAACGACCCAGGAATGGTCCAGGGAGCTTTGTAACGATCAACGATCTCGCAGCAGGGGCCTGATCGTTGGTACCGGTCAAACGTAGCGAGATCGCTAGCGATGTCGCTGTTGCGTCACAAAACCCGTGACGTATCAACGATCTCGCTAGCGATCTCGTTATGTGTGACAGGGCCTTTAGGCTGCATTCTCACATTTGTGTGAAATGTCCGTGTGCTGCCAGATCTTTTTATCGGATGGTTCACGGACTCGTACAGTTTTATAGATCCATTCACACATCCATGAAAATCACGGATCTGAGAATGAGATCTAAGAGGGTCAGAGAATGTCCTGTTCTGATCCAATATTGAGGATTAGAATAGGACATGCTCAATGCATCAGTAAAATAGGGCAGCACACCGACCCTGCACACAGATGCAGGAATGTAGCCTTATTATGTATAGCACAGTCCCTTAGTATATAGTGCACTCACTTATTATGTATAGCGCCATCCTTAGTTCATAGAATCATAGAATGGTAGAGTTGGAAGGGACCTCCTGGGTCATCTGGTCCAACCCCCTGCTCAAAGCAGGATTCACTAGATCATCTCAGACAGATGTCTGTCCAGCCTCTGTTTGAAGACGTCCATTGAAGGGGAACTCACCACCTCTCGTGGCAGCCTGTTCCACTCATTAATCACCCTAACTGTCAAAAAGTTTTTTCTAATATCTAATCTTTGTCTCCTCCCATTTAGTTTCATCCCATTGCTTCTAGTCTTTCCTTGTGCAAATGAGAATAAAGATGATCCTTCTACAATGTGACAGCCCTTGACATATTTGTAGACAGCTATTAAGTCTCCTCTCAGTCTTCTTTTTTGCAAGCTAAACATTCCCAAATCCTGCAACCGTTCCTCATAGGACATGGTTTGCAGACCAGTCACCATTCTGGTCGCTCTTCTCTGAACTTGCTCCAGTTTGTCTATGTCTTTTTTAAAATGTGGTGCCCAAAACTGTACACAGTATTCCAGATGAGGTCTGACCAAAGAGGAGTAAAGACCGATAATGACTTCACGTGATCTAGACTGTATGCTTCTGTTAATACATCCCAGAATTGTATTTGCCTTTTTTGCTGCTGCATCACACTGTTGACTCATGTTCAGTCTATGATCTATTAGTATACCTAAGTCTTTTTCACATGTACTGTTGCTTAGCTCTATTCCTCCCATTCTGTATATGCTTTTTTCATTTTTATTGCCCAGATGTAGTACTTTGCATTTTTCCCTGTTAAAAACCATTCTGTTGGTTGCTGCCCACTGCTCCAGTTTATTTAGGTCTTTTTGAATCCTCTCTCTCTCTTCTCTAGTATTAGCTATCCCTCCTAGCTTTGTGTCATCAGCAAATTTAATCAGTTTACCCTCAATTCCTTCATCTAAATCATTGATAAAGATGTTGAACAATACAGGTCCCAGGACGGAGCCCTGTGGTACCCCACTTGAGACATTCATCCAGCTGGATGTGAAGCCATTTACAACCACCCTTTGAGTCCGATCACTAAGCCAGTTATGAATCCACCTAACAGTTGCCTGGTCCATTGCATACTTGGTCATTTTTTCAATAAGGATGGTGTGAGATACTTTGTCAAATGCTTTGCTGAAGTCAAGATATACTATATCTACAGCATTTCCCTGATCCACCCAGTCAGTGATTCTGTCATAGAAGGAAATTAAGTTAGTCTGACATGACTTGTTAGTTACAAACCCATGCTGACTCTGGTTAATCACTTCATTTTTATCCATGTACTTACATACATGTTGTTTAATAATTTGTTCAAAGATCTTTCCTGGTATAGAAGTCAGACTCACCGGCCTATAGTTCCCTGGGTCCACCTTCTTCCCCTTTTTGAAGATAGGAACAACATTTGCTCTTCTCCAGTCTTCTGGGACTTCTCCTGTTCTCCAAGAATTTTCAAAGATTATGGAGAGTGGTTCTAAAATTTCTTCTACAATCTCCTTCAGTACTCTGGGGTGTAATTCATCTGGACCTGGAGACTTGAACTCATTTATGTTAGCTAAATATTCCCTCACAATCTTTCTGTTTACTGATAACTTGGATTCCTCTATTCCTTTAAAAGGACAGTGAACATCAGTTGATGTTACATTTTCTTTCTGAGAGAAAACAGATGCAAAATAGGAATTAAAAAGTTCGGCCTTCTCAACATCCTCTCTTACCATTTCTCCATTTTCATCCTGTAAAAATCCTATAGCATCTTTGACTTTTCTTTTACTTTTGACATACCCCCAAAATCCTTTTTTATTGCTTTTGACATCTCTTGCAAGCCTTAATTCATTGTCAGCTTTAGCTAACCTGATACGTGCCCTGCAGGATCTGCAGACTGCATTATAATCTTCTTTAGATATGCCTCCCTCTTTCCATTTAATAAACATTTCTTTCTTTCTTTTTAGCATGTGTTTAAGTTCTGTGTTCATCCATCCTGGTTTCCTTAAATGCTTCCCATTCTTCCTACTTTTCGGGATTGTTAACGATTGTGCTTTGAGAATCTCATTTTTAAAAATTTCCCATCCTTCCTGGACATTTTTGTCCTTAAGGACATCCAGCCATTGGATCCCTCCTATTCTCTTTCTGAGTCTCTTAAAATCTGCCTTTCTAAAATCTAACCTTGAAGTTTGAGTCTTCACATGTCTTCCTCCTCTAGTTATCCAAAATTCTATAATAGCATGATCGCTGCCTCCTAGGGTCCCAGCCACCTTTACCTCCTCAACCATTTCCTCCCTGTTTATAAGAATTAGATCCAAAGTAGCAGATCCCCTTGTTTTCTCCCCTACCTTTTGGAAGATAAAGTTGTCAGCAAGAGAGGATAAGAATTTGCTTGACCTGTTAGTTTTACTTGAGAGAGATTCCCAACAAATGTCTGGATAGTTGAAATCTCCCATGACCACTACATCATATTTTTTGGAGAACTTGGTCATTTGATACATAAAGAGTTCATCCATATATTCAGCTTGCCCAGGTGGCCTGTAGTAAATGCCTACAATGGTGTCCTTTCTGTTGTTCTCTCCTTGTATTCTTACCCAAACAGTTTCCACAGAACTCCCAGTCTCTGAAGCTTCAATCTCTGTGCAGATATACGCTTTTCTAACATACAATGCAACACCTCCTCCTCGTTTATCAAGTCTGTTTCTTGCAAATAAGTTGTATCCTTTTAGCCTTTTATTCCAATCATGTGTATCGTCCCACCAAGTTTCAGTGATTCCAATGACATCATATTCCTTTTCCTGCATTAGTAGTTCCAATTCTCCTTGTTTGTTGCCCATGCTTTGTGCATTTGTATAAAAACATTTTAGTTTGTGATTGGTTTCTCTTCCTCCCATATTTTTATTATTTAGATTTTTTTGTCTTTGTTCTTCTTTTCCACTTCCAGTAGCAGAGATCTCAATAGTATTTGTCAGCTGTATGGCTTTTTCTGGCCTTTTGCTTCCCTTCCCACATTGTTCTAGTTTAAAGCTCTCCTGATGAGTGCAGCAAGGCAATTTCCAAATACATGTTTTCCAGTCTTCGTAAGGTGCACCCCATCTCTAGCAAGTAGTCCATCGTATAGGTAATTCATTCCGTGATCCAGAAATCCAAATCCTTGTTGACGGCACCATCGACGTAGCCAGTTGTTCACCTGTAGAATCTTATTCCACCTCATTGTTCCATGGCCATCCACTGGGAGGATGGATGAGAAGACCACCTGCGCTCCCAATTCTTTCACTTTCTTGCCCAAGTCTTCAAAGTCACTGCAGATGGTTTCCAGGTCCTTTCTTGCGGTGTCATTTGTCCCCACATGTATTAGCAGGAATGGGTAGTGATCTGTAGGTCTGAAGAGTCTTGATATCCTGTCAGACACATCTTTAATTTTTGCTCCTGGAAGACAGCACATTTCTCTTGAGGTTATGTCTGGTCTGCAGATAGCAGCCTCTGTTCCTCTTAACAGGGAATCCCCCATGACCACCACTCTCCGTTTTTTCTTCACAACATTCTTCTTTCTCCATCCAGGAGGATTCTGAGGGCTTACAAGGTTATTCATTGCTGGCAAAGTCTTATCTTGCTGTATTTCTTCATGGTTCTCCTGCGAGAGAGCCTGGTACTGGTTCCTGAGCAGTATAGGTGCTGACTGCCTCTCGATCCTCCTGCTTCTGTGGGTCACATGCTTCCATTCCTGTTTCCTCAGGTGCAGTTCGAATTTCTTCTCTTTCTGAATCATGAAGAGATAATTCTGCTCTGTCTAAGAACTCTTCACCTTCCTTAATGATTTTCAAGGTAGTTAACCTCTCTTCTAGATTTCGCAACTTTTCCTCCAACAGGGACACAAGCTTGCATTTCTGGCATGTGAAGTTTGGCTTTTCCACTGGCAAGTCTGTGAACATGTAGCAGGATATGCAGCTCACCAAATGGCTCCTGGACTCTTCCATGTTCTTACTGTTAATGTTCTGAAAACAGTGAAAAAAGCTTCAAAAAAAAGCTTCAAAATGCGCGCGCCGGTAGGCGCGCGGTTTACCGATGTCCTCTTTTCAGCTCCAACAGCCAAAATCCAGTGTTCTTTGAGCTCACGGAGACTCTTCACTTACCCCAAAATGCAGTGGGAATATGCAAATTATCTCCTCAGGACTCCTCCCCTGGTTTACCGATGTCCTCTTTTCAGCTCCAACAGCCAAAATCCAGTGTTCTTTGAGCTCACGGAGACTCTTCACTTACCCCAAAATGCAGTGGGAATATGCAAATTATCTCCTCAGGACTCCTCCCCTGGTTTACCGATGTCCTCTTTTCAGCTCCAACAGCCAAAATCCAGTGTTCTTTGAGCTCACGGAGACTCTTCACTTACCCCAAAATGCAGTGGGAATATGCAAATTATCTCCTCAGGACTCCTCCCCTGGTTTACCGATGTCCTCTTTTCAGCTCCAACAGCCAAAATCCAGTGTTCTTTGAGCTCACGGAGACTCTTCACTTACCCCAAAATGCAGTGGGAATATGCAAATTATCTCCTCAGGACTCCTCCCCTGGTTTACCGATGTCCTCTTTTCAGCTCCAACAGCCAAAATCCAGTGTTCTTTGAGCTCACGGAGACTCTTCACTTACCCCAAAATGCAGTGGGAATATGCAAATTATCTCCTCAGGACTCCTCCCCTGGTTTACCGATGTCCTCTTTTCAGCTCCAACAGCCAAAATCCAGTGTTCTTTGAGCTCACGGAGACTCTTCACTTACCCCAAAATGCAGTGGGAATATGCAAATTATCTCCTCAGGACTCCTCCCCTCGCCAGGTACCACTCCTGATCTCTGCAGGACAAGCAGGGTTAAATTCCTGCAGAGACCGGCCACGCCCCCTAAGGCCAAATGGAAAACTCCATGCTGTTGCAGCTGTGCAGAGGAGAGCTGCAAGAGGCAAACCTCAGCGAGCCGACCTGATGGGAGGAGACGCCGAACGCTGACGATGGAGAGTAGGACGACGCTGAGGAGGCACGTGAGTTACCGCTGTGACAGCACCCCCCTTACGCCCCACTGTTCTTTAGGCCAACCCGACGGAGAAACTGCTCAAAAATCGCAGGGGTGAGAACGATGCTGTCGGCAGGCTCCCAAGACCTTTCCTCAGGACCGAAACCCCTCCAATCAACTAGACAGGCAGGTGGGGAAAAATGCTGCATAGTGAAAATGGTTTAAAAAGTAGAAGTGTCTATTTTTATCAATTAACAAAATACAAAGTGAATGAACACAATACATCATCAAAGCATCAATTCTTCTGGATGCACTTACACAGTTTTGAAGGAACTCGACAGGGAGATTGTTCCGAACATCTTGGAGATCTAACCACAGATCCTATGTAGGCTTTCACAAAACCTTCTGTCTCTTCATGTAATCCCAGACAAACTTGATGTTGAGATCAGGGCTCTGTGGGGACAGATCATCACTTCCAGGACTCCTTTTTCTTCTTTATGCCCTTTACAGTTCTTAATGACATTGGCTGTATATTTGTGGTCGTTTTGCTGCTGCAGAATAATGTTGGAGGCAATCAGATTCCTCCCTGATTGAATTGTATGATGGAGTCCTTAATGCTGAAAAATACAGGCAGATAATTAGCCTTCAATCCTGACTAAATCCCTAACTCCATTTGCTAAATTGCATGGACCATCCACTGTGCTTCACTTGGCAATCAACCTCTGCCTTAACGAGACGCGCGTTCCAACAGTGCAGAGCAAATTCACACCACCTCCATACTGCGCAGCACAGCAATCAGGCAGTCTTCAAATTAATATGCCTTGAAGATCGCAGTCATACAGCTGAAGAGTGGTGGACAGCTCTCCAGGCTCAGTTTCAGCAATAGCTGTCTCCGCTGAACCTGGAGCCAGGGAAGGCCATGTACGATAATGGTGCCAACCTGTTTGCGGCTCTACGCCAAGGCGAACCCACACACGTGCTTTGCATGGCTCACGTCCTCAACCTGGTGGTACAGCGATTTCTCCGCCACTATCCCGGCCTGGATGAGCTGCTTCAGAAAGTCCGGAGGCTGTGTGCTCACTTCCGCCGTTCGCACCCCTCAGGTCATCGACTTGCATTGATACAGAGGTCTTTCTCCATGACAGTTAACAGGTTGATAGTGATGTGCCAACGCGGTGGAATTCCACTCTGCACATGTTGCAGCGACTGTGGCAGCAGCAACGAGCCCTGACGCAGTATGTCATGTCGTATAGCCTGTGCCAACGCAGTACGGACGTGGGGCATATCACGTTTACGGAGTGGGAACAGATTAAGGACCTCTGCACCCTTCTGCACAGTTTTGAAATGGCTATTATTAACCCCTTTACCCCCCAGGGTGGTTTGCACGTTAATGACCAGGCCAATGTTTACAATTTTGACCACTGTCACTTTAGGAGGTAATTACTCTGAAACGCTGATTATGAGATTGTTTTTTCGTGACATATTGTACTTCATGATAGTGGTAAAATTTCTTCAATATCACTTGCGTTTATTTGTGAAAAAATTGGAAATTTGCCGAAAAGTTTGAAAATTTCACAATTTTCAAAATTTTAATTTTTATTCCGTTAAATCAGAGAGATATGTCACACAAAAGAGTTAATAAATAACATTTCCCATATGTCTAATTTACATCAGCACAATTTTGGAACCAAAATTTTTTTTATTAGTGCGCTATAAGGGTTAAAAGTTGATCAGCGATTTCTAATTTTTCCAACAAAATTTACAAAACCTTTTTTTTTAGGGACCACATCACATTTGAAGTGACTTTGAGGGGCCTTTATGACAGAAAATACCCAAAAATGACACCATTCTAAAAGCTGCACCCCTCAAGGTGCTCAAAACCACATTCAAAAAGTTTATTAACCCTTCACGTGCTTCACAGGAATTTTTGGAATGGGGAAGAAAAAAATGAACATTTAACTTTTTTCACAAAAATGTTATTTTAGACCCCAATTTTTTTATTTTTGCAGGGGTAACAGGAAAAAATGGACCCCAAAATTTGTTGTGCAATTTCCCCTGAGTACGCAGATACCCCATACGTGGGGGAAAAATGCTGGGCGCACAGCATGGCTCAGAAGGGAAGGAGCGCCATTTGACTTTTTGAATGTAAAATTTGCTTGAATAATTAACGGACGCCATGTTGCGTTTGGAGAGCCCCTGATATGCCTAAACAGTGGAAACCCCCCACAAGTGACACCATTTCGGAAACTAGACCCCTCAAGAGTTTTATCAAGGGGTATGGTGTACATTTTGAACCCAAAGATACGACAGAATTTGATAACATTAGGTCAACATATTAAATAAGTTGTCATTAGTCTTGAGCGCAAGTGCTCGCTACTTGAGTTTGCATCGAGTACTCGGGTATGCACCAAGTATCGCGGGTGCTCGAATGACATGCTCGAGTCCCCGCCCCGCATGTTTCACGGTTGTTAGACACCCAAAAAAAACATGCGGGGATCGCTCGTGCATGGCAGGCGATCCCAGCAATGTTTTTTTTTGGCCACGAAGCATATGGGGCGGAGATTCAAGCATGTCACTCGAGCACCCGCGATACTCAGTGCATACCCGAGTACCCGATGCAAACTCAAGTAGCGAGCACTTGCGCTCAACACTGGTCGCCATATTATCTTTTTTTTTTTCTTTACTTTTGAAAAAAAAAAAACCCTAGCCCCAACCCTAATACAACCCCAACCCTAACCCTAGCACATCCGTAACCCTAGAGTTTATTTTTTTACACCATTCCTCGCGTGGTATAAGTGATTAGACTACTTTATTCTTCGGGTCGGTGTGATTACAGCAATACCAGATTCATATTGGGTTTTTATGACTGACAGCGGTCACACACTAAAAGACGCTTATTTTGCAAAGACTGATTTTTGGGAGGCAGAATAAACAAAAAGCAACAATTCAGGAATTGTTTTTTTGCGTTTTTTTTTATGCCATTCCACGTGTGGTAAAATTGATAATGCAGCGTTATTCTTCAGGTCAGTGCAATTTTTATATAGTTTTTTTTATGTTTTGCCGCTTTTACACAATAAAAACGATTTTCTAGAAAAAATATTTTTTGTGTCGCTTTATTCTGAGAGCTATAACTTTTTTTTTTTTTGGACAATGTTGCTGTGTGGTGGCTTGTTTTTTTGCGGGACAAGATGACTTTTTTAGCTGTACTATTTTTATTTACATTTGTCTTTTTGATCGCGTCTTATTCCATTTTTGTTTGGCGGTATGATGATAAAGCATTTTTTTTTTTTTTTTTTACTGTGTTCACTAAAGGGGTTAACTAGTGGGACAGTTTTATAGGTCCGGTCACGGCGATGCCAAATATGTGTACTTTTATTGGTTTATTTTTTTTTTCATAATAAATAAATATTATGGGTTCAATATATTTTTATTTTTTGGGGATTATTTTTTTCTTTTTTCTTTTTTTATATTTTTACAATTTAAAAAAATTTTTTTTTTTTCACTTTTCTACTTTTTTTTTAACTTTTACACATTGTCCCACTATGGGAGTTTCACTTTTTACAGCCTGATCGGCTGCATGGCATAGAGAGCAGCAGCTCTCTTTGTCATGCAGCCTGTCAGCGCTGCACACCGGTGAGACATTTGTCAAATGTGAACACTCCTGATTGGAACTCGATGTGCTGGGTTGGCTGTATTCGAAGAGGTTTTGGTCTTCTTTACAATAGTTCAACTCTAGTGAAATTAATTTTTTGGTGCAGATATTGTTCTCCACAAAAGGGGTACACAGACCTGATAAACTCAAAATTGGTATATAAAGCAGGCTACATCTCCGCTTAAAATTGTTTGGGACAGATATTGTTCTCCATACAGGGGGGGGGGGGGGGGGGGAGTTGAGTAAGAGTAGTTCCGTGACCCTCAACTGTACTGTACGGTCGGGGCAAGAAGAGGAGGAGGGTGACTCTGAAGGTGAGGAATAGGATAGCACATGGGATGATGAGGTTGTCCATCCAACTTGGTGTGAACCCAGAGGCACGCAGCTGAGTAGCTCATCCGAGGAGATGGAGGAGGAAGACGAGAAGGTTACGTTGCGTCCTATGGCGCAGACACAAAGTAATGCAAACACGAGGAGCACTGCATCCTTTGCAACAACTGTGGCAGTGACCGGCAGCAGTCGCTGGTCTGCAGCTCGCAGGGGCGGCAAAGGTTGCCTAGTCTGGGCTTTTTTTTTTTTTGAGACCGCAAAGGATGAGCCAGATCGCGTTATCTGCAAAGTTTGCGATAAAAAACTCGGTAGAGGGAAAAAGTGCTAATAATTTGACTACTACATGCATGAACCTTCACATATGCACACATGTGTTACGCTGGTAATCTTACCGCGCTAAAATGCGGACCTCAACAACCATCAGCTGCCCCATCAACCGCATCAGCTGCTTCTTCCTCCTCCTCCTCTGTTACCGTGCCAAGTATTGTCACGCAGGTCTCCCACCGCAGAACTTCTAGTTCTGTACCCGCTCCAGTCAGGCTGAAAGAGAGCCTGTCAGCTGTATCACAAGCAGACATGCCTGCTGTGTTTGTTTCACTGAGCACACCACGTTTCTCAATCCACCGTTACATCTGTACTTGCACCTCACTCACGGTCCAGCAGTTTGTCCGTTTCACCATACTCGGCCCTCTATCAGCACCACAGCCAGCCCTCAGTGCTGCATTTGTGGTCACGTAAAAGATTGTTTCCTCCCACACATGACAAAGCTAAGAGGTCGAACTCCACCATCTCCAAACTGTTGGCCACGCAAATGGTGGTGTCAGTCCCTAATTTTTTGAACTGTGAACACTGCTGTATGGCTGATTTTTTACTGAGGAGGTAACCGGAGAACCTGAAGGAAACCCCCACAAACACGGGGAGAACATACAAACTACTTGCAGATGTTGTCCTCTATCATCATGGAGTTAGCTCGTTGTGTAGGAGACCGACCACCACTGCTGTCTACCTTTTGACCATTGTGTTGAAGCTTGCAAGGTGTTATGGGTTTACCGTCACAGAGAGGAGCCAGAAGCGTCTGATTCCTCCCACTCCTGCAGTCATTAGAAGCCTTTCGCCTTCATATTAATCGGTGCAGGGGTTTATCTGCTCAGTTGTGAGCTCTTGGAAGCTTGCCGTGATTTAGGCTCTCAGCAGATTTGCTCCATGCATCTCCCCTACTGTGATAAAGCTGTACTCCAACACATCAGACTGTCGCCTACCATGGAAACCTTGAAAAGGAAGCTGAAGATCCACTTCTTCTGACAAGCGTACAATATGTGGTAACCCTCACTCCAGCGTACTTTTGCACAACCAGCTGTACCCTGACCTACTGTATC
Source organism: Phyllobates terribilis (assembly GCF_046119375.1). Lineage (NCBI taxonomy): Eukaryota > Metazoa > Chordata > Amphibia > Anura > Dendrobatidae > Phyllobates > Phyllobates terribilis. Next base: position 68,577 of record NW_027362772.1, read on the forward strand.
CTCAACCATCCCTTGCAGATTGTTTGTGCGCCCTCGCAGGCAGGGTCCTCTCTCCTCTTGTACCAGTCGGTGACCCCTTTTCACATGCAAAGCACCACGGAATAAATGTCGCTGCAATAGTAATAATAAATATAGTATTTGTACTCTGGCATCAATTGACCCACTTTCCTGGTGTCTACACCCTTAATTTGATGTGTTTTGACATCTTTTGGGCCAGAGTGAAGGTGTTGCATATGCTTTTTTTTTTGTCCCATCCCCCCCATTGAGCAGTATGGTGTTCGGAAATGTTCGGCGAATGTCTAAATATTCTATGAACATTTCCGAACCGAACATTGAAATGTTCGCTCATCTCTACTTGTTAGCTAATTAAAAAAAAAAAAAAAAAGATTGCTCTCAGTAGGAAAAAACAAGATAATCTTATAGTTATGATACCTTTTAATGGCTAACAAAAATAATAAAATAAACGATGTTACAAAGCAAGCTTCTTAGGTCTCTTCCTCAGGCATGGTATAACAAAATATCTGAAGAAACACAAATATATGCACAAAAAAAAGACAGAGGTATGGCATAATAAATGGAGATTTAACTAAACAAACAAACGGAGCTTAGAGCTGATGACACTGCTGGACATATTCCAACACTGAAGGGAAGGAATCCTGATATATCTTTCATCTGCTGCACTACGTTTCCTTGCTTGACCATTGCATCTACAGCACTTAACGTTGCCCATTTCTTGGTGTCCTCGATGTTGAGAAATACAGGCAGATTCTTATCCACCATTCAGTACCATTACGGAGGTGTCTGACTGGTGCCAAAATCATTCTGCAGCCGGACAACAACGATACAGGCAATGTCATTAAGAAAATACAGAATGAAGTACATACTACAGTACAGCAAAAGAACAAGTCAACCGAACATGCAGTGTACAACTAGGAGGGACCGATGTGCAAAGAAAATATCACGTATACCAAGTGCACTGCCATGAAATTGTACATTATGAAGGCCTGGGATCAAACAATTTTAATAATAAAAAAATAAAAATAAACTGCTCCCATTGGGGGCCCGGAAACAGAGAATGGGCCGGGGGTGAGACCCAGGAACAGTAAGAAGGGAAAAAATGCCGAACACTCCACCATACCACAAACTCTGCCACCAGATATGAGGATCGACGCTCTCACCCTTCCACCAGCCCCAAAAGAGTGCAGGCAGTTAGGAGTGACCCGGGCACTCCTCAAGGTCAAGAACCAAAAGGCAGGTTACAGGGTCCTCTGCGACAGGCTTCTCCATACTGTCATGTAGGAATTGAACCAACTTGGCCAGTAAGCCCAAAACTCTGGACAGTGTCACAGAAGGTGGAGGAACGTCCCCCGGCCCTTGCAGCACATGAGGCATACATCCAGGAACTGGCGCTGGACCCTACTCATCCTGGCTGTGGTGTAATATGTGCAATGTAGGATACAGAGTTGAGCCGCTCTCTCGGAATAGCTAGGAATTAGTTTGTCTAAGCTGTAGAAAATGGAAGGGTAAAGAAGATTTCACTTCAGAACATGAAATGGGTCACCAGCCACATAGACCTGACCCAGGTAAACCGAGCCTGCCTCTTCCCATAAAGGCCCTCACTCCAAATCTAATAATTCAATAAGAGTGCTGGTGACGCGCCCCTGGGCCTTCTGTGTCGTGCGGCATCGCGTGCACGGGGGCTTACCCGGAGCCGGACCAGATGGGGGTAGTAGTCTCGTGGCGGTGACCTGGTCCGTGCCCAGGGAGTCAAACTAAGTGGCAGTCTATGGCAGTAGATGTTAACTTGGATGTCGACTACGCCACCCGTTGAGTGCGGCTTTGCAGCCGCCGCTGCAGAACAGTCCGCTGAGGCCGGTGGTATGGGTGCAGCGATGATGTTATAACCCCCAACGGGAGGGGTATGGCCTCAGGGCAGCAGGTGAAGATGATGGGGGTTGTGACGGTGCAGTAAGAAGAGTCAGAGTCAGGAGATGCAGTTTCAGGGTTTTTACTCACGGGTGTTCTCTCAGTCACTCTGGCCTTGAGTGACCACCCGAGCCGTGCTGCGTCCACCAGGTCCTGGACTCGGCTAACCCCCAGGCAGTTCCGGAGCGTGGTCCTGAGCTCCCTTCTCTCTCTCTGTCTCTGGCCGTTCCCACCAGGGATCCACCTTTGGCCGGCTCCCTCGGGTCTCTTGGTGGTCAAACCTCCTCTGGGTTCCCTGACCCTATACTTGGTGTGCCTTTCTGGTGGATTTGGTGAGGGTCGTGGCAAATCTTGACCACGACCTCCGGTTCCTGGCTGAGGATAAGTGGCCTCCACCAGTTCGGGTTCCGGTACCCGTGTCCGCCAACCCTTCACCCTTTTTGGTCTGATTCTGGGTTCTTAGGGTTCCCTCTGGTCTTCCACTCTGGGCCTTTCTTTCTCCTCTCTCCTCTGCAGGCTTGGCTCTGGAGCTGGGCCCAGCCGGAGCCACAGCTCCCTGTCAGCCCTCCTGGCTGAACTCTTCCTAAAGACTCCCTCAGCTCTCCCTGTCCTAAGATGGTGCCCACCATATATACTCCCTCTATGTATGAGCCCAGGTGACTAGCACCCAATGAGCTCCTAGCTTTACCCAGAGTACTCCCTCTATCTGCCCCTACACTACTGGGATGTTCCACCCCCCTCCCACTCCAGCCAGGGACAGACGCTGTCGTACCTGCACATTTACTTGGTGGGAGTACCGTAGTTCTGTCCCCCGGAAATGGGATGTATGTAGTGCATGCAGCCTACTGAGCTCAGTCCCCCACTCCATCCTTACCCGGGAGTGGAATACCACACCTCTGGGTCGAGGTGCAATACCCCTGTAGCAGCCGAGTCCTCAGGGTGCTACACTGCTATGCCAGAGAGGGGTATGATTGTGAGAAAAAGGAGCACAGAAAAGTTTCCATACCATGGTCTAGATTGATATAGCCTGCATGAAAATCAGTTATGTATTGAAGGGGCCCTCTAGAACAGGGATGTCAAACACACAGAGGGCCAAAATGAAAAACTTGGACAAAGTCGTGAGCCAATCAGTATACAGTATAATGTGCCCCACATAGTCCTCCATACAGGGTAATGGGCCCCACATAGAGGTGGCTGTTCTGGTGCCGCAAGCCAAATATAAATCACCCTGCGGGCCAGAGCTTTCCATGTATGCTCTTGGAGGAGCAAAAAAGTATGTGCAAAGGGTGTTTAATCTGTGAGTCATAGGGTCAAACAATGGCCACAAGGGCTCTCAGGAAGTCATCCCTGTTCCACCTACATATACAGGAAAGCTGAACAAACCAATAATGCGCAAAAGGATAATAATACGCCCAATAATACAGTCTAGGGTCCGATAAAACCACCCCCTCACCCGAGCATATTACAGGAGCGGGCGATGGATCCCAGTTCTGTGACCCTGCAAAATGAATGAGGAAAAGATGGAGTTACGCTTATTGAAGGTATTGAAGTTCACATATATTGGGGATATAACCTGATGTGAGCCGCGACCGACAGGAGTAACTTCTCTTATCTCCTTACCATAGCTTTTATAATCAACAAAAGAGCGAAGCTGTGTAGCGAATTCACCTAAATATGTAGATACTTGGACTCCTAGATAAGAGAACTTTGAAACCCATATCAAAGATAGGAGGGAGGCTTGTCTGGAGGTGACTTTCAGGTCTACAGGAAGACAAAAGACTTATCCCAGTTGATTTTTAGACCTGAGAAGAGGCCGCACTCATCAATCACATTCAGCGCTGCTGGTACTGACACGTTAGCACCTTGCAGGTACAGGAAAGTGCTGTCTGCGTAGAGACTAAGTTTGCTGTGTGTTGGGGCCTGGATAAACCCCTGAATCTCTGGGGTGGAGCGGATAAGGGCGGCCAGTGGCTCCACTACAGTCACATACAGCATTGGGGACAGCAGACATCCCTGCTGCGCGCCCTGGATCAGGGGGAAGCATATACGCACCACAGTGTCCGCGTATAGGAGCTTCTCCCATTTAGTAATCACTGGCCGAAAGCCCATCCAACGCTTGGTCGCCCAAAGAACAGACCATTGTATTGGCATCAAGTGAGACCATAACGTGTCCTCCTTAGAGAAAAATAAATAAAAACGCTGGAGGTTGAGGGTTGTCGACTTTCCTGGCACAATATCAGTTTGGTCACAATGAATAATTTGCCAAATATATGAACGCAGAGGAATTTCCAATACTTTATCTAGAATTTTTACATCAAACTGAAGTAATAAACAGGCCTGTATGAGGAATAAAGATTGGTAAAAATTATCAAACTCCGACAGAACATGTTTAGGGTCCCCTCTAGTTCTCCTCTCTTCGCCCCTAAGTGCCCTGATTACCATGGGGTCACAGTAACGATTTGCCATATAGGTAAGTAGTTTACCACATTTGTCCCCATTTAGTATTCCTGTCATACATAAAAGGACCATGTTGCTCATCATCTCTAAGCAGAGGGAGTGTAACAAGTAAGGCTGCCGGCCACTGGGACTTATGCTCCACAGGTACTGGAGCTCCTGTGTGATACCTCAGTCATCTTCACATCCCTCACAGCAGGAGCCAGGATATAATGAGCAAATGCTTCAAAAGTATCCCATACCTGTTGTATTATACGGTCCTCATTGTTATTTTAAAATAAAAAAAAGGAGAAGGAGAGAGACACAAGATGGATTTATATGTCACAGTGGCCTTGGAAATGGACCCTCCCAAGAGGGGAACAGGGAGAGGAGTAAGATCTGGGATGGAGTGACAGAGGTAATAATAGAAAATGACTGCAGCCAAGGCAGAGTCCGGCACCAGGGCAAGATCTATGTGGGAGAGGCAAGAAAACAAAAACCTGTCCAGAACCTCTGTAGCATTGGCGTCTCTGCCCCCTGATAGGCAGAGACGCCGTCCCCCTTACCGCCGCGCTCCCGGCCAGGCATCTTCCGGCTCTCCAGCTGCTGCTGCCGGCGCGTGCAGCTTCCCGGGCACTGTGCTTAAGGCGCGCGCGCGCTCCCTCTTAAAGGGGCCGCACGCGCCGTCCTAAGGAGTCCCCGGCCAATGGCCGGAGGTCTCATCATATAAAAGGAACCTCCTCCAAAATGGAGGTGCCTGTGCAAGGTTGTAGCTCTGTGTTCTAAACTCTGCTTCAGCCCTCAGGTCCCGCTGGTAGCCTGACTACCAGTCCAGTCCGCCAGCCTGACTACCAGTCCAGTCCACCAGCCTGACTACCAGTCCAGTCCGCCAGCCTGACTACCAGTCCAGTCCGCTAGCCTGACTACCAGTCCAGTCCGCCAGCCAAGTACACTCTCCAGCCCGACGGTCTGCCTACGGTCCAAACCCGCCAGTCTGTCTATGGGCCAGGCTTGCCTGCCTACCCGGAGAACGTACCAGTTACCTGCCGTGCCTACCAGCCAGCCTATCTGGATGCTCCTGCCAGTTACCTGTGGTGTCCGCCAGTCCGTCTACCCGTATCACCAGTCAGTCTGCCTGCCGTGCCCATCTGCTGTACCGGTCAGTCCCTGCCTTCTGACCCGTGGGAGTCACCTGCTCTCATACAAGGACTGGCCCAGAGTAGCACCTGGTCCCTCTGCTCGGTCCTATCCTGGTTCACGGAGTCGATTGAGCCGCCATGCGACCTTGGTCAGTCCGAGTTGATACCTAGTTACGTCCCTCTGGTCCCTCGTTGCACCGCAGCACAGAGGTTCCACCACCCGGATCCCTAACAACCTCCATATAGTGTGAACAGGTGCACGCTGCAATGACTGCATAACATAAAATAAGAAAGAACAGCAGCACTCTGTAAGGGCCAAGAGGTGGTGGTCAGGTTTTTTGTTTTCTTGCAGTTTACCATGGAGGTTTTGACTGCCTCCTTTTCTGACTCTGCACTCCACCCATCAACCCAAGGGTGCTTTTAATTAGTGTTGCTTTCTAACTGTCCACTTAAAATTGTAGGCTTATAGCCAAAGAGAGGCATGTTTAGGAAAATAGTTACCCATCATGCGGAGGTCACCTTGCCGTGGTTGAAACCAAATTGCCTGCTACGTGTCTCTGCTCCACTTGGCTCTTACATTAGTTTTGCTACATCTACCCCAAAATAGGGTGACATTTCCTATAATCTGCCGTCCTTGTATTATACGGGGTTATCTAGGACTTTGATAGATCAGGGGGCTTCTTACACTCGGTGATCCACTGTTTGCAGCTCACATGGCACCCAAAAGTGAACAGTGTATGGAGTCAGGATACCACATAGTGGCCATTCTCAGGTACTACAGCTCAGCTCCCATTGAAATAAATAAGAGCAGAGCTGCAGAACCTGATAACAGTCTCTACACAGTGTACAGAGCTCAAGTCTTCCACCTCCGTATACTGTGTACACCCAGCTGCCGGGGGAGCGGCTGCGGACCTCCACCCATCCAAAAGATAAGTCATCAATATCTAAGTCTTTGACAACCCCTTTAACATATGGAGAATTTAAGATAACATATATAATGTGTTTGCAAAATTAATGTTTATGATATAATTTCCCAATGTCATCACCTCAAATTTTGTGATCCAATGGTCACTGACCTGACACAGTGACATGATCTTTCCAAGATAGTCATCTGGTGAGATAATTGTGCCCAAAATCATAGGTTCAAGATATTCCTTTACTACAGATTTGTCAGGAAATTCAGATGGATTTACAATAGTAATCTCCGATTCTCCATATTCCTAAAGAAATAATGTGGAAAATTAGATGGGATCATACAATTGGAGCTGATCTGCAGAACCCGGCAGTGACCAGTGACCAGCGTGCTAGAGTGGTGTGGATCCGCGCCGAACACCATCTGGCCACCGCTGCACACAGAAGATTGTTGGTGATGCCAGTTGTTGGGACTTCCACCGATCTGACATTGATGACCAGTGCTGGAATTAGGTCATTAATGTTACAGTAGCAGAAAACCACTTCAACTGCAAATACTGAACAAAAAATGTCAACATCTCAACATCAAAGTCCAATTTTACTGATTTTGTTTCCCCCAGAAATAATGAAACACCCTGATAGTTAGTTTTGGGGTATGGCACAACAAATCAGAGAGGCCCACAATACAGCGCAGAGTGGTTACGTATAAGGCATTACTGCTTCATGGAAGCCATAGACAGAAAGTACCTTAATCAGCTTTGGAGAGGACAACACAGCCTTCTATGGGACTGTAGAGGACGTCATTATGACAGATGCATTGTATTCCTGCTCCAGTCTTTGGTTAAACACCTCCATTTGTAAAAGCCCCAGGAAGCCCAACCTGTGCAGGACATGAACGTTAGTTATAATTTATAGAGAGGCAAGTATACCGAAAGTGTTAATAAAATGAACAACTACTTAGTGCTCGATAGGTATCCACCACTCTAATAGAAATTGGTCTGGAAAATACCAGTAACGCGGTGTCCATCATAATAGAGAAACACCACGCTATTTGCACTGCCTACTATACACAAGGCAGGTCATAGACTGAACTACAAACCAGTTCAAGACCAGATCATTTCTGATCATCACCAGGCATATTTTTTTTTCCGTACATGGGATTTTAAGATCTCTAAAAAGGTCTCTGGTTCAATCATCCAAATAACGTTTGCCTCCATTTTGTCAGTACTGAATTCCCCTGTAACTGGGGCTTATATGCCAGGCCCAGTTACAGGGAAATTTGGTAATAACAAAACATGACAAAATTCAACTTCCTGCAAACTGCTGAGTCAATCTGGGGCTAACCTAGCACCGCATGCTGCCAGCAACCGGTACTCACATGATCACCGCCATTGCTTCCTAAACTATATGCACAGCACTCGTTTAGGAAACAATCAGGAAGGCAGAGGTGGTAATAAACCATTTCTGACTTCTCTATGGGAAGTCCAGCAGGCTCACATGTACATGTACATGTGTATTGATGAGGATATGAGGATTCAGATCTACACAATACTGTACCGGTGACAATCCTGGCTATGGAAATGCAGGATAATATGTCACAAACATATCTGGATAAGCTGGAGGTTTGGGCCGAGAAGGGACAAATGTGAATTAACAATGAAAAATACATTTTCACTAGTCAGACTCCATATGGAACATGGTGCACAGATTTGGCCACCAGTGTGCAAGAAAGGCAAAGCCGAGGTCTAGCAAGTTCAAGGTGGGAGATTAAAGCAAAGATGGAATAGGTGGACTGCAATACAAGGAAAGAGTAATACAATTAATTAGTTAAAATTATTAGTTATTATGATTAAATTATTAGTTAAAAAAAATGCTAAGGAGTGACATACTGTAATATATTCAGTACCGTATCTATAACAAAAGGACCAAGACCAGGATTCTTTACTGTAAGAGCGTGAGACTGTGCAACTCTCTGCTGAATTCACTAGGGGACTAGATACCATTCGTGAGTGTAATATACAAGTGGTTAACACATTACCAAGATGAATTGTTGACCCAGTGGTTTGCTCTGCCAAAAATTGGACTTTACCTTGCAATGTGTTTTTGCTTTCCTCCTGATCATTGTTACAAAAGAATTTTCTGAGCTGAAGACGTTTTTTTTCAGCCTTACACACTATATCAATAATTAAACTTGCACAAATGACCCCTTTTCAGAAATTAAAGTTATTGAAATGTCTATCTAATGCTCAATTAATCGGTCCGTAGGTGATAACTGTGCCCTTATGATCACTGTAGGACACATTAATGCCCGCACGGTATATTTTCATCATCAGTATAGGAAATGACTGAAATAAAATATATAGTGATATAAAATAATTCAGATAATGGCAGTAGAAGACGCACCTCCAGCCAGCACCCAGAGCTGCACTGCTGTCCCGACTAACAGACACTTGAATCGTTCAAGGTCAGCTTTTCCAGCGCACTCTTCATATTGCTGTATTCAGATTGGTCAACTGGAAACATTCCTGGAACAGAAAGTTAAAAGAAACCATTAGGGTATGTTCACACAATATTCTGAAGTGGATTCTGCTCCAAAAACCACATTTAGGGTATGTTCACACTGAGTTTTTTGACTGCTTCAGAAAACGAAGGGGCCGATTCATCCAGCAGTTTACGTCCGTTTTCTAGTGTAAAATTGCTTAAAATTTTGTGTTTTTTTTTTTTGCCCGTCTGGGAACACTTTGCCAAGTTTTTGAACGGTGGTCAGAACTCAACTGGGAGTGGGTATGGCCACTCAATAAATGCGCATAAAACAATCCACATTAAAATACTGTGTGTGAACTTACCCCAAGGGTGTGCGAACATGGCATCTTTTTCAAGTGGATTCCTTCCAGGCTGCTTTTTCAGCCTGGAATCTGCCAGATAAAGCGCCCCATAATATGAACATAATGCACAGCAATGTCAAAGCAACATTGCTGTGCACATCTTCTGTCTTATGTCTTTTAACCACTTTAGGATTCGGAAACTGAAGTGGTTAAAATAAGGAACAGGTTCATTCTTTGAGTGTCTTCCGCTAGGAAGCCGCCTGCTCTCTATAGTTACCAGTGTAAAGTGAAAGCCGCTGCAAAGCCGCCGGAGAAGACACCTCAGGAAAACGACCGTTGCGGTCTTCCTCAAGCGGCCTTGTCTGGGAAATCTCAGTGGCGGTACCGAAATCTAAGAGATGCCGTGTGCACATATCTTAAAATGGTTTTCCAAAAACTCAGGAAGCAGCAGGGAATGGGTTCAATTCAAAATCCCTATTCTCACCTCTTTGTTCCCCCCATGGCTCCATCACTATTGCTCCGGTAGTCCGCACTGGTCTCCGCTTACTTCCTGCAGGCTTTCCGTACATCATTCATGTGACTAAGGTACTGACTAGTGTTGAGCGAGTATGTTCTGTTAACCCTTTCGGCGAGTATGCTCGGGCCGAGCTCCGAGTATTTATAGCTGCTCGGTGATATGGTTGAATCGTTTGACAGTTTTATTACATGTGAGGAAAGTGTAAGAAATAGACATTCCTCTCATGTAATAAAACCATCAAACAGTTGCAAATCATGCACACGGGAGCGATTCAACCTTATCACCGAGCAGCTGGAAATACTCGGAGCTCGGCCCGAGCATACTCGGTGAAAGGGTTAATAGAACATACTCGCTCAACACTAGTATTGACCTCAGCAGTGAAGCCGACATCTCCAGCACATGACCTTTAAGGCACCCGATTATCTTAAAGAGTAACCCTCTTTTAATTGTTATTTCAAAAATCAAGAGTACACATGAAATTAAACAACTTTGTAATATATCTTATGAAAGACATTTTCTTCATTCTCTGCCAAAATTTATCATTCACTATGAAATTCTGAGGTAAAATCTGTACTCAGTGAAGACACTTTCCCATTACTGAGATAGGAGATGGCAGCTGCTACGGATACAATTCTATGTGGGCAGGAAGAGGGAGGAGCTTGAGACAGCTCCTCCCCCTTATCAGTAGCAGCTGCCATCTCCTATCTCAGTAATGGGAAAGTCTGTCTTCACTGAATACAAATTTTTACCTCAGAATTGAGACTTGATGATGACTGATCAATTTTAGTAAATAAAGAAGCAAATTTCTTTGATAAGATATATTCCAAAGTTTCCTATTTTCATGTAAACTATTGATTTATGAAATAAAAATTAAAATGATGGATTCACTTTAAGTGTCCACATGAATGATATACTGGATTTGGTCACTGCCAAAAGTGAGCAGGGACCGTGAGAGCCGCGATTCTGAAAGGGCAGAGTTTGAGAAGGTCTTTTCTTTTATTTTTTTATTCCATATGTAATCATTCCTAGATTCCCATCTCTCTGCTATATATTTTTTACAAATCGCAGAAAACCCATTTGATGTTAATTGTTTGGGCTTTTCTCATGCGCCGAGCATCACTCACGAGAAAAACAAGCTTCAAAGAACAAATGAGAGGAGACAGTCCATGCATTATGTATCACGGTGGCGTGTCATTACCAACCCCCTTGCTGCAGCGCTCCCTAAATTCCCCACAATGTAGAAAAACCTTGTCCACACGTCACGGCTCTGAGCTGACTAGTCCTGGAGGATCGTGAGGTTCCTTCCTTACATCTCTCCTCAATTATCTCGGCTTCTGTAAAATAGGCCGAGTCTAATGGGATGAAAAATGCGGCTGCAGAATAAAGGTTCTCTGGCATTTATCTACTCTGTGATCACCGTTCCTAATCCAATCGTGGAGGCGTTCCTGGCTGTTACAAGGAATTAGTAGGATTACTAAAGTGTGACAGGCGAGGGTACAGCGCCTGTGCCGGTCATGGATTCTCAATAAAGGTGGCTGGGAATGGTCGCTCTCCACTGAAATGATCGGGAGGTGCACATACTTCCCACAAGAAAGCACTTGAATTGTCAAGGTCAATCTATTCTATAGCTGTAACTTTAGCCTTAAAGGAATGGATACAGTGGGTTACATCTGGTGCCCGGGGGGCAGTGTTTGGTATACTCTGTGACCCTCTGAAGAAGCTAAAAAAGTGAAACGTGTGTTTAGGAGAGTGGCAGGTACATAATGGGTAAGGATCTCCTCAATACTGGTACTCAGGCGCAAAATACGTAGAATTTACACTACACTAGGGATGAGCGAACCCCGTGGATGTTCGGTTTCGACCAAACTTTAGTCCAAAGTTTGGTTCGGGTACCAGAACTTGAACCCAAACCCCATAGAAGTCAATGCAGACACAAACTTTGATCCTGTAAAATGGTTGTAGTAAGGGCTAGGAGGTCTCTCTTTCTTAAAACGGACTTGTCAGTGTTCGGAGTTCAGCATTGGACACTAGGTGTCCGGTATGAACCCCAAACTTTACAGTTCGGGTTCGCTCATCTCTACACAACACTCGTTATACTGTTGTACTAATCCATTACACGTCTAGTCCTTGTGATTGACTATATATTCATTGTTGAGGACGCTCTTGCAGATGAGTCTAATCTCTGATGTCACGCCATCTGGAGGCTGAATCTTGAACTAAGTGCTCTTGTAATACAGGTTTTAATATTACGCTAATAAAATATATACTGTACAATAGCTTTCTGACCCCGTTACACAGTTTTTGAGCACTTGAGCTGAAGTTGTTAAAGCTCAATTGGTGTTTTGCATAGTCTGAGGGGGCTATAGGTGTAATTCTGCTGAGATTTTGACTTCGATGCGTGTTGCAGTTACATTGGCATAATACTCTGTTCCATGTACAATATTATGTAGAACAGAGTTTTGATTCTAAATGGACTGTAGATAAAACAGTATGTCCTGGAACAGTACCAATACACATGCTCTGTAACTTGCCATCCACTCTTTTGGAGTGGACAATTGATCTTTATCAGCATTCTGTCAGCACTATAGGTCCTGGGACATCCCTTCTCTCATTACTCAGCACGTATTGCTTCCGCCATTGCTTAATGAGATGCCTGCAATTAACTGAAAGACTGAATCTCTGTTAAGCCTGCATATACAGTTTGACAGGCAGGAGCAGAGAGACGAAGGCCAAGCCCCACTTCCGGTAATCCATATAGGGGGGTTTCTGCTGCTAGAGACAAATTACACTTAGACAGAAGGGAGACCCTACCGGCCGACACTTTTAGGTTATCTAACCCCTGAAAAGTAACTCCAACTTAATTGAACTTTATAAAGGGATTTTGCACATTATCTATCGAATGAGATCAAGTACAGCGACCATTTAATTTGTATTAAGGTTCAACTCACCTGCAAACACCATGGGTTTCGCAGGCTTAAAGCCGGGCAGAGCCACTGGCTGCTTCAGTAAATGCAGAGTGTCTCCTATTTGTGCTTCCTGTGCGTCCTTCATCCCAGCGATTAGATAACCTACTTGCCCAGCATATCTTAGAAACAATGAGAGTAATATATATTCACAATTAGTGCAGATTCATCAAATTCTACATTGAATATCAGGTACAAATCAGCCATAAAAGAAGGCAGCAACGGCTCTGAGACCCAGCACTGCATGAGTTCACTACAGCTATATACAGCTGGCACTAGAGGGCGCTCACTGGAGACAGACTTCTACTGCTGCGGGTGGGTCCAATACTAGCTGTACATAATCACACGTCAACAGCTCCCCCTGGTGGTGGCTGCATGAAGCAAAAATAGTGTTTCATCTAGTTACATTCATTTAAGTCAGAAATGCTGTGAGATTAGTCAGCACTGAATTTTGGATGTAAAACTATTTTGGATCTATCAACATATATGTTATAACTTCCCAGAGCCTAAACACCACATCAGAGAGCTCTGCTAATCGCACTGTAACCAGCTGAGAACCATCATGCGGCCACAACAGATTTGTATTGAATGGCAATAAAAACACAAAATTGTATTTTAATTTGCAGAACTTTCCATAACACAATATTGACATTTTATTTGCTTTAATAACAGATTCCCCTTTCAGCTCTGCTCTCTCCTGGGCACCAAACACACATGTATATTCATAGAAAGCAGCAGACAGGAGCATCACTACTGCATGCAGGATTAGAGCGCCATCTAGTGGCACTATAAGAATATTCCTAGTGTGCTAAAATGTCGCTCTATTATATCCGGCACAGGGTCGTACACAATTTTAAATGCTTTGGATATCGGAAAAAATTACTTTAAAAAAATGATGGAAAAACCCTTTTAAAAAGACACAGAAAGCAATAAGGAAAAAGCACAAACAAAAGAAGTGGTGCTGAGATGGGCCGGCTGCAGTTTATGCAGATCCTTGGGTGACAAAGTGCATGTGGGATAATCTTCACTTTAACAATTGTTTTTTATCCTTGCCTTCTAAAAGCTATAAAACTTTTTTTCCAGTAGATTCGTTGTATCTGGGCTTTTTTTCCAGTAGATTCGTTGTATCTGGGCTTTTTTTCCAGTAGATTCGTTGTATCTGGGCTTTTTTCCCAGTAGATTCGTTGTATCTGGGCTTTTTTTCCAGTAGATTCGTTGTATCTGGGCTTTTTTTCCAGTAGATTCGTTGTATCTGGGCTTTTTTTTCCAGTAGATTCGTTGTATCTGGGCTTTTTTTTCCAGTAGATTCGTTGTATCTGGGCTTTTTTTTCCAGTAGATTCGTTGTATCTGGGCTTTTTTTTCCAGTAGATTCGTTGTATCTGGGCTTTTTTTTCCAGTAGATTCGTTGTATCTGGGCTTTTTTCCAGTAGATTCATTGTATCTGGGCTTTTTTCCCAGTAGATTCGTTGTATCTGGGCTTTTTTTTCCAGTAGATTCGTTGTATCTGGGCTTTTTTCCAGTAGATTCGTTGTATCTGGGCTTTTTTTTCCAGTAGATTCGTTGTATCTGGGCTTTTTTTTCCAGTAGATTCGTTGTATCTGGGCTTTTTTCCAGTAGATTCGTTGTATCTGGGCTTTTTTCCCAGTAGATTCGTTGTATCTGGGCTTTTTTTTCAGTAGATTCGCTGTATCTGGGCTTTTTTCCAGTAGATTCGTTGTATCTGGGCTTTTTTTCCAGTAGATTCGTTGTATCTGGGCTTTTTTTCCAGTAGATTCGTTGTATCTGGGCTTTTTTTCCAGTAGATTCGTTGTATCTGGGCTTTTTTCCAGTAGATTCGTTGTATCTGGGCTTTTTTCCCAGTAGATTCGTTGTATCTGGGCTTTTTTTCGCAGTAGATTCGTTGTATCTGGGCTTTTTTTCCAGTAGATTCGTTGTATCTGGGCTTTTTTCCCAGTAGATTCGTTGTATCTGGGCTTTTTTTCGCAGTAGATTCGTTGTATCTGGGCTTTTTTTCGCAGTAGATTCGTTGTATCTCGGCTTTTTTCCCAGTAGATTCGTTGTATCTGGGCTTTTTTTTCAGTAGATTCGTTGTATCTGGGCTTTTTTCCCAGTAGATTCGTTGTATCTGGGCTTTTTTTTCCAGTAGATTCGTTGTATCTGGGCTTTTTTCCAGTAGATTCGTTGTATCTGGGCTTTTTTCCCAGTAGATTCGTTGTATCTGGGCTTTTTTCCCAGTAGATTCGTTGTATCTGGGCTTTTTTCCCAGTAGATTCGTTGTATCTGGGCTTTTTTTCCCAGTAGATTCGTTGTATCTGGGCTTTTTTCCCAGTAGATTCGTTGTATCTGGGCTTTTTTTTCCAGTAGATTCGTTGTATCTGGGCTTTTTTTCCCAGTAGATTCGTTGTATCTGGGCTTTTTTCCCAGTAGATTCGTTGTATCTGGGCTTTTTTCCCAGTAGATTCGTTGTATCTGGGCTTTTTTTTCCAGTAGATTCGTTGTATCTGGGCTTTTTTCCCAGTAGATTCGTTGTATCTGGGCTTTTTTTCCAGTAGATTCGTTGTATCTGGGCTTTTTTCCAGTAGATTCGTTGTATCTGGGCTTTTTTCCCAGTAGATTCGTTGTATCTGGGCTTTTTTCCCAGTAGATTCGTTGTATCTGGGCTTTTTTCCCCAGTAGATTCGTTGTATCTGGGCTTTTTTTCCCAGTAGATTCGTTGTATCTGGGCTTTTTTTTCAGTAGATTCGTTGTATCTGGGCTTTTTTTCCAGTAGATTCGTTGTATCTGGGCTTTTTTTCCAGTAGATTCGTTGTATCTGGGCTTTTTTTTCCAGTAGATTCGTTGTATCTGGGCTTTTTTTTCCAGTAGATTCGTTGTATCTGGGCTTTTTTCCAGTAGATTCGTTGTATCTGGGCTTTTTTCCAGTAGATTCGTTGTATCTGGGCTTTTTTCCAGTAGATTCGTTGTATCTGGGCTTTTTTTGCAGTTAGAGCTGTAGTTTTTATAAATGTTTTCTGATCTTTTTATTACTTTTCTTGGTGAGGCAAAGTGAACAAAATAAACTCCAGAGATTCTACCGCTTCATCTTTTTTTTCTTTTTCATTCCATCATCCACTCGATAGGATTTCTAGAAGATATTTTTTTTAGTTTTAACACGAACAGATGTGGTGAAGCCAAAAATGATGTAACGGGAGAATTTAACTTTGCAGGCTCAGGTCCCCGAAAACATCCAATGGCTTTACCGCTACAGTGTAGAGTAAAATGACCAATCTGATATTAATCCCAGTTATGGGACGGGCTTCATAGTTGTACAATCATGGAAGACATGGAGGCCTTCAGTAGGATCCTTGGCTGTCAAGACAATGCCATTGCCACATAACACTCATATGATTGATGACATGACATGGCTTTATAACTGATGGGGAGCCGCACCCCTTCAAGCCCCACTGATTCTCAGAAAGAGGGGGATGTTGTCTTTGCCTGCACAGCGGCACTCTAAGGCTATGTGCCCACGATGCAGAAATGCTCCGGCTTTTTCCTGAACGTTTCTGTATCTCCCTGGCATGTGGATTTTACATGCGTTTTTTTCAGCCAGGGACAAGCGTTTGTCACGCGCTTTGCACATACGATTTCGCATGCGGGTTGTCAAGCGCTTTCCAAGCGATTTTAGCATCACATGGAAAAGTGCTTGACAACTTGGTCACACTATATAAATCCATGCAACCGGCATGGATTTTATATAGTGTGACCAAGTTAGTTAAAAAAACATTATACTCACCTTCCAATGGCCCCCGGTCTCCTTATCCGATGCGACCCGTCACATGACTAAATGACGTCATGAAAGGTAATTTTAGACCATCGCGAGCCACCGGGGAGCCAGGACGCATCACTAAGGAGACCGGGGGCCATCAGAAGGTGAGTATAAGGTTTATTTTTTATTTTAAATTCTTTGTTTTTTAACAGGAACTATGGTACCCGGGTCTGGAGGAGAGTCTCCTCTTCTCCAGACCCGGGTACCATCCGCACATTGAATCACTTAATATCCGCATGTGCACATGTAGTCATGCGGATATTAAGCGATTCAATGCAAGTCAAGGGCGGCAAAAACTTTGCGCTTACGCAAAATAATTGGTAGTGCTGCGGATTTTTCCGCAATGATAATCCGCAGCGGAAATTTCCGCAGCATGTGCACAGCACATGCGGATTATCATTGGGTAACATTGCAGACCTTCTACCAAGCGTGTAAGCGTTCCTGCGGCGGAATTGCCGCTGCGGAAACGCTTAAAAAACGCGTAGTGGGCGCATAGTGGGCACACACCCTTACGCGGTGAAATGAGCTGCATCTGGATCTCGTTCACCTAAAGGGACTGTCAGCACAGAATGACTGTTCAAACTAAGTCCCAACTCTCGGTGCTTCATGACGGGGCCAATCATTTATATACACCTTCCCACCTGCTTGCTTTCCCTCTATCCACACCCTCCTCTTCTTTGATTGACAGCTCTGGCTTCATAGAACCAGAGAAGGAAGGAGACAGAGGTAAAACAAGCAGGTGGGAAGGTGTATATAAAGGATTGGCCCACGCCGTGATCCACGGAGCGCTTGTACTTGGTTTCAACAGTCATTCTGTGCTGACAGTCCCTTTAAAATCAGTGTTTCCCAAACTCCAGTCCTCAAGGCCCCCCACAGGTCATGTCTTCAGGATTTCCATAGTATTGCACAGGTGAGAGAATTCCTGATTCCTTGATGATACTTTCATCACATGTGTAATACTGAGGAAATCCTGAAAACCTGACCTGTTGGGGGCCATGAGGACTGGAGCTTGGGAAACACTGCTTTAAATGGAGCGGTGCTGCAGTTTTATTATTCAGCAATTAACAATTTCTTAAGCAATGAGAAAATGCAGTCCCTAATGATGTCCTCTGACAATAAGCGGGTCACGGACAGCAGATGCATTGGGTTCTGCATTTCTTGGAGAATGGGATGAGGCAGCTTCTGTCTTCTCAGTGATACAATCAGGAAGGAGATGCAGCGTGAGACAATCCCTGTCTAGATCTTTGATCTGATCATCAATACAGAGGGCTGATTGGTGAAGACAGAGGGAAAGGCTAATAAAATTATTAAAAAAAAACTTAGTTTTTCGGCTGGCACTTCCTCTGGGGTCAGTATGCCAACCTCATTGACTTCATAGCACTTGCCAGAGTGGGCAGACACGATTTTATTGCCTTTACACACGTCACCTCCACACAGGGCGATGCTGCTACGACGCCTCTGTAGTGATCAAACGTGGAGTCAAACAGCAGGGCTTTAAGAGGGCTGCCCTTTTCAATCTTGGGACTAAAACACAAAAATAAGACATCCTGTTAAGGGGGATAAAGGTAAGTAAACAGCATTCAGTCCAGAGTGATGAATTCCAAAAGACAAAGTTTATTCCGCCATCACATAACGTTTCGACCTGTTATAGGTCTTTATCAAGTATATACAAAGACATACAGGGATACTGATCCCCTTTAAGGAAAATCAGTGGCCAGAACCCTTTAAATTCCCCTTAAATGGTCCAAAACTGAAACTGTGGGAACAATATAATCCACTTAGGGTTCAGCAAACTTACAGTCAAGGGTTTGATAAAATGATCTACACCCTTGTGTCTCCAGAAAGCATAGCGTACGTTCACGTGCTGAAAATGCCGACCAGTGCTGGAGTGAGCAGAGGTCCGCAGCTTGTGACACTCCTGCTGTAGTGAAACTACAGGTCCCAGCAGACTGACGGTCTCTCATCAAGTTATGCTGGGAGCCGCAGGTTCACAAATAGTGCTAGAGGATCCATGTCAGAAATATGAGGCTGCCACTAGGGTTTCTCCCACAAATATGTAATCGGACGTGGAGCAGATCTGCACGTGGATGAGCCATATTCTCTATCTGTGAACATACTACTCCTTCACTCAGATTCTAAGTGGTTCTGCAGCGCATCTGTGCAGAGCAAGCTGTCAATCAAAATCCGGGCCGGGTTTACAGACGTCGCCCCTGATATAGCGAGCGGTGCTGTGATCCAAGACTGTAGCCGCTCCGTGCACAACGATGAGTGAAGGCCGGCGGCTGCAGGGAGGAAAGAAGTTAATTTTCTCCCGGTACCTACACTATCAATAAGGCGGCCGGGCAGCATTGTAACAATATTTATCTGCAGATTAACCCTATACCTGCAGGTACATAGCATTTTCCAAGGTGACAGGTTCCCTTTAATAAAGAGAAGATGGATAGAGCCGCATTAGTCCATACTCACGGTGGAAGCCTCCTGACAACTTCTTGAAGAACACTTTCCACATTTGTTCCAAGCTTCCCCGACATCTAATAGAAATAAACAGAGAAATGAATTTCTTAATACAGTTTAGAACTCGGCTACAACGAATCAGAAGAAATGAAACCTGTTTGAAGCTGACAAGCAATCAAGCCCCTCCGTAAGCCACACAGAACATGGCTACTTATGTCATCTGCAGGTGATTAAAGGAACCTGTCATGTTGAAATGGTATAAGATCTGTAGGGGGTGTTGTAGAGCAGAGAAGTTGATCAGACTGATAGACATATCTGTGGGAAGAGAGTCAGCAAAACTGGCATTTTATGCAGTGAAAAGTCCTGCCGTATGTACACTAGTCCAGTGGGCGGTCCTACTAAGTGATTGACAGTTCCCTGTATGACCATGCAGGCAAAGATAGCTGTCAATCACTAGTAGGACCGCCCACTGGACTCATCTGTACAAACAGCAGGATTCCACTGAATAAATTGATACAGGAAAAACATCTATCTTTGTACCGTATTAGCCAGTAGAAAGAAGAGTATTTAGATTTGAGAGTCCTCAGTGGTTGATACCATCTTTTCCGTTAGCCATTAAAAGGTAACAAATTGCAAGCTTTCCAGACTACTCAGGTCTCAGGTCAGCCTGATGAAGAAGCCTGAGTAGTCTGGAAAGCTTGCAATTTGTTACCATCTTTTCAGTTAGCCATTAAAGGTATCAACCACTGAGGACTCTCAAATCTAATGAATAAATTACAATTTATACTGAATCTTCTCCCACAAACCTATATATCATTCTGCTCAGTTTCTCATGGATAAATCCTGTACATCTGAATGGAGCTTTAATGTTGTTATTACAATCATGTAAACGCAGATCACAAAATCTTTCATATGATCATTTTTTTAACACCTAAAACCCCAATGGATGTTTATGTTTACTAAAGGATTCCTTTCCCATTCTTTTGGCAGCTCTTCTTTAGGTATGGACACAGACCGGCATCCGGCATAAAGACATCTGGAGACTTTTCCTTTTTCTGGGATATTGGATAATCTTCTTCATTTCTAACGCTTTAAATCTTTCAAATTCTTTCCGAAAAATGTATCATAAAGGGACTTTCTCAGGTCAGTTTTGCTTGTGGTTGTGTTACCATTATTTGTGCCAAATGTATCAAAGTGTTGCACGATGTTTGATAAATGTTTATGTAGCACTTCCATCTATCTTTATTTATTTTACTCACTTATATGGCGCCATTAATTTCACAGCACTTTACAGACATTATCATCACTGCCCCCATCGGGGCTCACAATCTACATTCCCTATCAGTATGTCTTTGGAGTGTGGGAGAAAACCGGAGAACCCGGAGGAAACCCACGCAAACACAGGGAGAACATACAAACTTCTTGCAGATGTCGTCCTTGGTGGGATTTGAACCCAGGATCCCAGTGCTGCAAAACAACAATGCTAACCACTGAGCCACCGTGTATCTTTATCCACTTTTAACGTCACCCGTCGTTCTTAGACCTGTGTAGCTTACCAAGCCCAATTTCTAAAAGTTGCAAGAGTGCTGTAAAATAGGAAGCTGCACATTTTTGCGCAAAAATGATGCGTCACAAAAGTTTTTTGTTTTTTTTTAACACCAAAAATTGATGTAAATTCCTCGCTACATTGCCCCTTTTCCAGCCACATTTTGTAGAAAAAAATAAAAAGACAAGGTACAGACAGCGGAGTTAAATTTGCCTACAGGAATGATTTTGATCTGGAGCGCATCGTACCCGGATACAGTCACTAGCGGGAACGTCAAACATCTTCTCAATTTGTTTCTCCACCCTTTCCGGATCTGCATTCTTCAAGTCTATCTAAAAGCAAAAGTATAAATACTAATTATTTATCAAAGCTGGACAACATCTAGAAACCATATAATAAAACTGGCTTAAAATATAGTGCTGAACAAGAGTTTAGGGAGAGATGTACAACTGGCACTGGCCTTTAACCGGTTCCCGACCGCCCACTGTAGATAAACGTCGGCGCTTGCCGGGCTCTGTGCAGCGCCGACGTTTAAAAATGGTGGGTGGTCTCGCAGCGCTCAGGACCCCCAGGGTCCTGCAAGCGCTGCGATTCCGGTGCAGAGCGTTAGCTCTGACAGGGAACATCATCGGGACCTGATTAGATCAGGTCCCAGTGATGTTAACCCCTTGCTGTCTTCTATATGCTGCGATCTATAGTGATCGCGGCATATAGGAGACAGCAGGAGGAGAGGGGGTCGTCTTACCTCTCCGAAGACCTCCGTTTCCTTCCAGGACCTGGGGTTGCTATGGCAGCTGGAGGTCACATGACCGCCTCCAGCTCTGCCATATATGGTGTCCTGTCTGGCTCAGCCTGCAAGCTGAGCCAGACAGGAGACTGACTGAAACTGTCAGGGAAGATCTCATGTAATGTAATATATGTCTATTACATTACATGAGATAAGTGATAAGAAAAATAAAAATTAATGTCCCATACAGGGACTAAGTAAAAATGTAAAAAAAAGTAAAAAAAAAGTTTTTAAACTATTAAAAAAAAAAATCACAAAATAAATAAAAATAAATAAATAAAATATTAAACCAATAAATCCGTATATTTTTACAAAACCAAAAAAAGTACACATATTTGGTATCGCCGCGTCCGAAACAACCCGAGCTATAAAACTGTCACACTAATTAACTCCTTCTGTGCACACCGTAATAAAAATAAATAAAAAACGGAGCAAAAAAATATGCTTTTTCATCATATCGCCAAACAAAAAGTGGAAAAAAATGCGATCAAAAAACAAAATAGAAATAAAAATGGTACCGCTGAAAACGTCATCTTGTTCCGCAAAAAAAAAGCTGCCATACAGCTCCATCAGCCGAAAAATAAAAAAGTTATAGCGCTCAGAATAAAGCAATGCAAAAAAAATATTTTTTTTTATAAAATAGTTTTATTGTGTAAAAGCGCCAAAACATAAAAAAAATACAGTAAGTGTAGTATCGCTGTAAACGTACTGACCCGAAGAATAACGCTGCCTGATCACTTTTACCACACGCAGAACGGCATAAAAAAAAACCTCAAAAAACAATTCCTGAATTGTTTGTTTTTGTTAATTTTACCTCCCAAAAAACGGAATAGAAAGCGATCAAAAAATGTCACGTTCCCAAAAATGGTACCAATAAAAATGTCAACTCGTCCCGCAAAAAACAAGCCGTCACATGACTCTGTCGGCCGAAATATGGAAAAATTATAGCTCTCAAAATATGGTGATGCAAAAACTAGATTTTGCAAAAAAAGCGTCTTTTAGTGTGTGACAGCTGTCAGTCATAAAAACCCGATATAAATCTGGTATCTCTGTAATCGCACCGACCCAAAGAATAAAGTAATCTAATCAGTTATATCACACTAGGAACGGCGTAAAAAATAAATAAAACCAATTCTTCACCTGCTACTGATTTGTTTATTATGTCTCCCAAAGATCCCAGTAAGGCTCTGCTCACATTTATCCTGCGCTCTGCGCTGAGCACTTACACCAGAGTTTCCGTGTAAATCTCTGAAATACGTGATTCAGATGGAACCCATGACGGAAGATTACCTGTAATGAGGCAGATATAGGCACTGTGGATGCCGTCTGGCCTGTGATCCCACGGCGTCATTTGTTTTAGGCGTGCATAAAAGTGCGGTTGGCCACAGTTTTGTGCACTTCTGAAAAAAAGGACACCGCTAAACAGAGGCCAGACGGAGTCCAGAGTAACTCTGCTGCCTCATTATAGTGAATGGATCCCACAGGGGTTTCATCTGAATTACATCACTTGGAAATTTAGATGGAAACCCCGATGTAAGTGCTCAGCCTAGAGCGCCGGATAAATGTTACGTAAAATGTTCCCAATAAAAGCTTCAACTCAGTCCTCAAAAAAAGCTAGTCCCCACTCAGGTCCATCATCTGTTAAAAATATAAGGGACTTCCAAGTTACTGGTAGCAGAAAGGCTCTGGAAAAGCAAAATGACCCTTGCCCCCCAAAAGAAATTCAGAAAATATTGTGCGCCCAAATCCAAATGCCTAATCTACAATAATTTGTTCTCCAATTGTCAAATAGCACTCCGTTCCCCGCAGATCTCACCATATGGCTAAGCGGTATGATACAGCCACATATGGGGTATTGACACTTTTAGAAGAAATTGTGTGACACATTTCGGCACCATTTTTACCCATTGCCCTGTGTGAAAATGTAAAATCTGAGGGTAAAACATTTTTTTGTGGTAAAAATATAATTATGCTTTTTTCACTGCCCAATGGTATAAATTTAAAAATTAAAAAATGCTCACTACTTCCCTAGATGAATTCCTTGAGAGGTGTAGTTTACAAAATGGGGTCACTTGTGGGGGTTTCTGCTGTTTCGGCATGTCTTCAAATGTGACATGGTGTCTGCCACCTATCCCAGCCAACATAGCGCTCCTTTCTCTTCCGAACCCTGCCGTACACCAAAGCAGTGGTTTTCCTCCACATATGGGGTATCGGCGTACTCAGGAGAAATTGCACAACAAATTTCATGGTGCAATTTATCCTGTTACCCTCATGATAATGCAAAATTAGGGAATGAAAAACATTTTTTGTGGGAAAAATGTGAAAATTTTATTTTTACGGCTCAATATTATAAACTTCTGTGAAGCAGCTGGGGGTGCAAGGTGCTCATCACACATCTAGATAAGTTCCCTAAGGGGTCTAGTTTCCAAAATGGTGTCACTTGTGGGGGGTTTCCACTGTTTAGGCACATCAGGGGCTCCCCAAATGCAACATGGCGTCCGCTAATTATTCAAACAAATTTTACATTCAAAAACTCAAATGGCGCTCTTTCCCTTTCAAACGCTGCCGTGCGCCCAAACAGTGGTTTGCCTCCACATATGGGGTATCAGCGTGTTCAGGAGAAATTGCACAACAAATTTCATGGTGCAATTTTTCCTATTACCCTTATGATAATGCAAAATTAAGGGATGAAAAACATTTTTGTGGGAAAAATTTGAAAATTTTATTTTTACAGCTCAATATTATAAACTTCTGTGAAGCACCTGGGGGTTCAAGGTGCTCACCACACATCTAGATAAGTTCCCTAAGGGGTCTAGTTTCCAAAATGGTGTCACTTGTGGAGGGTTTCCACTGTTTAGGCACATCAGGAGCTCTCCAAACGTAACATGGCGTCTGCGAATTATTCAGACAAACTTTACATTCAAAAAGTCTAATGGCGCTCCTTCCCTTCCGAACCCTGCAGTGCGCCCAAACAGTGGTTTTCCCTCACATATGGGGTATCAGCACGCTCAAGAGAAATTGCAAAAAAAAAATTTGGCTTCCTTTTGTTCCTGTTACCCCTGTGAAAATAAAAAAAAATTGGGTCTAAAGTAACATTTTTGTGAAAAAAGTTAAATGTTAATTTTTTTCTTCCACATTCCAAAAATTCCTGTGAAGCACCTGAAGGGTTAATAAAGTTCTTGAATGTGGTTTTGAGCACCTTGAGGGGTGCAGTTTTTATAATGGTGTCACTTTTGGGTATTTTCTGTCATAAAGACCCCTCAAAGTGACTTCAAATATGATATGGTCCCTAAAAAAATGCTTTTGTAAATTTTGTTGGAAAAATGAGAAATCGCTGGTCAACTTTTAACCCTTATAGCTCCCTAACAAAAAAAAATTGGTTCCAAAATTGTGCTGATGTAAAGTAGACATGTGGGAAATGTTATTTATTAACTCTTTTGTGTGACATATCTCTCTGATTTAAGGGCATGAAAATTCAAAGTCTGAAAATTGCATAATTTTCAAAATTTTCGCCAAATTTCTGATTTTTTCACAAATAAACGCAAGTGATATCGAAGAAATTTTACCTCTATCATGAAGTACAATATGTCCTGAAAAAACAATCTCAGAATCAGGGGAATACGTTGAAGCGTCCCAGAGTAATTACTTCATAAAGTGACAGTGGTCAGAATTGAAAAAATTGGCCTGGTCACGAAGGCAAAAACAGGCTCTGGTGCGAAGTGGTTAATGGCTGACCCCATATTGGCAAAATATCTACCAGACAGACAGCAAATCACCTTCAGAAAGGCAAAAAATCTGTGATCATCTTATGAGAAGCCATCATTATCCTACCACTCCCCCTAATTTTTTGAAAAGACCACCTCCAGTAAATGTATGTGTACCATGTGGTTGATCTGTGGCGTGTCCTAATGTCGAACATGCTAACTCTTTCACAGATTCCCAGGGCTCTAGGACCTATTACATCACCAAACCGATAACTTGTACCTCTAAAGTGGTGGTCTATTATGCGACATGCCTCTGTCCTAAAATCTATGTAAGGCTATGTGCCCACGATGCAGAAATGCTCAGGATTTTTTCCTGAGCGTTTCTGCATCTCCCTGGCAGAAAAAAACGCATGCGGATTGTGCATGCGTTTTCCTGCCAGGGACATGCGGAAATGGAGCGTTATTCACTGACATTTCCGCATGCGGATTGACAAGCGCTTTCCAGGCGATAGCATCACTTGGAAAGTGCTTGTGACAACTAGGTCACACTATATAAATCCATGAAAACGGCATGGATTTATATAGTGTAACCCGAGAGAGTGGTTAAAAATAAAAAAATAAATATATACTTACCCTCCGATGGCCCGCGATGGCTTGCTTCGCTCGGTGCCCGCAGCGGTGGATTGAAAGACCTGCCGACGTCAGCGTCGAGTGACCCGTCACATGACTCTGACGTCAGCGCAGGTCCTTCAATCCACTGCAAAGTGCCGGGAAGCATTTTTTTACAGATTTTTTAATGGTACCTGGGTGTGGAGGAGACTCTCCTCTCATCTACACCCGGGTACCATCCGCACATTAGAACGCACCAATTACACAAGTAGAGATGCAGTCTTGCGGAATTGGTGCGTTCCAATGCAAGTCAATGGCGGCGAAAATGCAGCATTTCCGCAAATTAATTGGTAGTGCTGCGTTTTTTTCCGCAATGATAATCCCCAGCAGAAATTTCCGCAGCATGTGCACAGCACATGCGAATTATCATTGGGGAACATTGCTGCCCTTCTACCAAGCGTTATTAATGCCTTTCCGCAGCTGCAAGAACGCTGCAGAAACGCATTAAAAATGCATCGTGGGCACACAGCCTAAGGCTCACAACTAGATAACTTAAGACAAGAACACGTGAACACGTCCTAGGTATTGAAGCGGCGGTAAATGAAATGGATATTTCTACGTTAAAACTATTCCCAAGCATTTGAGAATACACCATAAGTGTGACGCATCTAAACTTAAAGTTCGGGGTATTGACATGATGACCACTAATATTAGGGAAGGTCGAGTGAGCCAACTATTAGCCCAGAAAGAGAGCCGATGGATTTGGACTTTGATCACCTATATCCACATTGTTTTAGCTATTTTATTTGTTTTACCTTTTATCTAGTATGGTTGGGTAGTAGTTAATAATTTCTATCTGTCAAT
Source organism: Phyllobates terribilis (assembly GCF_046119375.1). Lineage (NCBI taxonomy): Eukaryota > Metazoa > Chordata > Amphibia > Anura > Dendrobatidae > Phyllobates > Phyllobates terribilis. The sequence goes on from NW_027362772.1 coordinate 95,065, forward strand.
GACGTTGAGGACTTCCATTCTGCTATTGGATAACATGGACATAATTGCTGGCACTGTATTGTCTCTCAAGATCTGTAACTTTTTTTCTGTGTGGGCATTTTGTCCGGTTATTATTGTATATATTTCGCATTTATAGATCGATATTTTGAGAGATATTTTCGTATATCTTATTATGCATTTATACTATGATCTCATATAATCGTGTTATACTTCATGCTTTTCTTAAATATATACTTTGTTTTGTCATGGCCAATTAACTTCTCTGACTTCTATAGAACTGGCTATCACCTATACCCCTTAGATACATATATACATTTGGGCTATGCTATTATTGACAGATTACCCCATTATGCTGGTTTCTTTTTCTCTCCGGTTGTGTTTGACTATATGTCTGTGGACTGGGCGGTACGCATGGCTTCACTGTTCTCTGTGGTGACCTCGCTGGCCGTATCAATCTGTGCTCCATGACGCATGATCACGTGGTTCCCCACGTACTTGCGGCGTGATGGATCATATGACGCGGTTGCCATGGATGCGGCGGTGTAGCGGTGATTGCCATGTGTCATGACACGCCCTCCCCACACCCATTGGCGGAGAGACTACACACCCCCTTTTCTATTAGCTCAAGGGCTCTTTTTAAACCCTACCCACCTACACTGACGCCACCTCCTGATGAAGGCAGCCATGCCGAAACGCGCACCAGGGTGAGCGCAATTGAGGAGCGTGTTCACATCCACTGTGGCTGTAAGTATTCTATAGGATTCATGCTACACTCTTTTTGCTGCCGTTCTTTAATCTTTTTTCCTACTTAGGTGCATTTTCTAGGCTTTAATATGTATTAGGATATACTTTTACCCTGTAGCCTAAGAGGTCAGGGCACTGATACCACTTATAAAGATCTGCTGTCCCCGGTATGAGCTATCTATATTAGTACCTATATATAGACAGCGGTATAACTAACCTCTCATATAGCAACTACTTCTGACCTACCTCACAAGCACCTGCACTTTTATTGAATGCTTCTCTGCATTTTAACAATATAGTCTTATTTTTTGGCAGCCCAATTATGTATTTACATCAGAAAAGAATCATGTTAATTTGTCTCATGCTCCTCATTAGTGCTCCTCCATTGTTTTACTATTAACTGTCTCTGTTTCTGCGATTCATATTTTTTTCCTGTATAAATTATAATTAATAACATTTTGTAATTTTTTCACTATTATATGGGACTCTGACTTGAAGTTTTTTCCTCGTTTCTTATGTATGGAGGAGCATGTGGGGCCCATTATACTGTATACTGGTTGGCCCACGACTTTGTCAAAGTTTTCATGTTGTGAGTTTTACATTCCCGATGTAGAATCAGTCTGGGTAAATGTACATGGACATGGCAATAATGGAAAGCTGCTAACTGGACTTTGCTACAAGCCTCCTAATATAGCTGAACACGTAGAGGATGAAATGCTGCAACAAATTAAAAAGGCAACAAAAACAAGTCATGGTGAAAGTGTTGGATCCCTTGAAATTGTTCCAGAAAATGAAGTAATTCTCACAGAAAATTATTGCAATTACATGTTTTGTTATACACGTTTATTTCCTTTGCGTGTATTGGAACAACACAAGAAAACAGAGAGAAAAAGGCAAATTGAACATAATTTCACACAAAATAGGCCGGACAAAATTGTAGGTAAACAACTTTGTTTCAAGTATGTGAAGCTTGTTCAAACACAATTGTGGCAAGTAACAGGTGTGGGCAATATGAAAATCACAACTAAAACTAGATAAAAAAGGGAGAAGTTGATTCAATCTTTGCATTGTGTGCATATGTGTGCCACACTAAGCATGGAGAAAACAGAAAAAGGAGAAGAGAACTGTCTGAGGATTTGAGAACCAAAATTGTTGAAAAATATCAACAATTTCAAGGTTATAAGTCCATCTTTAGGGATAAGCATGTTCCTTTGTCCAAGGTACGCAGCATAATCAATAAATTTACAACCCATACAGTCAAATATGTTGGAGGTTCAAAGGTGTTTTGGGGTTGGTTTTGGAGGTTCAAAGGTGTTTTGGGGTTGGTTCTCTGCCTCTGGCACTAGGTGCCTTGACTGTGTGCAAGACATCATGAAATCTGAAGATTAGCAAAGGATCTTGGGTCACAATGTAGTGCCTAGTGTCAGAAAGCTGGGTTTGCGTCCTAGGTCATGGGTCTTCCAGCATGACAATGACCCCAAACATACTTCAAGAAGCACCCAGAAAATGGATGAAATCAAAGTGCTGGAGAGTTCTGACCAGCAAGGAGTCTGGATCTAAATCCCATTGAACACCTGTGGAGAGATCTTAAAATTGCTGTATGGAGACAAATATTACAGTTTGAGAGTCCTCAGTTTTTGATACCATCTTTTCAGTTAGCCATTAGTCAGTAAGCTTTCGAGACTACTCAGGTCTCTTCATCAGACATAGTATAACACAAAATCTGAAGAGTCACATATTTATACACAACATGGCACAGGAATAATGCAATAGATGAGACAAGTGATGTGAAGCAGAAATATCAGTTTTGGAAAGGGAGAAGAAGTTGTGGCCGTAAAAATAAGTGGCCACAAGTAGATCTATTCTTTTTGTCTTTTTTTGTGTGGCGATGAGAATTCATCCTTGTTCTAAGTTTTTGCCTTGTCTCCCCTACATACAGACCCCGAGTTGGACATTTGGTACATATAATTAAGTACATTAGATGTGATGCAGCTGAAAGTATCTGGGATCTTGTGGTCCTGATGTGAGTTGGGAATCTTTATCTTGTCCGTGGTCATTATAAATGGACAGGTTTTACATATACAGTGGATGAGGATGAATTTTGTAAGTTTCACCACAAAGGTGAAACTATCCTCCCGGTCAGTTTGCTTTCCCTCCCAGTACCTTTTCATTCTAACAATGATAGGTTTTTGAGAGATTATACTTGTTCCTTCTATTTTTTGTTCTCCTTAGCTTGACTTCTTCGCCCTATATGAATGTGTTTTTGTTTCTCATTCAGGGTTTTCGTATTTTACTTCATACTTTTCTTTCCCCTTGTTGACAGTGTGTTGCAGCCTCCCCTCTGGTTCCTCAGGAGGTACGAGAAACTCCTCAACGGCTTATTAAGGAGTTAGGTCAGTGGTGGTGTTTTTAGTTGTGCAGCTAGGGCCTTTCTTGTCTGTACAGAGACTAGTTGGGTGTAGTTGTGGCATTCTCCCCTGTGTAGGTTCTCCGGTGGTTATCAAGATTCGCTTTCTGGTTAAAACATTTCCCACATTTTGAACAAGAAAAAGGCTTCTTCCCTGTGTGAATTCTCTGATGTTTATTAAGATCTGATTTCTTTACAAAACATTTCCCACATTCTGAACATGAAAATGGCTTCTCCCCTGTGTGAGTTTTGTGATGTTTTATAAGAGTAGACTGCGCTGTAAAACATTTCCCACATTCTGAACATGAAAATGGCTTCTCTCCTGTGTGAGTTCTCTGATGACTGGTAAGAGCTGATTTCTCTGCAAAACATTTTCCACATTCTGAACATGAAAAAGGCTTCTCCCCTGTGTGAGTTCTCTGATGTTTGATAAGCTTTGATTTCTTTGCAAAACATTTCCCACATTCTGAACAAGAAAATGGCTTGTCCCCTGTGTGAGTTCTCTGATGTATATTAAGATGTGATTTCTGTACAAAACATTTCCCACAATCTGAACATGAAAATGGCTTCTCCCCTGTGTGAGTTTTGTGATGCTTGATAAGAGTTGATTTCTCTGTAAAACATTTCACACATTCTGAACAGGAAAATGGCTTCTCTCCTGTGTGAGTTCTCTCATGCCTAACAAGATTTGATTTCTGATTAAAACATCTCCGACACTTGGAGCAAGAAAATCTATTCTTCACTGTGTGAATTTTTTGATGTTTGAGAAAAGACTTTTTGAGAGGAAAACTATTTCTATATTCTGAACGTGAAAATGGATTCTTTGCATTAGGAGCAGTTTGTTTTTTAATGCTTATTTTGTGAGTTTGATTTCCCTCAGTAGTCGGTAATGAATCAGAAGACAGGACTTGTTTCATAGGATCAGATGACAGATCTTTGCTGTGAAGGGATGATGGTAGATCTGGAGTAATGGCATTCACTTCAATTGTATCCTGTGGGATCTCAAGATCATCTGATATAAAAATCTCCTGTCCCTCTGATCTCCGGGTACAGTTATCTGCCAAGAATAAAACCAATTATTATTTTTTAATAAAAAATCCTTGAATTTTATATTTTTGAATATTTCTACTTAAACTGTCTGTAAATAAAGGCAAGTTATATAAAAAAAAAATTCATTTATTCACCAGGACAATGACCATCTAATAGAAAACCTCATAGGATGAACCAGTGGAGCGTGGTGTTCAACTGTTTGTTCATTCTGCCTCCCAAATATGGAGTAAAAGGCGCAGGCTCTGTCCAGCCACTAAGATTAGGTAGCCTGGGACCAGTAGTACCATCCAGTCTGGCAGTATGGGTGTGTGTGCTGTCCAGTTGGAGTAACCGGCTCCCAGCTTCAGCCATTTGGAAAGCACCGCACCCTACTAAAGCTGGAAGCATATTGCCGGAAGCTGCCAGATCCAGCCTTGTTCTCCTCTGGTTCAGTCCTCTGTGCTCAGCTCCTGGCTTGTGTATTTGCTTCCGATTGTGACCTCGGCCCGTTTACTGACTACTCGTGTCTTCTGATTTTGTATTTTCTCTGCCCTCCTGGTTCTGACCCGGCTACCTGACTATTCTTATTCCCATCTCACTCCACAGAACAGCAGGTAACACTATGGCCCAAGCCTAGGGGTCTCTGTGTAAGTCCAGATCCATGTAGAGGGGTTAAAGGGTGATGAGCAAAGTCATTTGTGAAATCTGTAAAGAGGGTAGATAGTGACAAGCTTGTTTGTGGTGGCCATCTTTTGAGCTGCCAGGTGACCATGAACAGCTCCCCCAATACATTATGTCTGTGAACTATTCCAGGAAAATCTGCATTCCTAACAGCTAAATGTCGCTCCTTCCCTTCTTATCCTGCCATGTGCCCAGACAGTAGTGTACAACCGTATACAGGGGATTGTCAGATTCAAGAGAAGTTGGAAAATAATTTGTAAGGTCCATTTGTTTCCTATTATCCTTTGTGAAGAATTCCAGAATTATCACCACATAAAGTGACGCGGGAAGGGGTTAAATCAGAGGATTATTGAAGTCAAAAACTGTGAGTATAGACAATAAAACATCTACTGAAATGATCAAACTCAACAGTCTCCATCAGAGAAAAATGAGTAACTAGTGGTGAAACCTCTCTGGGGTAATTAAGAGTCTGGGGCTCGGTGGCTCTTCATCATCTAAACTATCGTAAGGGACAATATTTTCTGTCACATGAGTGTCAAGAAGAAATATTAGACATTTAAAGTGAAGTTTTTTACAATACTGCAGAGCTGAGGGGTCTTAAATTTAGATCTCTGGCATTTGGAAGAGGCAATGGAGATCTTTTTGAAAGACTACCAGGGAGTTACAGAGACACATAAGTGAGGCCGGCCGATCCCACCACAATCAGACTATCATACAGAATGAACTTGTAAAAAAAGAAAGAATATATAAACATGTAACATCCCCAACAACAACGTATGTATGAAGGGAGAAATCCAACACTAAACCGGAGTCGCACTCATTTATGGTGGACCATTGGAGGTATGATGAATCCTGACCAGAAGAGTAGAGAAAGTATTAGTGCCCCCATTTCAGGAGAGATTGTGCAGTAATCTGAATTCTTTAGGATTGAAAACATAATGGAATTTATGACGTGGAGTGAATCCATGAAACCAGGGCTCGAGCCATGCCACCACATCTCCTGCAGGCGTGAATAGATGTGTATTACAGCCATCAGCCACGCACAGCTTAGAGATACAGTTAGGTCCATATATATTTGGACAGGGACAACATTTTTCTAATTTTGGTTCTAGACATTACCACAATGAATTTTAAACAAAACAATTCAGATGCAGTTGAAGTTCAGACTTTCCACTTTCATTTGAGGGTATCCACATTAAAATTGGATGAAGGGTTTAGGAGTTTCAGCTCCTTAACATGTGCCACCCTGTTTTTAAAGGGACCAAAAAGTAATTGGACAGATTAAATAATTGTAAATAAAATGTTCATTTCTAGTACTTGGTTGAAAACCCTTTGTTGTCAATGACTGCCTGAAGTCTTGAACTCATGGACATCACCAGACGCTGTGTTTCCTCCTTTTTGATGCTCTGCCAGGCCTTCACTGCGGTGGTTTTTAGTTGCTGTTTGTTTGTGGGCCTTTCTGTCTGAAGTTTAGTCTTTAACAAGTGAAATGCATGCTCAATTGGGTTGAGATCAGGTGACTGACTTGGCCATTCAAGAATATTCCACTTCTTTGCTTTAATAAACTCCTGGGTTGCTTGGGCTTTATGTTTTGGGTCATTGTCCATCTGTAGTATGAAACGACGACCAATCAGTTTGGCTGCATTTGGCTGGATCTGAGCAGACAGTATGGCTCTGAATACATAAGGAATTCATTCGGCTGCTTCTGTCCTGTGTCAGATCATCAATAAACACTAGTGACCCAGTGCCACTGGCAGCCATGCATGCCCGCGCCATCACACTGCCTCCGCCGTGTTTTACAGATGATGTGATATGCTTTGGATCATGAGCTGTACCACGCCTTCGCCATACTTTTCTCTTTCCATCATTCTGGTAGAGGTTGATCTTGGTTTCATCTGTCCATAGAATGTTCTTCCAGAACTGTGCTGGCTTTTTTAGATGTTTTTTAGCAAAGTCCAGTCTAGGCTTTTTATTCTTGATGCTTATGAGTGGCTTGCACCGTGCAGTGAACCCTCTGTATTTACTTTCATGAAGTCTTCTCTTTATGGTAGATTTGGATATTGATATGCCTACCTCCTGGAGAGTGTTGTTCACTTGGTTGGCTGTTGTGAAGGGGTTTCTCTTCACCATGGAGATTATTCTGTGATCATCCACCACTGTTGTCTTCCGTGGGCGCCCAGGTCTTTTTACATTGATGAGTTCACCAGTGCTTTCTTTCTTTCTCATGATGTACCAAACTGTAGATTTTGCCACTCCTAATATTGTAGCAATTTCTCGGATTTGTTTTTTCTGTTTTTGCAGCTTAAGGATGGCTTGTTTCACCAGCATGGAGAGCTCTTTTGACCGCATGTTTACTTCACAGCAAAACCTTCCAAATGCAAGCACCACACCTCAAATCAACTCCAGGCCTTTTATCTGCTTAATTGAGAATGACATAACGAAGGGATTGCCCACACCTGTCCATGAAATAGCCTTGGAGTCAATTGTCCAATTACTTTTGGTCCCTTTAAAAACAGGGTGGCACATGTTAAGGAGCTGAAACTCCTAAACCCTTCATCCAATTTTAATGTGGATACCCTCAAGCTGAAAGTCTGAACTTCAACTGCATCTGAATTGTTTTGTTTAAAATTCATTGTGGTAATGTCTAGAACCAAAATTAGAAAAATGTTGTCTCTGTCCAAATATATATGGACCTAACTGTATATCATGGCACAGGTGTAATGTTTTTTATGTAGTTTATCAAAATCCTGTTTGAAGTTAGTTGGTTTAAAAAGAAATTGAAAAGTCGGGATAAAGGGAAACTGTTGTTATTGTACAGAAATTTACACTTGTCCCTCATTTAATGTTATCGATCAAAAAAGCAAACTTTGACCTGGTCTTGTAGGCACCATACGAGCACATTCAGCAGCACAGAAGGGATAGAAGGTAGATTCATCCAATAAGATATCAGGGATCTAGGAAGCCAACAGCATCATTACCCTCCGCTTTCTCTTACAGTCCCATCATAATTTTTCTTCAAGTGATTTTCTCACTTGTCAGCACTTTCTACGTACGCTGTCATTTGGCTTTGTAGTTTACAGACTTGGGCAGGTAACGGTCAGCGTCTACTAATCCCAGGGGGTAGGTAGATCCTCCAGGTTGTAAGTTCTATAGAAAAGGGCTTTCACAATTACACAAAGTAAATTGAATATTTTCGGAAGGAGGAGAATGTTGTGGTCTAGAGGCAAAATGGTGATCACACGATTGTGATACAGCCGGACTACACCACCGATAAAGCATCCACAGCCGGTGACTGAGAAGAATCTGTGACTTCTCTGCATTTAGTGGTTATTACTCACCTGGGTAGTCATATGTAGGAATCTCCTCCTTACACCGCTCATCACCCCTCACATATGTCTCTGTAGTATTAATATGAGTCAGATCTTCACCCTGAAACAAATATTATAAAAGTCAAAGACAGATGGAGAAGTCACATGTGTGATCAGCTCTAATCCTGCCATCTCCACCGTTCTCATTATACAAGTATAAAACATATAATACTGGTGGATGAAACAAGACTGAGCACAAGACCCTCACAGCCGTCTACACATCATAGGGGAGATCTCATGACACCTTCTCTCCATCTACCTGATGATCCTGAGGAACATTGGGATCTTCTTGTTTACAGTCCTGTGGAAGAAGAGGACGGGGACATCTCTCTGGTGTCCTCTTACTGGATAGATCTGGAGGAAACACATACAGGGACTGAATTCATTCTTTACATACAGATAATTATAGGCCATGTGTATTTAGTCCTGTCTATTACCTGGTGATGTGAGGGGTTGGGGAACCTCCATCATGATGTCCTTGTACAGATCTTTGTGTCCTTCTAAATACTCCCACTCCTCCATGGAGAAATAGATGGCGACATCCTGACACCTTATAGGAACCTGACACATACAATGATACCATCATCCCCCCAATCCCTTCATAGCGTTACTGTATAATGTCCCAGCATTCCCAGCAGTGTCACCTCTCCAGTCAGCAGCTCAATCATCTTGTAGGTGAGTTCTAGGATCTGGTCATTGATGTCCTCATATATCAGGGGGTGAGGTGGAGGCCCCGTGATTAATCTCTGGTTATGGAGAGACACATTAATAAATCTCACTACAGACATTTCCAGAGTCCTCACCTCTCCAGTTCTGTCCATCTGTTATTCCCATAGATAAGAATGATGTAATGTGACGTCATCAGAATCTCTCACCTCTCCAGTAAGCCGGAAGAGGATCTCTAGGGTGAGGTGTAATATCCTCTCCACTATCTTGTCCCTGTCCATATCCATCTTTGATAGGTAAATCAGGAAAATTTTCTTATATAGAAGATCTTCACTGAGAGGATCCGGTATTGTAGAGACCTGAACGAGAAGATGAGCCGAGGTAACATCATAAAAATCCTGTGTAATAATACAATTACTGGAGACCATAAGGGAAACATATGAGGAGATTTATTATTTTAAATTTAGTTTTTTCTTTACATCTAGGAATAAAACCTTTATATTTTAGGCCACAGACAACAAGCAGTTTCTTCCTCGAAGTCTGCAGCTGAATACGTTTCTCATAGACTCACCTTCCATAACGCTAATTCTCATCTCATTTTCCGTCACTGGAATTGGCATTAGCAATAATGCAGGAGATATTTATTTCACGTGACATGAGAAATAACTACTTCATGATGAGGAAACATCTACTACGGATCTAAAACCATATTTGGAGACAGTCCGTCACTGACTACATCACCACTGGCCGTCTGTATGAATGTTTCCAGTCTTCCCCGAACTGTAATCTTCTATCAAGTTACATCTCATGTCTGATTCACACACAGAAGTTTGAGGCTTTTATAAAAGCGGTTTTGTTTGCACAAATGCCGCGGACAGAAATTATTTGATACTAAAGTCTACATGTACAGTGTATTATGGGTTTTATTTCTAGCCTTAGGCTTTCCTATATTACAAGAAAAAAAAAACATAAAAAAGCAGATATTAAAAGGTTTCAAAAGAAAATTTGCTCCAATAATTCTTGTAAAAAGAAAAAACATGCAAAAAGCAGAAGACACATTTTGTAATTTTTTAACATGTTATGAACTCTTTTGGGCACCAGAACATAGATATACACCTCAGGGATGGCACAGGTGCGGCAGCAACAAAATCCCTGGCAGTTTAACCACTTGCTCCTGCAAAAAGCAAACATGGCATCTAAGAAGGTGTGACAGAGTTCAGCTGAATGCCCTCCTCCCCCAAGTACTGGGCCTGTAATGTACAAAAGTCTATTAGGCCGGGCCAGAGGCAGAGTTCCATAACTTACTTTTTAACGCCTCCATAAACATTAGACTAAAGTTACATGGAAGCACTGATTTTGGTCGACTATATAATGTATTTGGGGACCTCCCTACAGATGCAGTCAGTCATACAAACCACAGGAAAGCTGCAATATTTGTGTATGGGGGAGTCGGGAGAGATAGCCGTCTGCCAAATGATCGTTCAGCCAACACTTATCTCATGTGTATGGGGCAGTTAGTATTACACTGACAGGCAGTGATAATACACGGTACTACAGTAGTACAGTGCATCACCTGAGCAATCAAAGGCTTCTGTGTTGTATGATCGCACTAATGAGAGTTATTTTAAAAAGTTTATAAAAAAGGTTTAAAAAAAGTTTTAAAGTGAAAATATCACAGTTTTAGCAAAAATAAATATTTGTCACTATAAGGAAAACATGCATATAATGAGAAAATGGAGAGAGATGTCAGCTCACTGTTTATTTAATGCACCTTGTCTGAAGAACACCGCATGGAGCCGCCTTGGTCAGGGACTGTGAAGACCCAGGGTCTTCTGTTGGTGTAACGCTACTAAAACAACACAGGGTGAGGGTAAAACAGCATGGTAATACTTTATTGAACCATAAAGAAGACATTAAACATACAGAACAGTCCCAGCAAATACCCAAGATGGTACAACATTACACAGTCTCACCCTTCCTTCTCCGCCAGCCTGGGATAGAACAGCTGCGACTTTAGAGACTTCCAGTGCTGACTACCTCAATCAGTGGCCCTCCGCTTCAGGTGGGCTCCCACAGAGAGAAGGTAGCGGCAAGTTTAGGAAGTCAACAGTCCATTGAGGTACAAGACCAGGAGACCCGATGGTCCCATCCTGGCCTCTCCGAGAGTTTTCATGGGACCAGACGACCGGTGGGTCCCTCTTGGCAACTCCAAATGTCTCCATGGGTTCTAGGTGACTGGTGGGTCCCTCCTAGCAACACCAAAACAGCATATCCATGGGGCCAAGTGACTTTTTCGTCCTCTCCCGGACTTCCCAAAAGTATCCATGGTCTCTCTGATGGTTAATGGAGCAGATCTGAAACTTTCCAGTGAGGGCTCATACCCTTAGATTAGAAACATGTAGAATACAAATCTGTGTCTCTTTAGATGCCATGCAATCCATCTACTTTGCTGAAGGATGTCTCCCATTCTCCTTCCAAAGTCCTTCTGATGTTCCGTGATTCTCTGTCCCAAATTTCATTCTGTCTACAGCACTACAGACATCCCTGTTTATATTTACATCTATGTGAGGTCATAAAGCCCAGGTAAAAGAGGTAAAGGTGCAGGGATCACTTATCATTGTTTGAGCTAATCTACTTACACAGTTGGTATCACAGGGGCTGTTGTAAATAAACTTTCAGCTGACTTAGTGCAATTTGTCATTATCACAGTAAACATGATTGTTTCCAAACGAACAGAATTCAGCATTCAGGGTTATACAAATACTATGACCTTTTTGATCAGCAAGAGAAATACAGCCCCTGACGAAGCTACTGTAGTAGCGATACACGTAGGTATCTATGCCCTACGTGTATCACTACTACAGTAGCTTCATCAGGGGTCGTATGTTTTTTAACCACTTGTGTGTCCCTACATGAAATAAAGTTGCTATTTTATTTATTATTTGTAGTAATTCTTATTATTTTTGGATGTGCATTATCTCACTGTGCAAGCTTTTCTCTACCTACTTTTTTATGTGCTTTGTTGCACAGTTACCATTGCACCCCGTATCATATTTCAGTGATTTAGATTGTGTGGTGCCGACTGCCAAATATCTTAATAGATTAATGTCTTCTAATACATTTTTTTTAGCGGACCTGACGAGCATCCCACGTATTGTAGTTAACTCTCTATACACTCTATTAAATAAATGACCCCCTATAGTGTTACAATTGATGAAATTGTGTACTGAAAATTACTGTACCGTTAGGTTTTCTTCAAATGTGTCGGTTTTATTAACATAGTTGCATGATTTACAGGGTTTATGTCCACATTTAAAAAAACCTTATAGGATAACCAAGTTACATTGCGTTTGATATTTGTTTCTTGCTTATTCCGCCTAGTGTAGAAGCCTTTTTGGATCCAAAACTCAAACAAAATATGCAAAAGAATTTACAAAGTCTGGAGGATGCCATCTCAGACAGCAAAAAAACTACGTTTGAGAGAGATATCAAAGACTACGAGTCAAATTCAATTTCCACATGGAAACGAAACAAACCAGGAGCTACTGTTCAGAAATACAGGTCACACAATATATTCAAAGGAAATAGAGGAGAGCGGAGGTCAGCTTCACAAATCCTAATGTGTCCATGGGTTCCTCTAATTATAATTCTCTGAGGACTTATCTGATGCATCAGTGGGATCAACTAAAGAAAGATGGAACAAAAATAAATTCTTCAGAACGCCTCACAATCCGGCACAAAACAACGGGCGGACAGAAAGCTCAAACGTTCCCGGACATGTGCGTTCCACGCCGGAGGGCATCACGGTCTCCTACCTGCGCATGAGCATGTCCGGAAGCATGCGTTCCACGCCGGATCGCATATGGTATTGGATTGCATACCACCAACATAGAAAAATCCTATCTCTGAGATCAGCATCATGGGAGACTAAAAACAAGTACTGCACATCCTCCCATCATGTAATAGGCATGTAGATCTACTTTATCACTACAAAAAATATGGGATGGTGGCCCACAGTATATTCCTAAATGGTCAAATTTGACCTCTATTACACAATTAGAGATACACAAGGATCACCACACTCGTTAATGACGAAATAGTATAAGTGGAATATAATTGATAAGTAATAATTCTGATATAGAAGCTCAGATATCTCGGTGAAGTACAACAATATGTGAACCCCATTCACAGGAAACTGACTAGCAATGGGTAGAGCATAAAATCCAAAAATATAATCCAGAATGGGGCTGTAGTCACACAAAACAGGCATAGGAAATTTGCTCACTGAGTCCCTTAGGGGCTCGTGAATCCAGTCTAACAATCCACTCACTTTCCTTTCAGAGGATACATCTATTATGATCACCTCCTCTCACATTGGGTTTAACCACCTCAATGATACAAAAGGAGAGGTCTCCGGGTTCACCTCGATGTGCACTGTTCATGTGTCTCACTAATGGGATCTCCCGACCATGGCATATATCGCCCAAATGCTCCCCTACTCTCCTCCTAGACACCCTCTTGATCTTGTCTACATATTCTAGGGGGCAGGTGCATGTGGCCATATATACTAGTCCTGAAGTTTTACAGATGGAATAATCCCACTGGAAAAAGATTTTAACCATGAGAAAGATTTACATGGTCTCATCCAATTACATGTACAACATTCTCCAGATCTAAAGAAACCGTAGATTCTTCTATCTAGCCAAGTCCCCTTGGGTGCAGTTTTTTTTATAGAAACTGTGCATGGTCCCTAATTGACCAACCCTTTCTAAAAGTTATTGTGGGAGTAGATTCCACAGCACCCTCAGGTCTGGGTCGACCACAAGTATATCCCAGTGTTTTCTGAGGATATGAAAGATACAGTCACTCTGATTGTCATAAGTTTTTCTTACTCGTGTAGTCCAATCTTCTTCTTGGTCTCTTGGATTGGTATGGAGGAGTGTCTCTCTCTCCCATTTTTCTGCAAACGATGATGCGGAATCGAAAATGTACCACGAGTACCCTTTATCCCTTAATCTGGTGTTCAGGTCTATTGCCTGTATATTAAAATCTGTGACATTCGAGCAGTACCTTCTCAACCGTAAAAATTGGCCCTTGGGTTTTCCTCTTTGTATGGGGATGGGGGTGGTGGTTATCCCACTTCAATAGTTTATGGTTTATGAGTGTCCCTAGGGTCCCATTTCAATCTTTCTTGATCAGTACATACAGGAACGTCAACTGGTAATAATTGGTGTTGGTCTGCTCCTTTAAACAAAATGTACTTTTCAGGTTATCCCCCCAGCACCCTCACTTATCTTCCCTTCTTTTGAGGCCCACAGAGTCAGACTCTACCGGTCATTCTCCCTGCGAGTGGCGGTTGTGTATCGCCCTCCGGGACCCTCCCGTCAGTTTGTGGATCATTTTGCCACTTGGCTTCCCAACTTTCTATGCTATGACATCCCCACCCTCATCATGGGAGACTTTAACATCCCAATTGGCGATTCAGTCTCCCCATCTGCCGCTCATCTTTTATCGCTAACTTCCTCCTTCGGCCTTTCACAGCTTACTAATTCTCCTACACATGATGGAAATACTCTTGACCTGATCTTTGCCCGGCTCTGTTCAATATATGACTTTACTAACGCTCCTCTTCCGCTGTCTGATCACAACCTTCTTTCATTCTCTGTCAAGAACTGTCCCCCTGCTCAAGACACCCCCACTTTCCACACTTACAGAAATATACAATCCATTAACACCCAGAAATGTATGAAAATGTTGCAAACATCATTGGCCCCAATCTCCTCCCTCACATGTCCTGACTCTGCACTGAAGCATTATAACGAAACATTGCAATGCTCCCTGGATGAAGCTGCACCTCCTACACAGAGAACAACTCGGCGCAGATGAGGACAACCCTGGAACACGCTTCTCCAGCGGTGCTCCACGTGCGCTGAATGGCTGCGGAGAAAATCTAATCTGCCCGAAGATTTCCTCCATTATAAATTTATGATTAAAACCTATAACTCCGGCCTTCACCTCTCCAAACAAACCTACTTTAATAAACTCATCATCTCACGGTCCAATAATCCTAAACGACTCTTTGACACCTTTCACTCTCTCCTCAATCAAACAGCACAAGGCCCGACCACCGACCTCAGCGCTGACGATCTGGACAATTATTTCAAAGAAAAAATTGACCATATCAGACGGGAAATTTTCTCCCAAACCTCACATGTAATGCATGCTCCTCCCTCCCACACTGCATCTTGCTCATTTTCTGACTTCGAACCAGTCACGGAAGAAGAAGAAAAAAAACATCCCTGGACGAGAACTGTGATGCTAACTACAGACCTGTCTCCAATCTTCCCTTTATCTCTAAACTCCTGGAATGCCTTGTCCAGTCCCGTCTGATCCGCTATCTCTCAGATAACTCTCTTCTTGACCCTTTACAATCTGGTTTCCGCTCTTTACATTCTACTGAAACTGCCCTCACTAAAGTCTCTAATGATCTACTAACAGCCAAATCAAATGGGCACTACTCCCTGCTGATTCTCCAAGATCTCTCTGCATCATTCGACACTGAAGATCAACAGCTCGTCCTCACTATGCTAAGCACTATCGGCCTCAAGGACACCCTTCTCTCTAGGTTCTCCTCCTATCTCTCTGACCTCTCATTCACTGTGTCTTTTGCTGGCTCCTGCTCCTCTCTCCTTCCCCTTATTGTCGGGGTTCCTCAATGATCAGTCCTAGGCACCCTTCTTTTCTCCTTATACATCGCTCCTATGGGACAATCAGCAGATTCGGTTTTCAGTACAATCTCTATGCTGATGACCCAATCATACACCTCTTCTCCAAACATCACCCCTGACTTATTACAAAACACCAGTGATTGTCTTTCTGCTGTGTCTAACACTATGTCCTCCCTCTATCTAAAATTGAATTTGTCAAAAACTGAACTACTCGTATTTCCTCCCTCCACTAACCTACAGTACAGACCAAAAGTTTGGACACACCTCATTTAAAGATTTTTCTGTATTTTCTTGACTATGAAAATTGTACATTCACACTGAAGGCATCAAAACTATGAATTAACACATGTGGAATTATATACTTAACAAAAAAGTGTGAAACAACTGAAAATATGTCTTATATTCTAGGTTCTTCAAAGTAGCCACCTTTGGCTTTGAGGACTGCTTTGCACACTCTTGGCATTCTCTTGATGAGCTTCAAGAGGTAGTCACCGGAAATGGTCTTCCAACAATCTTGAAGGAGTTCCCAGAGATGCTTAGCACTTGTTGGCCCTTTTGCCTTCACTCTGCGGTCCAACTCACCCCAAACCATCTCGATTGGGTTCAGGTCTGGTGACTGTGGAGGCCACGTCATCTGGCGTAGCACTCCATCACTCTACCTCTTGGTCAAATAGCCCTTACACAGCCTGGAGGTGTGTTTGGGGTCATTGTTCTGTTGAAAAATAAACGATGGTCCAGCTAAACACAAATCGGATGGAATAGCATGAAGCTGCAAGATGCTGTGGTAGCCATGCTGGTTCAGTATGCCTTCAATTTTGAATAAATCCCCAACAGTGCCACCAGCAAAGCACCCCCACACCATCACACCTCCTCCTCCATGCTTCACAGTGGGAACCAGGCATGTAGAGTTCATCTGTTCACCTTTTCTGCATCGCACAAAGACACGGTGGTTGGAACCAAAGATCTCAAATTTGGACTCATCAGACCAAAGCACAGATTTCCACTGGTCTAATGTCCATTCCTTGTGTTCTTTAGCCCAAACAAGTCTCTTCTGCTTGTTGCCTGTTCTTAGCAGTGGTTTCCTAGCAGCTATTTTACAATGAAGGCCTGCTGCACAAAGTCTCCTCTTAACAGTTGTTGTAGAGATGTGTCAGCTGCTAGAACTCTGTGTGACATTGACCTGGTCTCTAATCTGAGCTGCTGTTAACCTGCGATTTCTGAGGCTGGTGACTCGGATAAACTTATCCTCAGAAGCAGAGGTGACTCTCGGTCTTCCTTTCCTGGGGCGGTCCTCATGTGAGCCAGTTTCTTTGCAGAACTTGATGGTTTTTGCAACCGCACTTGGGGACACTTTCAAAGTTTGCCAAATTTTTCAGACTGACTGAGCTTCATTTCTTAAAGCAATGATGGCCACTCGTTTTTCTTTACTTAGCTTTTTTCTTGCTATAATACAAATTCTAACACTCAGTCCTACTGAATAATCAGCTGTGTATCCACCAGACTTCTGCACAACACAACTGATGGTCCCAACCCCATTTATAAGGCAAGAAATCCCACTTAATAAACCTGACAGGGCACACCTGTAAAGTGAAAACCATTTCCAGTGACTACCTCTTGAAGCTCATCAAGAGAATGCCAAGAGTGTGCAAAGCAGTCATCAAAGCAAAAGGTGGCTACTTTGACGAACCTAGAATATAAGACATATTTTCAGTTGTTTCACACTTTTTTGTAAAGTATATAATTTCACATGTGTTAATTCATAGTTTTGATGCCTTCAGTGTGAATGTACAATTTTCATAGTCATGAAAATACAGAAAAATCTAAATGAGGTGTGTCCAAACTTTTGGTCTGTACTGTACCTGTGCCCAATATTGTCACTTCAGTTTGTGGCTCCACCATTACTCCCCAGCAACCAGCAACAAGCCCACTGGTTTGTCTTGGGGTCATACTCAATTCAGATCTTGTCTTCAGACCTCACATCAAATCACTGGCTCGCGTCATCTACACCTCAAAAACATCTCTAGAATCAGAAATTTTCTTACCTTTGACTTTGTAAAAACTCTCACTGTAGCTCTTATTCATTCTCCTCTGGACTATTGTAACTCTTTACTAATCAGTCTCCCTCTTTCTAAACTCTCCCCTCTTCAATCCATCCTGAATGCAGCAGCCAGGATCATATTCCTCACCAACCGATACACCAATGCCTCTTCCCTGTGCCAGTCATTGCACTGGTTGCCCATCCAATACAGAGTTCAATATAAACTTATCACTCTCACCCACAAAGCGCTCCATGCTTTAGCATCCCCCTACATCTCCTCCATCATCTCAGTCTACCACCCTACACGTGCCCTCCGTTCTGCTATGAACTTTAAACTAAAATCCTCCGTAATAGGAACCTCACACTCCCGTATCCAAGATTTCTCGCGTGCTGCACCAATTCTTTGGAATGCAGTACCCAGGACAATTCGATTAATTCCCAATACCCACAGTTTTAAGCGTGCCGTAAAAACCCATTTCTTTAGACTGGCCTATCACCTCAACACACTTATCTAACGGTCCCAGTTTGGCCCATATTAAAATTTTCTTCAAAATCATGCTCATACCATCCAAATGTAGCACCCCGAGGGCTCGGCTGCTACAGGGGTATTGCACCTCAAACCAGAGGTGTGATATTCCACTCCCGGGTAAGGATGGAGTGTGGACCAGGACTCGGTAGGCTGCATGCACCACACACACCCCATTTCCGAGAGACAGCTCAACGGTGCTCCCACAGAAGTGCAGGCACGACAGCTTCTGTCCCTGGCTGGAGTGGGGCGGGGGAAGGAAAACCCAGTGGTGTAGGAGCAGATAGGGGTGGGTCTCTGGGCATAGGCAGGAGCCCATTGGTTGCTAGTCACCTGGGCTCGGGTGTTAGAAGGAGGTATAAAAGGTGGGCACCATCTTAGATCAGTGTTCAGTCCGGGGAGTGCAGTCTGAGGAGAAGACAGGAAGCAGAGCCTCTGCATGGGCTCTGCTCCGCAGGCAGGCCTTGTCAGGAGGCTGGAGCCTGAGAGAGAGAGAAAGGAGAAGGAACAGAAAGGAAAGTAAGATAGGAACTGGAACAGAGGAGGAAGGAAGCAAGGAACAGGAACACAGAGAAAGGCCCAGAGACCAGAGTGAAGAAGGAACCCTAAGAACCCACGAGATAACGGGTGAAGGGTTGGCAGAGCAGGGTACCGGAACCCAAATTGGTGGAGGCGACTAATCCTCAGCCAAAACCGGAGGTTGTGACCACATCTTGGTGCGACCCCTCACTACATCCACCAGGAAAGCATACCACATAGGGTCAGGGAAACCGGAGAGAGGTTTCGCCAACAGAAGGCCCGAGGAAGCTGGACAAAGGTGGGTCACTGGTGGGGACGGTCAGAGAAGGGAAGAGAAGGGAGCCCTGTGCCACACTCTGGAATTGCCTGGGAGTTGACCGATTCCCTCACCTGGTGGACGCAGCACGGCTTGGGCAGTCATCGCCTGCAGCATTGACACGAATAACAACTGTGAGTAAAGCATTGGAAACTGCAATTACAAGTCTCTGTGTTTCATCGCCGCACGAGCACCATTAGTATTGGGACGCTCACACCATCACTACCATCATCTACTCTAGCTGCCCTGAGGCAATACTTCTCCCGTGGGGAGTTATCCCATTCTTGGCTGCGCATATAACATCAGCCTCAGCGGTCTGCAGCGCAGCGGCGGTCCCCACTGACCGCAATCCACGGGTGGCGTAGTCGGACAATTACAATACAAGTAGACTGCCACTGGTTTGACCACCCTGGGCACGGACCGGGTCACCGCCACACGGAGACTACAACCCCCAGCATCCTACAAAAGGCCCGGTTCCGGGTTCCCAGCACAGGCCCAGGGGGCGCGTCACATGCAGTGATTAGCCTCTGTCTGTACTGTACACATACTGGCAGGCGACCAGTTCATGTAGTCTTATGTACTTACCCTATTTACTATATTATAGCTGTATTATAGAATATATGTACATTTTACCTTTGTGTCCCCCCTATTTGCTTATAGACTGTAAGCTTGCGACCCTCACTCCGTTTAATATCTCAGTTAAGCTTATTCTGTAAAGTCTGTATTGTCTGTACAAGTCCCCCCTAAAATTGAAAAGTGATGTGGAATATGTTGGTGCTATAAAAATAAAAATTATTATTATTATAATTAAATTCAGATGTAAATCTAAAGCCCACTCTATTGATGCAGAGTTCCCCGACAAATCTTCCATGAAGTCATTATGTCTGCTACACTCGACTGATCTCGATTTCAAGAAACGTCTTACTCCTCTGATACCATCCTCATGCCGTATATTACTGTACAAAGCCTCGATATCTAGTAAGGCCGGCTGCTCCCCTACATGCATGTATACATGCTCGAGGGTATACATGGAGGGGAGCAGGCAGAGGGAAAACCAACTCCAGAGGGATTACTCCAACTGCAGGACCTCAGGCGGTACTGTGGGGGCATCATACATACTGCATAAGGGGCATAATGGGGGCATTACACTGTGTGGGGGCATCATACATCCTGTATAAGGGGCATAATGGGGCATTACACTGTGTGGGGGCATCATACATCCTGCATAAGAGGCATAATGGGGGTATTACACTGTGTGGGGGGATCATACATACTGCATAAGGGGCATAATGGGGGCATTACACTGTGTGGGGGCATCATACAACTTGCATAAGTGGCATAATGAGGGCATTACACTGTGTGGGGGCAACATACATCCTGCATAAGGGGCATTACACTGTGTGGGGGCATCATACATCCTGCATAAGGGGCAAAATGGGGGCATTACACTGTGTGGGGACATCATACATCCTGCATAAGGGGCATAATGGGGGCATTACACTGTGTGGGGTCATCATACATCCTGCATAAGGGGCATAATGGGGGCATTACACTGTGTGGGGGCATCATACATCCTGCATAAGAGGCATAATGGGGGCATTACACTGTGTGGGGGCATCATACATCCTGCATAAGGGGCATAATGGGGGCATTACACTGTGTGTGGGCATCATACATCCTGCATAAGGGGCATAATGGGGGCATTACACTGTGTGGGGGCATCATACAACTTGCATAAGTGGCATAATGAGGGCATTACACTGTGTGGGGGCAACATACATCCTGCATAAGGGGCATAATGGGGGCATTACACTGTGTGGGGCATCATACATCCTGCATAAGGGGCATAATGGTGGCATTACACTGTGAGGGGGCATCATACATCCTGCATAAGGGGCATAATGGGGGCATTACACTGTGTGGGGCATCATACATCCTGCATAAGGGGCATAATGGGGGCATTACACTGTGTGGGGGCATCATACATACTGCATAAGGGGCATAATGGGGGCATTACACTGTGTGGAGGCATCATACATCCTGCATAAGGGGCATAATGGGGGCATTACACTGTGTGGGGGCATCATACATACTGCATAAGGGGCATTACACTGTGTGGAGGCATCAAATATACTGCATAAGGGGCATAATGGGGGCATTACACTGTGTAGGGGCAACATACATCCTGCATAAGGGGCATAATGGGGGCATTGCACAGTGTGGGGGCATCATACATCCTGCATAAGGGGCATAATGGGGGCATTACACTGTGTGGGGGCATCATACATCCTGCATAAGGGGCATAATGGAGGCATTACACAGTGTGGGGGCATCATACATCCTGCATAAGGGGCATAATGGGGGCATTACACTGTGTGTGGGCATCATACATCCTGCATAAGGGGCATAATGGGGGCATTACACTGTGTGGGGGCATCATACATCCAGCATAAGGGGCATAATGGGGGCATTACACTGTGTGGGGCATCATACATCCAGCATAAGGGGCATAATGGGGGCATTACACTGTGTGGGGGCATCATACATCCTGCATAAGGGGCATAATGGGGGCATTACACTGTGTGTGGGCATCATACATCCTGCATAAGGGGCATAATGGGGGCATTACACTGTGTGGGGGCATCATACATCCAGCATAAGGGGCATAATGGGGGCATTACACTGTGTGGGGCATCATACATCCAGCATAAGGGGCATAATGGGGGCATTACACTGTGTGGGGGCATCATACATCCTGCATAAGGGGCATAATGGGGGCATTACACTGTGTGTGGGCATCATACATCCTGCATAAGGGGCATAATGGGGGCATTACACTGTGTGGGGGCATCATACATCCAGCATAAGGGGCATAATGGGGGCATTACACTGTGTGGGGCATCATACATCCTGCATAAGGGGCATAATGGGGCATTACACTGTGTGGGGGTATCATACATCCTGCATAAGGGGCATAATGGGGGCATTACACTGTGTGGGGGCATCATACATCCTGCATAAGGGGCATAATGGGGGCATTACACTGTGGGGGCATCATACATCCTGCATAAGGGGCATAATGCGGGCATTACACTGTGTGGGGGTATCATACATCCTGCATAAGGGGCATAATTGGGGCATTACACTGTGGGGGGCATCATACATCCTGCATAAGGGGCATAATGGGGGCATTACACTGTGGGGGGCATCATACATCCTGCATAAGGGGCATAATGGGGGCATTACACTGTGTGGGGGCATCATACATACTGCATAAGGGGCATAAGGGGCATAATGGGGGCATTACACTGTGGGGGTCCTGTACTATGAGAACAATACGTTTCCTCCCTTCCTGTCTCCATAGTTGGGTCGTATGTATCTATTACAGGAAACAGAACAAAAACCTTATGATTCTTATAAAGGGGCAACACAAGACCCCAAAAGAGCCTCCGTGCTGAAGGGGTTTATGCCCCCTGGGCCCAGTAATGGGGTCTCCACATACCTCCACCTGCAGAGCCGCCACCACATATATGGCTGTTGTGTGCGCACAGGAGCTGTGATGAGGTCACAGGAGGGGAGGAGTCAGGGGTCACATGATCAGGGGCCTCAGTGGATGCAGGACTCTGCTGTGCTGGTTGTCATGGTGCTGGATGAGCTGAAGTTTATGTGTGGGGTCAGGAGGGGTTTACAGTGTGGATGTAGCAGAGCCGCGCATGTACGAGGTGTACGGAGCAGAGCCGTGTGTGTACGAGGCGTACGGAGCGGAGCCGCGCGTGCACGAGGCGTACGGAGCGGAGGCGCGCGTGCACGAGGCGTACGGAGCGGAGCCGCGCGTGCACGAGACGTACGGAGCGGAGCCGCGCGTGCACGAGGCGTACGGAGCGGAACCGCGCGAGTACGAGGCGTACGGAGCGGAGGCGCACGTGTACGAGGTGTACGGAGCGGAGGCGCGTGTGTACGAGGTGTACGGAGCGGAGCCGCGCGTGTACGAGGTGTACGGAGCGGAGTCGCGCGTGTACGAGGTGTATGGAGCGGAGGCGCACGAGACGTACGGAGCGGAGCTGCGCGTGCACGAGACGTACGGAGCGGAGTCGTGTGTGAACGAGGCGTATGGAGCGGAGTCGTGTGTGAACGAGGCGTACGGAGCGGACCCGCGCGTGTACGAGGTGTATGGAGCGGAGCCGCGCGTGCACGAGACGTACGGAGCGGAGCCGCGCGTGCACGAGACGTACGGAGCGGAGCCGCGCGTGCACGAGACGTACGGAGCGGAGTCGTGTGTGAACGAGGCGTACGGAGCGGAGTCGTGTGTGAACGAGGCGTACGGAGCGGACCCGCGCGTGTATGAGGCGTACGGAGCGGAGCCACGCGTGTACGGAGCGGAGCCGCGTGTGTACGAGGCGTGCGGAGCGGAGCCGCGCGTGTATGAGGTGTACGGAGCGGAACCGTGTGTACGAGGTGTATGTAGCGGAGCCGTATGTGTACGAGATGTACGTAGCGGAGCCGTGTGTACGAGGTGTAAGGAGTGGAACCGCGTGTGTACGAGGTGTACGAGGTGTACAGTGCAGAGTCGCACGTGTGTACGAGGCGTTCGGAGCGGAGTCGCGTGTGTACGAGGTGTACGGAGCCGCGTGTGTGTGAGGTGTACAGAGCGGAGCCACGTGTGTACGAGTTGTACAGAGCGGAGCCGCGTGTGTACAAGGTGTACGGAGCGGAGCCACGTGTGTACGAGTTGTACGGAGTGGAGCCGCGTGTGTACGGAGCGGAGCAGCGTGTGTACGAGGTGTACGGAGCGGAGCAGCGTGTGTACGAGGTGTACGGAGCTGCATGTGTACCAAGCGTACGGAGAGGAGCTGCGTGTGTATACGAGGCGTACGGAGAGGAGCCGTGTGTGTACGGAGCAGAACGTATATAACAGAAGTAGTTAAGTGTACGATGCTTCGGGTATATAGTCCGGAGTGCAGACATTGCTGAGTGTGAGGAGCGAGTGGAGTCTGGAGAATCTCAGCTGTTCCATCCATTGATGCAGTAAACAGCGCGCAGCAATGATAAATGATATTGTGATCCTTGGTTGTGAATATTGGGACGTTTCAGTGTAATAACCTTTCTCAAACACTCGCTGGATGGGGGCACTGTGGGCAGGAAGAGCTTATAGGGGGCTACACAATTTTTAAAGCAGTTTCTCAACAATAAGGCGACACCAGAATGTGGCAGAAGATCTCGCTTCCATGGCTCGGAAAGGAAGAATCACTACAGTGGGTACGGAAAGTATTCAGACCCCTTTACATTTTTCACTCTTTGTTTCATTGCAGCCATTTGGTAAATTCTAAAAAGTTCATTTTTCCCATTAAAGTCCACTCTGCACCCCATCTTGACTGGAAAAAAAAACAAATGTAGAAATTTTTGCAAATTTATTAAAAAAGAAAAACTAAACTATCACATGGTCATAAGTATTCAGACCCTTTGCTCAGTATTGAGTAGAAGCCCCCTTTTGAGCTAGTACAGCCATGAGTCTTCTTGGGAATGATGCAACAAGTTTTTCACACCTGGATTTGGGGTTCCTCTGCCATTCTTCCTTGCAGATCCTCTGAAGTTCCGTCAGGTTGGATGGTGAACGTTGGTGGACAGCCATTTTCAGGTCTCTCCAGAGATGTTCAATTGGGTTTAGGTCAGGGCTCTGGCTGGGCCGGTCAAGAATGGTCACAGAGTTGTTCTGAAGCCACTCCTTTGTTATTTTAGCTGCGTGCTTAGGGTCATTGTCTTGTTGGAAGGTGAACCTTTGGCCAAGTCTGAGGTCCAGAGCACTCTGGAAGAGGTTTTCATCCAGGGTATCTCTGTACTTGGCCGCATTCATGTTCCCTTCAATTGCAACCAGTCGTCCTGTCCCTGTAGCTGAAAAACACCCCCATAGCATGATGCTGCCACCACCATGTTTCACTGTTGGGATTGTATTGGGCAGGTGATGAGCAGGGCCTGGTTTTCTCCACACATACCGCTTAGAATTATCACCAAAAAGTTCTATCTTCGTCTCGTCAGACCAGAGAATCTTATTTCTCATAGTCTGGGAGTCCTTCTTGTGTTTTTGAGCAAACTCTATGCGGGCTTTCATATGTCTTGCACTGAGGCTTCCGTCGGGCCACTCTGGCATAAAGGCTCGACTGGTGGAGGCAGCAGTGATAGTTGACTTTGTGGAACTTTCTCCCATCTCCCTACTGCATCTCTGGAGCTCAGCCACAGTGATCTTGGGGTTCTTCTTTACCTCTGCCACCAAGGCTCTTCTGCCACGATTGCTCAGTTTGGCTGGACGACCAGGTCTAGGAAGACTTCTGGTGGTCTCAAACTTCTTCCATTTAAGGATTATGGAGGCCACTGTGCTCTTAGGAACCTTGAGTAATGCAGAAATTCTTTTGTAACCTTAGCCAGATCTATGCCTTGCCACAATTCTGTCTCTGAGCTCCTTGGGCAGTTCCTTTGAGCTCATGATTCTCATTTGGTCTGACATACACTGTGAGCTGTTAGGTCTTATATAGACAGGTGTGTGCCTTTCCAAATCAAATCCTATCAGTTTAATTAAACACAGCTGGACTCCAATGAAAGAGTAAAACCATCTCAAGGAGGAACACAAGGAAATGGACAGCATGTGACTTAAATATGAGTGTCTGAGAAAAGGGTCTGAAGACTTTCTACATTTCTGTTTTTTTCAGTCAAGATGGGGTGCAGAGTGTACATTAATGAGAAAAAAAATAACTTTTTAGAATTTACCAAATGGCTGCAATGAAACAAATAGTGAAAAATTTAAAGGAGTCTGAATACTTTCCGTATCCACTGTATATGGTTTCTGGACTGCTGATTTGTCTGGAATATTGTGCAGCTGCCAAAACAGCAGACCCCCTCTCCCACTACAGTGACCCCACTTAGGAAACGATATTCCTCTGGTATTAGAGGTTAAGAATACAAAGGACATGATGAATTCTAACTCTTTTCTTTAGACTATGGACTTCTTAGGGTGCCAACCTCTGCAGTCATTCAGTGTTAGTAGTAATAAGGGTGAAATAGTAATTATCAATACACCCCATCCTATTTCCTCTCATCTCCCAATGTGCCCGTCCATCTTTGTTATCATTTTTATTCTATTTCATACAAAGACTTAGAATTCATCACGCCCCTATGTATTCTAAGCCTCTAATCCCACATTTGTTATTATTCCGCCCCCACAATGGGCGTAAAGGCTGCTGGAATAATTATGTCTAACATTCTGGGAGTGTGTCATGGGTGTATCAGGTTTGATAGACAGTCGTTCTGGATCCAGCTGTAGAAGGTCGCTGCGCTTGGCTTTGCAGACACCTTTTTGATTCTTTCATCCCTGTAGTGTAGTGCTATCCTTCTCTCGCTAGGACCCAGCAGTGATCTCCTCTTTCTGCTGCTAATTGACACACCCTTGCTTGATATTTAAAAACCCACAGTGTCTCCAGAGAGTCACCGGTGAACTATTTTCCTCTGTTCAGGCCTGGAGTTCTAGGAGTCAGCTAGTTTCTTCTTGGAGTTTCTTGGTGATTAGGGACGATAGGGGAGTCAGGGTGTTGTAAGATCTGCCTAGGGGGTCTCCTCTCTCATTTTCCCTAGTTGTTGGGCTTCCCCCATTTTCCCATAGTCATACATTTGGTCCTTCCCTTCTACTTTGAAGAATGTAGAATATAAGACATATTTTCAGTAGTTTCACACTTTTTTGTTAAGTATATAATTCCACATGTGTTAATTCATACTTTTGATGCCTTCAGTGTGAATGTACAATTTTCATAGTCATGAAAATACAGAAAAATCTTTAAATGAGAAGGTATGTCCAAACTTTTGGTCTGTACTGTATATTGTATATATATATATATATATATATATATATATATATATATATATATATATATATATATATATATATATATATATAGGGTTAATGCAGGAGCACAGGGTAAGCAGGGCCTAGTAAGTAAGGGGTCACAGAGGATCAGTACATACTCAGCCAGATATGGTCGTCATTGTGTCCATGGAGTAAGAGAGAGACAGCACATGTGTCTTGTGATTTTACATCCAGTCCAAGAGGGGCATCTCCAGCCCCCGATGTGGGGGACTGATATCACCAGCCTATTGTATTCTCCCATTTTCCCCCATCACTGACTAAAGGCCCCGTCACACTTAGCGACGCTGCAACGATCCCGACAACGATATGACCTGTCAGGGATCGTTGCTGCGTCGCTATGTGGTCGCTGGTCAGCTGTCAAACAGGCAGGCTCACCAACGATCAGGGGAGCAGCGACATCGTGGAAAGAATCTTTCCACGATGTCCTGCTCCTGGTTACCAGCCTGCTGAAGCAGGAGCAGGCTGGTAACCATGATAAACATCGGGTTACTAGGGGCACACGTGCACTTTAGCAGGCTCGTAACCATGATAAACATGGGGTTACTAGGTGCGCGTGTGCCCCTAGTAACCCGATGTTTATCATGGTTACCAGTCTGATTACTGCTCCAGCTGGTCACACACAGCGATGTGTGCTGACCAGCGGGAGGGCAACGACCAAAAAAAGGTCCAGGACATTCTGCAGCGATCAGCGACCTCACAGCAGGGGCCTGATCGCTGCAAAGTGTCACACACAGCGACATCGCTGGTGAGGTCGCTGTTGCGTCACCAAAACCGTGACACAACAGCGATCTCGCTATGTGAGACGGGGACTTAAGAGCTATAATGAACCCTGGTAACCTCGGCTGATAGGACAGAAGGGAACTGGTTTTACGAGTTGTATACACCACCTTTACAGAACTATTGTAAATCCGCTTCTGATTTGCCCAGACTGAGCTTCTGTTCAGAGAAAAGTCCTTCCCCTCCAGATATGCACACATTATATATATTGTAAGGCAGCACTAGTCATCATAATGGGGAATACTCGCTTTGCTGCGACAATCAATGCACACGTGCAATGTCTTTCCGTTTATAAACAATGCTCAGCAGTTTATTACTTCATAAACCACAAGTCCACACAGTTCATCTTAGTCCGCCACCGGCATGTTTACACACATAAACACAATGTTCATGAGCCAAGTGGCACACCGGCCCACTTGCTCCAGGTTACAGCTTACGGCAAGGTAAAAATAGCAATGTTCATATCACGATGTCCATATAGCACAGGGTATTACCTTTGCCGGGTTTAGCTGTCTCAGTCCATTACGCTTGCCACCACTGTGGCTTTGTGGCTTCCCAGGTGGGGGTCTCTAGCCGTCGTTCCCTCAAAGGCCACTGACATCCACACAGGATCCAGGCTCTGCCTTTCAGGACTCTTACTCAAGCCGGCTCTCCCTCAAAGGCCACTGACATCCACACAGGATCCAGGTTCGACCTTCCAGGTACCAGGCTTCACTCCAAAGCCACTGCCTTCCAAGGCCACTAGCATCCGCACAGGATCCAGTCTTTGCCTTCAGTCTGCCAGGCTTCACTCGGCCTCACTAGGCCTCTCACAAACGGTGTCCCATGCACACGGAGCACAGGCCTCACGCCTCACACCGAACACACCTGTCTCAAATTAAGCAGGGTTTATATATGCTGTGCACAGACAGCCACATACTGACAGGACCTTGCTGATGTCACAGTCATGTGATCAGTTAGCTGTGTGTATAGGTCCTGTGTGCTGTCCCAGTCATGTGTACAGAGCTTTACTGTGCATACAGGACCTGTGTGATGTCACAGTCATGTGACCAGTCAGTTAAAGGGGAAGGTACATGGTCCGGTAAACACATCCTGGACCATTTACAGTAATGCTAGCAAGCTGCTGCATTACAATATATACACACATGTGAGGAATTACATGAGTGGAGCAATATTCATGTGGGATAATATATGTATATATATTATATTATATGTATATTGACATCATAGGTCGACCTCAACTATCAGAGACAAAATGAGAAAACAAATCCTGA
The DNA here is from genome assembly GCF_046119375.1 of Phyllobates terribilis. Taxonomy (NCBI): domain Eukaryota; kingdom Metazoa; phylum Chordata; class Amphibia; order Anura; family Dendrobatidae; genus Phyllobates; species Phyllobates terribilis. The sequence goes on from NW_027362772.1 coordinate 124,047, forward strand.
AAATCACATTGTCTGATTTGGAAAGAATTTTTTTAAATATACATAAATATGCATGTATTAAAATAAATATTCATTTCATATATAAAAAGATAAAACTCAAATAAAAGCTGCGACACCTTCCCATAATGGCTACAGCCAGAGGGATCAAAAGAGAAAACGTATTCAGAACATACCCCAGCCCCCTCACACCACCCCAACGCCATTTTGCTGATGCTTCGTCAGGGGCACTGTGATTTTCTTGATTTTTTTGGGATATTCTCTCTCTCAATGTTAAAATTAATCTCCCCTTAAAATTATAGACTGTTCATGTCTTTGTCAGTGGGCAAACTTACAAAAACAGCAAGGGATCAAATACTTATTTCCTTCACTGTGTACATATATATATATATATATATATATATATATACACACACACACACACATACATACACATATACACACACTGCTCAGAAAACTAAAGGGAACACTCAAATAACACATCCTATATCTGAATGAATGAAATATTCTCATTGAATACTTTGTTCTGTACAAAGCTGAATGTGCTGACAACAAAATCACACAAAATCATCAATGGAAATCAAATTTATTAACCAATGGAGGCCAGGATTTGGAGTCACCCCCAAAATTAAAGTGGAAAAACACACTACAGGCTGATCCAACTTTCATGTAATGTCTTAAAACAAGTCAAAATGAGGCTCAGTATTGTGTGTGGCCTCCACGTGCCAGTATGGCCTCCCTACAACGCCTGGGCATGCTCCTGATGAGGTTGCGGATGGTCTCCTGTGGGATCTCCTCCCAGACCTGGACTAAAGCATCCGCCAACTCCTGGACAGTCTGTGGTGCAACGTGACGTTGGTGGATGGAGCGAGACATGATGTCCCAGATGTGCTCAATCGGATTCAGGTCTGGGGAACGGGTGGGCCAGTCCATAGCTTCAATGCCTTCATCTATCAGGAACTGCTGACACACTCCAGCCACATGAGGTCTGGCATTGTCCTGCATTAGGGGGAACCCAGAGACAACCGAACCAACATATGGTCTCACAAGGGGTCTGAGGATCTCATCTCGGTACCTAATGGCAGTCAGGCTACCTCTGGCGAGCACACGGAGGGCTGTGCGGCCCTCCAAAGAAATGCCACCCCACACCATTACTGACCCATTGCCAAGCCGGTCATGCTGAAGGATGTTGCAGGCAGCAGATCGCCCTCCACGGCGTCTCCAGACTCTGTCATGTCTGTCACATGTGCTCAGTGTGAACCTGCTTTCATCTGTGAAGAGCACAGGGCGCCAGTGTCCTGCACGGTCTTGGGCTGTGAGCACAACCCCCATCTGTGTACGTCGGGCCCTCATACCACCCTCATGGAGTCGGTTTCTAACCGTTTGTGCAGAAACATGCACATTTGTGGCCTGCTGGAGGTCATTTTGCAGGGCTCTGGCAGTGCTCCTCCTGTTCCTCCTTGCACAAAGGCGGAGGTAGCGGTCCTGCTGCTGGGTTGTTGCCCTCCTACGGCCCCCTCCATGTCTACTGGTGTACTAGCCTGTCTCCTGGTAGCTCCTCCAGCCTCCGGACACTACGCTAACAGACACAGCAAACCTTCTTGCCACAGCTCGCATTGATGTGCCATCCTGGATAAGCTGCACAACCTGAGCAACTTCTGTGGGTTGTAGAGTCCGTCTCATGCTACCACGAGTGTGAAAGTACAACCAACATTCAAAAGTGACCAAAACATCAGCCAGAAAGCATTGGTACTGAGATGTGGTCTGTGGTCCCCACCTGCAGAACCACTCCTTTATAGGGGGTATCTTGCTAATTGCTGATCATTTCTACCAGTTGTTTGTTCCATTTGCACAACAGCATGTGAAATTGATTGTCAATCAGTGTTGCTTCCTAAGTGGAAAGTGTGATTTCACAGAAGTTTGATTTACTTGGAGTTATATTCTGTTATTTAAGTGTTCCCTTTACTTTTTTGAGCAGTATAGTATGGTTGGGTAGTAGTTAATAATTTCTGTCAATGACGTTGAGGACTTCCATTCTGCTATTGGATAATATGGACATAATTGCTGTCACTGTATTGTCTCTCAAGATCTGTAACTTTTTTTTCTGTGTGCGCATTTTTTGTCCATTTATTATTGTATATATTTCGCATTTATAGATTGATATTTTGATAGATATTTTCTTATATCTTATTATGCATTTATACTATGATTTCATATAATCGTGTTATACTTCATGCTTCACTGTTCTCTGTGGTGTCCTCGTTGGCTGTATCAATTTATGCTCCATGACGCGCGGTCACATGGTTCCCCTCGTGCTTGCGGCGTGATGGATCATATGACGCGTTTGCCTTGGATGCGGCGGTGTAGCAGTGATTGCCATGTGTCATGCCACGCCCTCCCCATACCCAATTGGCCGAGAGACTATACCCCCCATTTTCTATTGGCTGAATGGCCCTTTTTAAACCCTACCCACCTTCATTGACGCCACCTCTTGATGAAGGCAGCCGTGCCGAAAAGCGCATCAGGGTGAGCGCAATTGAGGAGCGTGTTCACATCCACTGTGGCTGTAAGTATTCTATAGGATTCATGCTACACTCTTTTTGCTGCCGTTCTTTAATCTTTTTTTCCTACTTAGGTGCATTTTCTAGGCTTTAATATGTATTAGGATATACTTTTACCCTGTAGCCTAAGAGGTCAGGGCACTGATACCACTTATAAAGATCTGCTGTCCCCGGTATGAGCTATCTATATTAGTACCTATATACAGACAGCGGTATAACTAACCTCTTATATAGCAACTACTTCTGACCTACCTCACAAGCACCTGCACTTTTATTGAATGCTTCACTGCATTTTAACAATATATTCTTATTTTTTGGCAGCCCAATTATGTATTTACATCAGAAAAGAATCATAAAGAATCATGTTAATTTGTCTCATGCTCCTCATTAGTGCTCCTCCATTGTTTTACTATTAACTGTCTGTTTCTGCGATTCATATTTTTTTCCTGTATAAATTATAATTAATAACATTTTGTAATTTTTTCACTATTATATGGGACTCTGACTTGAAGTTTTTTCCTCTTGTTTCTTATGTATGGAGGAGGATGTGTGGCCCATTATACTGTATACTGGTTGGCCCATGACTTTGTCAAAGTTTTCATGTTTTGAGTTTTACATTCCTGATGTAGAATCAGTCTGGGTAAATGTACATGGACATGGCAATAATGGAAAGCTGCTAATTGGAGTTTGCTACAAGCCTCCTAATATAGCTGAACACGTAGAGGATGAAATGCTGCAACAAATTAAAAAGGCAACAAAAACAAGTCATGGTGAAAAGTGTTGGATCCCTTGAAATTGTTTCAGAAAATGAAGTAATTCTCTCAGAAAATTATTGCAATTACATGTTTTGTTATACACGTTTATTTCCTTTGCGTGTATTGGAATAACACAAGAAAACAGAGAAAAAAAGGCAAATTGAACATAATTTCACACAAAATAGGCCGGACAAAATTGTTGGCACCTTGCCAAAATTGTGGGTAAAGGACTTTGTTTCAAGCATGTGAAGCTTGTTCAAACGCAATTGTGGCAAGTAACAGGTGTGGGCAATATGAAAATCACAACTAAAACTAGATAAAAAAGGGAGAAGTTATAATAATAATAATGTTTATTTTTTTATAGCGCCAACATATTCCGCAGCACTTTACAAATTTTAGTGGGGACTTATACAGACAATACAGGAGAAGTTGATTCAATCTTTGCATTGTGTGCATATGTGTGCCACACTAAGCATGGAGAAAACAGAAAAAGGAGAAGAGAACTGTCTGAGGATTTGAGAACCAAAATTGTTGAAAATTATCAACAATTTCAAGGTTATAAGTCCATTTTTAGGGATCCGCATGTTCCTTTGTCCAAGGTGCGCAGCATAATCAATAAATTTACAACCCATACAGTCAAATATGGTGGAGGTTCAAAGGTGTTTTGGGGTTGTTTTGCTGCCTCTGGCACTAGGTGCCTTGACTGTGTGCAAGACATCATGAAATCTGAAGATTAGCAAAGGATTTTGGGTCACAATTTAGTGCCTAGTGTCAGAAAGCTGGGTTTGCGTCCTAGGTCATGGGTCTTCATACTTTACTTTCCCCTAGTTGACAGTGTGTTGCAGCCTCCCCTCTGGTTCCTCAGGAGGTATGAGAAACTCCTCAACAGCTTATTAGGGAGTTAGGTCTGTGGTGGCGTTTTTAGTTGTGCAGCTAGGGCCTTTCTTGTCTGTACAGAGACTAGTTGTGTGTAGTTGCAGCATTCTCCCCCTGTGTGGGTTCTCCGGTGGTTATCAAGATGCGCTTTCTGGATAAAACATTTCCCACAATCTGAACATGAAAAAGGCTTCGCCCCTGTGTGGGTTCTCTGATGTTTGATAAGAGTTGATTTGTCTGTAAAACATTTCCCACATACTGAACATGGAAAAGGCTTCTCCCCTGTGTGAGTTCTCTGATGTGTGATAAGAGTTGAGTTCTGTGTAAAACATTTCCCACATTCTGAACATGGAAAAGGCTTCTCCCCTGTGTGAGTTCTCTGATGTTTGATAAGAGATGATTTCGCGGTAAAACATTTTCCACATTCTGAACATGGAAAAGGCTTCTCCCCTGTGTGAGTTCTCTGATGTGTGATACGATTTGATTTCTTTGCAAAACATTTCCCACAATCTGAACATGGAAAAGGCTTGTCCCCTGTGTGAGTTCTCTGATGTTTGATAAGATATGATTTCCGGTTAAAACATTTTCCACATTCTGAACATGGAAAAGGCTTCTCCCCTGTGTGAGTTCTCTGATGTGTGATAAGATTTGATTTCTTTGCAAAACATTTTCCACATTCTGAACATGGAAAAGGCTTCTCCCCTGTGTGAGTTCTCTGATGTGCGATAAGATTTGTTTTCTGTATAAAACATTTCCCACATTCTGAACAGGAAAATGGCTTCTCTCCTGTGTGAGTTATCTCATGCCTAACAAGATGTGATTTCTGATTAAAACATCTCCGACACTTGGAGCAAGAAAATTTATTCTTCACTGTGTGAATTTTTTGATGTTTAAGAAAAGACTTTTTGAGAGGAAAACTATTTCTATATTCTGAATGTGAAAATGGCTTCTTTGCATTAGGAGCAGTTTGTTTTTTAATGCTTATTTTGTGACTATGATTTTCCTTAGTACTCGGTAATGAATCAGAAGACAGGACCTGTTTCATAGGATCAGATGACAGATCTTTGCTGTGAAGGGATGATGGTATATCTGGGGAAATGTCATTCACTTCAACTGTATCCTGTGGGATCTGAAAACTGTCTGATTTGAAAATTGAAGATGTCAGCTGTCCCTCTGATCTCCGGGTACAGTCATCTGCCAAGAATAAAACCAATTTTTTTTTTTTTTTTAAAAATCCTTGAATTTTATATTTTTGAACATTTCTACTTAAACTGTCTGTAAATAAAGGCAGGTTATATAAAAAAAATTCACTTATTCACCAGGACAACGACCATCTAATAGAAAACCTCATAGAATGAACCAGTGGAGCGTGGTGTTCAACTGTTTGTTCATTCTGCCTCCCAAATATGGAGTAAAAGGTGTAGGCTCTGTCCAGCCACTAACATTAGGGTGCCTGGGACCAGTAATACCATCCAGTCTGGCAGTATGGGTGTGTGTGCTGTCCAGCTGGATTAATCTGCTCCCTGCTTCAGCCATTTGGAAAGCACCGCACCCTACTAAAGCTGGAAGCATATTGCCGGAAGCTGCCAGATCCAGCCTTGTTCTCCTCTGGTCCAGTCCTCTGTGCTCAGCTCCCGGCTTGTGTATTTGTTTCCGGTTGTGACCCCGGCCCGTTTACGGACTACTCTTGTGTCTTCTGATTTTGTACTTTCTCTGCCCTCCTGGTTCTGATCCGGCTACCTGACTATTCTTCTTCCCATCTCACTCCACAGAATAGCAGGTAACACCGTGGCCCAAGCCTAGGGGTCTCTGTGTAAGTCCAGATCCATGTAAAGGGGTTAAAGGGAGATGAGCAAAGTAATTTGTGAAATCTGTAAACAGGGTAGATAGTGACAAGCCTGCTCATGGTGGCCATCTTTTGAGCTGCCAGATGACCATGAACAGTGCCCCCAATACATTGTGTCTGCGAAGTATTCCAGCAAGATCTGCATTCCTAATAGCTAAATGGCGCTCCTTCCCTTCTTAACCTGCCATGTGCCCAGACAGTAGTGTACAACCGTATATAGGGGATTGTCGGATTCAGGAGAAGTTGGAAAATAATTTGTAAGGTCCATTTGTCTCCTATTATCCTTTGTGAAGAATTCCAAAATTATCACCTCATAAAGTGACACACGTCAGATTTGAAAAATGGGGCCGATTAGGAACAAAAAACTGTCTGCGGGAAGGGGTTAAATCAGAGGATTACTGAAGTCAAAAACTGTGAGTATAGACAATAAAACATCTACTGAAATGATCAAACTCAACAGTCTCCATCAAAGAAAAATGAGTAACTAGTGGAGAAACCTCTCTGGGGTAATTAGAGTCTGGGGCTCGGTGGCTCTTGGCAATCTAAACTAACTATCTATCTAAACTAAGGGCCAATATTTTCTGTCAGATGAGTTTCTTGAAGAAATACTAAACATTTAAAGGGAACTTTTTACAATACTGCAGAGCTGAGGTGTCTTAAATTTAGATCTTGGGCATTTGGAAGAGGCAATGGAGATCTTTTTGAAAGACTACCAGGGAGTTACAGACTCACCTAAGTGAGGCCGGCCGATCCCACCACAATCAGACTATCATACAGAATGAACTTGTAAAAAAAAGAAAGAATATATAAACATGTAACATCCCCAACAACAACGTATGTATGAAGGGAGAAATCCAACATTAAACTGGAGATGCACTCATTTATGGTGGACCATTGGAGGTATGATGGTTGAGGAGGTAAAGGTGGCTGGGACCCTAGGAGGCAGCGATCATGCTATTATAGAATTTTGGATAACTAGAGGAGGAAGACATGTGAAGACTCAAACTTCAAGGTTAGATTTTAGAAAGGCAGATTTTTAGAGACTCAGAAAGAGAATAGGAGGGATCCAATGGCTGGATGTCCTTAAGGACAAAAATGTCCAGGAAGGATGGGAAATTTTTAAAAATGAGATTCTCAAAGCACAATCGTTAACAATCCCGAAAAGTAGGAAGAATGGGAAGCATTTAAGGAAACCAGGATGGATGAACACAGAACTTAAACACATGCTAAAAAGAAAGAAAGAAATGTTTATTAAATGGAAAGAGGGAGGCATATCTAAAGAAGATTATAATGCAGTCTGCAGATCCTGCAGGGCACATATCAGGTTAGCTAAAGCTGACAATGAATTAAGGCTTGCAAGAGATGTCAAAAGCAATAAAAAAGAATTTTGGGGGTATGTCAAAAGTAAAAAGAAAAGTTAAAGATGCTATAGGATTTTTACAGGATGAAAATGGAGAAATGGTAAGAGAGGATGTTGAGAAGGCCGAACTTTTTAATTCCTATTTTGCATCTGTTTTCTCTCAGAAAGAAAATGTAACATCAACTGATCTTCACTGTCCTTTCAAAGGAATAGAAGAATCCAAGTTATCTGTAAACAGAAAGATTGTGAGGGAATATTTAGCTAACATAAATGAGTTCAAGTCTCCAGGTCCAGATGAATTACACCACAGAGTACTGAAGGAGATCGTAGAAGAAATTTTAGAACCACTCTCCATAATCTTTGAAAATTCTTGGAGAACAGGAGAAGTCCCAGAAGACTGGAGAAGAGCAAATGTTGTTCCTATCTTCAAAAATGGGAAGAAGGTGGACCCAGGGAACTATAGGCCGGTGAGTCTGACTTCTATACCAGGAAAGATCTTTGAACAAATTATTAAACAACATGTATGTAAGTACATGGATAAGAATGAAGTGATTAACCAGAGTCAGCATGGGTTTGTAACTAACAAGTCATGTCAGACTAACTTAATTTCCTTCTATGACAGAATCACTGACTGGGTGGATCAGGGAAATGCTGTAGATATAGTATATCTTGACTTCAGCAAAGCATTTGACAAAGTGTCTCACACCATCCTTATTGAAAAAATGACCAAGTATGCAATGGACCAGGCAACTGTTAGGTGGATTCATAACTGGCTTAGTGATCGGACTCAAAGGGTGGTTGTAAATGGCTTCACATCCAGCTGGATGAATGTCTCAAGTGGGGTACCACAGGGCTCCGTCCTGGGACCTGTATTGTTCAACATCTTTATCAATGATTTAGATGAAGGAATTGAGGGTAAACTGATTAAATTCACTGATGACACAAAGCTAGGAGGGATAGCTAATACTAGAGAAGAGAGAGAGAGGATTCAAAATGACCTAAATAAACTGGAGCAGTGGGCAGCAAACAACAGAATGGTTTTTAACAGGGAAAAATGCAAAGTACTACATCTGGGCAATAAAAATGAAAAAAGCATATACAGAATGGGAGGAATAGAGCTAAGCAACAGTACATGTGAAAAAGACTTAGGTATACTAATAGATCATAGACTGAACATGAGTCAACAGTGTGATGCAGCAGCAAAAAAGGCAAATACAATTCTGGGATGTATTAACAGAAGCATACAGTCTAGATCACGTGAAGTCATTATCGGTCTTTACTCCTCTTTGGTCAGACCTCATCTGGAATAATGTGTACAGTTTTGGGCACCACATTTTAGGCATAGACAAACTGGAGCAAGTTCAGAGAAGAGCGACCAGAATGGTGACTGGTCTGCAAACTATGTCCTATGAGGAACGGTTGCAGGATTTGGGAATGTTTAGCTTGCAAAAAAGAAGACTGAGAGGAGACTTAATAGCTGTCTACAAATATGTCAAGGGCTGTCACATTGTAGAAGGATCATCTTTATTCTCATTTGCACAAGGAAAGACTAGAAGCAATGGGATGAAACTAAATGGGAGGAGACACAGATTAGATATTAGAAAAAACTTTTTGACAGTTAGGGTGATTAATGAGTGGAACAGGCTGCCACGAGAGGTGGTGAGTTCCCCTTCAATGGACATCTTCAAACAGAGGCTGGACAGACATCTGTCTGAGATGATTTAGTGAATCCTGCTTTGAGCAGGGGGTTGGACCAGATGACACAGGAGGTCCCTTCTAACTCTACCATTCTATGATTCTATGACGAGTCCTGACCAGAAGAGTAGAGAAAGTGTTAGTGCCCCCATTTCAGGAGAGATTGTGCAGGAATCAGAATTTCTTAGGATTGAAAATATAATGTAATTTTTGATTAGTGTTGAGTGAATTTGTTTGGCATTTCAAATTCGGGTTCGTGTTCGGGGTTTCGGCTAGTTCGCACCAAAAAATCGGCTCCACCCACGAACATCCCTGATTTGCCACGCTGTCACGCAGATGTGCGCAAACAAGCCGGAACCCCGAACACAAACCAGAATTTGAAATGCCAAACAAATTCACTCGACACTATTTATGACGTGGAGTGAATCCATGAAACCAGGGCTCGAGCCATGCCACCACATCTCCTGCAGGCGTGAATAGATGTATATTACAGCCATCAGCCACGCACAGCTTAGAGATATATCATGGCACAGGTGTAATATTTTTTGTGTAGGTTATCGCAATCCAGCCTGAAGTTAGTTGGTTTTAAAAGAAGTTGAAAAGTCAGGATAAAGAGAAACTCTGTTATTGTACAGAAATTCACAATTGGCCCTCACTGCACATTTAATGTTATCGATCAAAAAAGTGAAGTTTGGCCAGAAAGACTGGACCTGGTCTTGTAGGGACCATACGAGCACATTCAGCAGCACAGAAGGGAGAGAAGGTAGATTCATCCAATAAGATATCAGGGATCTAGGAAGCCAACAGCATCATTACCCTCCGCTTTCTCTTACAGGCTCATTATAATATTTTTCTTCAAGTGATTTTCTCACTTGTCAGCACTTTCTACGTACGCTGTCATTTGGCTTTGCAGTTTACAGGCCTGGGCAGGTAAAGGTCAGCGTCTACTAATCCCAGGGGGTAGGTGGAGGTGGATCCTCCAGGTTGTACATTCTACGGAAAAGATCTTTCACAATTACACAAAGTAAATTGAATATTTTCGGACGGAGGAGAATGTTTTGGTCTAGCGGCAAAATGGTGATCACACGATTGCGATACGGCCGGACTACACCACCGATAAAGCAGCCACAGCCGGTGACTGAGAAGAATCTGTGACTTCTCTGCATTTAGTGGTCACTACTCACCAGGGTAGTCATATGTAGGAATCTCCTCCTTATACCGCTCATCACCCCTCACATATGTCTCTGTAGTATTAATATGGGTCAGATCTTCACCCTGAAACAAATATTATAAAAGTCACAGACAGATGGAGAAGTCACATGTATGATCAGCTCTAATCCTGCCATCTCCAACGTTCTCATTACACAAGTATAAACCATATAATACTGGTGGATAAAACAAGACTGAGCACAAGACCTTCACAGCCATCTACACATCATAGGGGAGATCTCATGACAACTTCTCTCCATCTACCTGATGATCCTGAGGAACATTGGGATCTTCTTGTTTACAGTCCTGTGGAAGAAGAGGACGGGGACATCTCTCTGGTGTTGTCCTCTTACTGGATAGATCTAGAGGAAACACATACGGGGACTGAATTCATTTTTTACATACAGATAATTATAGGCCGTGTGTATTTAGTTCTGTCTATTACCTGGTGATGTGAGGGGCTGGGGAACCTCCATCATGATGTCCCTGTACAGGGCTTTGTGTCCTTCTAAATACTCCCACTCCTCCATGGAGAAATAGACGGTGACATCCTGACACCTTATAGGAACCTGACACATACAATGATACCGTCATCCCCCGATCCCTCCATAGCGTTACTGTATAATGTCCCAGCAGTGTCACCTCTCCAGTCAGAAGCTCAATCATCTTGTAGGCGAGTTCTAGGACCTGGTCATTGATGTCCTCATGTATCAGGGGGTGAGGTGGAGGCTCCGTGATTAATCTCTGGTTATGGAGAGACAGCTTAATAAATCTCACTACAGACATTTCCAGAGTCCTCACCTCTCCAGTTCTGTCCATCTGTTATTCCCATAGATAAGAATGATGTAATGTGACGTCATCAGAATCTCTCACCTCTCCAGTAAGCCAGAAGAGGATCTCTAGGGTGAGGTGTAATATCCTCTCCACCATCTTGTCTCTGTCCATATCCATCTTTGATAGGTAAATCAAGAAAATTTTCTTATATAGACGATCTTCACTGAGAGGATCCGGTATTGTAGAGACCTGAACGAGAAGAAGATTAGCCGATGTAACATCATAAAAATCCTGTGTAATAATACAATTACTGGAGACAATAAGGGAAACATATGAGGAGATTTATTATTTCACAGTTTTTAGTTTTTTCTTTAAATCTAGTAATAAAACCTACTTATTTTAGGCCACAGACAACAAGCAATTTCTTCCTCAAAGTCTGCAGCTGAATACGTTTCTCATAGACTCACCTTCCATAACGCTAATTCTCGTCTCATTTTCCGTCACTAGAATTGGAATTAGCAATACTGCAGGAGATATTTATTTCACGTGACATGAGAAATAACTACTTCATGATGAGGAAACATCTTCTACTACGGATCTAAAACCATATATGGAGACAGTCCGTCACTGACTACATCACCACTGGCCGTCTGTATGAATGTTTCCCGTCTTCCCTGAACTGTAATCTTCTATTAAGTTAGATCTCAGGTCTGATTCACACACAGAAGTTTGAGGCTTTTATAAAAGCTGTTTTGTTTGCACAAATGCCATGGACAGAAATTATTTGATACTAAAGTCTACATGTACAGTGTATTATGGGTTTTATTTCTAGCCTTAGGCTTTCCTATATTACAAGAAAAAAAGCAGATATTAAAATGTTTCAAAAGAAAATTTGCACCAACAATTCTTGTAAAAAGAAAAAACATGCAAAAAGCAGAAGACACATTTTGTAATATTTTAACATGTTATGAACTCCTTTGGGCACCAGAACATAGATGTACACCTCAGGGATGGCACAGGTGCGGCTGCAATAAAATCCCTGGCAGTTTAACCACTTGCTCCTGCAAAAAGCAAACATGGCATCTAAGAAGGTGTGACAGAGTTCAGCTGAATGCCCTCGTCCCTCAAGTACTGGGCCTGTAATGTACAAAAGTCTATTAGGCCGGGCCAGAGGCAGAGTTCCATAACTTACTTTTTAATGCCTCCATAAACATTAGACTAAAGTTACATGGAAGCACTGATTTTGGTAGACTATATAATGTATTTGGTGACCTCCCTACAGATGCAGTCAGTCATACAAACCACAGGAAAGCTGGAATATTTGAGTATGGGGGGAGTCTGGAGAGATAGCCGTCTGCCAAATGATCGTTCAGCCAACACTTATCTCATGTGTATGGGGCAGTTAGTATTACACTGACAGGCAGTGATAATACACGGCACTACAGTAGTACAGTGCATCACCTGAGCAATCAAAGGCTTCTGTGTTGTATGATCGCACTAATGAGAGTTATTTTAAAAAGTTTATAAAAAAGGTTTAAAAAAGTTTTAAAGTGAAAATATCACAGTTTTAGCAAAAATAAATATTTGTCACTGTAAGGAAAACATGCATATAATGAGAAAATGGAGAGGGAGGTCAGCTCACTGTTTATTTAATGCACCTTGTCTGAAGAATACAGCATGAGCCGCCCTGGTCAGGGACTGTGAAGACCCGGGTTCTTCTGTGGGCGTAACGCTACTCAAACAACATAGGGTGAGGGTAAAACAGAGTGGCAATACTTTATTGAACCACAAAGTGGACATTAAACATACAGAACAGTCCAGCAAATACCCAAGATGGTACATTACACAGTCTCATCCTTCCATCTCCGCCCGCCTGGGATAGAACAGCTGCGATTTTGGAGACTTCCAGGGCCAACTGCCTCAACCAGTGGCCCTCCGCTTCTGGCTGGCCCCCACAGAGAGAAGGTAGCAGCAAGCTTAGGAAGTCAACCGTCCATCGAGGTACAAGACCAGGAGACCCGATGGTCCCATCCTGGCCTCTCCGACAGTTTCCATGGGACCAGACGACCGGTGGGTCCCTCCTAGCAACACCAAAACAGCATATCCATGGGGCCAAGTGACTTTTTCGTCCTCTCCTGGACTTCCCAAAAGTATCCATGGTCTCTCTGATGGTTAATGGAGCAGATCTGATACCCTTAGACTAGAATCATGTAGAATACAAATCTGTGTCTCTTTAGATGCCATGCAATCCATCTACTTTCCTGAAAGATGTCTCCCATTCTCCTTCCAAAGTCCTTCTGATGTTCTGTGATTCTCTGTCCCAAATTGCATTCTGTCTACAGCACTACAGACACCCCTGTTTATATTTACATCTCTGTAAGGTCATAAAGCCCAGGTAAAGGTGCAGGTATCACCTATCATTGTTTGAGCTAATCTATTTACATAGTTGGTATCACAGGGGCTGTTGTAAATAAACTTTCAGCTGACTTAGTACAATTTGTCATTAGCACAGTAAACATGATTGCTTCCAAACGAATAGAATTCAGCATTCAGGGTTATACAAATACTATGACCTTTTTGATCAGCAAGAGAAATACAGCCCCTGACGAAGCTACTGTAGTAGCGATACGCGTAGGGCTTACCTCTCTGCAGTGGACTCCCTCCATAGGTATCTATGCCCTACGTGTATCGCTACTACAGTAGCTTCGTCAGGGGTCATATGTTTTTTAACCACTTGTGTGTCCCTACATGAAATAAAGTTGCTATTTTATTTATTATTTGTAGTAATTCTTATTATTTTTGGATGTGCATTATCTCACTGTGCAAGCTTTTCTCTACCTACTTCTTTATGTGCTTTGTTGCACAGTTACCATTGCCCCCCGTATCATATTTCAGTGATTTAGATTGTGTGGTGCCGACTGCCAAATATCTTAATAGATTAATGTCTTCTAATACATTTTTTTAGCGGATCTGACGTGCATCCCACGTATTGTAGTTAACTCTCTATACACTCTATTAAATAAATGACCCCCTATAGTGTTACAATTGATGAAATTGAGTATTGGAAATTGGTGTACCGTTAGGTTTTCTTCAAATGTGTTGGTTTTATTAACATAGTTGCATGCTTTACAGGGTGCATGGCCACATTTAAAAAACCCCTTATAGGATAATCAAGTTACATTGCGTTTGATACTTGTTTCTTGCTTATTCCGCCTGGTGTAGAAGCCTTTTTGGATCCAAAGCTCAAACAAAATATGCAAAAGAATTTACAAAGTCTGGAGGATGCTATCTCAGACATCAAAATCACTACGTTTGAGAGAGATATCAAAGACTACGAGTCAAATTCAATTTACACATGGAAATGAAACAAACCAGGAGCTACTGTTCTGAAATACAGGTCACACAATAAATTCAAAGGAAATAGAGGAGAGCGGAGGTCAGCCTCACAAATCCTAATGTGTCCATGGGTTCCTCTAATTATAATTCTCTGAGGACTTATCTGATGCATCAGTGGGATCAACTAAAGACAGATGGAACAAAAATAAATTCTCAAGAACGCCCCACAATCCAGCACAAAACAACGGGCGGCAGAAAGCTCAAACGTGCCCGGACATGTGCGTTCCATGCCGGAGTGCACCACGGTCTCCTATCTGCGCATGCGCATGTCCGGAAGCATGCGTTTCACGCCGGATTGCATATGGTATTGGATTGCATACCACCAACATAGAAAAATCCTATCTCTGAGATCAGCATCATGGAAGACTAAAAACAAGTACTGCACATCCTCCCATCATGTAATAGGCATGTAGATCTACTTTATCACTACAAAAATTATGGGATGGTGGCCCACAGTGTATTCCTAAATGGTCAAACTTGACCTCTATTGCACAATTAGAGATACACAAGGATCACCACACTTGTTAATGACGAAATAATATAAGTGGAATATAATTGATAAGTAATAATTCTGATATAGAAGCTCAGATATCTCGGTGAAGTACAACATATGTAAACCCCATTCACAGGGAACTGACTAGCAATGGGTAGAGCATAAAATCGAAAAATATAATCCAGAATGGGGCTGTATTCACACAAAACAGGCATAGGAAATTTGCTCATTGAGTCCCTTATGGGCTCGAGAATCCAGTCTAACAATCCACTCACTTTCCTTTCAGAGGACACATCTATTGTGATCACCTCCTCTCACATTGGGTTTAACCACCTCAATGATACAAAAGGAGAGGTCTCCGGGTTCACCTCGATGTGCACTGTTCATGTGTCTCACTAATGGGATCTCCCGACCATGGCGTATATCGCCCAAATGTTCCCCTACTCTCCTTCTAGACACCCTCTTAATCTTGTCTACATATTCTAGGGGGCAGGTGCATGTGGCCATATATACTAGTCCTGAGGTTTTACAGCTGGAATAATCCCACTGGAAAAAGATTTTAACCATGGAGGAACTTGAGAAAGATTTACATTGTCTCATCCAATTACATGTACAACATTCTCCAGATCTAAAGAAACCACAGATTCTTCTATTTAGCCAAGTCCCCTTGGGTGCAGGTTTTTTATAGAAACTGTGCATGGTCCCTAATTGACCAACCCTTTCTGAAAGTTATTGTGGGAGTAGATTCCACAGCACCCTCAGGTCTGGGTGGACCACAAGTATATCCCAGTGTTTTCTGAGGATATGAAAGATACAGTCACTCTGATTGTCATAAGTTTTTCTTACTCGTGTAGTCCAATCTTCTTCTTGGTCTCTTGGATTGGTATGGAGGAGTGTCTCTCTCTCCCATTTTTCTGCAAACAATGATGCGGAATCGAAAATGTACCATGAGTACCCTTTATCCCTTAATCTGGTGTTCAGGTCTATTGCCTGTATATTAAAATCTGTGACATTCGAGCAGTACCTTCTCAACCGTAAAAATTGGCCCTTGGGTTTTCCTCTTTGTATGGGGATGGGGGTGGTGGTTATCACACTTCAATAGTTTATTAGTGCTTGAAGGTTTATGGTAGATGAGTGTCCCTAGGGTCCCATTTCAATCTTTCTTGATCAGTACATACAGGAACAGCAACTGGTAATAATTGGTGTTGGTCTGCTCCTTTAAACAAAATGTATTTTTCAGGTTATCCCCCCAGCACCCTCACTTATCTTCCCTTCTTTTGAGGCCCACAGAGTCAGACTCTACCGGCCATTCTCCCTGCGAGTGGCAGTTGTGTATCGCCCTCTGGGCCCTTCCTGTCAGTTTGTGGATCATTTTGCCACTTGGCTTCCAAACTTTCTATGCTATGACATCCTCACCCTCATCATGGGAGACTTTAACATCCCAATTGGCGATTTCGTCTCCCCATCTGCAGCTCATCTTTTATCACTAGCTTCCTCCTTCAGCCTTTCACAGCTTGCTAATTCTCCTACACATGATGGAAATACTCTTGACTTGATCTTCACCCGGCTCTGTTCAATATATGACTTTACTAACGCTCCTCTTCCGCTCTTTGATCACAACCTTCTTTCATTCTCTGTCAAGAACTGTCCCCCTGCTCAAGACACCCCCACTTTCCACACTTACAGAAATATACAATCCATTAACACCCAGAAATCTATGAAAACGTTGCAAACATCATTGGCCCCAATCTCCTCCCTCTCATGTCCCGACTCTGCACTGAAGCATTATAACGAAACATTGCAATGTGCCCTGGATGAAGCCGCACCTCCTACATAGAGAACAACTAGGCGCAGATGAGGACAACCCTGGAACACGCTGTAAACACGTCTTCTCCAGCGGTGCTCCAGGTGCGCTGAACGGCTGTGGAGAAAATCTAATCTCGCCGAAGATTTCCTCCATTATAAATTTATGCTTAAAACCTATAACTCCGCCCTTCACCTCTCCAAACAAACCTACTTTAATAAACTCATCATCTCACGGTCCAATAATGCTAAACGCCTGTTTGACACGTTTCACTCTCTCCTCAATCAAACAGCACAAGGCCCGACCACCGACCTCAGAGCTGACGATCTGGACAATTATTTCAAAGAAAAATTTAACCATATCAGACGGGAAATTTTCTCCCAATCCTCAAATGTAATGCATGCTCCTCCCTCCCACACTGCATCTTGCTCATTTTCTGACTTGGAACCAGTCACGGAAGAAGAAGAAAAAAAACATCCCTGGACGAGAACTGTGCTGCTAACTACAGACCTGTCTCCAATCTTCCCTTTATCTCTAAACTCCTGGAACGCCTCATCCATTCCCGTCTGATCCGCTATCTCTCAGATAACTCTCTTCTTGACCCTTTACAATCTGGTTTCCGCTCTTTACATTCTACTGAAACTGCCCTCACTAAAGTCTCTAATGATCTACTAACAGCCAAATCAAATGGTCACTACTCCATGCTGATTCTCCCAGATCTCTCTGCATCATTCGACACTATGGATCACCAGCTCGTCCTCACTATGCTAAGCACTATCGGCCTCAAGGACACCCTTCTCTCTTGGTTCTCCTCCTATCTCTCTGACCTCTCCTTCACTGTGTCTTTTGCCGGCTCCTCCTCCTCTCTCCTTGCCCTTATTGTCGGGGTTCCTCAATGATCAGTACTAGGCACCCTTCTTTTCTCCTTATACATCGCTCCTATGGGACAATCAGCAGATTCGGTTTTAAGAACCATCTCTATGCTGATGACACCCAATCATACACCTCTTCTCCAAACATCACCCCTGACTTATTACAAAACACCAGTGATTGTCTTTCTGCTGTGTCTAACACTATGTCCTCCCTCTATCTAAAATTGAATTTGTCAAAAACTGAACTACTCGTATTTCCTCCCTCCACTAACCTACAGTACAGACCAAAAGTTTGGACACACCTTCTCATTTAAAGATTTTTCTGTATTTTCATGACTATGAAAATTGTACATTCACACTGAAGGCATCAAAACTATAAATTAACACATGTGGAATTATATACTTAACAAAAAAGTGTGAAACAACTGAAAATATGTCTTATATTCTAGGTTCTTCAAAGTAGCCACCTTTTGCTTTGATGACTGCTTTTCACACTCTTGGCATTCTCTTGATGAGCTTCAAGAGGTAGTCACCGGAAATGGTCTTCCAACAATCTTGAAGGAGTTCCCAGAGATGTTTAGCACTTGTTGGCCCTTTTGCCTTCACTCTGTGGTCCAGCTCACCCCAAACCATCTCGATTGGGTTCAGGTCTGGTGACTGTGGAGGACAGGTCATCTGGCGTAGCACCCAATCACTCTCCTACTTGGTCAAATAGCCCTTATACAGCCTGGAGATGTGTTTGGGGTCATTGTCCTGTTGAAAAAGAAATGATGGTCCAACTAAACGCAAACCGGATGGAATAGAATGCCGCTGCGCTGCAAGATGCTGTGGTAGCCATGCTGGTTCAGTATGCCTTCAATTTTGAATAAATCCCCAACAGTGTCACCAGCAAAGCCCCCCCACACCATCACACCTCCTCCTCCATGCTTCACGGTGGGAACCAGGCATGTACAGTCCATCCGTTCATCTTTTCTGCGTCGCACAAAGACACGGTGGTTGGAACCAAAGATCTCAAATTTGGAATCATCAGACCATAGCACAGATTTACACTGGTCTAATGTCCATTCCTTGTGCTCTTTAGCCCAAACAAGTCTCTTCTGCTTGTTGCCTGTCCTTAGCAGTGGTTTCCTAGCAGCTATTTTACCATGAAGGCCTGCTGCACAAAGTCTCCTCTTTACAGTTGTTGAAGAGATGTGTCTGCTGCTAGAACTCTGTGTGACATTGACCTGGTCTCTAATCTGAGCTGCTGTTAACCTGCGATTTCTGAGGCTGGTGACTCGGATAAACTTATCCTCAGAAGCAGAGGTGACTCTCGGTCTTCCTTTCCTGTGGCGGTCCTCATGTGAGCCAGTTTCTTTGCAGCACTTGATGGTTTTTGCAATTGCACTGGGGGACACTTTCAAAGGTTGCCCAATTTTTCAGACTGACTGACCTTCATTTCTTAAAGTAATGATGGCCACTCGTTTTTCTTTACTTAGCTGCTTTTTTCTTGCCATAATACAAATTCTAACAGTCTATTCAATAGGACTATCAGGTGTGTATCCACCAGACTTCTGCACAACACAACTGATGGTCCCAACCCCATTTGTAAGGCAAAAAATCCCACTTATTAAACCTGACAGGGCACACCTTTGAAGTGAAAACCATTTCCGGTGACTACCTCTTGAAGCTCATCAAGAGAATGCCAAGAGTGTGCAAAGCAGTCATCAAAGCAAAAGGTGGCTACTTTGAAGAACCTAGAATATAAGACATATTTTCAGTTGTTTCACACTTTTTTGTTAAGTATATAATTCCACATGTGTTAATTCATAGTTTTGATGCCTTCAGTGTGAATGTACAATTTTCATAGTCATGAAAATACAGAAAAATCTAAATGAGGTGTGTCCAAACTTTTGGTCTGTACTGTACCTGTGCCCAATATTGCCACTTCAGTTTGTGGCTCCACCATTACTCCCCAGTAACAAGCAACAAGCTCACTGGTTTGTCTTGGGGTCATACTCGATTCAGATCTTGTCTTCACACCTCACATCAAATCACTCGCTCGTGTCATCTACACCTCAAAAACTTCTCTAGAATCAGAAATTTTCTTACCTTTGACTCGGTAAAAACTCTCACTGTAGCTCTTATTCATTCTCCTCTGGACTATTGTAACTCTTTACTAATCGGTCTCCCTCTTTCTAAACTCTCCCCTCTCCAATCCATCCTGAACGCAGCAGCCAGGATCATATTCCTCACTAACCGATACACCGATGCCTCTTCCCTGTGCCAGTCATTGCACTGGTTGCCCATCCAATACAGAGTTCAATATAAACTTATCACTCTCACCCACAAAGCGCTCCATGCTTCAGCACCCCCCTACATCTCCTCACTCGTCTCAGTCTACCACCCTTCTCGTGCCCTCCGTTCTGCTAATAACTTTAAACTAAAATCCTCAGTAATACGAACCTCCCACTCCCGTATCCAAGATTTCTCGCGTGCTGCACCAATTCTTTGGAATGCAGTACCCAGGACAATTCGATTAATTCCCAATACCGACAGTTTTAAGAGTGCCGTAAAAACCCATTTCTTTAAACTGGCATATTGCCTAAACACACTTGTCTAACTGTCCCAGTTTGGCCCATATTAAAATTTTCTTCAAAATCATGTTCATACCATCCATGCACTGATTAGCCTCTGTCTGTACTGTACACATACTGGCTGGCGACCAGTTCATGTAGTGTTATGTACTTACCCTATTTACTATATTAAGGCTGTATTATAGAATATATGTACATTTTACCTTTTGTGTCTCCCTATTTCCTTATAGACTGTAAGCTTGCGACCCTCACTCCTTTTAATATCTGAGTTAAGCTTATTCTGTAAAGTCTGTATTGTCTGTACAAGTCCCCCCTAAAATTGAAAAGTGATGTGGAATATGTTGGTGCTATAAAAATAAAAATTATTATTATTATAATTAAATTCAGATGTAAATCTAAAGCCCACTCTATTGATGCGGAGTTCCCCGACAAATCTTCCATGAAGTCATTATGTCTGCTACACTCTACTGATCTCGATTTCAAGAAATGTCTTACTCCTCTGATACCATCCTCAGGCCGTATATTACTGTACAAAGCCTCGATATCTAGTAAGGCCGGCTGCCACCCTACATGCATGTATACATGCTCGAGGGTATACATGGAGGGGAGCAGGCAGAGGGAAAACCAACTCCAGAGGGATTACTCCAACTGCAGGACCTCAGGCGGTACTGTGGGGGCATCATACATACTGCATAAGGGGCATAATGGGGGCATTACACTGTGTGGGGGTATCATAAATACTGCATAAGGGGCATAATGGGGGCATTACACTGTGTGGGGGCATCATACATACTGCACAAGGGGTCATATTGGGGGCATTCCACTGTGTGGGGGCATCATACATCCTGCATAAGGGGCATAATGGGGGCATTACACTGTGTGAGGGCAACATACATCCTGCATAAGGGGCATAATGGGGGCATTACACTGTGTGGGGGCATCATACATCCTGCATAAGGGGCATAATGGGGGCATTACACTGTGTGGGGGCAACATACATCCTGCATAAGGGGCATAATGGAGGCAGCACACTGTGTGGGGGCAACATACATCCTACATAAGGGGCATAATGGGGGCATTACACTGTGTGGGGGCATTATAAAACTTGCATAAGTGGCATAATGGGGGCATTACACTGTGTGGGGGCATCATACATACTGCATAAGGAGCATAATGGGGGCATTACACTGTGTGGGGGGCATCATACATCCTGCATAAGGGGCATAATGGGGGCATTACACTGTGTGGGGGCATCATACATCCTGCATAAGGGGCATAATGGGGGCATTACACTGTGTGGGGGCATCATACATCCTGTATAAGGGGCATAATGGGAGAATTACACTATGGGAGGCATCATACATCCCGCATAAGGAGCATAATGAGGGCATTACACTGCGTGGGGGCATCATACATCCTGCATAAGGGGCATTACACTGTGTGGGGGCATCATACATCCTGCATAAGGAGCATAATGGGGGAATTACACTGTGTGGGGCATCATACATCCTGCATAAGGGGTATAATGGGGGCATTACACTGTGTGGGGGCATCATACATCCGGCATAAGGGGCATAATGGGAGAATTACACTATGGGAGGCATCATACATCCTGCATAAGGGGCATAATGGGGGCATCATACATACTGCATAAGGGGCATAATGGGGGAATTACACTATGGGGGGCATCATACATCCTGCATAAGGGGTATAATGGGGGCATTACACTGTGTGGGGGCATCATGCATCCTGCATAAGGGGCATAATGGGGGCATTACACTGTGTGGGGGGCATCATACATACTGCATAAGGGGCATAATGGGGGCATTACACTGTGTGGGGGCATCATACATACTGCATAAGAGGCATAATGGGGACATTACACCGTGTGGGGGCATCATACATCCTGCATAAGGGGCATAATGGGGTCATTACACTGTGTGGGGGCAACATACATCGTGCATAAGGGGCATAATGGGGGCATTACACTGTGAGGGGGCAACATACATTCTGCATAAGGGGCATAATGGGGGCATTACACTGTGTGGGGGCATTATACATACTGCATAAGGGGCATAATGGGGGCATTACACTGTGTGGGGGGCATCAAACATCCTGCATAAGGGGCATAATGGGGGTATTACACTGTGTGGGGGCATCATACATACTGCATAAGGGGCATAATGGGGGCATTACACTGTGTGGGGGCATCATACATACTACATAAGGGGCATAATGGGGTCATTACACTGTGTGGGGGCAACATACATCGTGCATAAGGGGCATAATGGGGGCATTACACTGTGAGGGGGCAACATACATTCTGCATAAGGGGCATAATGGGGGGCATTACACTGTGTGGGGGTATCATACATACTGCATAAGGGGCATAATGGGGTCATTACACTGTGTGGGGGCAACATATATCGTGCATAAGGGGCATAATGGGGGCATTACACTGTGAGGGGGCAACATACATTCTGCATAAGGGGCATAATGGGGGGCATTACACTGTGTGGGGGCATCATACATACTGCATAAGGGGCATAATGGGGGCATTACACTGTGTGGGGGGCATCATACATCCTGCATAAGGGGCATAATGGGGGTATTACACTGTGTGGGGGCATCATACATCCTGCATAAGGGGCATAATGGGGGCATTACGCTGTGTGGGGGCATCATACATACTACATAAGGGGCATAATAGGGGCAATACAATGTGTGGGGGCATCATACATCCTGTATAAGGGGCATAATGGGGGCATTACACTGTGGGGCATCATACATCCTGCATAATGGGGGCATTACACTGTGTGGGGGCATCATACATACTACATAAGTGGCATAATGGGGGCATTACACTGTGGGGCATCATACATCCTGCATAAGGGGCATAATGGGGGCATTACACTGTGGGGCATCATACATCCTGCATAAGGGGCATAATGGGGGCATTACATTGTGGGGCATCATACATACAGCATAAGGGGTATAATGGGGGCATTACACTGTGTGGGGGCATCATACATCCTGCATAAGGGGCATAATGGGGGCATTACACTGTGTGGGGGCATCATACATCCTGCATAAGGGGCATAATGGGGGCATTACACTGTGAGGGCATCATACATCCTGCATAAGTGGCATAATGGGGGCATTACACTGTGTGGGGGCATCATACATCCTGCATAAGGGGCATAATGGGGGCATTACACTGTGTGGGGGCATCATACATCCTGCATAAGGGGCATAATGGGGGCATTACACTGTGGGGCATCATACATCCTGCATAAGGGGCATAATGGGGGCATTACACTGTGGGGCATCATACATACTGCATAAGTGGCATAATAGGGGCATTACACTGTGTGGGGGCATCATACATCCTGCATAAGGGGCATAATGGGGGCATTACACTGTGTGGGGGCATCATACATCCTGCATAAGGGGCATAATGGGGGCATTACACTGTGTGGGGCATCATACATCCTGCATAAGGGGCATAATGGCGGCATTACACTGTGTGGGGGCATCATACATCCTGCATAAGGGGCATAATGGGGGCATTACACTGTGTGGGGCATCATACATCCTGCATAAGGGGCATAATGGGGGCATTACACTGTGTGGGGCATCATACATCCTGCATAAGGGGCATAATGGCGGCATTACACTGTGTGGGGGCATCATACATCCTGCATAAGGGGCATAATGGGGACATTACACTGTGGGGGTCCTGTACTCTGAGAACAATACGTTTCCTCCCTTCCTGTCTCCATAGTGGGGTCGTATGTATCTATTACAGGAAACAGAACAGAAACCTTAGGATTCTTATAAAGGGGCAACACAAGACCCCAAAAGAACCTCCGTGCTGAAGGGGTTAATGCCCCCTGCGCCCAGTAATGGGGTCTCCACATACCTCCACCTGCAGAGCCGCCACCACAGATATGGCTGTTGTGTGCGCACAGGACCTGTGATGAGGTCACAGGAGGGGAGGAGTCAGGGGTCACATGATCAGGGGCCTCAGTGGATGCAGGACTCTGCTGTGCTGGTTGTCATGGTGCTGGATGAGCTGAAGTTTATGTGTGGGGTCAGGAGGGGTTTACAGTGTGGATGTAGCAGAGCCGCGCATGTACGAGGTGTACGGAGCAGAGCCGTGTGTGTACGAGGCGTACGGAGCAGAGCCGTGTGTGTACGAGGCGTACGGAGCAGAGCCATGTGTGTAAGAGGTGTACGGAGCAGAGTAGCGTGTGTACGAGGTGTACGGAGCGGAGCCGTGTGTGTACGAGGTGTACGGAGCGGAGCCGCGTGTGTACAAGGCGTATGGAGCGGAGCCGTGTGTGTACGAGGTGTACGGAGCACAGCCGCGTGTGTACAAGGCGTATGGAGCGGAGCCGTGTGTGTACGAGGTGTACGGAGCAGAGCCGCGTGTGTACAAGGCGTATGGAGCGGAGCCGTGTGTGTACGAGGTGTACGGAGCAGAGCCGCGTGTGTACGGAGCAGAGCCGCGTGTGTACGAGGTGTACGGAGCAGAGCCGCGCGTGTACGAGGCGTACGGAGCAGAGACGCGTGTGTACGAGGCGTACGGAGCAGAGCCGCGCGTGTACGAGGCGTACGGAGCGGAACCGCGCGTGTAAGAGGCGTACGGAGCGGAGCCGCGCGTGTACGAGGCGTACGGAGCGGAGCTGCGCGTGTACGAGGCGTACGGAGCGGAGCCACGAGGCGTACGGAGCGGAGCCGCGCGTGTACGAGGCGTATGGAGCGGAGTAACGCGTGTACGAGGCGTACGGAGCGGAGCCACGCGTGTACGAGGCGTACGGAGCGGAGTAACGCGTGTACGAGGCGTACGGGGCGGAGACGCGCGTGTACGAGGTGTACGGAGCGGAGCCGCGTGTGAGGTCTACGGAGCGGAGCCGCGCGTGTACGAGGTGTACGGAGCGAATCCGTGCGTGTACAAGGTGTAAGGAGCGGAGCCGCGCGTGTACGAGGTGTACAGAGCGGAGCCGCGCGTGTACGAGGTGTACGGAGCGGAGCCGCGCGTGTACGAGGTGTACTGAGCGGAGCCGCGCGTGAGGTGTACAGAGCGGAGCCGCGCGTGTACGAGGCATACGGAGCGGAGCCGCGCGTGTACGAGGCGTACGGAGCGGAGCCGCGCGTGTACGAGGCGTACGGAGCGGAGCCGCGCGTGTACGAGGTGTACGGAGCGGAGCCGCGTGTGAGGTCTACGGAGCGGAGCCGCGCATGTACGAGGTGTACGGAGCAGAGCCGCGCGTGTACGAGGTGTAAGGAGCGGAGCCGCGCATGTACGAGGTGTAAGGAGCGGAGCCGCGCGTGTACGAGGTGTACGGGGCGGAGCCGCGCGTGTACGAGGTGTACTGGGCGGAGCCGCGAGTGTACGCGGTGTACTGGGCGGAGCCGCGAGTGTACGCGGTGTACGCAACGGAGCCGCGCGTGTACGAGGTGTACGGAGCGGAGCCGCGCGTGTACGAGGTGTACGGAGTGGAGCCGCGCGTGTACGAGGTGTACGGAGCGGAGCCGCGCGTGTACGAGGTGTACGGAGCGGAGCCGTGTGTATGAGGTTTACGGAGCGGAGCCGTATGTGTAAGAGGTGTACAGAGCGGAGCCGTGTGTACGAGGTGTAAGGAGAGGAGCCGCGCGTGTACGAGGTGTACGGTGCGGAGCCGCACGTGTGTACGGAGCGGATCCGCGCGTGAGGTGTACAGAGCGGAGCCGCGCGTGTACGAGGTGTACGGAGCGGAGCCGTGTGTACGAGGTGTGCGTAGCAGAGCCGTATGTGTAAGAGGTGTACGGAGCGGAGCCGCTCGTGTACGGGGCGGAGCCGTGTGTACGAAGCGGAGCCGTGTGTACGAGGTGTAAGGAGCGGAGCCGCGCGTGTACGAGGTGTACGGTGCGGAGCCGCACGTGTGTACGAGATGTACGGAGCGGATCCGCGCGTGTACGAGGTGTACGGAGCGGAGCCGCGCGTGTACGAGGTGTACGGAGCGGAGCCGCGCGTGTACGAGGTGAACGGAGCGGAGCCGCGCGTGAGGTGTACAGAGCGGAGCCGCGTGTGTACGAGGTGTACGGAGTGGAGCCGCGCGTGTACGAGGTGTACGGAGCGGAGCTGCGCGTGTACGAGGTGTACAGAGCGGAGCTGCGCGTGTACGAGGTGTACGGAGCGGAGCCGTGTGTACGAGGTGTACGTAGCGGAGCTGTATGTGTAAGAGGTGTACGGAGCGGAGCCGCTCGTGTACGGGGCTGAGCCGTGTGTATGAGGTGTACGTAGCGGAGCCGCGCGTGTACGAGGTATACGGTGCGGAGCCGCACGTGTGTACGAGGCATTCGGAGTGGAGTCGCGTGTGTACGAGGTGTACGGAGCCGCGTGTGTGTGAGGTGTACGGAGAGGAGCCACGCATGTACGAGGTGTGCAGAGCGGAGCCGTGTGTACAAGGTGTACGGAGCGGAGTCGTGTGTGTACGAGGTGTACGGAGTGGAGATGTGTGTGTACGAGGTGTAGGGAGCGGAGCCGTGCGTACGAGGTGTAGGGAGCGGAGCCGTGTGTGTACGAAGTGTAGGGAGCAGAGCCGTGTGTGTACGAAGTGTAGGGAGCGGAGCCGTGTGTTTACGAGCTGTACGGAGCGGAGCCGCGTTTGTACGAGTTGTAGGGAGCGGAGCCGCGTGAGTACGAGGTGTATGGAGCCGCGCGTGTGCGACGTGTACGGAGCGGAGCCGTGCGTGTACGAGGTGTTCGGAGCGGAGCCGTGCGTGTACGAGGTGTACGGAGCAAAAAAGTGTGCGTACGAGGCGTACGGAGCGGAGGCGCATGTGTGTACAAGGTGTGCGGAGCGGAGCCGCGTGTGTACGAGGTGTTCGGAGCGGAGCCACGCGTGTACGAGGTATACGGAGCGGAGCCGTGTGGTTACGAGGTGTACGGAGCGGAGCCGCGCTTGTACGAGGTGTACGGTGCGGAGCTGCATGTGTGTACGATGTGTACAGAGCGGAGCCGCGCGTGTACGAGGTGTACGGAGCGGAGCCGTGTGTGTACGGAGTAGAGATGTGTGTGTACGAGGTGTAGGGAGCGGAACCGCTTGTGTATGAGGTGTACGGAGTGTAGCCGCGTGTGTAAGAGGTGTACGGAGCGGAGCCGTGTGTACGAGGTGTACGGAGTGGAGATGTGTGTGTACGAGGTGTAGGGAGCGGAGCCGTGCGTACGAGGTGTAGGGAGCGGAGCCGTGTGTGTACGAAGTGTAGGGAGCAGAGCCGTGTGTGTACGAAGTGTAGGGAGCAGAGCCGTGTGTACGAGGTGTTCGGAGCGGAGCCGTGCGTGTACGAGGTGTACGGAGCAGAGCGGAGCCTCGCGTGTACGAAGTGTATGGAGCGGAGCCGCGTGTGTACGAGGTGTACGGAGCGGAGTAGCGTGTACGAGGTGAGCGGAGCAGCGTGTGTGCGAGGTGTACGGAGCGGAGCCGGGTGTGTACGAGGTGTACGGAGCGGAGCCGGGTGTGTACGAGGTGTACGGAGCGAAGCCGTGTGTGTAAGAGGTGTACGCAGCGGAGCCGCATGTGTACGAGGTGTATGGAGCGGAGCCGTATGGTTACGAGGTGTATGGAGCAGAGCCGCGCGTGTACGAGGTGTACGGAGCAGAGCCGCGCGTGTACGAGGTGTACGGAGCGAAGCCGCGTGTGTACGATGTGTACGGAGCGGAACCGCTTGTGTATGAGGTGTACGGAGCGGAGCCGCGTGTGTACGAGGTGTACGGAGCGGAGCCGCGTGTGTACGAGGTGTACGGAACGTAGCCGCGTGTGTACGATGTGTACGGAGCGGCGCACTGTGTACGAGGTGTACGGAGCGTAGCCGCATGTGTACGAGGCGTATGGAACAGAGCCGCGCGTGTACGAGATGAGCGGAGCCGCGCATAAACGAGGCGTATGGAGCGGAGCCGCATGTGTACGAGCTGTACGGAGCGGAGCCACGTGTGTACGAGTTGTACAGAGCGGAGCCGCGTGTGTACAAGGTGTATGGAGCGGAGCCACGTGTGTACGAGTTGTACGGAGTGGAGCCGCATGTGTACGAGGTGTACGGAGCGGAGCAGCGTGTGTACCAAGTGTACGGAGAGGAGCTGCGTGTGTACCAAGTGTACGGAGAGGAGCTGCGTGTGTGTACGAGTTGTATGGAGCGGAGCCGTGTGTGTACGGAGCAGAACGTATGTAACAGAAGTAGTTTGTGTACAATGCCGTGTGTGCGATGCTTCGGGTATACAGTCTGCAGTGCAGACATTTGCTGAGTGTGAGGAGCGAGTGGAGTCTGGAGAATCTCAGCTGTTCCCTCCATTGATGCAGTAAACAGCGCGCAGCAATGATAAATGAGATTGTGATCCTTGGTTGTGAATATCGGGACGTTTCAGTGTAATAACCTTTCTCAAACACTCGCTGGATGGGGGCACTGTGGGCAGGAATAGCTTATAGGGGGCTACACAATTTTTAAAACTGTTTCTCAACAATAAGGCGACACCAGAATGTGGCAGAAGATCTCGCTCACACGGCTCGGAAAGGAAGAATCACTACAGTGGTTATGGAAAGTATTCAGACCCTTTTACATTTTTCACTCTTTGTTTCATTGCAGCCATTTTGTAAATTCTAAAAAGTTCATTTTTTCCCAATAAAGTACACTCTGCCCCCCATCTTGACTGAAAAAAAACAAATGTAGAAATTTTTGCAAATTTATTAAAAAAAGAAAAACTAAACTTTCACATGGTCATAAGTATTCAGACCCTTTGCTCAGTATTCAGTAGAAGCCCCCTTTTGAGCTAGTACAGTCATGAGTCTTCTTGGGAATGATGCAGCAGGTTTTTCACACCTGGATTTGGGGATCTTCTGCTATTCTTCCTCGCAGATCCTCTCCAGTTCCGTCAGGTTGGATGGTGAACGTTGGTGGACAGCCATTTTCAGGTCTCTCCAGAGATATTCAATTGGGTTTAGGTTAGGGCTCTGGCTGGGCCGGTCAAGAATGGTCACAGAGTTGTTCTGAAGCCACTCCTTTGTTATTTTAGCTGCGTGCTTAGGGTCATTGTCTTGTTGGAAGGTGAACCTTCGGCCAAGTCTGAGGTCCAGAGCACTCTGGAAGAGGTTTTCATCCAGGATCTCTCTGTACTTGGCCGCATTCATGTTTCCTTCAATTGCAACCAGTCGTCCTGTCCCTGTAGCTGAAAAACACCCCCATAGCATGATGCTGCCACCACCATGTTTCACTGTTGGGATTGTATTGGGCAGGTGATGAGCAGTGCCTGGTTTTCTCCACACATACCGCTTAGAATTATCACCAAAAAGTTCTATCTTCGTCTCATCAGACCAGAGAATCTTATTTATCATAGTATGGGAGTCCTTCTTGTGTTTTTGAGCAAACTCTATGTGGGCTTTCATATGTCTTGCACTGAGGAGAGGCTTCCGTCGGGCCACTCTGCCATAAAAGCCCGACTGGTGGAGGGCAGCAGTGATAGTTGACTTTGTGGAACTTTCTCCCATCTCCCTACTGCATCTCTGGAGCTCAGCCACAGTGATCTTGGGGTTCTTCTTTGCCTCTGCCACCAAGGCTCTTCTGCCACGATTGCTCTGTTTGGCTGGACGGCCAGGTCTAGGAAGATTTCTGGTGGTCTCAAACTTCTTCCATTTAAGGATTATGGAGGCCACTGAGCTCTTAGGAACCTTGAGTAATGCAGAAATTCTTTTGTAACCTTGGCCAGATCTGTGCCTTGCCACAATTCTGTCTCTGAGCTCCTTGGGCAGTTCCTTTGAGCTCCTGATTCTCATTTGGTCTGACATGCACTGTGAGCTGTGAGGTCTTATATAGACAGGTGTGTGCCTTTCCAAATCAAGTCCTATCAGTTTAATTAAACACATCTGGACTCCAATGAAGGAGTAGAACCATCTCAAGGAGGATCACAAGGAAATGGACAAAATGTGACTTAAATATGAGTGTCTGAGCAAAAGGTCTGAAGACTTATGACCATGCGATATTTCAGTTTTTCTTTTTTAATAAATTTGCAAAAATGTCTACATTTCTGTTTTTTTCAGTCAAGATGGGGTGCAGAGTGTACTTTAATGAGAAAAAAAATTAACTTTTTAGAATTTACCAAATGGCTGCAATGAAACAAAGAGTGAAAAATTTAAAGGAGTCTGTATACTTTCCGTATCCACTGTATATGGTTTCTGGATTGCTGATTTGTCTGGAATATTGTGCAGCTGCCAAAACAGCAGACCCCCTCTCCCACTACAGTGACCTCACTTAGGAAACGATATTCCTCTGGTATTAGAGGTTTAGAATACAAAGGGACATGATGAATTCTAAGTCTTTTCTTTAGACTATGGACTTCTTAGGGTGTCAACCTCCGCAGTCATTCAGTGTTAGTAGTAATAAGGGTGAAATAGTAATTATCAATAAACCCTATCCTATTTCCTCTCATCTCCCAATGTGCCCGTCCCTCTTTGTTATCATTTTTATTCTATTTCATACAAAGACTTAGAATTCATCACGCCCCTATGTATTCTAAGCCTCTAATTCCACATTTGTTATTATTCCGCCCCCACGATGGGCGTAAAGGCTGCTGGAATAATTATGTCTAACATTCTGGGAGGGTGTCATGGGTGTATCAGGTTTGACAGACAGTCGTTCTGGATCCAGCAGTAGAAGGTCGCTGTGCTTGGCTTTGCAGACACCTTTTGGATTCTTTCATCCCTGTAGTGTAGTGCTATCCTTCTCTCGCTAGGACCCAGCAGTGATCTCCTCTTTCTGCTGCTAATTGACACACCCTTGCTTGATATTTAAAAACCCACAGTGTCTCCAGAGAGTCACCGGTGAACTATTTTCCTCTGTTCAGGCCTGGAGTTCTAGCAGTCGGCTAGTTTCTTCTTGGAGTTTCTTGGTGATTAGGGACGATAGGGGAGTCAGGGTGTTGTAAGATCTGCCTAGGGGGTCTCCTCTCTCATTTTCCCTAGTTGGTGGGCTTCCCCCATTTTCCCATCGTCATACATTTGGTCCTTCCCTTCTACTTTGAAGAACCAAGAATATAAGACATAACAAAAAAGTGTGAAACAACTGAAATTAAGTATATAATTCCACATGTGTTAATTCACAGTTTTGATGCCTTCAGTGTGAATGCACAATTTTCATAGTCATGAAAATACAGAAAAATCTTTAAATGAGGTGTGTCCAAACTTTTGGTCTGTAATGCATCAACCAGATATGGTCGTCATTGTGTCCATGGAGTAAGAGAGAGACAGCACATGTGTCTTGTGATTTTACATCCAGTCCAAGAGGGGCATCTCCAACCCCCGATGTTGGGGACAGATATCACCAGCCTATTGTATTCTGGCATTTTCCCCCATCACTGACTAAAGCCCCCGTCTCACATAGCGAGATCGCTGCTGTGTCACGGTTTTGGTGACGCAACAGCGACCTCACCAGCGATGTCGCTATGTGTGACACTTAACAACGATCAGGCCCCTGCTGTGAGGTCACTGATCGCTGCAGAATGTCCTGGACCTTTTTTTGGTCGTTGCCCTCCCGCTGGTCAGCACACATCGCTGTGTGTGACCAGCGGGAGCAGCAATCAGGCTGGTAACCATGATAAACAGCGGGTTACTAGGGGCGCGTGTGCCCCTAGTATCCTGCTGTTTATCATGGTTACCAGCCTGCTCCTGCTTCAGGAGGCTGGTAACCAGGAGCAGGACATCGTGGAAAGATTCTTTGCACGATGTCGCTGCTTCCCTGATCGCTGGTGAGCCTGCCTGTTTGACAGCTCACCAGCGACCACATAGCGACGCAGCAACGATCCCTGACAGGTCGTATCGTTGTCGGGATCGTTGCAGCGTCGATAAGTGTGACGGGGCCTTAAGAGCTATGATGAACCCTGGTAACCTCAGCTGATAGGACAGAAGGGAACTGGTTTTACGAGTTGTATACACCACCTTTACACAACTATTGTAAATCCGCTTCTGATTTGCCCAGACTGAGCTTCTGTTCAGAGAAAAGTCCTTCCCCCTCCAGCTAAGCACACTGTCTTATATGCACACATTATACATATATAATAATAATATATACTCACACACACACACATGAAAATATTTGTATATATATTATATGTATACTGTGGGGAAAAAAAGTATTTAGTCAGCCCCCAATTGTGCAAGTTCTCTCACTTACAGAGATGAGCGAGGCCTGTAATTGACATCATAGGTCGACCTCGACTATGAGAGACAAAATGAGAAAACAAATCCTGAAAATCACATTGTCTGATTTGGAGAGAATTTTTTTTAATATACATAAATATGCATGTATTAAATTTATATATGAAATGAATATTTGTTATCAAGAGATAATACTCAAATAAAAGCTGCGACACCTTCCCATAATGGCTACAGCCAGAGGGATCAAAAGAGAAAACGTATTCAGAACATAGCCCGGCCCCCTCACACCACGCCGTATTGCTGATGCTTCATCAGGGGCACTGTGATTTTCTTGATTTTCTTTGGATATTCTATATCTCAATGTTAAAATTAATCTACCCTTAAAATTATAGACTGTTCATGTCTTCGTCAGTGGGCAAACTTACAAAAACAGCAATGGATCAAATACTTATTTCCTTCACTGTATATGTATGTATATATATATATATATATATATATATATATATATATATACAGTGCTGGCCAAAAGTATTGGCACCCCTGCAATTCTGTCAGATAATACTCAGTTTCTTCCTGAAAATGATTGCAATCACAAATTCTTTGGTATTATTCTCTTCATTTAATTTGCTTGCAAGGAAAAAACACAAAAGAGAATGAAGCAAAAATCAAATCATTGATCATTTCACACAAAACTCCAAAAAAGGGCCAGACAAAAGTATTGGCACCGTCAGCCTAATACTTGGTTGCACAACCTTTAGCCAAAATAACTGGGAACAACCGCTTCCGGTACCCATCAATGAGTTTCTTACAATGCTCTGCTGGAATTGTAGACCATTCTTCTTTGGCAAACTGCTCCAGGTCCCTGATATTTGAAGGGTGCCTTCTCCAAACTGCCATTTTGAGATCTCTCCACAGGTGTTCTATGGGATTCAGGTCTGGATTCATCGCTGGCCACCTTAGAAGTCTCCAGTGCTTTCTCTCAAACCATTTTATAGTGCTTTTCCAAGTGTGTTTTGGGTCATTGTCCTGCTGGAAGACCCATGACCTCTGAGGGAGACCCAGCTTTCTCACACTGGGCCCTACATTATGCTGCAAAATTTGTTGGTAGTCTTCAGACTTCATAATGCCATGCACACGGTCAAGCAGTCCAGTGCCAGAGGCAGCAAAGCAACCCCAAAACATCAGGGAACCTCCACCATGTTTGACTGTAGGGACCGTGTTCTTTTCTTTGAATGCCTCTTTTTTTTTTCCTGTACACTCTATGTTGATGCTTTTTCCCAAAAAGCTCTACTTTTGTCTTATCTGACCAGAGAACATTCTTCCAAAATGTTTTACTTTTTCTCAGTTAAGTTTTTGCAAACTCCAGCTTGGCTTTTTTATGTCTCGGGTTAAGAAGTGGGGTCTTCCTGGGTATCCTACCATACAGTCCCTTTTCATTCAGACGCCGACGGATAGTACGGGTTGACACTGCTGTACCCTCGGACTACAGGGCAGCTTGAACTTGTTTGGATGTTAGTCGAGGTTCTTTATTCACCATCCGCACAATCTTGCGTTGAAATCTCTCGTCAATTTTTCTTTTCCGTCCACATCTAGGGAGGTTAGCCACAGTGCCATGGGCTTTAAACTTCTTGATGACACTGCGCACGGAAGACACAGGAACATTCAGGTCTTTGGAGATGGACTTCTAGCCTTGAGATTGCTCATGCTTCCTCACAATTTGGTTTCTCAAGTCCTCAGACAGTTCTTTGGTCTTCTTTCTTTTCTCCATGCTCAATGTGGTACACACAAGGACACAGGACAGAGGTTGAGTCAACTTTAATCCATGTTAACTGGCTGCAAGTGTGATTTAGTTATTGCCAACACCTGTTAGGTGCCACAGGTAAGTTACAGGTGCTGTTAATTACACGAATTAGAGAAGCATCACATGATTTTTCAAAGGGTGCCAATACTTTTGTCCACCCCCTTTTTTAGGTTTGGTGTGGAATTATATCCAATTTGGCTTTAGGACAATTCTTTTTGTCTTTTTTTCATTGAAGACAAATTAAATGAAGAGAATAAGACCAAAGAATTTGCGATTGCAATCATTTTCAGGAAGAAACTGAGTATTATCTGACAGAATTGCAGGGGTGCCAATACTTTTGGCCAGCACTGTATATATATATATATATATATATATATATATATATATATATATATATATATATATATATATATATATATACATATATACACTGCTCAGAAAACTAAAGGGAACACTCAAATAACACATCCTAGATCTGAATGAATGAAATATTCTCATTGAATACTTTGTTCTGTACAAAGTTGAATGTGCTGACAACAAAATCACACAAAAATCATCAATGGAAATTAAATTTATTAACCAATGGAGGCCTGGATTTGGAGTCATCCCCAAAATTAAAGTGGAAAAACACACTACAGGCTGATCCAACTTTGATGTAATGTCCTTAAAACAAGTCAAAATGAGGCCCAGTATTGTGTGTGGCCTCCACGTGCCTGTATGACCTCCCTGCAACGCCTGGGCATGCTCCTGATGAGGTTGCGGATGGTCTCCTGTGGGATCTCCTCCCAGACCTGGACTAAAGCATCAGCCAATTCCTGGACAGTCTGTGGTGCAATGTGACGTTGCTGGATGGAGCGAGACATGATGTCCCTGATGTGCTCAATCGGATTCAGGTCTGGGGAACGGGCGGCCAGTCCATAGCTTCAATGCCTTCATCTTGCAGGAACTGCTAACACACTCCAGCCACATGAGGTCTGGCATTGTCATGTATTAGGAGGAACCCAGAGCCAACCGCACCAGCATATGGTCTCACAAGGGGTCTGAGAATCTCATCTCGGTACCTAATGGCAGTCAGGCTACCTCTGGTGAGCACATGGAGGGCTGTCCGGCCCTCCAAAAAAATGCCACCCCACACCATTACTGACCCATTGCCAAGCCGGTCATGCTGAAGGATGCTGCAGGCAGCAGATCGCTCTCCACGGCGTCTCCAGACTCTGTCACGTCTGTCACATGTGCTCAATGTGAACTTGCTTTCATCCATGAAGAGCACAGTGTCCTGCACGGTCTTGGGCTGTGAGCACAACCCAATCTGTGGACGTCGGGCCCTCATACCACCCTCATGGAGTCGGTTTCTAACCGTTTGTGCTACACATGCACATTTGTGGCCTGCTGGAGGTCATTTTGCAGGGCTCTGGCAGTGTTCTTCCAGTTCCTCCTTGCACAAAGACGGAGGTAGCGGTCCTGCTGCTGGGATGTTGCCTTTCTACGGCCTCCTCCACGTCTCCTGGTGTACTTGCCTGTCTCCTGATACCGCCTCCAGCCTCTGGACACTAAGCTGACAGACACAGCAAACTTTCTTGTCACAGCTCGCATTGATGTGCCATCCTGGATGAGCTACACTACCTGAGCAACTTCTGTGGGTTGCAGAGTCCGTCTCATGCTACCACGACTGTAAAAGCACAGCCAACATTCAAAAGTGACAAAAACATCAGCCAGAAAACATTGGTACTGAGATGTGGTCTGTGGTCCCCACCTGCAGAACCACTCCTTTATTGAGGGTGTCTTGATAATTGCCAATAATTTCCATCTATTGTCTATTCCATTTGCACAACAGCATCTGACATTGATTGTCAATCAGTGTTGCTTCCTAAGTGGACAGTTTGATTTCACAGAAGTATGATTTACTTGGAGTTATATTCTGTTAAGTGTTCCCTTTATTTTTTGTGCAGTGTAGTATGGTTGGGTAGTAGTTAATAATTTCTGTATATTTTATATATATAATAGAATATAATTTATATATATTTCGCATTTATAGATCGATATTTTGATAGATATTTTCTTATATCTTATTATGCATTTATACTATGATCTCATATAATCGTGTTATACTTCAAGCTTCACTGTTCTCTGTGGTGTCCTCATTGGCCGTATCAATCTGTGCTCCATGACGCTCAGTCACGTGGTTTCCCACGTGCTTCCGGCATGATGGATCATATGACGCGTTTGCCATGGATGCGGCGGTGTAGCGGTGATTGCCATGTGTCATGCCACGCCCTCCCCACACCCATTGGACGTGAGACTACACACCCCCTTTTCTATTGGCTCAAGGGCCCTTTTTAAACCCTACCCACCTACACTGACGCCACCTCTTGATGAAGGCAGCCGTGCCGAAACGCGCATCAGGGTGAGCGCAATTGAGGGGCGTATTCACATCCACTGTGGCTGTAAGTATTCTATAGGGTTCATGCTACACTCTTTTTGCTGCCGTTCTTTAATCTTTTTTCCTACTTAGATGCATTTTCTAGGCTTTAATATGTATTAGGATATACTTTTACCCTGTAGCCTAAGAGGTCAGAGCACTGATACCACTTATAAAGATCTGCTGTCCCCAGTATGAGCTATCTATATTAGTACCTATATATAGACAGCGGTGTGACTAACCTCTTATATAGCAACTACTTCTGACCTACCTCACAAGCACCTGCACTTTTATTGAATGCTTCACTGCATTTTAACAATATATTCTTATTTTTTGGCAGCCCAATTATGTATTTACATCAGAAAAGAATCATGTTAATTTGTCTCATGCTCCTCATTAGTGCTCCTCCATTGTTTTACTATTAACTGTCTGTTTCTGCGATTCATATTTTTTTCCTGTATAAATTATAATTAATAACATTTTGTAATTTTTTCACTATTATATGGGACTCTGACTTGAAGTTTTTTCCTCTTGTTTCTTATGTATGGAGGAGGATGTGGGGCCCATTATACTGTATACTGGTTGGCCCACGACTTTGTCAAAGTTTTCATGTTGTGAGTTTTACATTCCTGATGTAGAATCAGTCTGGGTAAATGTACATGGACATGGCAATAATGGAAAGCTGCTAATTGGAGTTTGCTACAAGCCTCCTAATATAGCTGAACACGTAGAGGATGAAATGCTGCAACAAATTAAAAAGGCAACAAAAACATGTCATGGTGAAAAGTGTTCGATCCCTTGAAATTGTTACAGAAAATGAAGCAATTCTCCCAGAAAATTATTGCAATTACATGTTTTGTTATACACGTTTATTTCCTTTGCGTGTATTGGAACAACACAAGAAAACAGAGAAAAAAAGGCAAATTGAACATAATTTCACACAAAATAGGCCGGAAAAAATTGTTGGCACCTTGCCAAAATTGTGGGTAAACAACTTTGTTTCAAGCATGTGAAGCTTGTTCAAACGCAATTGTGGCAAGTAACAGGTGTGGGCAATATGAAAATCACAACTAAAACTAGATAAAAAAAGGGAGAAGTTGATTCAATCTTTGCATTGTGTGCATATGTGTGCCACACTAAGCATGAAGAAAACAGAAAGAGGAGAAGAGAACTGTCTGAGGACTTGAGAACCAAAATTGTTGAAAAATATCAACAATTTCAAGGTTATAAGTCCATCTTTAGGGATCCGCATGTTCCTTTGTCCAAGGTGCGCAGCATAATCAATAAATTTACAACCCATACAGTCAAATATGGTGGAGGTTCAAAGGTGTTTTGGGGTTGTTTTGCTGCCTCTGGCACTAGGTGCCTTGCCTGTGTGCAAGACATCATGAAATCTGAAGATTAGCAAAGGATTTTGGGTCACAATTTAGTGCCTAGTGTCAGAAAGCTGGGTTTGCGTCCTAGGTCATGGGTCTTCATACTTTACTTTCCCCTTGTTGACAGTGTGTTGCAGCCTCCCCTCTGGTTCCTCAGGAGGTATGAGAAACTCCTCAACGGCTTATTAGGGAGTTAGGTCCGTGGTGGCGTTATTAGTTGTGCAGCTAGGGCCTTTCTTGTCTGTACAGAGACTAGTTGTGTGTAGTTGCAGCATTCTCCCCTGTGTGGGTTCTCCGGTGGTTATCAAGATGCGCTTTCTGGTTAAAACATTTCCCACAATCTGAACATGAAAAATGCTTCGCCCCTGTGTGGGTTCTCTGGTGCTTAACAAAATCAGATTTCTGGTTAAAACATTTTCCATATTCTGAACATGGAAAACGCTTCTCCCCTGTGTGAGTTCTCTGATGTTTGATAAGAGTTGATTTGTCTGTAAAACATTTCCCACATTCTGAACATGAAAATGGCTTCTCCCCTGTAAGAGTTCTCTGATGTATATTAAGATATGATTTCTGTACAAAACATTTGCCATAATCTGAACATGAAAAAGGCTTCTCCACTGTGTGGGTTCTCTGGTGCTTAAGAAAACTAGATTTCTGGTTAAAACATTTTCCACATTCTAAACATGGAAAAGGCTTCTCCCCTGTGTGAGTTCTCTGATGTGTGATCTGATTTGATTTCTTTGCAAAACATTTCCCACATTCTGAACATGGAAAAGGCTTCTCCCCTGTGTGAGTTCTCTGATGTGCGATAAGATTTGATTTCTGAACAAAACATTTCCCACATTCTGAACATGGAAAAGGCTTCTCCCCTGTGTGAGTTCTCTGATGTTTGATAAGAGTTGATTTCTGTAGAAAACATTTCCCACATTCTAAACAGGAAAATGGCTTCTCTACTGTGTGAGTTATCTCATGCCTAACAAGATTTGATTTCCGATTAAAACATCTCCCACACTTGGAGCAAGAAAATCTATTCTTCGCTGTGTGAATATTTTGATGTTTAAGAAAAGACTTTTTGAGAGGAAAACTATTTCTATATTCTGAACCTGAAAATGGCTTCTTTGCTTTAGGAGCAGTTTGTTTTTTAATGCTTATTTTGTGACTATGATTTTCCTTAGTAGTCAGTAATGAATCAGAAGACAGGACCTGTTTCATAGGATCAGATGACAGATCTTTGCTGTGAAGGGATAATGGGATATCTGGAGTAATGGTATTCACTTCAATTGTATCCTGTGGGATCTGAAAAACGTCTGATTTGAAAATTGAAGATGTCAGCTGTCCCTCTGATCTCTGGGTACAGTTATCTGCCAAGAATAATTATTTTTTAATAAAAAAGCCTTGAATTTTATATTTTTGAACATTTCTACTTAAACTGTCTGTAAATAAAGGCAAGTTATATAAAAAAAAATTCACCAGGACAATGACCATCTAATAGAAAACCTCATAGAATGAAGCAGTGGAGCGTGGTGTTCAACCTTTTGTTCATTCTGCCTCCCAAATATGGAGTAAAAGGCGCAGGCTCTGTCCAGCCACTAAGATTAGGTAACCTGGGACCAGTAGTACCCTCCAGGCTGGCAGTATGGGTGTGTGTGCTGTCCAGCTGGAGTAATCTGCTCCCTGCTTCAGCCATTTGGAAAGCACCGCACCCTACTAAAGCTGGAAGCATATTGCCGGAAGCTGCCAGATCCAGCCTTGTTCTCCTCTGGTTCAGTCCTCTGTGATCAGCTCCCGGCTTGTGTATTTGGTTCTTGGTGTGACCCCGGCCCGTTTACTGACTACTCTTGTGTCTTCTGATTTTGTACTTTCTCTGCCCTCCTGGTTGTGATCCGGCTACCTGACTATTCTTCTTCCCATCTCACTCCACAGAACAGCAGGTAACACCATGGCCCAAGCCTAGGGGTCTCTGTAAGGTCCATTTGTTTCCTATTATCCTTTGTGAAGAATTCAAAGTTATCACCACATAAAGTGACACACTTCAGATTTGAAAAATGGAACCTGATTAGGAACATAAAACTGTCTGTAGGAAGGGGTTAAACCAGAGGATTACTGAAGTCAAAAACTGAGTATAGACAATAACACATCTACTGAAATGATCAAACTCAACAGTCTTCATCAGAGAAAAATGAGTAACTAGTGGTGAAACCTCTCTGGGGTAATTAGAGTCTGGGGCTCGGTGGCTATTGGCAATCTAAACTATCGTAAGGGACAATATTTTCTGTCAGATGAGTGTCAAGAAGAAATATTAGACATTTAAAGTGAAGTTTTTTACAATACTGCAGAGCTGAGGTGTCTTAAATTTAGATCTCTGGTATTTGGAAGAGGCAATGGAGATCTTTATTCAAAGACTACCAGGGAGTTAAAGACTCACATAAGTGAGGCCGGCCGATCCCACCACAATCAGACTATCATACAGAATGAACTTGTAAAAAAAGAAAGAATATATAAACATGTAACATCCCCAACAACGTCGTATGTATGAAGGGAGAAATCCAACACTAAACTGGAGTTGGCTCATTTATGGTGGACCATTGGAGGTATGATGAGTCCTGACTAGAAGAGTAGAGAAAGTATTAGTGCCCCCATTTCAGGAGAGATTGTGCAGGAATCTGAATTTCTTAGGATTGAAAATATAATGGAATTTCTGATTAGTGTTGAGTGAATTTGTTCGACATTTCAAATTTGGGTTCGGGGTTCCGGCTTGTTCGCACCAAAAAAATCGGCTCCACCCACGAACATCCCTGATTTGCCACGCTGTCACGCAAATGTGCGCAAACAAGCCGGAACCCCGAACAAGAACCCAAATTTGAAATGCCAAACAAATTCACTCAACACTATTTATGACGTGGAGTGAATCCATGAAACCAGGGCTCGAGCCATGCCACCACATCTCCTGCCGGCGTGAATGTATATTACAGCCATCAGCCACGCACAGCTTAGAGATATATCATGGCACAG
Source organism: Phyllobates terribilis (assembly GCF_046119375.1). Lineage (NCBI taxonomy): Eukaryota > Metazoa > Chordata > Amphibia > Anura > Dendrobatidae > Phyllobates > Phyllobates terribilis. The sequence continues at coordinate 165,054 of NW_027362772.1, forward strand.
GTGTAATGTTTCTTGTGTAGGTTATCGCAATCCTGTTTGAAGATAGTCGGTTTTAAAAGAAATTGAAAAGTCAGGATAAAGGGAAATTATTTTTTAATAAAAAAGCCTTGAATTTTATATTTTTGAACATTTCTACTTAAACTGTCTGTAAATAAAGGCAAGTTATATAAAAAAAAATTCACCAGGACAATGACCATCTAATAGAAAACCTCATAGAATGAAGCAGTGGAGCGTGGTGTTCAACCTTTTGTTCATTCTGCCTCCCAAATATGGAGTAAAAGGCGCAGGCTCTGTCCAGCCACTAAGATTAGGTAACCTGGGACCAGTAGTACCCTCCAGGCTGGCAGTATGGGTGTGTGTGCTGTCCAGCTGGAGTAATCTGCTCCCTGCTTCAGCCATTTGGAAAGCACCGCACCATTATTAATTATTTTTTAATAAAAAAGCCTTGAATTTTATATTTTTGAACATTTCTACTTAAACTGTCTGTAAATAAAGGCAAGTTATATAAAAAAAAATTCACCAGGACAATGACCATCTAATAGAAATGTACAGAAATTCACACTTGGCCTCACTGCACATTTAATGTTGTTGATCAAGAAAGTGAAGTTTAGCCAGAAAGACTGGACCTGGTCTTGTAGGGACCATATGAAGACATTCAGCAGCACAGAACGGAGAGAAGGTAGATTCATCTAATAAGATATCAGGGATCTAGGAAACCAACAGCATCATTACCCTCCGCTTTCTCTTACAGGCCCATCAGAATATTTTTCTTCAAGTGATTTTCTCACTTGTCAGCACTTTCTACGTACGCTGTCATTTGGCTTTGTAGTTTACAGACCTTGTCAGGTAACGGTCAGCGTCTACTAATCCCAGGGGGTAGGTGGATCCTCCAGGTTATAATTTCTATAGAAAAAGGCTTTCACAATTACACAAAGTAAATTGAATATTTTTGGACGGAGGAGAATGTTGTGGTCTAGCGGCAAAATGGTGATCACATGATTGTGATACGGCCGGACTACACGACCGATGAAGCAGCCACAGCCGGTGACTGAGAAGAATCTGTGACTTCTCAGCATTTAGTGGTTACGACTCACCTGGGTAGTCATATGTAGGAATCTCCTCCTTACACCGCTCATCACCCCTCACATATGTCTCTGTAGTATTAATATGGGTCAGATCTTCACCCTGAAACAAATATTATAAAAGTCACAGACAGATGGAGAAGTCACATCAATGATCAGCTCTAATCCTGCCATCTCCAACGTTCTCATTACACAAATATAAAACATATTAATGGTGGATAAAACAAGACTGAAGACATGACTTTTACAACCGTCTACACATCATAGGGGAAAACTCATGACATCTTCTATCTACCTGAGGAACATTGGGAACTTCTTGTTTACAGCTCTGTGGAAGAAGAGGACGGGGACATCTCTCTGGTGTTGTCCTCTTACTGGATAGATCTGGAGGAAACACATACAGGGACTGAATTCATTCTTTACATACTGATAATTATAGGCCGTGTGTATTTAGTCCTGTCTATTACCTGGTGATGTGAGGGGCTGGGGAACCTCCATCATGATCTTGTACAGATCTTTGTGTCCTTCTAAATACTCCCACTCCTCCATGGAGAAATAGACAGCGACATCCTGACACCTTATAGGAATCTGACACATACAATGATACCGTCATCTCCCCGATCCCTTTATAATGTTACTGTATAATGTCCCAGCAATGTCACCTCTCCAGTCAGAAGCTCAATCATCTTGTAGGCGAGTTCTAGGATCTGGTCATTGATGTCCTCATGTATCAGGGGGTGAGGTGGCGGCCCCGTGATTAATCTCTGGTTATGGAGAGACACATTTATAAATCTCACTACAGACATTTCCAGAGTCCTCACCTCTCCAGTTCTGTCCATCTGTTATTCCCATAGATAAGAATGATGTAATGTGACGTCATCAGAATCTCTCACCTCTCCAGTAAGCCAGAAGAGGATCTCTAGGGTGAGGTGTAATATCCTCTCCACCATCTTATCCCTGTCTATATCCATCGTTGATGGGTAAATCAGGAAAATTTTCTTATATAGACGATTTTCACTGAGAGGATCCGGTATTGTAGAGACCTGAACGAGAAGAAGATGAGCCGATGTGACATCATAAAAATCCTGTATAATAATACAATTACTGGAGACAATAAGGGAAACATATGAGGAGATTTATTATTTTTTATTTAGTTTTTTCTTTACATCTAGTAATAAAACCTACATATTTTAGGCCACAGACAACAAGCAGTTTCTTCCTCGAAGTCTGCAGCTGAATACGTTTCTCATAGACTCACCTTCCATAACGCTAATTTTCGTCTCATTTTCCGTCACTGGAATTGGCATTAGCAATACTTCAGGAGATATTTATTTCACGTGACATAAGAAATAACTACTTCATGATGAGGAAACATCTTCTACTACGGATCTAAAACCATATTTGGAGACAGTCCGTCACTGACTACATCACCACTGGCCATCTGTATGAATGTTTCCCGTCTTCCCCGAACTGTAATCTTCTATCAAGTTAGATCTCATGCCTGATTCACACACAGAAGTTTGAGGCTTTTATAAAAGCTGTTTTGTTTGCACAAATGCCGCGGACAGAAATTATTTGATACTAAAGTCTACATGTACAGTGTATTATGGGTTTCATTTCTAGCCTTAGGCTTTCCTATATTACAAGAAAAAACCCAGAAAAAAGCAGATATTAAAATGTTTCAAAAGAAAATTTGCACCAACAATTCTTGTAAAAAGAAAAAACATGCAAAAAGCAGAAGACACATTTTGTAATTTTTTAACATGTTATGAACTCTTTTGGGCACCAGAACATAGATGTACACCTCAGGGATGGCACAGGTGCGGCTGCAATAAAATACCTGGCAGTTTAACCACTTGCTCCTGCAAAAAGCAAACATGGCATCTAAGAAAGTGTGACAGAGTTCGGGTGAATGCCCTCCTCCCCCAAGTACTGGGCCTGTAATGTACAAAAGTCTATTAGGCCGGGCCAGAGGCAGAGTTCCATAACTTACTTTTTAGCGCCTCCATAAACATTAGACTAAAGTTACATGGAAGCACTGATTTTGGTTGACTATATAATGTATTTGGGACCTCCCTACAGATGATGCAATCAGTCATACAAACCACAGGAAAGCTGGAATATTTGTGTATGGGGGAATCTGGAGAGATAGCCGTCTGCCAAATGATCCTTCAGCCAACACTTATCTCGTGTATGGGGCAGTTAGTATTACACTGACAGGCAGTGATAATACACGGCACTACAGTAGTACAGTGCATCACCTGAGCAATCAAAGGCTTCTGTGTTGTATGATGGCACTAATGAGAGGTATTTTAAAAAGTTTATAAAAAAGGTTTAAAAAAAGTTTTAAAATGAAAATATCACAGTTTTAGCAAAAATAAATATTTGTCACTATAAGGAAAACATGCATATAATGAGAAAATGGAGAGGGAGGTCAGCTCACTGTTTATTTAATGCACCTTGTCTGTAGAACACAGCATGAGCCACCCTGGTCAGGGACTGTGAAGACCCGGGGTCTTCTGTGGGCGTAACGCTACTCAAACAACACAGGGTGAGGGTAAAACAGAGTGGCAATACTTTATTGAACCAACCACAAAGCGGACATTAAACATACAGAACAGTCCAGCAAATACCCAAGATGGTACATTACACAGTTTCATTCTTCCATCTCCGCCCGCCTGGGATAGAACAGCTGCGACTTTGGAGACTTCCAGGGCCAACTACCTCAACCAGTGGCCCTCCGCTTCTGGTGGGCCCCCACAGAGAGAAGGTAGAGGCAAGCTTAGGAAGTCAACAGTCCATCGAGGTACAAGACCAGGAGACCCGATGGTCCCATCCTGGCCTCTCCGAGAGTTTCCATGGGACCAGATGACCGGTGGGTCCCTCCTGGCAACTCCAAATGTCTCCATGGGTTCTAGGTGACCGGTGGGTCCCTCCTAGCAACACCAAAACAGCATATCCATGGGGCCAAGTGACTTTTTCGTCCTCTCTTGGACTTCCCAAAAGTATCCATGGTCTCTCTGATGGTTAATGGAGTAGATCTGAAACTTTCCAGTGAGGGCTAATACCCTTAGACTAGAATCATGTAGAATACAAATCTGTGTCTCTTTAGATGCCATGCAATCCATCTACTTTCCTGAAGGATGTCTCCCATTCTCCTTCCAAAGTCCTTCTGATGTTCCGTGATTCTCTGTCCCAAATTTCATTCAGTCTACAGCACTACAGACACCCCTGTTTATATTTACATCTGTGTGAGGTCATAAAGCCCAGGTAAAAGAGGTATAGGTGCAGGGATCACCTATCATTGTTTGAGCTAATCTATTTATATAGTTGGTATCACAAGGGCTGTTGTAAATAAACTTTCAGCTGACTTAGTACAATTTGTCATTAGCACAGTAAACATGATTGTTTCCAAACGAATATAATTCAGCATTCGGGGTTATACAAATACTATGACCTTTTTGATCAGCAAGAGAAATACAGCCCCTGACGAAGCTACTGTAGTAGCGATACGCATAGGGCTTACCTCTCTACAGTGGACTCCCTCCGTAGGTATCCATGTCCTATGTGTATCGCTACTACAGTAGCTTCGTCAGGGGTCGTATGTTTTTTAACCACTTGTGTGTCCCCTACATGAAATAAAGTTGCTATTGTATTTATTATTTGCAGTAATTCTTATTATTTTTGGATGTGCATTATCTCACTGTGCAAGCTTTTCTCTACCTACTTCTTTAAGTGCTTTGTTGCACAGTTACCATTGCACAACGTACCATATTTCAGTGATTTAGATTGTGTGGTGCCGACTGCCAAATATCTTAATAGATTAATGTCTTCCAATACATTTTTTTAGCGGACCTGACGTGCATCCCACGTATTGTAGCTAACTCTCTATACACTCTATTAAATAAATGACCCCCTATAGTGTTACAATTGATGAAATTGTGTATTGAAAATTGCTGTACCGTTAGGTTTTCTTCAAATGTGTCGGTTTTATTAACATAGTTGCATGTTTTACAGGGTGTATGGCCACATTTAAAAAAACCCTTATAGGATAACCAAGTTACATTGCGCTTGATATTTGTTTCTTGCTTATTCCGCCTGGTGTAGAAGCCCTTTTGGATCCAAAACTCAAACAAAATATGCAAAAGAATTTACAAAGTCTGGAGGATGCCATCTCAGACATCAAAAAACTAAGATTGAGAGAGATATCAAAGACTACGAGTCAAATTCAATTTACACATGGAAATGAAACAAACCAGGAGCTACTGTTCAGAAATACAGGTCACACAATAAATTCAAAGGAAATAGAGGAGAGCGGAGGTCAGCTTCACAAATCCTAATGTGTCCATGGGTTCCTCTAATTATAATTCTCTGAGGACTTATCTGATGCATCAGTGGGATCAACTAAAGAAAGATGGAACAAAAATAAATTCTCAAGAACGCCCCACAATCCAGCACAAAACAACGGGCGGGCAGAAAGCTAAAACGTGCCCGGACATGTGCGTTCCATGCCGGAGTGCATCACGGTCTCCTATCTGCGCATGCGCATGTCCGGAAGCATGCGTTCCACGCCGGAACGCATATGGTATTGGATTACATACCACCAACATAGAAAAATCCTATCTCTGAGATCAGCATCATGAGAGATTAAAAACAAGTACTGCACATCCTCCCATCATGTAATAGGCATGTAGATCTACTTTATCACTACAAAAAATATGGGATGGTGGCCCACAGTATATTCCTAAATGGTCAAACTTGACCTCTATTGCACAATTAGAGATACACAAGGATCACCACATTTGTCAATGACGAAATAGTATAAGTGGAATATAATTGGTAAGTAATAATTCTGATATAGAAGCTCAGATATCTCGGTGAAGTACAACAATATGTGAACCCCATTCACAGGGAACTGACTAGCAATGGGTAGAGCATAAAATCCAAAAATATAATCCAGAATGGGGCATTATTCACACAAAACAGGCATAGGAAATTTGCTCATTGAGTCCCTTAGGGGCTCGTGAATCCAGTCTAACAATCCACTCACTTTCCTTTCAGAGGATACATCTATTGTGATCACCTCCTCTCACATTGGGTTTAACCACCTCAATGATACAAAAGGAGAGGTCTCCGGGTTCACCTCGATGTGCACTGTTCATGTGTCTCACTAATGGGATCTCCCGACCATGGCATATATCACCCAAATGCTCCCCTACTCTCCTCCTAGACTCCCTCTTGATGTTGTCTACATATTCTAGAGGGCAGGTGCATGTGGCCATATATACTAGTCCTGAAGTTTTACAGCTGGAATAATCCCACTGGAAAAAGATTTTAACCATAGAGGAACTTGAGAAAGATTTACATTGTCTCATCCAATTACATGTACAACATTCTCCAGATCTAAAGAAACCGCAGATTCTTCTATCTAGCCAAGTCCCCTTGGGTGCAGGTTTTTTATAGAAACTGTGCATGGTCCCTAATTGACCAACTCTTTCTGAAAGTTATTGTGGGAGTAGATTCCACAGCACCCTCAGGTTCGGGTCGACCACAAGTATATCCCAGTGTTTGCTGAGAATATGAAAGATACAGTCACTCTGATTGTCATAAGTTTTTCTTACTCGTGTAGTCCAATCTTCTTCTTGGTCTCTTGGCTTGGTATGGAGGAGTGTCTCTCTCTCCCATTTTTCTGCAAACGATGATGCGGAGTCGAAAATGTACCATGAGTACCCTTTATCCCTTAATCTGGTGTTCAGGTCTATTGCCTGTATATTAAAATCTGTGACATTCGAGCAGTACTTTCTCAACCGTAAAAATTGGCCCTTGGGTTTTCCTCTTTGTATGGGGATGGGGGGGGGGTGGTTATCCCACTTCAATAGTTTATTAGTGCTTGAAGGTTTATGGTAGATGAGTGTTCCTAGGGTCCCATTTCAATCTTTCTTGATCAGTACATACTGGAACGGCAACTGGTAATAATTGGTGTTGGTCTGCTCTTTTAAACAAAATGTACTTTTCAGGTTATATCCTCAGTACCCTCACTTATCTTCCCTTCTTTTGAGGACCACAGAGTCAGACTCTACTGGCCCTTCTCCCTTAAAGTGCCGGTTGTCTATCGCCCTCCGGGCCCCTCGTGTCCCCTCGCGTCAGTTTGTGGATGATTTTGCCACTTGGCTTCCAAACTTTCTATCCTATGACATCCCCACTCTCATCATGGGAGACTTTAACATCCCAAATGGTGATCCATTCTCCCCATCTGCAGCTCATCTTTTATCGCTAACTTCCTCCTTCGGCCTCTCACAGCTTACTAATTCTCCTACACATAAAAATGGAAATACTCTTGACTTGATCTTCACCCGGCTCTGTTTAATACATGACTTTACTAACGCTCCTCTTCCGCTCTCTGATCACAACCTTCTTTCATTCTCTGTCAAGAACTGTCACCCTGTTCAAGACACCCCCACTTTCCACACTTACAGAAATATACAATCCATTAACACCCAGAAATTTATTAAAAAGTTGCAATCATCATTGGCCCCAATCTCCTCCCTCTCATGTCCGACTCTGCACTGAAGCATTATAACGAAATATTGCTATGCGCCCTGGATGAAGCCGCACCTCATACACAGAGAACAACTCGGCGCAGATGAGGACAACCCTGGCACACGCTGTAAACACGTTTTCTCCAGCGGTGCTCCAGGTGCATAACGGCTGTGGAGAAAATCTAATCTGGCCGAAGATTTGATCCATTATATATTTATGCTTAAAACCTATAACTCCGCCCTTCACCTCTCCAAACAAACCTACTTTAACAACCTCATCATCTCACGGCCCAAAAAGCCAAAACACCTGTTTTACACTTTTCACTCTCTCCTCAATCAAACAGCACAAAGCCCGACCACTGACCTTAGCGCTAACGATCTGTCCAATTATTTCAAAGAAAAAATTGACCATATCAGACAGGAAATTTTCTCCCAATCCCCAAATGTTATGCATGCTCCTCCCTCCCACACTGCATCTTGCTCATTTTCTGACTTCGAACCAGTCATGAAAGAAGAAGAAGTGACAAGGCTCCTTTCTTCCTCTCGCTCTACCACCTGCACCAGTGACCCTATTCCCTCACATCTCCTTCAGTCCCTTTCTCCAGCTGTCACCACCACTCACCTAACTAAAATATTCAACCTCTACCTCTCATCTGGTATTTTTCCCTCCGTTTTTAAACACGCCAGCGTACATCCGTTACTTAAAAAAACATCCCTCGACCAGAACTGCACGGCCAGCTACAGACCTGTTTCCAATCTTCCTTTTATCTCTAAACTCCTGGAACTCCTGGTCCACTCCCGTCTAATCCGCTATCTCTCAGATAACTCCCTTCTTGACCCTTTACATTCTACTGAAACTGCACTCACTTAAGTCTCTAATGATCTCCTAACAGCCAAATCTATTAGTCACTGCTGATTCTCCTGGATCTCTCTGCAGCATTCGATACTGTGGATCTACCTCTCTGACAGCTCCTTCACTGAGTCTTTTTCTGGCTCCTCTTCCTCTCACCTTCCCCTTATTGTCGGGGTTCCTCAAAGATCAGTCCTAGGCACCCTTCTTTTCTCCTTATATACCGCTTCTATTGGAAAAACAATCAGCAGATTCGGTTTTCAGTACCATCTCTATGCTGATGACACCCAATTATACACCTCTTCTCCAGACATCACCCCTGCATTATTACAAAACACCAGTGATTGTCTTTCCGCCGTCTCTAACACTATGTCCTCCCTCTATCTAAAACTGAATCTGTCAAAAACTGAACTACTCGTATTTCCTCCCTCCACTAACCTACCTGTGCCCAATATTGCCACTTCAGTTTGTGGCTCCACCATTACTTCCCAGCAACATGCCCACTGTCTTGGGGTCATACTCGATTCAGGTCTTTCCTTCACTCCTCACATAAAATCACTCGCTCGCTCGTGTCATCTACACCTCAAAAACATCTCTAGAATCAGAAACTGTCTTACCTTTGACTCGGCAAAAACTCTTACTGTAGCTCTTATTCATTCTCGTCTAGACTATTGCAACTCTTTACTAATCGGTCTCCCTCTTTATAAACTTTCCCCTCTCCAATCCATCCTGATCGCAGCAGCCAGGATCATAATCTTCTCTAACCGATACACCGATGCCTCTTCCCTGTGCCAGTCACTGCACTGGTTGCCCATCCAATACAGAGTTCAATATAAACTTATCACTCTCACCCGGAAAGCGCTCCACGATTCAGCACCACTCTACATCTCCTCCCTCGTCTCAGTCTACCACCCTTCCCGTGCCCTCCATTCTGCCAATGACTTAAATCTAAAATCCTCCATAATCCGAGTCTCCCGCTCCAGTCTCCAAGATTTCTCACGTGCTGCACCAATTCTTTGGAATGCACTACCCAGGACAATTCAATTAATTCCTAATACAGTTTTAAGCATGCCATAAAAACCCATTTCTTTAGACTGGCCTATCACCTCAACACACTCATCTAACTGTCCCAGTTTGGCCCATATTAAAATTTTCTTCAAAATCATGCTCATACCATCCATGCACTGATTAGCCTCTGTCTGTACTGTACACATACTGGCTGGCGACCAGTTCGTGTAGTGTTATGTACTTACTCTATTTAGTATATTAAGGCTGTATTATAGAATATATGTACATTTTACCTTTGTGTCTCCCCTATTTCCTTATAGACTGTAAGCTTGCGACCCTCACTCATTTTAACATCTGAGTTATGCTTATTCTGTAGTCTGTATTGTCTGTATAAGTCCCCCCTAAAATTGTAAAGTGCTGTGGCGCTATAAAAATAAAAATTATTATTATTATAATTAAATTCAGATGTAAATCTAAGGCCCACTCTATTGATGTTGAGTTCCCCGACAAATTAAAAAGATTGTTCACTCGACCCAGACCAGATGATAAAAATGTACTCAATATATTTGTATCATACCCCAGTATATGGATGCCACCACTTATAATCATCTCAGAATATTGTGGTTTCCTCCCACCAGTCCAGGGATAAGTTAGCATATGAGGGGGCACAGGGGCTCCCCATCGCAATACCCCTGAGCTGGAGGAAGCACTGCCTGTCAATAAGAAAGTAGTTATAAGTAAGAGTGAATTTTAGAAGATCTTCCATGAAGTCATTATGTCTGCTACACTGTACTGATCTCGATTTAAAGAAACATCTTACTCCTCTGATACCATCCTCAGGCCGTATATTACTGTACAAAGCCTCGATATCTAGTAAGGCCGGCTGCTCCCCTACATGCATGTATACATGCTCGAGGGTATACATGGAGGGGAGCAGGCAAAGGGAAAACCAACTCTAGAGGGATTATTCCAACTGCAGGATCTCAGGCGGTACTGTGGGGGCATCATACATACTGCATAAGGGGCGTAATGGGGGCATAAGGGGCGTAATGGGGGCATTACACTGTGGGGGCATCATACATACTGCATAAAGGGATAATGGGAGCATTACACTGTGTGGGGGCATCATACATCCTGCATAAGGGGCATAATAGGGGCATTACACTGTGTGGGGGCATCAAACATCCTGCATAAGGGGCATTACACTGTGTGGGGCATCATACATCCTGTATAAGAGGCATAATGGGGGCATTACACTGTGGGGGCATCATACATCCTGCATAAGGGGCATAATGGGGGCATTACACTGTGTGGGGGCATCATACATCCTGCATAAGGGGCATAATGGGGGAATTACACTGTGGGGGGGCATCATACATCCTGCATAATGAGCATAATGGGGGCATTACACTGTGTGGGGCATCATACATCCTGCATAAGGGGCATAATGGGAGCATTACACTGTGGGGGGCATCATATATCCTGCATAAGGGGCATAATGGGGCATTACACTGTGTGGGGGCATCATACATCCTGCATAAGGGGCATAATGGGGGCATTACGCTGTGTGGGGCATCATACATCCTGCATAAGGGGCATAATGGGAGCATTACACTGTGGGGGGCATCATACATCCTGCATAAGGGGCATAATGGGGGCATTACACTGTGTGGGGGCATCATACATCCTGCATAAGGGGCATAATGGGGGCATTACACTGTGGGGGGCATCATACATCCTGCATGAGGGGCATAATGGGGGCATTGCACTGTGTGGGGGCATCATACATCCTGCATAAGGGGCATAATGGGGGCATTGCACTGTGTGGGGGCATCATACATCCTGCATAAGGGGCATAATGGGAGCATTACACTGTGTGGGGGCAACATACATCCTGCATAAGGGGCATAATGGGGGCATTGCACTGTGTGGGGGCATCATACATCCTGCATAAGGGGCATAATGGGAGCATTACACTGTGTGGGGGCATCATACATCCTGCATAAGGGGCATAATGGGGCATTACACTATGTGGGGGGCATCATACATCCTGCATAATGGGGGCATTACACTGTGTGGGAGCATCATACATCCTGCATGAGGGGCATAATGGGGGCATTACACTGTGGGGGGGTCATACATCCTGCATAAGGGGCATAATGGGGGCATCATACATACTGCATAAGGGGCATAATAGGGGCATTACACTGTGGGGGGGGGGTCATACATCCTGCATAAGGGGCATAATGGGGGCATCATACATCCTACATAAGGGGCATAATGGGGGCATTACACTGTGTGGGGGGCATCATACATCCTGCATAAGGGGCATAATGGGGGCATTACACTGTGTGGTGCATCATACATCCTGCATGAGGGGCATAATGGGGGCATTACACTGTGTGGGGGCATCATACATACTGCATGAGGGGCATAATGGGGGCATTACACTGTGGGGGGGATCATACATCCTGCATAAGGGGCATAATGGGGGCATTACACTGTGTGGGGGCATCATACATACTGCATAAGGGGCATAATAGGGGCATTACACTGTGGGGGGGATCATACATCCTGCATAAGGGGCATAATGGGGGCATTACACTGTGTGGGGGCATCAAACATACTGCATAAGGGGCATAATAGGGGCATTACACTGTGTGGGGGCATCATACATCCTACATAAGGGGCATAATGGGGGCATTACACTGTGTGGGGGCATCATACATCCTGCATAAGGGGCATAATGGGGGCATTACACTGTGTGGGGGCATCATACATCCTGCATAAGGGGCATAATGGGGGCATTACACTGTGTGGTGGGCATCATACATCCTGTATAAGGGGCATAATGGGAGCATTACACTGTGGGGGGCATCATACATCCTGCATAAGGGGCATAATGGGGGCATTACTGTTAGAACCTTGCTGTTAGGTTTTTTTTCCTTTGCTGGTCACATGACCTTGTTGGCCTATTTAGTCCTGCTCCGCCCTTCTGGCTTTGCTGGACTTCATTGTATATCTACTTTCTAGCTAGCCTGTGCTCTGTATCTAACTCTGTTAGTTTGCTTGGTCTACGGACCTCTATGTTCTATCTATTTTGTTTGTTCGTCTGTCTGCTACTATTTCTGTTAGGAGGTGTCCCATATTCCTCCCAGTCCTTAGTACTTGTAGGGATTCCCTCCCCACATCTATAGGTCTTCGTACAGACTAGATTAGGACTTTAGCAGGTCTGATCGCAGGATTAGGTTCCCTGTTACATCGTAGGGATTCAGCTGAGTCTCATAGTAGGGACAGATCTCCTCTCTTTCCTTAGCTTTGGTAGCAGAACATAACAGTAAGTCCAGCCAGCAAATTCTCTAAGGAAAGATTTTTCTGTTCCATCATGGTGTCGGTTCAGGATTTGGCTCATCGCCTGCAGGGACTCTCTCTGGAGGTGGCCGAGCTCCGTCAGCACGTGAGTAACTGTCCTGGAGCACATTTCTTGGAGCCTAAGGTATGTTTGCCGGATTTGTTTTTTGGTGAACACCGAGAATTTTTTTCATTTAAAAATGCTTGCTTATTGTATTTTCGTTTGAGACCTAAGTCCTCTGGGGATGAATCCCAGCGCGTAGGGTTCATAATGTCACTTTTGCGCAAAGAGCCTCAGGAGTGGGCCTTTTCTTTGCAACCTAGTGATACATGCTTCAGATCAGTGGATAGTTTTTTTTCTGCTTTGGGACTATTATATGATGATCCTGACCGTGTCGCATCAGCTGAGACTGAGTTGAGACGTTTAAAACAAGGATCGGGTAATGTGGAAAAATATTGTACACATTTTCGTCGTTGGTCCACTCAAACAGGGTGGAACGATTCTGCTCTGAAAAGTCTATTTCTTGCTGGGCTCAGTGAAAGGGTTAAAGACCTGCTAATTGCTTATCCTACACCTGAAGATTTGCAACAGGCTATGCAATTAGCTATACGGGTGGATAGAAGACTGCGTGCTAGGGTTAATGAGAGCAAATCCTCTGCTATGTCAGTTTCTGGTTATGATAATGTGTGTACTAACAGTGGTGAACCGATGGAGATTGGATCGGTGGCACCTCGCTCTCAAGAAAAAGACCGTCGTTTTTCGCAAGGCTTGTGTTTCTATTGCGGAAAATCTGGTCATTTGATTAAAGGCTGTGAGCTTCGTATGAAGAAAGAAAAAAAAATGGTCAGTCACGCCCGTATTGCCTGTTTAAATTCCAAGGGTATATTTTTAGCTGCTTCCACGATTGCTCAGGAAAAATTAATGGAATTTCGGGTGTTTGTTGATTGCGGGTCTACACTGAATGTAATTGATGGGGGATTCGTGGAAAAACTCAATTTAAAACCTGAACCTTTGTCATCCCCCATTGCTGTGGTTTCTGTGGATGGCTCCCCTTTGAAGAATATTACTCTCAAGGTCAGTGAATTTCCTCTCACTATTAATGGTGTTCACCATGAGAAATTGGATTTGGTAGTGTTGAATAACTTGCCTTCTCCAGTAATATTGGGTTTGCCCTGGTTAAAATTTCACAATCCTGTACTGGAGTGGTCTATCAGTGAAATTAAATCCTGGAGCCATAAATGTTATGACAAGTGTTGTAACGGGCGTATTGCAGCTTTGGATAGGGGAGAATTGCCTGTTCCTATTCAGGATTTTTGGAGAGTTTTTTCTGAGAAGGAATCGCAGGTTTTGCCTCCCCATAGAGACTATGATTGTTCTATTGAATTTGTCCCTGGAGCGACTCTTCCTAAGAGTCGTTTATTTAACCTTACTATTCCTGAGAGGAAGGCTTTGGAGGAATACATACAGACAAGCTTGGCCGCCGGTCACATTAGGCCCTCTAAGTCTCCTGTGGCGGTTGGATTTTTTTTTGTAAAAAAAAAGGACGGCGGTTTACGTCCTTGTCTGGATTTTCGTGAGATTAACAAAATTACGGTACGCAATCCTTACCCACTGCCATTGATTCCTGATCTGTTTAACCAGTTATTGGGGGCCAAGTGGTTCTCTAAAATTGACCTTAAGGGGGCATACAATCTGTTGCGCATGAAGGAGGGTGATGAATGGAAGACTGCTTTTAACACTCCTGTGGGTCATTTTGAGAATCTGGTTATGCCTTTTGGTCTTACTAATGCTCCTGCATTTTTTCAGAATCTGATTAATGACATCCTTAGACCTTTGATCGGTAAAAATGTGGTTGTGTATTTGGATGACATTTTGATTTATTCGCCAGATCTGGAGTCTCATTGGCGGAGCGTGCGTGAGGTATTACAGTTATTAATGGACAATTCGCTTTTTGCTAAGCTGGAGAAATGTGAGTTCGCTGTACAGAGAATTAGTTTTTTGGGCTACATTATCTCCAGCAAAGGTTTTGAGATGGATCCGGTTAAGGTTCAGGCTGTGCAGGAATGGCCTAGGCCTATTGGTTTGAAATCGATACAGAGGTTTTTGGGTTTCGCCAATTACTATAGAAAGTTCATAAAAAATTTTTCTAGTATTGTCAAACCTCTGACTGATCTCACCAGGAAAGGTGCTGATGCGGTTCAGTGGTCTTCTGAGGCCATTGAAGCTTTTGTGTATCTCAAGGAGAGGTTCACCTCTGCTCCCATCCTTATGCAGCCTGATGTTACTAGGCCGTTTTTGGTTGAGGTTGATGCTTCCTCTGTGGGGGTTGGCGCAGTATTGTCTCAGGATAACGGGGATGGATTACATCCCTGTGCCTTTTTTTCAAAAAATTTTTCGGAGACTGAATTGAATTACGATATTGGTAATCGGGAATTATTGGCTATTAAACTCGCATTTGAACACTGGCGCCACTTCTTGGAAGGTGCGGAATTTCCCGTTCAGGTTCTTACGGATCATAAAAATCTGATATATCTTGATGCTGCCAAGCGCCTGAATGCCCGTCAGGCTAGGTGGGCACTGTTTTTCTCGCGGTTTAATTTCTCCGTTACTTACATCCCTGGTACTAAGAATGTTAAGGCGGATGCCTTGTCTCGCAGTTTTTCTCCCATAGTCGGTGCTGAGAAAGAGGAAAACATTTTACAAGAAGGTGTTGTGATAGCTGCTTTAGACTCCGTTTTGGAAGATGAGATTCTTAAAGCTCAGGAGAATGCCCCATCTAACACTCCTCATGGGAGGTTGTTTGTGCCTGAGACCTTTAGGAGAGATTTGTTTGTTGAGTGTCACGAATCTCGGTTGGCAGGTCATCCCGGAATCTCTGAGACCAAGAGACTGGTGGGTCGCAGTATCTTGTGGCCTGGAAAGGTTTCGGACCCGAGGATAACTCTTGGGTGAGGTCAGATGATGTTTCCGCGTCCAGACTTATCAGAGCGTTTCACAGGAGATTTCCTGATAAGCCTGGTCCTAGGGGATCCGGAGGATCCTCTTAGAAGGGGGGGTACTGTTAGAACCTTGCTGTTAGGTTTTTTTTCCTTTGCTGGTCACATGACCTTGTTGGCCTATTTAGTCCTGCTCCGCCCTTCTGGCTTTGCTGGACTTCATTGTATATCTACTTTCTAGCTAGCCTGTGCTCTGTATCTAACTCTGTTAGTTTGCTTGGTCTACGGACCTCTATGTTCTATCTATTTTGTTTGTTCGTCTGTCTGCTACTATTTCTGTTAGGAGGTGTCCCATATTCCTCCCAGTCCTTAGTACTTGTAGGGATTCCCTCCCCACATCTATAGGTCTTCGTACAGACTAGATTAGGACTTTAGCAGGTCTGATCGCAGGATCAGGTTCCCTGTTACATCGTAGGGATTCAGCTGAGTCTCATAGTAGGGACAGATCTCCTCTCTTTCCTTAGCTTTGGTAGCAGAACATAACAATTACACTGTGTGGGGGCATCATACATCCTGCATAAGGGGCATAATGGGGGCATTACACTGTGTGGGGGGCATCATACATACTGCATGAGGGGCATAATAGGGGCATTACACTGTGGGGGGGGCATCATACATCCTGCATAAGGGGTATAATGGGGGCATTACACTGTGTGGGGGCATCATACATACTGTATAAGGAGCATAATGGGGGCATTACACTGTGTGGGGGCATCATACATCCTGCATAAGGGGCATAATGGGGGCATTACACTGTGTGGGGTCATCATACATCCTGCATAAGGGGCATAATGGGGGCATTACACTGTGTGGGGGCATCATACATCCTGCATAAGGGGCATAATGGGGGCATTACACTGTGTGGGGGGCATCATACATACTGCATGAGGGGCATAATGGGGGCATTACACTGTGGGGGGGCATCACACATCCTGCATAAGGGGCATAAAGGGGGCATTACACTGTGTGGGGGCATCATACATACTGTATAAGGAGCATAATGGGGGCATTACACTGTGTGGGGGCATCATACATCCTGCATAAGGGGCATAATGGGGGCATTACACTGTGTGGGGGCATCATACATCCTGCATAAGGGGCATAATGGGGGCATTACACTGTGTGGGGGCATCATACATCCAGCATAAGGGGCATAATGGGGGCATTACACTGTGGGGGGGGCATCATACATACTGCATGAGGGGCATAATGGGGGCATTACACTGTGGGGGGGCATCATACATCCTGCATAAGGGGCATAATGGGGGCATTACACTGTGTGGGGGCATCATACATACTGTATAAGGAGCATAATGGGGGCATTACACTGTGTGGGGGCATCATACATCCTGCATAAGGGGCATAATGGGGGCATTACACTGTGTGGGGGCATCATACATCCTGCATAAGGGGCATAATGGGGGCATTACACTGTGTGGGGGCATCATACATCCTGCATAAGGGGCATAATGGGGGCATTACACTGTGTGGGGGCATCATACATTCTGCATAAGGGGCATAATGGGGGCATTACACTATGTGGGGGCATCATACATACTGTATAAGGGGCATAATGGGGGCATTGCACTGTGTGGGGGCATCATACATTCTGCATAAGGGGCATAATGGGGGCATTACACTGTGTGGGGGCATCATACATCCTGCATAAGGGGCATAATGGGGGCATTACACTATGTGGGGGCATCATACATACTGTATAAGGGGCATAATGGGGGCATTACACTGTGTGGGGGCATCAAACACACTGCATAAGGGGCATAATGGGGGCATTACACTGTGTGGGGGCATCATACATCCTGCATATGGGGTATAATGGGGGCATTGCACTGTGTGGGGGCATCATACATCCTGCATAAGGGGCATTACACTGTGTGGGGGCATCATACATCCTGCATAAGGGGCATAATGGGGGCATTACACTGTGTGGGGGCATCATACATCCTGCATAAGGGGCATAATGGGGGCATTACACAGTGTGGGGGCATCATACATCCTGCATAAGGGGCATAATGGGGGCATTACACAGTGTGGGAGCATCATACATCCTACATAAGGGGCATAATGGGGGCATTACACTGTGGGGGGGGGGCATCATACATCCTGCATAAGGGACATAATGGGGGCATTACACTGTGTGGGGGCATCATACATACTGCATAAGAGGCATAATGGGGGCATTACACTGTGTGGGGGCATCATACATACTGCATAAGAGGCATAATGGGGGCATTACACTGTGTGGGGGCATCATACATACTGCATAAGAGGCATAATGGGGGCATTACACTGTGTGGGGGCATCATACATACTGCATAAGGGGCATAATGGGGGCATTACACAGTGTGGGAGCATCATACATCCTACATAAGGGGCATAATGGGGGCATTACACTGTGTGGGGGCATCATACATACTGCATAAGAGGCATAATGGGGGCATTACACTGTGTGGGGGCATCATACATACTGCATAAGAGGCATAATGGGGGCATTACACAGTGTGGGGGCATCATACATCCTGCATAAGGGGCATAATGGGGGCATTACACAGTGTGGGAGCATCATACATCCTACATAAGGGGCATAATGGGGGCATTACACTGTGGGGGGGCATCATACATCCTGCATAAGGGACATAATGGGGGCATTACACTGTGTGGGGGCATCATACATACTGCATAAGAGGCATAATGGGGGCATTACACTGTGTGGGGGCATCATACATCCTGCATAAGGGACATAATGGGGGCATTACACTGTGTGGGGGCATCATACATCCTGCATAAGGGGTATAATGGGGGCATTACACTGTGTGGGGGCATCATACATCCTGCATAAGGGGTATAATGGGGGCATTACACTGTGTGGGGGCATCATACATCCTGCATAAGGGGTATAATGGGGGCATTACACTGTGTGGGGGCATCTTACATCCTGCATAAGGGGCATAATGGGGGCATTACACTATGTGGGGGCATCTTACATCCTGCATAAGGGACATAATGGGGGCATTACACTGTGTCGGGGCATCATACATCCTGCATAAGGGGTATAATGGGGGCATTACACTGTGTGGGGGCATCGTACATCCTGCATAAGGGGCATAATGGGGGCATTACACTGTGGGGGCATCATACATCCTGCATAAGGGGCATAATGGGGGCATTACACTGTGTGGGGGCAACATACATCCTGCATAAGGGGCATAATGGGGGCATTACACTATGTGGGGGCATCATACATACTGTATAAGGGGCATAATGGGGGCATTACACTGTGTGGGGGCATCAAACACACTGCATAAGGGGCATAATGGGGGCATTACACTGTGTGGGGGCATCATACATCCTGCATATGGGGTATAATGGGGGCATTGCACTGTGTGGGGGCATCATACATCCTGCATAAGGGGCATTACACTGTGTGGGGGCATCATACATCCTGCATAAGGGGCATAATGGGGGCATTACACTGTGTGGGGGCATCATACATCCTGCATAAGGGGCATAATGGGGGCATTACACAGTGTGGGGGCATCATACATCCTGCATAAGGGGCATAATGGGGGCATTACACAGTGTGGGAGCATCATACATCCTACATAAGGGGCATAATGGGGGCATTACACTGTGGGGGGGGGGGCATCATACATCCTGCATAAGGGACATAATGGGGGCATTACACTGTGTGGGGGCATCATACATACTGCATAAGAGGCATAATGGGGGCATTACACTGTGTGGGGGCATCATACATACTGCATAAGAGGCATAATGGGGGCATTACACTGTGTGGGGGCATCATACATACTGCATAAGAGGCATAATGGGGGCATTACACTGTGTGGGGGCATCATACATACTGCATAAGGGGCATAATGGGGGCATTACACAGTGTGGGGGCATCATACATCCTGCATAAGGGGCATAATGGGGGCATTACACAGTGTGGGAGCATCATACATCCTACATAAGGGGCATAATGGGGGCATTACACTGTGGGGGGGGCATCATACATCCTGCATAAGGGACATAATGGGGGCATTACACTGTGTGGGGGCATCATACATACTGCATAAGAGGCATAATGGGGGCATTACACTGTGTGGGGGCATCATACATCCTGCATAAGGGACATAATGGGGGCATTACACTGTGTGGGGGCATCATACATCCTGCATAAGGGGTATAATGGGGGCATTACACTGTGTGGGGGCATCGTACATCCTGCATAAGGGGCATTACACTATGTGGGGGCATCTTACATCCTGCATAAGGGGTATAATGGGGGCATTACACTGTGTGGGGGCATCGTACATCCTGCATAAGGGGCATAATGGGGGCATTACACTGTGGGGGCATCATACATCCTGCATAAGGGGCATAATGGGGGCATTACACTGTGTGGGGGCAACATACATCCTGCATAAGGGGCATAATGGGGGCATTACACTGTGTGGGGGTCATCATACATCCTGTATAAGGGGCATAATGGGGGCATTACACTGTGGGGGTCCTGTACTCTGAGAACAATACGTGTCCTCCCTTCCTGTCTCCATAGTGGGGTCGTATGTATCTATTACAGGAAACAGAACAGAAACCTTATGATTCTTATAAAGGGGCAACACAAGACCCCCAGAGACCCTCAGTGCTGAAGGGATTAATGCCCCCTGCTCCAGTAATGGGGTCTCCACATACCTCCACGGTAGCGTCTAGATTGGAGTTGATCTCCTGAGGGGGAGGAGTGATTTCATTCTGTCATGACGTCACCGGAAGGGGCGGGGTCTTCTCAGTCCAGTGGACGCTCTTCCACCTGCAGCTGTAGCAGTGCACGTTGTGTCGGGACAGGAGGATGGTGATGAGGAGCTCGTGTTCTGCGTTGTGCTGTGAGGACTGAGGTGGGGGAACTGACCATGTGAATAAATGTTGTGGAGGCATAAAGGGGGCTGTGTGGCTGGTGTGAGGGGCATGGAGTATGTAGAGGGACATCCTGGGGGCTGTGTGGGTGGTGTGAGGGGCATGGAGTATGTAGAGGGACATCCAGGGGGCTGTGTGGCTGGTGTGAGGGGCATGTGGTGTGTAGAGGGACATCCAGGGGGCTGTGTGGCTGGTGTGAGGAGGCATGGGGTATGTAGAGGGACATCCAGGGGGCTGTGTGGCTGGTGTGAGGAGGCATGGGGTATGTAGAGGGACATCCAGGGGGCTGTGTGGCTGGTGTGAGGGGCATGTGGTGTGTAGAGGGACATCCAGGGGGCTGTGTGGCTGGTGTGAGGAGGCATGGGGTATGTAGAGGGACATCCAGGGGGCTGTGTGGCTGGTGTGAGGAGGCATGGGGTATGTAAAGGGACATCCAGGGGGCTGTAGGGCTGGTGTGAGTGGGCATGGGGTATATAGAGGGACATCCAGGGGGCTGTGTGGCTGGTGTGAGGGGGCATGGGGTATGTAGAGGGACATCCAGGGGGCTGTGTGGCTGGTGTGAGGGGGCATGGGGTATGTAGAGGGACATCCAGGGGGCTGTGTGGCTGGTGTGAGGGGGCATGGGGTATGTAGAGGGACATCCAGGGGGCTGTGTGGCTGGTGTGAGGGGGCATGGGGTGTGTAGAGGGACATCCAGGGGGCTGTGTGGCTGGTGTGACGAGGCATGGGGTGTGTACAGGAACATCCAGGGGGCTGTGTGGCTTGTGTGAGGGGCATGGGGTATGTAGAGGGACATCCAGGGGGCTGTCTGGCTGGTGTGAGGGGGCATGGGATATGTAGAGGGACGTCCAGGGGGCTGTGTGGCTTGTGTGAGGGGCATGGGGTATGTAGAGGGATATCCAGGGGGCTGTGTGGCTTGTGTGAGGGGCATGGGGTATGTAGAGGGACATCCAGGGGGCGATGAAGCTGGTGTGAGTAGGCATGGGATATGTAGAGGGACATCCAGGGGGCTGTGTGGCTGGTGTGAGTAGGCATGGGATATGTAGAGGGACATCCAGGGGGCTGTGTGGGTGGTGTGAGGAGGCATGGGGTTTGTAGAGGGGCATCCAGGGGGCTGTGTGGCTGGTGCGAGGAGGCATGGGGTATGTAGAGGAACATCCAGGGGGCTGTGTGGCTGGTGCGAGGAGGCATGGGGTATGTAGAGGAACATACAGGGGGCTGTGTGGCTGGTGTGAGGAGGCATGGGGTATGTAGAGGGGCATCCAGGGGGCTGTATGGCTGGTGTGAGGGGCATGGGGTATGTAGAGGGACATCCAGGGGGCTGGTGTGAGGAGACATGGGATGTGTAGAGGGACATCCAGGGGGCTGTGTGGGTGGTGTGAGTAGGCATGGGATGTGTAGAGGGACATCCAGGGGGCTGTGTGGGTGGTGTGAGGAGGCATGGGATATGTAGAGGGACATCCAGGGGGCTGTGTGGGTGGTGTGAGGAGGCATGGGATATGTAGAGGGACATCCAGGGGGCTGTGTGGGTGGTGTGAGGAGGCATGGGATATGTAGAGGGACATCCAGGGGGCTGTGTGGGTGGTGTGAGTAGGCATGGGATATGTAGAGGGACATCCAGGGGGCTGTGTGGGTGGTGTGAGTAGGCATGGGATATGTAGAGGGACATCCAGGGGGCTGTGTGGGTGGTGTGAGTAGGCATGGGATATGTAGAGGGACATCCAGGGGGCTGTGTGGGTGGTGTGAGGAGGCATGGGATATGTAGAGGGACAGCCAGGGGGCTGTGTGGCTGGTGGAGGGGGCATGGGGTATGTAGAGGGACATCCAGGGGGCTGGTGTGAGGAGGCATGGGATGTGTAGAGGGACATCCAGGGGGCTGGTGTGAGGAGGCATGGGATGTGTAGAGGGACATCCAGGGGGCTGTGTGGGTGGTGTGAGTAGGCATGGGATGTGTAGAGGGACATCCAGGGGGCTTTGTGGCTGATGTGAGGAGGCATGGGGTATGTAGAGGGACATCCAGGGGGCTGTGTGGGTGGTGTGAGGAGGCATGGGACATCCAGCGGGCTGTGTGGGTGGTGTGAGGAGGCATGGGATATGTAGAGGGACATCCAGGGGGCTGTGTGGGTGGTGTGAGGAGGCATGGGATATGTAGAGGGACATCCAGGGGGCTGTGTGGGTGGTGAGAGGAGGCATGGGATATGTAGAGGGACATCCAGGGGGCTGTGTGGCTGGTGGAGGGGGCATGGGGTATGTAGAGGGACATCCAGGGGGCTGGTGTGAGGTGGCATGGGATGTGTAGAGGGACATCCAGGGGGCTGGTGTGAGGTGGCATGGGATGTGTAGAGGGACATCCAGGGGGCTGTGTGGGTGGTGTGAGGTGGCATGGGATGTGTAGAGGGACATCCAGGGGGCTGTGTGGGTGGTGTGAGGAGGCATGGGATGTGTAGAGGGACATCCAGGGGGCTGTGTGGGTGGTGTGAGGAGGCATGGGATGTGTAGAGGGACATCCAGGGGGCTGTGTGGGTGGTGTGAGGAGGCATGGGATGTGTAGAGGGACATCCAGGGGGCTGTGTGGGTGGTGTGAGTAGGCATGGGGTATGTAGAGGGACATCCAGGGGGCTGTGTGGCTGATGTGAGGAGGCATGGGGTATGTAGAGGGACATCCAGGGGACTGTGTGGGTGGTGCGAGGAGGCATGGGACATCCAGGGGGCTGTGTGGGTGGTGTGAGGAGGCATGGAGTATGTAGAGGGACATCCAGGGGGCTGTCTGGCTGGTGTGAGGGGCATGGGGTATGTAGAGGGACATGCATGTGGTATGTAGAGGGGCATCCAGGGGGCTGTGTGGGTGGTGTGAGTAGGCAAGGGACATGTAGAGGGACATCCAGGGGGCTGGTGTGAGGAGGCATGGGATGTGTAGAGGGACATCAAAGGGGCTGTGTGGCTGGTGTGAGGGTTATGGGATATGTAGAGGGACATCCAAGGGGCTGTGTGGCTGGTGTGAGGGGCATGGGATATGTAGAGGGACATCCAGGGGGCTCTGTGGCTGGTGTGAGGAGGCATGGGATATGTAGAGGGACATCCAGGGGGCTCTGTGGCTGGTGTGAGGAGGCATGGGATATGTAGAGGGACATCCAGGGGGCTCTGTGGCTGGTGTGAGGAGGCATGGGGTATGTAGAGGAACATCCAGGGGGCTGTGTGGCTGGTGTGAGGAGGCATGGGGTATGTAGAGGAACATCCAGGGGGCTGTGTGGCTGGTGTGAGGAGGCATGGGGTATGTAGAGGGACATCCAGGGGGCTGTATGGCTGGTATAAGGAGGCATCAGGTATGTAGAGGGGCATCCAGGGGGCTGTATGGCTTGTGTGAGGGGCATGGGGTATGTAGAGGGACATCCAGGGGGCTGGTGTGAGGAGACATGGGATGTGTAGAGGGACATCCAGGGGGCTGTGTGGGTGGTGTGAGTAGGCATGGGATATGTAGAGGGACATCCAGGGGGCTGTGTGGGTGGTGTGAGGAGGCATGGGATATGTAGAGGGACATCCAGGGGGCTGTGTGGCTGGTGGAGGGGGCATGGGGTATGTAGAGGGACATCCAGGGGGCTGGTGTGAGGTGGCATGGGATGTGTAGAGGGACATGCAGGGGGCTGGTGTGAGGTGGCATGGGATGTGTAGAGGGACATCCAGGGGGGCTGTGTGGGTGGTGTGAGGTGGCATGGGATGTGTAGAGGGACATCCAGGGGGGCTGTGTGGGTGGTGTGAGGAGGCATGGGATGTGTAGAGGGACATCCAGGGGGCTGTGTGGGTGGTGTGAGTAGGCATGGGGTATGTAGAGGGACATCCAGGGGGCTGTGTGGCTGATGTGAGGAGGCATGGGGTATGTAGAGGGACATCCAGGGGGCTGTGTGGGTGGTGCGAGGAGGCATGGGACATCCAGGGGGCTGTGTGGGTGGTGTGAGGAGGCATGGAGTATGTAGAGGGACATCCAGGGGGCTGTCTGGCTGGTGTGAGGGGCATGGGGTATGTAGAGGGACATCCAGCGGGCTGTCTGGCTGGTGTGAGGGGCATGGGGTATGTAGAGGGACATCCAGGGGGCTGGTGTGAGGAGGCATGGGATGTGTAGAGGGACTTCCAGGGGCCTGTGTGGGTGGTGTGAGTAGGCATGGGATATGTAGAGGGACATCCAGGGGGCTGTGTGGGTGGTGTGAGGAGGCATGGGGTATGTATAGGGACATCCAGGGGGCTGTATGGCTGGTGCGAGGAGGCATGGGGTATGTAGAGGGACATCCAGGGGGCTGTGTGGCTGGTGTGAGGAGGCATGGGGTATGTAGAGGGACATCCAGGTGGCTGGTGTGAGGAGGCATGGGGTATGTAGAGGGGCATCCAGGGGGCTGTATGGCTGGTGTGAGGGGCATGGGGTATGTAGAGGGACATCCAGGGGGCTGTGTGGGTGGTGCGAGGAGGCATGGGGTATGTAGAGGGACATCCAGGGGGCTGCGTGGATGGTGTGAGGGGCATGGGGTATGTAGAATGGTATCCAGGGGGCTGCGTGGCTGGTGTGAGGGGGCATGGGATATGAGGATGGTGGCCGACACAACCTCTTTAAAGACAATAGCACGCCAGTTTAAAATCTGTCATGGAATAAATGTTTCAGGATTTCTTGTACGTGGTATTGATGTCATCCATCGTGGCATTAGGGGTGGAAATGTAAAAAAAACTTCTGGCTCAAAGGGAAACCAAATGGATAGTGGAACTGGGAACAATGACACCAAATGGCCTTAATGAGGCTCTGAGCTTCACCCATTTCTTTAATAGATATAATCTTTGTGGTATTTTTATACAATTGT
This sequence comes from Phyllobates terribilis, assembly GCF_046119375.1. NCBI lineage: Eukaryota > Metazoa > Chordata > Amphibia > Anura > Dendrobatidae > Phyllobates > Phyllobates terribilis. The sequence goes on from NW_027362772.1 coordinate 190,657, forward strand.
ATGTGTTGATTTTAATTTGTTTTCTTTGTCATTTGTAACTTTCTCCCTCCATAGTCTATATGCACCATCTATATGGATCACCTACATATGGTTAATCAATATGAGGATACTACGAGCAACAATTAAATTGGACTAAGAAAATTGATTTTTGTACTGACAGAATCGTGTTGCAATTATAGGAAAATGATACTGCTTACTCTAACACATTTTTGCATTATTAAGTAGTTGCGTTACTATACTTGTCTAAATGCGTTGCTGTGTTCTCTTTGGCGAGCGCGTGGGTGCTGTGCCTCCCCTTGCCTCTGCGTCATGCACGGCATCTGCATGGTGTCTGCACATGTTCGGGGGTCATGGCAACGTGTCCTGGTTCCCGGTGATGCGTGGTTCACCTTGATGGCCATGCGTGACGCATCTGGCTCGGGCGGTTCAGTGTGCATGCGCTGATGGTTCAGGAGATGATTGGTCCGTTGTGGTCACGTGACCGCAGGCCCTAAAGTATATTTAAACAGACATGGAAGGTCCTATTAAACAATCCCCCTGAGGAAGCCATAGGATATACCACGCGAAACACGCATTGGGGTCCATGTTTATTCTGGGTGCTGATCTAATATGGGTAAGAGTGCTATATAATTCTTTAGCATTTCTTCATAGGGCACTATAGGCCATATGGCACATGGTACATATCCATAGTGATGAAATATGCCATAATTTTGTACCAGTGCATAAATGCCTTGAATATTAGCACTTCTTGCACTTTGTCCCAGTAGATATTTAACATCTATTATTTTGTTGTAAATGTGTCACCCAGTTTGGTTGTCTGTGTGTCGTCCTTTTTAATCATGTATGTCTTTTCTGTATATTGTTTACAATAAAGTTTTTTGATTCTTTGCCATATACTCTGTATATGGTTCGTTTTTGCTATATAACAGCAGAAACAAGTCCGGGGGCGCCTCCTGCCAGAGAAAATATAGAAATAGTCCATGGATGAGTTCAATGGATCCAACAGATAAGGGACACAACACAATCCAACGTGGCAGCTTCTATCAATCCACACACGCCACGAGGGTCTGGCCGCAGCCTGAGACCCTCCAGCGTCGGGAGGCACCACGCAACTGACTGGGCCAAACATGAGTCTATTGTTCTGTCTACTGGGATCAGCCCTTGGATGGGGGAAGGGTTCACACCCTCTACATGCAACAAGAGATGGTGACCTAGGCCTGATTACATTACAGTCCATGAACACAGGCCGGGGGAGGGACACGCTGTTAGGCTGTGTGCCCACGATGCGTTTAAGCACCAGCAAAAACTCTGCAGGAATGCTTAAACGCATGGTAGAAGGCCTGCCATGTTCCCCAATGATAATCTGTGCTGTGCACATGCTGCGGAAATTTCCGCTGCGCATTATCATTGCGGAAAAATACACAGCATGTCAATTAATTTTGCAGACATGCAGCGTAATTGCTGTAATTGACTTGCATTGAAACGCATATTATCCGTGTCAGTATATTTGCACACATGGATAATATGCGTTTCTATGTGCGGATGGTACCCGGGTGTGGAGGACAGGAGACTCTCCTCTGGACCTGTGTACCATAGAACCTGTGAAAAAAAGAATAAATAAAAAATAAATATTATACTTACTTTCTGATGGCCCCCGCTCTCCTAGTCTTCACTTGCCCGCAGCGTGCTGTGGACTGAAGGACCTGCGCTGACGTCATTTAGTCATGTGACGGCAGGTCCTTCAGTGTACCGCGAGCTGGGGAAAAAAACGCAGCACTACCAATTATTTTGCGGAAGCGCTGCGTTTTTGCCGCCAGTGACTTGCATTAGAAGGCATGCATTCCGCTTCACTAGATAAGCACATGCGGAATACAAGCGTTCAATGTGCGGATGGTACGCAGGTCTAGAGGAGAGAAGACTCTCCTCCGGACCCGGGCACCATAGACACTGAAAAAAAGAATAAAATAAAAAATAAATGTTATTTACCTTCTGGCGGCCCCCGCTGCACTCGTCCTCCCATGCCGGCAGAACGCGATGGACTGAAGGACCTGCGCTGACTTCATAGTCATGTGACGGGTCACGCGACGCTGACGTCGGCAGGTCCTTCAGTGTACCGCGATCTGCCGGCAGCCAGAACGGAGCAAAGCAAGACACCGGGGGCCATCAGAGGGTAAGTATAGATTTATTTTTTACCATTCTTTTATGGTCACACTATATATGCTGTTTGCATGGATTTATATAGTGTGACCAAGTTGTCAAGCACTTTCCAAGTGATGCTAAAATTCCTTGGAAAGCGCTTGTCAACCCGCATGCGGAAATGCAAGTGAAGAACGCTTCACATCAGCATGTCCCTGGCAGGAAAACGGATGCAGAAATGCAAGTGAAGAACGCACTGTTAGTCATATTGGATAAAACAAGTTGCTGAGGTTAGGACCACCAGGGACCCCAATGTTACTTAGGAAAGACTATGTCCATGTTTAATAAAAAAAAATTCACTTATGCATAGCACAGATCTGTCCATCCATTCATGGATTCTGTATGGGGCTAATAAAAATAGGCCATCACAGCACTCGGCTGTCACTTATGTACATAAATGCATACAAAATATTAACTACTCGAGCTAAATTGCTGCATTGTCACCTTAAAAGAACTCTGCACCTGATTAATGTCTTGATGAGAGGGCGGGGGTGAAGGACGCAGCTCCTGATTCATTAAGAGACATATTCATCAGAAGCGTCTGATGGCTGGACAGCGCCTCCATGCTATGCCACTGACTGGAGTAGGATTTGTAGCGGCCACCGCTGCTCATGATGAAGTTGCCAAACAGCAGTCATCACAACCCTGCCCACTTACCGATAAAAATGCCATTAGAAAGCAAAAAGGTGCAACGTTTTTACATAGTCTTCAGTTGCATCCAAATTATACGATTGAGCATTTTATAACAGAATTCTGGAGTAAACACTATGATGAATAGGGTCCTATGGGATTTGTTCTGTTTGAGTTGATGCAGGTCTGTGCTATGACGTCAATTCAAGTTAAGAAACCCTTTTATCTACAGGTGCATCTCACTAAATTAGAATATCATCAAAAAGTTACTTTGTCAGTTCTTCAATACAAAAAGTGAAACTCATATATAGTCATTGCACACAGAGGGATCTATTATATAGAGTCATTACACACAGGGATCTATTATATAGAGTCATTACAGACGGATCTATTATATAGAGTCATTACACACAGAGGGATCTATTATATAGAGACATTACACAGTGATCTATTATATAGAGTCATTACACACAGGGATCTATTATATAGAGACATTACACACAGAGTGATCTATTATATAGAGTCATTACACACAGAGGGATCTATTATATAGAGTCATTACACGCAGAGGGATCTATTATATAGAGTCATTACACACAGCGATCTATTATATAGTCATTACACACAGAGGGATCTATTATATAGAGTCATTAGACACAGAGGGATCTATTATATAGAGTCATTACACACAGGGATCTATTATATAGAGTCATTACACACAGAGTGATCTATTATATAGAGTCATTACAGACAGAGGGATCTATTATATAGAGTCATTACAGACAGAGGGATCTATTATATAGAGTCATTACACACAGAGGGATCTATTATATAGAGTCATTACACACAGAGGGATCTATTATATAGAGACATTACACACAGAGGGATCTATTATATAGAGTCATTACACACAGAGGGATCTATTATATAGAGACATTACACACAGAGTGATCTATTATATAGAGTCATTACACACGGATCTATTATATAGAGTCATTACACGCAGAGGGATCTATTATATAGAGTCATTACACGCAGAGGGATCTATTATATAGAGTCATTACACACAGCGATCTATTATATAGAGTCATTACAAACAGAGGGATCTATTATATAGAGTCATTACACACAGAGGGATCTATTCTATAGAGTCATTACACTCAGAGGGATCTATTCTATAGAGTCATTACATGCAGAGGGATCTATTCTATCATCATTACACGCAGAGGGATCTATTCTATAGAGTCATTACACGCAGAGGGATCTATTCTATAGAGTCATTACACACAGAGGGATCTATTATATAGAGTCATTACACACAGAGGGATCTATTCTATAGAGTCATTACACACAGAGGGATCTATTTCAAGTGTTTATTTTTGTTAATGTTGATTATGGTTTACAGCCAATGAAAACACAACAGTCATTATCTCAGTAAATTAGAATACTTTTATAACAGCTTGAAAAATTATTTTAAAACCAAAATGTCCTACTGAAATGACTGTTCAGTAAATGCCCTCAGTACTTGGTCGGGCTCCTTGTGCATCAATTACTGCATCATTGCGGCAATGTGGCATTGAGGCGATCAGCCTGTGGCACTGCTGAGGGGTTATGGAAGCCCAGGTGGCTTTGATAGCAGCCTTCAGCTCAACTGCATTGTTGGGTCTGGTGTCTCTCATCTTCCTCTTGACAATACCCCATAGATTCTCTATAATAGATTATAATAAATAGATTCTCTATGGGGTTAAGGTCAGGCGAGTTTGCTGCCAACCAAGCACAGTGATACTGTTGTGTGTAAACCAGGTACTGGTACTTTTGGCCGTGTGGACAGAGGGAAGCATGAAGTGCTGTAAAATGTCCTGGTAGACGGCTGCACTGACTTTGGTCTTGATAAAACACAGTGGCCCTACACCAGCAGATGACATGGCTCCCCAAACCATCACTGATTGTGGAAACTTCACCCTAGACCTCCAGCAGCTTGGATTGTGGCCTCTCCACTCTTCTTCCAGACTCTGAGACCTTGTGGAGTGTGTCAGTGACTGCCTTCTGGACATCTGTCAAGTCAGCAGTCTTCCCCATGATTGTGGAGCCTACTGAAACAGACTAAGGGACCTTGTTAAATGCTTAGGAAGCCTTTGCAGGTGTATTTTGTTAATTATTCTAATTTACTGAGATAATGACTTTTGTGTTTTCATCGGCTATAAGCCATAATCATCAACATTAACAGAAATAAACACTTGAAATAGATCCCTCTGTCTGTAATGACTCTATATAATATATGAGTTTCACTTTTTGTATTGAAGAACTGAAATAAATTAACTTTTTGATGATATTCTAATTTAGTGAGATGCACCTGTATTATTAGAATTATCACACCAGTACACCTGTTTTCTCATTTGCAAGATTTAAGTAAACCTTGTATGATATCTTTTTCATTTGTGAATGTCCTTATACTTTCAAGCAGAACCTAGACACCCCACAATGCAATAACCCATCGATCACTACAAGCCCTTTGTTTTCCATGGATATCCATATTATGGACTGTGTATACTTTTCTTATGCCTGAACTGCGCACCCCTCGGTGAAGACTGAGTTTTTTTGGGGCATCTTATGGTGGTCTCAGGATATGAACACCCCCTGATCTGCTTGAAAATATAACTGAAATAAAGTGTTGAGAAAAAAATGTCAAATATCACGTTGACCCTTCAAGTCACTGTCTTGTAAATCTTTATCACTTCTCCACAGAATAGGTGATTGGTCTGAAATCACTCAGGGTGTAAAGAGACTCTGTCATCACAGAATAACTAATCAAACCAATCGCAGCCCCTCAGTATATCATGGCACCCTGTATTTTGATTGTCAGCTGTAGCTTCATAGACTCGAGTGGGGGTCTCAAACATTTGGCCACAGAGGCTGCTTGAGGTCCTCAAAAAATCCACTCCAATCTAATGTGGTAAATTATGAGGACTCTCTCGGCTGCGCTCTGTTACGTTTATCCCTGCGAGGCTCCGCCACTTTTTGAAAAGCTGAATTCCAGTCACCTCAGCACCAAACTGTACAGAATGGAGGCTGCAGAGAGATCCTCTAAAAATCCACTCCGATCTAGACAGCTCACTAGTGAATCAGCTAGAATGGAGTTGCTAAAATGAGGTCCTCAAAAAATCCACTCCAATACAATGTTGTAAATTATGAGGACTCTGTTGCTGCGCTGTGTTACGCTTTTCCCTGCGAGGTTCCGCTCTCTTTAAAAAAAAATTGATGTCAGTCACCTCATCACCAAACTGTACAGTTTGGAGGCTACAGGGAGGTCCACAAAAAAATCCACTCCGATCCAGACGGCTCAATGAAGAATCAGCTAGAATAGAGTTGCTAAAATGAGGTCCTCAAAAAATCCACTCCAATCCATTACTGTTAATTATGAGGACTCTGTCGCTGCGCTGTTACGTTTATCCTCGCGAGGCTCCGCCCACTCTCGAAAGACTCAATTCCAGTCACCTCAGCACCAAACTGTACAGTTTGGAAGCTACAGGGAGATCCTCAAAATACCCACTCCGATCTAGATGGCTCTCTAGTGAATCAGCTAGAATGGAGTTGCTAAAATGAGGTCCTCAAAAAATCCACTCCGATCTAGACAGCTCACTAGTGAATCAGCTAGAATGGAGTTGCTCAAATGAGGACCTCAAAAAATCCACTCCAATCTTATGTTGTAAATTATGAGGACTGTCGGCTGCACTCTGTTATGTTTTTCCCCACGAGGCTACACCTACTCTTTGAAAAACTAAATTCCAGTCACCTCAGCACCAAACTGTACACAGTGAAGGCTACAGGAAGATCCTCAAAAAATCCACTCCGATCTAGATGGCTCACTAGTGAATCAGCTAGAATGGAGTTGCTCAAATGAGGTCCTCAAAAAATCCACTCCAATACAATGTTGTAAATTATGAGGACTCTGTTGCTGCGCTCTGTTATGTTTCTCCCTGCGAAGCTCCTCTCACTATTTGAAAAACTCGATTCCAGTCACCTCAGCACAAAATTGTACAGTTTGGAGGCTACAGGGAGATCCTCAAAATACCCACTCCGATCTAGATGGCTCACTAGTGAATCAGCTAGAATGGAGTTACTAAAATGAGGTCCTCAAAAAATCCACTCCGATCTATACGGCTCACTAGTGAATCAGCTAGAATGGAGTTGCTCAAATGAGGTCCTCAAAAAATCCACTCCAATACAATGTTGTAAATTATGAGGACTCTGTTGCTGCGCTCTGTTATGTTTCTCCCTGCGAAGCTCCTCTCACTATTTGAAAAACTCGATTCCAGTCACCTCAGCACAAAACTGTACAGTTTGGAGGCTACAGGGAGATCCTCAAAGTACCCACTCCGATCTAGACGGCTCACTAGTGAATCAGCTAGAATGGAGTTGCTCAAATGAGGACCTCAAAAAATCCACTCCAATCCTATGTTGTAAATTATGAGGACTGTCGGCTGCACTCTGCTATGTTTTTACCCGCGAGGCTACACCTACTCTTTGAAAAACTAAATTCCAGTCACCTCAGCACCAAACTGTACAGAGTGAAGGCTACAGGAAGATCCTCAAAAAATCCACTCCGATCTAGAAGGCTCACTAGTGAATCAGCTAGAATGGAGTTGCTCAAATGAGGTCCTCAAAAATCCACTCCAATACAATGTTGTAAATTATGAGGACTCTGTTGCTGCACTCTGTTATTTTTCTCCCTGCGAAGCTCCTCTCACTCTTTGAAAAACACGATTCCAGTCACCTCAGCACCAAACTGTACAGTTTGGAGGCTACAGGGAGATCCTCAAAATACCCACTCCGATCTAGACGGCTCACTAGTGAATCAGCTAGAATGGAGTTGCTCAAATGAGGTCCTCAAAAAATCCACTCCAATACAATGTTGTCAATTATGAGGACTCTGTTGCTGCGCTCTGTTATGTTTCTCCCTGCGAAGCTCCTCTCACTATTTGAAAAACTCGATGCCAGTCACCTCAGCACCAAACTGTACAGAGTGAAGGCAACAGGAAGATCCTCAAAAAAATCCACTCCGATCTAGATGGCTCACTAGTGAATCAGCTAGAATGGAGTTGCTCAAATTAGGTCCTTAAAAAATCCACTCCAATACAATGTTGTAAATTATGAGGATTCTCTCAGCTGCGCTCTGTTATGTTTCTCCCTGCGAAGCTCCTCTCACTCTTTGAAAAACTCGATTCCAGTCACCTCAGCACCAAACTGTACAGTTTGGAGGCTACAGGGAGATCCTCAAAATACCCACTCCTATCTAGACGGCTCTCTAGTGAATCAGCTAGAATGGAGTTGCTCAAATGAGGTCCTCAAAAAATCCACTCCGATCTATACGGCTCACTAGTGAATCAGCTAGAATGGAGTTGCTCAAATGAGGTCCTCAAAATACCCACTCCGATCTAGACGGCTCACTAGTGAATCAGCTAGAATGGAGTTGCTCAAATGAGGTCCTCAAAAAATACACTCCAATACAATGTTGTCAATTATGAGGACTCTGTTGCTGCGCTCTGTTATGTTTCTCCCTGCGAAGCTCCTCTCACTATTTGAAAAACTCGATTCCAGTCACCTCAGCACCAAACTGTACAGAGTGAAGGCTACAAGAAGATCCTCAAAAAATCCAATCCGATCTAGATGGCTCACTAGTGAATCAGCTACAATGGAGTTGCTCAAATGAGGTCCTTAAAAAATCCACTCCAATACAATGTTGTAAATTATGAGGACTCTCTCAGCTGCGCTCTGTTATGTTTCTCCCTGCGAAGCTAATCTCACTCTTTGAAAAACGCTATTCCAGTCACCTCAGCACAAAACTGTACAGTTTGGAGGCTACAGGGAGATCCTCAAAATACCCACTCCGATCTAGACGGCTCTCTAGTGAATCAGCTAGAATGGAGTTGCTCAAATGAGGTCCTCAAAAAATCCACTCCGATCTATACGGCTCACTAGTGAATCAGCTAGAATGGAGTTGCTCAAATGAGGTCCTCAAAATACCCACTCCAATCTAGACGGCTCACTAGTGAATCAGCTAGAATGGAGTTGCTCAAATGAGGTCCTCAAAAAATCAACTCCGATCTAGACAGCTCACTGGTGAATCAGCTAGAATGGAGTTGATTGTTTGAGGACCAAAAATAATCAACTCCAAACTAGACGCAACCGAGCCGCCACCACATATATGGCTGTTGTGTGCGCACAGGACCTGTGATGAGGTCACAGGAGGGGAGGAGTCAGGGGTCACATGATCAGGGGCCTCAGTGGATGCAGGACGGTTGAGCCTAGAATGTATGGGCTGTAGTCAGGTCCTGGAAGGAGCCCATACATTCTGGAAGATAGCAGAATCTATGGGCTCCTGTCAGCCGGGCCGGCTCCAGGTTTCTCTGGGCCCCGGGCGAAAGAGTCTCAATGGGCCCCTATAACACATACCACGATTCATGATGCACAGATACCGCAGAGAAATATATATATATATATATATATATATATATAGTACAATGCAAAGATTTCACTTCTTACATTACATGAGTGATATCTATTGTAAATTCCACAATAGCTCAGAAACCGGCGAATCGCTCCACACAGAATACTGGCCCCCATAAAATGCTCCATACGGAATACTGGCCCCCATAAAATGCTCCATACGGAATACTTGCCCCCATATAAGGCTGCATACGGAATACTGGCCCCCATATAAGGCTGCATACGGAATACTGGCCCCCATATAAGGCTGCATACGGAATACTGGCCCCCATATAAGGCCCCATACGGAATACTGGCCCCCATATAAGGCCCCATACGGAATACTGGCCCCCATATAAGGCCCCATATGGAATACTGGCCCCCATATAAGGCCCCATATGGAATACTGGCCCCCATATAAGGCCCCATACGGAATACTGGCCCCCATATAAGGCTCCATACGGAATACTGGCCCCCATATAAGGCTCCATACGGAATACTGGCCCCCCATATAAGGCTCCATACGGAATACTGGCCCCCATATAAGGCTCCATATGGAATACTGGCCCCCATATAAGGCTCCATACGGAATACTGGCCCCCCATATAAGGCTCCATACGGAATACTGGCCCCCATATAAGGCTCCATACGGAATACTGGCCCCCATATAAGGCTCCATACGGAATACTGGCCCCCATATAATGCTCCATACAGGATACTGGTCTCCTTATAAAGCTCCATACAGGATACTGGCCCCCTTATAAAGCTCCATACAGGATACTGGCCCCCATATAACGCTCCATACAGGATACTGGTCATCTTATAACGCTCCATACAGGATACTGGCCCCCATGTAATGCCCCATGCAGGCTGTTACCCCCCACATAATGCCCCATACAGGCTGTCCCCCCCTTATAATGCTCCATGCAGGCTGTTACCCCCCACATAATGCCCCATACAGGCTGTCCCCCCCTTATAATGCTCCATGCAGGCTGTTCACCCCACATAAAGCACTATGCAGGCTGTCCCCCCCCCCTTATAATGCACCATGCAGGATGTACCCCCCCTCTTTATAATGCCCCATGCAGGATGTCACCCCCCCTCTCTTTATAATGCCCCATGCAAGATGTCACCCCCCCTCTCTTTATAATGCCCCATGCAGGATGTCACCCCCTCTCTTTATAATGCTCCATGCAGGATGTCACCCTCCTCTCTTTATAATACCCCATGCAGGATGTCACCCCCCTCTCTTTATAATGCCCCATGCAGGATGTCACCCCCCCTCTCTTTATAATGCCCCATGCAGGATGTCACCCCCCTCTCTTTATAATGCCCCATGCAGGATGTCACCTCCTTTCTTTATAATGCCCCATGCAGGATGTCACCCCCCTTTATAATGCCCAATGCAGGATGTCACCTCCTCTCTTTATAATGCCCCATGCAGGATGTCACCTCCCCCCCTTTATAATGCCCCATGCAGGATGTCACCCCCTCTCTTTATAATGCCCCATGCAAGATGTCACCCCCTCTCTTTATAATGCCCCATGCAGCATGTCACCCCCTCTCTTTATAATGCCCCATGCAGGATGTCACCCCCCTCTCTTTATAATGCCCCATGCAGGATGTCACCCCCCCTTTATAATGCCCAATGCAGGATGTCACCTCCTCTCTTTATAATGCCCCATGCAGGATGTCACCTCCCCCCCTTTATAATGCCCCATGCAGGATGTCACCCCCTCTCTTTATAATGCCCCATGCAAGATGTCACCCCCTCTCTTTATAATGCCCCATGCAGCATGTCACCCCCTCTCTTTATAATGCCCCATGCAGGATGTCACCCCCCTCTCTTTATAATGCCCCATGCAGGATGTCACCCCCCCTTTATAATGCCCCATGCAGGATGTCACCTCCTCTCTTTATAATGCCCCATGCAGGATGTCACCTCCCCCCCTTTATAATGCCCCATGCAGGATGTCACCCCCTCTCTTTATAATGCCCCATGCAAGATGTCACCCCCTCTCTTTATAATGCCCCATGCAGCATGTCACCCCCTATCTTTATAATGCCCCATGCAGGATGTCACCCCCCTCTCTTTATAATGCCCCATGCAGGATGTCACCCCCCTCTCTTTATAATGCCCCATGCAGGATGTCACTCCCCCTCTCTTTATAATGCCCCATGCAGGATGTCACCCCCCCTCTCTTTATAATACTCCATGCAGGATGTCACCTCCTCTCTTTATAATGCCCCATGCAGGATGTCACCCCCCCCTTTATAATGCCCCATGCAGGATGTCACCCCCCCCATATTATGCCCCATGCAGGATGTCACCCCTCCCATATTATGCCCCATGCCTCCAAACATTAAAAAAAAATCAAATACTCACCTCACTCCTCCTCACCTGCTGCAGCTGCTCGGGTCCGGACTCCAGCGTCGCCGGTATCTTCCCGCTCTGCGCTCCCTGTGATGGCTCAGGGGAGCGCGCGGTGGAAAGACATCACCGCACCCTCTGACCTGAGACGTCACAAGGAGTGCAGAGCAGGAAGACAGCGGATCTGCGGAGGCACGGGGAGAGGTAAGTATCCGGCTGCCGGGGCCCTGAGCAAGCGGGGGAGAAGGGCGGGCGCTGACACCGCTCTCCTCCGTCCATAGCCCAGCGCGGTGCGCGACCGCCAGTAGGCCCCTCTGCCTGCTCAGGGCCCCGGCACTTGCCCGGGTGCGCCGGGTGTTGATGCCGGCCCTGGAGCCATACATACCAGGATATGGAAATCTAACAGTAGCTGCTGCATTTCCCACCCTAGGCTTATACTCAAGTCAATAAATTTTCCCAGTTTTTTGTTGTAAAATTAGGGGTCTCGGCTTATATTCGGGTCACTGCGCACAGGCTGCATGTGACCCCTGGCTGCAGCTGGCTCTTGCTTCCACTTATGTCACGACTATTTGCGGCTGCAGCCAGGGAGTCGCCTGTTTCGCATTCCACAGTGAGTGATGGGCTGTGGGCGGGGTTATCCCCCATCCCGTCACACCCGGCATCCACAGCACGCGCATTCATTGACAAAGCGCGCGGTGGATGCTGGGTGTGACACGATGGGGGATAACCCCGCCCACAGCCCGTCATTCACCGTGGTACGCGGAACAGGAGACCCCTGGCTGCAGCTGCAAATAGTCGTGATGTAAACGGAAGCAAGAGCCGGCTGCAGCCGAGGGAATTACGTGCTGGCTGTGCGTGGTCAGCGATGTTGTCACAAGCAGTATTGACAACATGACGTAATTACAAAATTCATTAGGGGCCCCGGGGGGATACATTGGGGGGTTAATTTAAAGTAGTGCACAACCCATTTAAACACTGCTTCGCTGATTAGTCGCGCCTGGTCGGCCGCATACATATTCTAGAATACCCGATGCGTTGGAATCGGACCACCATCTAGTATATATATATATATATATATATATATATATATATATATATATATATACTAGCTATTGAACCCGTTCTTCGCCCGGGTGGCGAGCATTTTTATTGGTATATGGTCTCCCATGCTGGTATGTGCTGCCCTCCTCCTTGTATTTGTGCTGCCCCCATCCTGTCCCCACCATCCAATCCTGGTATGCGTGGTACCCCTCATCCCAAATCCTGGTATGCGTGGCACCCCTCACCCCAATACTGGTATGCGTGGCACCCCTCACCCCCAATCCTGGTATGCGTGGCACCCCTCACCCCCAATCCTGGTATACGTGGCACCCCTCACCCTCAATCCTGGTATACATGGCACCCCTCATCCTTATCCTGGTGTGTATGGTATCCCTCATCCTGGTATGCATGGCACCCTATCCCTCACTCCCAATCCCGGTATGCGTGGCACCCCTCACCCCCAATCCCGGTATGCGTGGCACCCCTCATCCCGGTATGCGTGGCACCCTTCACCCCCAATCCCGGTATGCGTGGCACCCCTCATCCTTATCCTGGTGTGTATGGTATCCCTCATCCTGGTATGCATGGTACCCCATCCCTCATCCCTATCCTGGTGTGTATGGTATCCCTCATCCTGGTATGCATGGCACCCCATCCCTCATTCCCAATTCCGGTATGCGTGGCACCCCTCACCCCCAATCCCAGTATGCGTGGCACACCTCACCCCTCATCCCGTTATGCTTGGCACCCCTCACCCCTCATCCCGGTATGCGTGGCACCCCTCATCCCTATCCTGGTATGTATGGCACCCCTCATCACTATCCTGGTGTGTATGGTATCCCTCATCCTGGTATGCATGGTACCCCATCCCTCATCCCGGTATGCATGGCACTCCATCCCTCATCCCCAATCCCGGCATGCGTGGCACCCCTCATCCCCAATCTCGGCATGCGTGGCACCCCTCATCCCCAATCTCGGCATGCGTGTCACCCCTCATCCCCAATCCCGGCATGCGTGGCACCCCTCATCCCCAATCCTTGTATGTGGGGCACCCCTCATACCCAATCCCAGTATGCGTGGCACACCTCATTCCCAATCCCGGTATGCGTGGCACACCTCATTCCCAATCCCGGTATGCGTGGCACCCCTCATTCCCAATCCCGGTATGCGTGGCACCCCTCATCCCCAATCCCTGTATGCGTGGCACCCCTCATCCCCAATCCCGGTATGTGTGGCACCAATCCTGGTATCTGTGGTACCCGTCACCCCCCAATCCTTGTATGTGTGGTACCCCTCACCCCCTAATCCTGGTATGCGTGGTACCCCTCACCCCCCAATCCTGGTATGCGTGGTACCCCTCACCTCCAGTCCTGGTATGTGTGGTACACCTCACCCCCAATCCTGGTATGTGTGGTACCCCTCACCCCCCAATTCTGGTATGTGTGATACCCCTCACCCCCCCCAATCCTGATATATGCATGGTCCCCTCACCCCACAATCCTGTTATGTGTGGCCCCCTCATCCCTTTCACATTGTACACACAAAAAAAAAATAAACAGTTATACTCACCTTTCTTCTCTGTACTCCAACGTTGCTGCGTCCTCTCTGCCGGAGGCCGGGGGAGGAGTGCGGCACCGGAGCACAGCGCTGTCCGGCGCCATTTTGCTGAAGACACATTGTAAATGTGTCTTCAGTAAAATGGTGCCGGGTAGCGCAATGCGCATGCGCCGGTCCGACGCCTTCACTCCACCCCCGGTCTCCAGCAAAGAGAGGCGCCGCGGCAACGCTCCTCCCGGTCAGGTAAGTATGTAAGTATGGCGCCGGAGATCGCGGTATGCGTTCAGTGTCTACGCATACCGCGATCTCCGGCGCCATATACTCCTCTTACCTGTAACGGCTGGATGCCTGCTTCTCTCTGGAGCCAGACTGCGCGTCACGCATGCGCAGTCTATCGAGGCTTCAGACAGAGACACGCATGCCGCCTTATATTATAGATATAGATATATATATATATAGTCGTGCTCAAAAGTTTACATAAAACGGCAGAATTTTTCCTTTCTTGGCCTTGTTTCAGAGAATATGAATGAGAACAAAAAAACTTTTTCTCCACTCATGGTTATTGGTTGGGTGAAGTCATTTATTGTCAAACTACTGTGTTTTCTCTTTTTAAATCTTAATGACAACCAAAAACATCCAAATGACCCTGATCAAAAGTTCACATACCCTGGTGATTTTGGACTGATAACATGCACAGAATTTGACACAAATTGGTTTGAATGGCTGCTAAAGGTAACATGCTCACCTGTGACCTGTTTGCTTGTAATCAGTGTGTGTGCATAAAAGCTGAGTGAGTTTCTGGCATCCAGACAGACTCTTGCATCTTTCATCCAGCCACTGACGTTTCTGGATTGTGAGTCATGGGGAAAGCGAAATAATTGTCGAGTGGAGAAGATTTTTTTTTGTTATCATTCATATTCTCTGAAACAAGGCCAAGAAAGGAACAATTCTGCCGAGGTATGTAAACTTTTGAGCAGAACAGTATATACAAACATATATATATACATACAGTGACAGGTAAAAGTTTGGACACCTCTGGTCAAAATTACTGTTATTGTGAACAGTTAAGCAAGCTGAAGGTGAAATTATCTCTAAAAGACCTAAATTTAAAGATGACGCATTTACTTTGAATTTTAGGCAAAAATATATATATACTGTTGTTTTTTACATTTTAAAAATTACAAAAATGAAAATGGGCCAATGCAAAAATTTGGGCATCCTTGGAAATTTGTGTGCTCAGATAACTTTGACCAAGGTTTCAGACCTTAATTAGCCCATTAGGTTTATGGCTTGTTCACTATCATCGTTAGGAAAGGCCAGGTGATGCAAATTTCCCAACTTTATAAAAACCCAGCCTCGTCTAACCTTGTGCTAAAAAAAAACAGCAGCCATGGGTTCTTCTAAGCAGCTGCCTAGCACTCTGAAAATGAAAATGGTGGAGGCCCACAAAGCCGGAAAAGGCTATGAGCAGATAGAAAAGCGTTTTTAAATTGCCCTTTCCCCAGTTCGAAATGTAATTAAGAAATGGTAGTTAACAGGAACTGTGGAGGTCAAGATAAGGTCTGGATGACCAAGCAAGATTTCAGTGAGAGCTGCTCATAGGATTGCTAGAGAGGCAAATCATAACCCCCACTTGACTGCATAAGATCTTCAGAGACACCTGCACAAATATGGCCTTCATGGAAGAGTCATCAGAATAAAACCTCTCCTGCATCCTCACCATAAAATTCAGTGTCAGAAGTATGCAAAAGAACAGCTAAACAAGCTTCATGCACTTTGGAACCGATGAGGTTAAAATAGAACTCTTTGGCCACAATGATCTAAGGTATGTGTGGAGGAAAAGGACACAGAATTTCAGGAAAAGAAAATCTCACCAACCATTAAGCATGGGGGTGGGTCAATCATGCTTTGGGGTTGTGTTGCAGCCAATGGCACGGGGAACATTTCACAGGTAGAGGGAAGAATGGATTCAATGAGATTTCAACAAATTCTTGATGCAAACATAACACCATCTGTAGAAAACCTGAATTTGAAAAGGGGATGGCTTATACAAATGGATAATGATCCTAAATACAAGTCAAAATCGGCAATACCTCAAAATGCGCAAGCTGAAGGTTTTACAATGGCCCTCACACTGCCCTGATCGGAACATCATTGAAAATCTGTGGCTAGACCTCAAAATAGCAGTGCATGCAAGACGACCAAGGAATCTCACAGAACTGTAAGAATTTTCCAAGGAAGAATGGATGAAAATCCCTCAAGCAAGAATTGAAAGATTCTTTTCTCGCTACAAAAAGCGTTTACAAGCTGTGATACGTTCAAAAGGGGGTGCTACTAGGTACTAACCATGCAGGGTGCCCAAACTTTTGCATCGACACATTTTCCTTTTTGAAATTTTTAAAATGTAAAAGATGAAAAAATATATATTTGTTTTTGCGCAACATACAAATTAAATGTGTCATCTTTAACTTTAGGCCTTTTAGAGATCATTTCATCTTCAACTTGCTTAACTGTTCACAATAACAGTAATTTTGACCAGGGGTGTATACATACAGGGTGGTCCAAAAGTAGGTGGCCAGAAAATAATAACATTTATTTTGATTTATATATAAAATTATATTTACTAACACAAGCATAACATTGACAATTACATTTTATTCTGAACAATAATACAAAAGCCCTTAAATTTTATCAACGCAGGTGCGGAAACTGTTTTCCATTACAATTTGCACAGCTTTGAAGTCGCCTCTTTCGCTTCGACAAACTTTTTTGCAGAAGTCTCTTTGGGTATTAATTTCTTGAAATGCATCTCTTATGTAATTTTTCAAATCACTGACACTTTTTGGTTTTCGACTATAAACTTTGTCCTTGACTACTCCCCAAAAGAAAAAATCCATTGGGGTCAAGTCTGGTGAACATGCCGGCCAATCAAGTGGGCCTCTTCAGCCAATCCATTTATTAGGAAATGTTTCATCAAGATACTCGCAGGCTACTCTTGAATAATGTGGAGGGGCCCCATCTTGTTGGAAATAACAAAGGTCATGTGAATTAGCCTGTTGCTGTAACTGGGGAACAACTTGATTCATTAGAATTTCAAGATACTTATCTCCTGTGACTGTTCCATCAAAAAATATTGGTCCTAAAACACCAAAACTTGAAATACCACCCCAAACATTGACACCAGGCTCATTTAGTTGTTGCTCTAATGTTAAAGCTGACTCGCCCCCTGGGCCGTGGGGCACCCGGAACCGGGCTTCTGTATGATGCTGGGGGTAGTAGTGGCAACCCGATCCCGTGGCTCAGGGTGGTCAGACCAAATACTGTGGCAGTCTATTAATAGATTTGTGAATGTCCGACTACGCCACCCGTGGATTGCGGTCAGAGATAACCGCCACTGCGAGGCAGACCACTGAGGCTGGTATTGGTGTGTAGCACAGGGGTAGGACAACTCCCCATGGGAAGAGTGTAGCCTCAGGGCAGTGTAGGTGGATGCTGGGGGTGATAATGCCGGCCGCGATAGTAAAAGTTCAGAGCCCGTTTCAAGCAGTCCTGGGTCTTTATTGTAGATGTTATTAATGACCCAACAGTAGTACCGGTTAGGAATGGGCCTGGGTATCTGAGAGCATTCTGGCGAGCCCCACTGGTCAGGGTGAGTGTGTAGGCCTACCATTCTCTCTATGCTCTTTCTGACTTTCCCCCTCTTCGTGGTGTAATAGCCCACGTCCCTGAGCTGGCCGTGTACTTCTCGCCTGTATGGCTTGCGACTCGGGCCTTGGGTACCTTTTTGCTTTCTCCTCGCTGTACTGGTCCCTCTGTGTGGCAGAGCCCCCAGGCTTCTTAGGCCAAGGGACCTGAAATCCCTCGAGGGTTGGTTCTCTGCTGCTGGGCTTGATAACCCGGGGCAGCCTTGGACCCCAATGTCCGGTTAGATTGGTTCTCTGCCAGGACCGGCTCTCATCGCCTCTGTCCCTGGCTTGTAGTTTCTCCTCTGCCTCACGAACTCCTCAGCTGCTGCTGACCTGTCCCTCTTCTCTGAGAACTCGTCTGGTCACTTCAGAAGTGGGTTCTGGCCTCCCTAACCCTGCCCCAGTTCCAGCTTTTATAGGGCAGCCAGCTCCCCCTACTGGCCTGGGACAGGAGGTGCTGCATGCTAATGGTCCCTAACCAGGGAACCTCCCTCCTGCTCTCAGACACAGACTTTAATATTTGTAGCATCCAGGCCTGGGGTGACATTCCCCCCTAGTAAAATTTAGTACTCCGGACTAAACACATTTTTAGGGAACACAAATACAGGGTATAAACAATAACATAACATATATAAAAGTACATTTTGTCCTTAAGGTCACGGCGCTTCCGTGACCGGGTGTCCATATCACCCAATAAGGTGAAGTTTTGGAACGGTGCGGGGACCTGTCTCCATAGACCCCAAGTTCCTGGCCTTGGGCGTGGCGACAAGGCTGAGCTACCTACTTTGGGCCACAAGGGGCCACGCCGGACATGTTTTTCTTCTGTGACCATCTTCGCAAGAGGGCACAAAGTGCAACTATCTACAAGACAGTTCCGGCCATTCAGTGTCCATGACCTGTCAGTCCATTGTACTAGGAAAAACTGGAAAAACATTATTAATAACCAGGTAACAAATATAAAACATTAACTATATACTTTGCATTTAGATTCTCCAGCGAGCTGGTATTTGACCCCTAGTGCTCCGGGTTGACCTGCGTAACCCACTGTCTGGTGGTGGTCTAACCTGGCTTTCCCCACTAGCATTTAGGGTACAGCTACTAGCTGGGTTTACAGGCAGCGCAGGCAGCTGTCTGCGGGTCCTTTGGTTTACCACAGGCATGGCAGGCTCACTGTCAGCAGAGGGTTGACTCTCCTGGGCTGCTGGCATGGGTTCTTCTGCCTCCGGGGCTGCTTGTTCTTTTGATTCTTCCCGCTCTCCTGTAGGTTCCTGCTGGGTAGGTTGAAGGAAGTGTAGGATGGGTACCACTATTGCGTCGTTTATCCGAGTCCAGGACCGGGGAAACTCTCCAAGAACTGTGCTGATCATTTCTTCCTTGTCCTCTGCGGGTTCAAGGTCATGTTGATCTTCTCCTGCACTCTGTAGTTGCTCGGGGCACCGTTTTAGGTGGTCTCTGGAGACGGTGCTAGTGGTTTCTCCTCCATCCTTGGTAATTACACATACCTTCGGGTTGTTGTGGTCGGACTGCAGTACTGTGTACGGGTCGCTCTCCCACTGGTCATCTAGCTTGTGAAGCCTTCTCTTCCACTTCAGGACCTGCTCTCCAGGTTCCAGAGGACCAGCAGGGGCGTGTTGGTTGAAGAGCCTCTCTTGCTTTTCTCTCGCTTGAGCCACACTCCTCTCCACACTCTCCTGTACCTTCTTGTACAGTAGCCGCCGTTCCGCATCCCAGTCTGCGTCTGGGGAGGTGTCCTCGGGTGTCAGGACTCCCATCTCCAGGTCCATAGGCAGCTTACCTGGTCTTGCTCGCATCAGGTAAGCCGGGGTGCAATTTGTAGCATTCACCGGGATATGGTTGTATAAGTCTATCAGGTCTGGCAGCTTCTCCGGCTACAGGCTGCGTTCTTCCAGGGGCAACGTCTTGAGGAGATCAATGACGATATTATTCATTTTCTCACACAGCCCGTTGGTTTGCGGGTGGTAAGGCGTTGTCCGAATCTTCTTACAGCCGTAGAGGTTGCAGAACTCCTGGAAGACTTCAGCCTCAAACGCTGGACCTTGATCTGTCAAGACCTGTTCCAGATACCCTTGTGGACGGCAGAAGTGTTGTTGGAAGACTCTGGCCGCTGTTTGGACTGTCAAGTCTTTAACAGGAACCACCACCAGGAACCGGGAATAGTGATACACTATTGTCAGGGCATAGACGTAGCCCGACCGGCTTGGAGCCAATTTCACATGGTCCAGAGCTACCAGCTCAAGAGGCTGCCTGGTGACGATGGGCCTCAAGGGTGTCTTCTGGCTGGTATGGTCCTTCCTTCTAAGGTTACATGGGCCGCAGTCCCTGCACCACTTCTCTATGGCCCCTCTCATACCGATCCAGAAGAACCGCTCTCTCAGTAGGAACTCCAGTTTCTTCCACCCGAAGTGTCCCGCTCTGTCATGGTAGGCCTCCAGGACCATTGCTGCATCTCGTCTTGGGACCACTACCTGCCAGGTCAGCTCGTGCGTCTGGTGGTTGACAAGCCTTCTGCACAGCTTACCCTCATAGAGGAATAGCCTGCTTTTCTCCTTCCATAACTGCTTGGCTTCCTCTGGAGCGTCCGGGCCAGGGCTAGCATCTGCCTCGGTTAACAGGTCTTTCACCAGGCGAACTGCAGGGTCACTATCTTGCGTTTCAGCCCAGCCGTGGTGGGGTAAGGGTTGAACATGACGGTGGTTAGGTCTTTGTCTCTTACCCGGTGAGAATACTGAGTGGCCCCATACCGGTGGAATGCACGGAGCTCTACTTCCTCCAGCTCTTCCGAGTCCTCTTCTCCTTCGGGTAGGTGGGGCATTCTTGATAGGGCGTCTGCGTTGGCGTTGGTTCTGCCTGCCCGGTATTTGATTGTGAAGTCATAATTTGATAGCCGGGCCATCCACCGCTGTTCTAGGGCACCTAGTCTTGCATTGTCCAGGTGTGTCAACGGGTTGTTGTCCGTGTACACAATGAACTTTGCGGAGGCCAGGTAATGTTTAAACCGTTCTGTGACGGCCCACACCACTGCCAAGAATTCTAGCTTGAAGGAGCTGTAATTCTCCGGGTTTCTTTCAGTGGGCCTCAGCTTCCGGCTGGCATACGCGATCACCCTTTCTCTGCCCTGTTGGTTCTGTGACAGTACGGCTCCCAGACCCACATTACTCGCATCTGTGTGGAGAATAAAAGGCTGGCCATAATCGGGGTAGGCACGGATCTCATCCCCCGTGAGGGCCATCTTCAACTGGCGGAAGGACTCCTCTTCCGGCTTGTCCCACTTGAAGGGTGGCTTGTGACTTCTGGATTTAGATTGCCCTATCAGGAGGTCCTGCATTGGAGCTGCCATCTTGGTGAACCCGGGGATGAACCTTCGGTAGTAGCCTACCAACCCGAGGAATTGCCTCACTTCTTTGATGTTAGAGGGGCTTGGCCAGCTCTTGATTACTGTAACCTTGTCGGGGTCGGGGGCTACTCCCTCTGCACTCACCACGTGTCCTAGGTACTGTACCTTCGGTTTCAACAGGTGACACTTTGAGGGTTTCACCTTCAGGCCAAAGCCTGCCAGGGCTTCAAACACCTCTGCCAGGTGTTTCAGATGGTCCTCGTAGGTCTTTGAATATACAATCACGTCGTCCAGGTAAAGTAGGACCGTCTCAAAGTTTCGGTGCCCTAGACAGCATTCCATCAGCCTCTGGAAGGTCCCGGGTGCATTGCAGAGCCCGAATGGCATACAGTTGAATTCACTTAATCCCATCGGGGTGGTGAAGGCGGTCTTCTCCTTGTCAGCCTCTGCCACAGGAACCTGCCAGTACCCGCTAGTAAGGTCCAAAGTAGAGAAGAAATTAGGTGATTTTAGGGCTGCTAAAGACTCCTCTATTCTAGGTAATGGGTATGCGTCTTTATGGGTTATACGATTGACTTGTCTATAGTCCACGCACATTCTCATGGTACCGTCTTTCTTTTTTACCAGAACCAAGGGGGCTGCCCAGGGGCTACAGCTGTCTCTAATGACCCCGGCTTCTTTCATTTCTCTCAGCATGCCCTTGGCGTTCTGATAGTGTGCGGGGGGTACAGGCCTGTATCTCTCCTCTATTGGTGGGTGGCTCCCCGTGGGGATGTGGTGTTCTACCCCTTTCACGCTGCCGAAGTCTAGCGGGTGCTTACTAAAGATTCTCTCGTACTCCTGAACCACCCGGTAGACTCCTTGTTTTTGGTTCAAGTGAGTGGAGTCAGCACCCACGTGGAGTTTCTGGCACCAGTCCTCCTTGGGTTTCTGGGAGCCATTACCCTCCGCCTGGGGAGATGGAGGCAAGGGTTCCACGGCCCTGACAGCATTGTGTTCAACAGTATACAATTTGGCTAGTGTAGCGTACCGGGGCAAGTGTACTTCCCTTTCCCCAATGTTTAAGATCCGGACGGGCACCCTTTCATGGCGGACATCAACCACCCTCCGGGCTGTCAAAATGGTGGGCCTGCTGTCTGAGTACACGGGTTCTACCATGGCTTGGTAGTCTCTCCCTCTTAACCCGATTGCAGTACGACACCAGATCATCATTTCACTTTTGGGAGGCATGGCAATGGGGAACGGGTCGCTCATCCTTACGCTACCGATCTCACCACCAGACAGTTCTACCTGTTGCCGTCTCATCAGGGCTCTTATCTCTTTCTGGAGGACCCTCTGTTGGCTGGAGCTAGCATTCTTCGCCACCTGCTGTAAAATTACAATTACTTCTGAAAGACAATTTTCAATCACGTTAGTACCCAAGGTTATTTTAGGGTGACTTTCTCGACGGTCAATGTCCACAATGATCACTCCCTGTGCCGGCAGTTCAACTTTACCAATCTTAATGGTCATCTCTCTGAACCCCACCTGCGGCACGGGCTGGCCATTGCTGGCGATGATGCTCAAGTCATTGTCTGGATAGCGGGTTATGTCAGTGTCACTCCAATACTGCTTAGAAAGTACATAGGGGATGGTAGTTACTTGTGACCCGGTATCCAGCAGTGCACTCATGGGGATACCGTCCAGCACTACGGGTAAAACTGGGCGTCTCCCCACGTACTTATCGCGCCAATTAGACGGGCCTGATGACCTTATGCCTGGGGGTTGGCACCCTGCCCCAGGTCGGACCCGTTTAAAGTACAGCACCTGGCTACGTGTCCCGACTGCCGGCAACGGCGTCAAATCGGCTGTCCATCCTCCGTGTAACGGTCGGTGGGCCTCCCTCTGAACGACGGGATCCTCCTCTGTCGACGCCACGGGACATCCTCCGGACTGGAAGCCAGCTTGATTGGTCCTGGCGGGTCCATCTGTAACGACTGTATGGTCCTGGTCAATGCAGCAACACTCCTTGTTAGTTCTTGGACCTGATGGTGCAGGTTTGCAGGCGGGGATGGGTTTAGGGCCTGCGCATCAGCCCCCACAAGGTCTGCGGGGTAGGGTGCTGCCCCCTGGTGGTAAGTGATGGCAGGACGCCGGGAAGCTACAGCGCCACCCGGTGCGGGTTCTCGGAGCACCCGGATGGCCCTATCTTTGAACTGTGCAAAAGTCAAATCGGGGTTCTGTAGGGCCATGAGGCGCAGCTTGGTTCTGTGGGCGCTGGACAGCAGACCTTCTATAAACTGGTCAGTCAACAATTTATCTGTATCCTGCACGCTGCCAGGGTCAGCTTGCTTGATTGCCCCCAAAGCTTCCTGTAAATTTAGGGCATAATCTCTGATGCTATCTTGAGCTCGCTGCTTACATCCATAGAACCGCATTTTGATTTCTGCTGAGGTACGGGTATCAAA
This sequence comes from Phyllobates terribilis, assembly GCF_046119375.1. NCBI lineage: Eukaryota > Metazoa > Chordata > Amphibia > Anura > Dendrobatidae > Phyllobates > Phyllobates terribilis. Next base: position 214,426 of record NW_027362772.1, read on the forward strand.
GGTGTCCCGTAGACGGGTCAGAACCCCCCTTACAGTCCTTTTCTCCTCAGCTGTCCAAGACTTTACCTCCCGCTGGGCCGCACCAGTTAACTGCCCTATCAGTATGCTTACTTTCTGTTCTTCTGTCAGGGGATAAACTTTGAACAGGCTATACAGCCTTTCTTTAAAGTCGCCCAAGGTATGCGACTCGCCGGCATACTGTGGCAGCCAGGCCGCTCCAGGAATATAGGGCATGGAAAACGGCATCACAGCTGCAGCGGCTACGCTGGTGGTAGAGGGTCCCTCCGCTTCCGACATCCTCCTCCCCCCTAGTTAACCGTGGCCTACCTTCCGGCGATCCTCTTCTGTAGGCCGCGGCTCCGCTCGCGATGCTCTGGGCGAGGACCTTATGTCGCACGGTGATGACGTCGGCGTCCACTGGATCTCCATTTTGGACCTTGCGCAGCCACAAACATGTTTCTGGATGCCACAAACATTAAAGGCTGTGTCTGAGAGCAGGAGGGAGGTTCTCTGGTCAGGGACCATTAGCATGCAGCACCTCCTGTCCCAGGCCAGTAGGGGGAGCAGGCTGCCCCTATAAAAGCTGGAACTGAGGGCAGGGTTAGGGAGACCAGGACCCACTTCTGAAGCATCCAGAAGGGTTCCAAGAAGAGAGGGACAGGTCAGCGGCAGCTGAGGAGTCCAGGAGGCTGAGGAGGAACAGAAAGCCAGGGACAGAGGCGACGAGAGCCGGTCCTGGCTGAGAGAGAACTGCACAACCGGACACTGGGGTCCGAGGCTGTCAGGGTTGCAAGCCCGGCAGCAGATCACCTACCTGTGAGGGATTTTAGGTCCCTTGGCCTGAGAAGCCTGGAGGATCCGCCACACAGAGGGACCGGTACAGCACAGAGAAGCAACAGGTACCTAAGGCCCGAGTCGCAAGCTATACAGGCGTAGTGCACGGTCAGCTCAGGTACGTGGGCTATCACACCACTAAAGTGGGAGATAGCCAGCAAGGGCAGAGAGAGTACGGTAGGCCTACCCACTCACCCTGACCAGTGGGGCTCGCCCGAATGTTCTCAGACACCCAGGCCCATTCCTACCCTGTACTCCTGTTGGGTCATAAGTGCCACCTACAATAAAGACCCTGGACTGTTTGAGGTAGACTCTGAACCTTTATTATTGCGGTCTGCACCATCACCCCCAGCATCCTATTACCTGCCCTGAGGCTACACTCTTCCCGTGGGGAGTTATTCTATCCTAGTGCTGCATACCAACATCAGCCTCAGCGATCTGCCTTGCCGCAGCGGTCATCCGTGACCGCAATCCACTACATTCAAAACCCTACAAATAGACTGCCACAACATTTGGTCTGACCACCCTGAGCCACGGGATCGGGTTGCCACTACTACCCCCATCATTGCACTGAAGTCCTGTTCCGAGTGCCCCACGGCGCAGGGGGCGAGTCATCAGCTTAGGGCGGGCCTTCAGGTCTCGCGCGGTTTTGATGTCCACGCCCCTCCTCTTCCCGCCCGGCGTCCCGAAGATGGCGCCCGATGGCGGGAAACGGCTTAGTTTGGCGGGAAATGGCCCCGAATGGCGGGAAACTTCACTCAGGTAAGTATAAAGTCTTTTTCAGGCACGCAATACCCGTTTGTGGCGGGTTGTTCACAATCCTGCCAACTACGCCAAAGCTGACTCGCCCCCTGGGCCGTGGGGCTTTCAGAACCGGGCTTTTGTACAATGGTGGGGGTAGTAGTGGCAACCCAATCCCGTGGCTCAGGGTGGTCAGACCAAATACTGTGGCAGTCTATTTATAGATTTGTGAATGTCCAACTACGCCACCCGTGGATTGCGGTCAGAGATAACCGCCGCTGCGAGGCATATCGCTGAGGCTGGTGTTGGTGTGCAGCACAGGGGTAGGACAACTCCCCACGGGAAGAGTGTAGCCTCAGGGCAGTGTAGGTGGATGCTGGGGGTGATAGTGCCGGCCGCGATAGTAAAAGTTCAGAGCCTGTTTCAAACAGTCCTGTGTCTTTATTGTAGATGTTATTAATGACCCAACAGTAGTACTGGTTAGGAATGGGCCTGGGTATCTGAGAGCATTCGGGCGAGCCCCACTGGTCAGGGTGAGTGTGTAGGCCTACCGTTCTCTCTATGCTCTTTCTGACTATCCCCCTCTTCGTGGTGTAATAGCCCACGTCCCTGAGCTGGCGGTGTACTTCTCACCTGTATGGCTTGCGACTCGGGCCTTGGGTACCTTTTTGCTTTCTCCTCGCTGTACTGGTCCCTCTGTGTGGCGGAGCCTCCAGGCTTCTTAGGCCAAGGGACCTGAAATCCCTCGCGGGTTGGTTCTCTGCTGCTGGGCTTGATAACCCGGGGCAGCCTCGGACCCCAATTTCCGGTAAGATTGGTTCTCTGCCAGGACCGGCTCTTGTCGCCTCTGTCCCTGGCTTGCAGTTTCTCCTCTGCCTCACGGACTCCTCAGCTGCGGCTGACCTGTCCCTCTTCTCTGAGAACCCTTCTGGTCACTTCAGAAGTGGGTTCTGGTCTCCCTAACCCTGCCCCAGTTCCAGCTTTTATAGGGCAGCCAGCTTCCCCTACTGGCCTGGGACAGGAGGTGCTGCATGCTAATGGTCCCTAACCAGGGAACCTCCCTCCTGCTCTCAGACACTGCCTTTAATATTTGTGGCATCCAGGCCTGGGGTGACACAAATGCATGTTCTCATTATACCAGTAAATACAATTATGTCTGTTAATATGGCCGGATAATGGGAAAGAAGCTTCATCACTCCACATAATGTTATCTAAAATTACTGGATTTTCTTCAGTTTCGTTAAGCATAATCTCACTAAATTGCAGCCGCCTGTCTGGATCATCCTCCAATAAACCATGAATTAGACGTGGACGATCAGCTTTCCACCCAATAGATTTCAGGATTCGCATGATAGAAGCTCGTAAAATTCCCAATTCCAGAGAGGCTCTTCTGGACTTTTTTGGACTCTGAACAAATGTTTCAGCAACAAGTAGTTTATTATCTTCTGTACAGACTGTTTTGGGTCGAGCAGTTTTTGGAGCATTAAGGATTGAGCCAGTGGCATTGAATTTGTCACGAATGCGGTAAATGGTTTGTCTCTTTGGGGCTTGAGTACCAAATGTTTCAACCCAATTTGCTCTAACGGTTTCAGCATTTTGAGATTTCCAATACTCTGTTAAAATCCATTTTCTTTGATCTGTATGTAAATTATTTGCCATTATGTGTTATCTGAATTATCTGAAAAGAAAACAGATTTGGGGGAGATCTATCTGTGAAAACTAGATCTGTGAAACTGGCTCAGTTGCCCTTAGCAACCAATCAGATTCCACCTTTCATTTTCCAAAGAGTCTGTAAGGAATGAAAAGTGGAATCTGATTGGTTGCTAAGGGCAACTGAGCCAGTTTCACTTTACACCATGTTTGATAAATCTCCCCCTTCATAAACTTATTACACTTTCTGTCCACCTACTTTCGGACCACCCTGTATATACATACACAATGTCCGGCCCATTTTTTTGAGTTTTGTTTGAAATTATGACCAATTTGCCCTTTTTTCTCTGTTTTTTTGTGTTGTTCCAATACACTCAAAGGAAGTAAACGTGTGTATAATAAAACATGTGTAATTGCAATAATTTTCTGGGAGAAATACTTCATTTTCTGGAACAATTTCAAGGGTACCAACACTTTCAAGCATGACTGTATACAGTATGTGTTTTTATATACAGCATGTTTGTATTTACAGTGTGAGTGTGTACAGGTGCATCTCACTAAATTAGAATATCATCAAAAAGTTAAGTTATATCAGTTCTTCAATACAAAAAGTGACACTCATATATTATATAGAGTCATTACACACAGTGATCTATTTCACGTGTTTATTTCTGTTGATGATTATGGCTTAAAGCCAATGGAAACACAAAAGTCATTATCTCAGTAAATTAGAATACTTTATAACAACAGCTTGAAAGATGATTTTACAATCCGAAATGTCCTCCTGAAATGTATGTTCAGTAAATGCCCTCAATACTTGGTCGGGGCTCCTTTTGCATCAATTACTGCATCAATGCGGCAATGTGGCATGGAGGCGATCAGCCTGTGGCACTGCTGAGGTGTTATGGAAGCCCAGGTGGCTTTGATAGAAGCCTTCAGCTCGTCTGCATTGTTGTGTCTGGGGTCTCTCATCTTCCTCTTGACAATACCCCATAGATTCTCTATAATAGATTCTCTATGGGGTTAAGGTCAGGCGAGTTTGCTGCCAATCAAGCACAGTGATACTGTTGTGTGTAAACCAGGTATTGGTACTTTAGGCAGTGTGGACAGGTGCCAAGTCCTGCTGGAGAATGACATTTCCATCTCCAAAAAAAGAGGGAAGCATGAAGTGCTGTAAAATGTCCTGGTAGATGGCTGCACTGACACAGTGGACCTACACCAGCAGATGACATGGCTCCCCAAACCATCACTGATTGTGGAAACTTCACAGTAGACCTCAAGCAGCTTGGATTGTGGCCTCTCCACTCTTCCTCCAGACTCTGGGACCTTGTGGAGTGTGTCAAACTAAGGGACCTTTTTAAATGCTTAGGAAGCCTTTGCAGGTGTTTTTAGTTAATTATTCTAATTTACTGAGATAATGACTTTTGTGTTTTCATTGGCGGTAAACCATAGTCATCAACATTAACAGAAATAAACACTTGAAATAGATCACTCTGTGTGTAATGACTCTATATAATAGATCCCTCTGTGTGTAATGACTCTATATAATATATGAGTTTCACTTTTTGTATTGAAGAACTGAAATAAATTCACTTTTTGATGATATTCTAATTTAGTGAGATGCACCTGTATGTGAATACAGTGTGTATATTTACAGTATGTTTGCAGGGCTGCCATCAGGACTTTCAGGGCCCCATACTGACAACATTTTTGGGCCCCTTGATACTCCGCCCAGACTCCACCCCAGCTCCGCCTCCATCTCTCACATCTTTCATAGTGCCACAGCCCACTTCTGCACCACGTCCTTCCCAATCCCACATTAACAGTTCTCATGGAACACCATATTAGATACATTGTTTTTTTGTTTTGGCCAAAAGATTTTTTAAGCCTGCCACCACGACAAGGTAGACTCTTTTGGCAGGGCCCTACTCTACTCTAACATTAAAAATTTGTTAAAATATCCAATACTCTTTTTAGGTATATTTGTATTTATTTTTCTTTAAGGGAATGTGTCACATACATTTTTTAAACTAATTGAAACCAGATTGTGATAATGTTTTTATAATCTGTATTTCTGATTTCAGGGTATTGTATTCTGTTTCCTGTACATTTATGGAAGGTGCTCTCTTGCCTGTTTGGAGATATGGACATTGGACATATGTCACAAGATACTGTATTATAGAGGACTCTATTTCCTTGAGAGAGCTTTCTATACATGTTCTCATGTTTAGTGACATGCAGATGTTATTGTGCAGGAAGGGGGGAGAGGTGAGCTGTGACACTACCTACTGTGAATGGTGGATTATGTTATCTCTCATTGTAATCCTGCTTGTTATGATAATGAGCTGACTGCTGAAAAGGGATCTCTTCTGGACTTGTTAGTCTATTAGAAAAGCGGTTTCCGGTTATTTATTATTTATGATATAAGGGGTGACAAACTTTAAAGTCAATTATTCCAAGGCTTTAAACTATGATTAAAAGGATTGGCCATTTTCTGCTTATTGTTGACCAATGTGTTTGAGAAGAAGGTAAGGCACTTACTAATATGGCCTTTCTTGAATTTCAGCACTAAATATCAAATATGGGAAACACAAATCTCAGCTCTGCTGAGTTTCTGCACTGAAAGCCTTTTAATCATCTACAAACACATTGGTTAACAATAACCAGAGAGTGGTCAATGCCCTCAACATAAAAACTTCCCTAACACATTCCCAGTAAACATTTCACTAACTAAATGTATTTTTCATAAGAGTCATTTAGTTAAATCCTTTGGCCAATTAAACATCATAAAAATGAAGGCATTGGCTCTTCTATCATCTCTATAAAACCAGTGGAGGGAGTGTAAAGTGCTGTAGTGCTGTAGTCGTGACCGAGCTGCAGTCCCTTTGGCACTTTACACACAAGGGGCGTCCCAGTCCCAGAGTGCTATAAAGTGTGGGGGGCATCACACCCACTTGTGGGCCGTAGGCCTCCGCTGCCTCCAGGCTTCCGTCCTCAGGAGCCGCCGTACACAATGCATGGAACAACATTCAAACAGTCAAACTTTCACTAACAAGTACAAGTTCATCATGTGGGTACAAGTGGGATCGGGCCCAGCAATGCAGACTTCCTTCCTCCTGAGCACAACTCCTCTTCTCTTCTGCCACACGTTCATTCTGGACTCCCCCCAAGTCTGCTGACTCCATCAGCCCCAGGGATTCATTGTCCACTCCAGCAGTGCCCCCGGGACCTGCCACCTGCTCCTCATGTAACTCCATGTCGCAATGTCAGAAGACCAGCCCGCTCCATGGTACCTGGCCTGAGCCATAGGCTCCAGGTGCTGTTGGAATGTCCATCACGGATCTCCATTTGGCCTCCCACTGTACAGAACATTTGGCCCATGCTGCCCCAACAACCCACCACCCCACCTGAACTTGAATTCCCTTCTACCCTTCACTGGCTGACACTGAATCCCCTCTAACCAGGAAGTGCCCCCCCTTCTAATCAGCACTAGTGCCCTCCCACTGGGCTAAACCTAACCTTAACCATTTCCTATCTCACATGCTAATCTATTATCCTTATGCTATATTCTATGCTATGCTAAACCACAATATTGCAATATGTAGTAAAAATCACACCACAGGCTGATCTTCAATGGAGCGCCGTCAGAACAGGCTCCAGGGCCTTCAACAGGCCAGCGGCAGCCATGACAAACCATCGGCACCCTGCATTACTGGAGGAAGGGGCAAGGTGTGCCCCCCAGACTGCGCTTTAAAAATGAGATTGACAGCAGCATTTAAGGGATTAACAGCAGCGAGTGGAGCTTAGCTCTGCCTGCTGCTGTTACAGTCAGATGCTGGCTGTATTAGGCCACGTACACACACTGAGTATTTGGTGAGTTTTTTACCTCAGTATTTGTAAGCCAAAACCAGGAGTGGGTGATAAATCTAGAGGTGGTGACATGGTCCTATTATACTTTTCCTCTGATTGTTCCACTCCTGGTTTTGGCTTACATATACTGATGTAAAGAACTCACCAAATACTCAACGTGTGCCCGTGACATAGGGGTATGTGCATGTGCAGTCTTTTATACATCGGCGTATCCACTTATTTTTTTTCTATAGAAAGACGCTTCTGGAAAACCCTGGCTGTGTGGGTAGATGAAATAGTGGAAGCTTAAGATTGGATCGGTCATTTCTTTTAGTTGCTTTCGAAGCCTGAAGTGCTTAACAGAAGAGACAAGAAATGAAATATATGCACAGCAAGTCGTTTTGACATTACTGTGCATATATTCATTCTTTTTTATGTTTTTTAAGTGTTTTTTTCAGGTGGGTTCATGGCAGAATATGCCTGAAAATGAGGCGGTGTGCACATACCCTAACAGTCAACATCTCTGGGAAATGATGCAGACTACTACTATTGGAGGTTAGAGGAAAAGGAGTCACTGGTTACAAATGCCTATAACAGGTATTTTTGTACTTCCATTTACCCACAGTGCATCTGCAGTAGTGATGGACAGTCTGGCTCTTTTTGGCGATCTGTCTCTCCTGGCTCTGCTCACCAAAAACAGCCAGCTCTTTTGGATCCTAAACCGACCCCTATTAAATATGTGTTTACAATAGGTGAACACATATTTAAGATGATGTTAATGAGGTTGAAACTCTGCCTACTTGCAGTTGACCAATTAAATTGATGAGTGGGCAGAATTTGGTCTGGGTGGGAGTTACATCCCCTGAACACTGGAATTTAACACCCAGTTAGAGCCATTCAGAGAATATAGTGGCCCTCACTGGGGCGCTGACCCCCATCATTCACAGCAGGAAGCCGTCAGTTTGTTTCAGGTCGTTTGTGAACGACCCATCACTAATCTGCGGGCTCCTTCATCTTTCAGCATCCATCTTCATTCTTCCCAAAGTCGGGGGGCGGGGTGTGTGTGTTATCCAGTATGGTGGTATTAGTGGTATTATACACCTATGATCTAGGGCGGTGTCTGTCTCACACTATATTCCTTATAGCTCATGTCATTACTTTCTTGAATATGAGGAATTCCAAAGACATGTACATGGACATGCAATAGCAATAGAAAAAAAAATCCGGCCTCCTTCCACCCCTTAATAGCCGGCCATCTCACACCTTATTTCCCCGTCACCCAGGACAGCTCAATGAGTTATGGAGGAGGGGGAAAAGGGTAATTATAGTCACCGGTAAATATAATTATTTTACATAGCAAAGCAATATAGCTTTAAATGCTATGATTTAAAAAAAAAAAAAAAAAAAAAAACTGGCCTCCTTCCACCCCTTAATAGCCAGCCATCTCACACCTTATTTTCCCGTCACCCAGAACAGCTCAATGAGTTGTTATGGAGGAGGGGGAAAATTATAACTATAGTCATCGGTAGTCACCGGTAAATATAATTATTTTACATAGCAAAGCAATATAGCTTTAAATGCTGTGATTTTAAAAAAAAAAACTGGCCTCCTTCCACCCCTTAGTAGCCAGCCATCTCACACCTTATTTCCCCGTCACCCAGGACAGCTCAATGAGTTGTTATGGAGGAGGGGGAAAAGTATAACTATAGTCATCGGTAGTCACCGGTAAATATAATTATTTTACATAGCAAAGCAATATAGCTTTAAATGCTATGATTTAAAAAAAAAAAAAAAAAACTGGCCTCCTTCCACCCCTTAATAGCCGGCCATCTCACACCTTATTTCCCCGTCACCTAGAACAGCTCAATGAGTTGTTATGGAGGAGGGAGAAAAGGGTAATTATAGTCACCGGTAAATATAATTATTTTACATAGCAAAGCAATATAGCTTTAAATGCTATGATTTAAAAAAAACAAAAAAAAAACTGGCCTCCTTCCACCCCTTAATAGCCAGCCATCTCACACCTTATTTCCCCGTCACCCAGAACAGCTCAATGAGTTGTTATGGAGGAGGGGGAAAAGTATAACTATAGTCATCGGTAGTCACCGGTAAATATAATTATTTTACATAGCAAAGCAATATAGCTTTAAATGCTATGATTTAAAAAAAAAAAATCCGGCCTCCTTCCACCCCTTAATAGCCGGCCATCTCACACCTTATTCCTCACAGCCCGTGTCATTGCTGTCACGAATATGAGGAATGTAAATTACCGGTATATTTAAAAATTGTCATAGGCATTAAAAAAAAAAAAAGTCCGGCCTCCTTCCACCCCTTAATAGCCGGCCTGTCTCGCACCTTTTATTTCCTCTCAGCTCAGGACAGCACCATAATCTGCTGCTATGATGGGTGAGAGGAAATGCAGTCACCGGTTATAAATGCCTATGACTGAGGTGAAGTGCAGGTGTTATTGCACTTCTACTTACCAAGCATCTCTTGGCTCCTCCATCTTGCTGGTTGCATCTTCGCTCCTCCCGAGGTTAAGTGCCTGATGGATATTGGAGACATCTTCTTACTCCACGTCGCCCTGTAGCCAGTGCCAATCCTGGGATCCATACTTCAATCTTCCTATATTCTGATGATCTTCATTTCCTTCTGTTCTTCTTCCAGGGACTCAAGAGGGCACTATCTCTGATGACACGTGAGTCTTCAAGGGTTTTCTAGCTGACAAATGAAAAGCCTCTGAATGCAGCCTGTTTGTCTGGGGGGATCGATGACATTGTGGCCTCTGCTGCCTCCAACTTGCCTAGATGGAACCTTTTGCGGCGGTGATGAGGTTCAGATGTCTGGATGAAACACAACAGATGATTAGTATTTAAGGATGATGACTTATCACATTAAATAAAGTCACAATCTTTGCTCTTCATTTGTGTATATTTTATTCCCAAGCAATCCTACATATTGGTTTTCTGGTCAATGTACTGCAATTAGCATGAGAATCAATACAGCAATTGACTATATTTGGTTTATTACCTAATCATGGGAGGTTCCATCGGTAATATACTGTAATATTTCTGTCATGTGAGATTGGTGATCTTCATGGGAAACATTTATGCCAGGTTCGTTTGGTGGCTGGCAAATTACCGCCTTTTAGGCTGCTCACCCACTAATCCAGTGTGCCGTCATACAAAGCTCATGCTAGCAAACATTAATGTATGCAGGATGACGTTAAAGATTGTTGGTGTATGAACATAAGAGCTGAAGCTAGATGCATCAAACCCGGGTGCTCTGTACAGACCCTGTGCACAATCAATTATGGAGGGGCATTAAATTCACAATCCGATGGCACTTGGCATCTTTTTTTTTCTTTCAGATTCCTACTAATTCGGACAGCAGAAGCCTCTATATGCCTCCTCGAGGTATATGAGGATTGAGAAGACTGCTCATGCTCATATATAGACTTTTCTGGGAGACCTATTACAGTTTTGTACAAATTCGAGCTGTAATTCGACCTTATCCATGAGCACTTTCTCTTATGTACAATGGTTAAAAAAGAATATATTGGGCGTTGCATTCACTAGTCTTACTCTTCTTAAACATTAGATGGCTGTACAATTTCAGACTGCCAATCCTTTTGTTCTTACTGAGATAAGTTGCCACCAGATATTTGGCCAGCTACCATGTCGGCCCTCGCTCAACCGAGCTCTCCGGTGTTCCCTATGTGAGAGCTGCTGCCAGACATGCCTATAGGTGGTTTATCTCAATGAGAACAAAAGGATTGGCACCCTGAATTGGACATGTCAGATACTTAACTCCCGCAAAAATCAATTGTCCGGGGGTTCCTATACAGATTAGACTGTTGGTAGAATCTATCGTTATCGGTGGGTTTGGCCAACAATAGTTTAATGTGTATTGGAGTAAAATGCACCAAATTTATGACAAGGTGCATGGCCTTTAGAAAAATCTGGTGCTTGAATAGTTTTACAGAGATAAATACATCTATGCTACCCTTGTATCATTTTCTATAATATGTAACAGTAAATCTATTAAAGGCAATATGTCACTAGGTTTTTGCTACCTTATCTGAGAGCAGCATGATGTAGATAAAGAGACCCTGAATCCAACAATGTATCACTTAGTTTACTTTGTGCAGTGGTTCTGATACAGAGTTCTTAGATTTAGCAATGTAGCAGAGTTGAGAAAGCTAACCCCGCCCACACTAGGCTGTGCATGTAAACAGTCCATTGACATTGAGCTGCTTAACACAGGAGGAGGCGGAGTCGGACTAGCAAGCATGTGCTGGTATAGTCCTGGCAATGATAATCACCAGGTGATAAAACTTTCAGTGTAAGTAAACAACAGCACACAGCATTACAGGTGACATATCATTGAAATCTGTGATTTAACCTCTTCCTCATGCTGTCCACAGATTACATAGTAAAAAGTTCACCCTGACCTGGATACAATTTCTGTCCATTTACTTACTACAGGGATGTGTGGTGGGGGCATCTGAAGGGCTTCCACAGAGACCCAGTCAATATGCTGGAAAAAGGGATGATCTCTGATGTTTCTGTGGACTCCTAAGCGCTTGGCGGGATCTCTCTGGAGGAGCTGGAAATGAAAAATATGCTTAATAGTCAATCAGTGCAGGTAAAAAATCTTATAACAGAACAATTCTACAGGACTTCTGTAGTGCAACGTTAGACCCTAGGGCTCTTTCACACGTCTGTGTGTCCGGTATGTGTGGTGACAGTTTCCACACGTACCGGAGACACTGACACACGTAGACCCATTCAAATGAATGGGTCTGCGCACATGTCAGTGTGTTTCCACGGACCGTGTGTCTGTGTGATCCACACAGACATGCCAGTTTTTGCCAGCCGGCAGCACGGATCACACGGACCCATTCAAGTCAATGGATCTGTGTAAACATGTACCGCACATGGATGCCATCCGTGTGACATGTTCCGGGCTTGGGAATCAGTGGTACAGTTAGAGCTAATCCCAAGCGCCGGGTGCTGAACGCTGTCCTCATCATAGTTCCCTGCCGGCGCAGCGATCAGCACCAGCAGGGGATAGTGATGAGAGTAGAATTCTGCTCCCGGTGTCTCCACCTGTAAAAATAAGAATAAAAGTTAAAAAATCCTTATACTCACCTGTCCTAAGTGTCCCCCGCTGTAATCCACGCAACCGCTCAGCAGAGGAGCTGTGCTCAGTGAGCGGTGTCCTGTCAGTCACTGAGCTCAGCGCAGCTCCGGGGCCTGCTCGCTGCAGGAGTCATTCTCCCCTGCTCCTCTGCTACTACTCTCATCATTATCTCCTGCTGGTGCCGATCGCAGCGTCGGCAAGGGACAATGATGAGGGCAGTGTTCTGCTCCCGGTGCTTGGAAACAGTGCTAACTGTACCGCTGATTCCCAAATTCCGGTGCGTGTGCTCCTGATGCGCCACACGGGTGGCACATGAGCGTCACACGTGTGCCACACAGGTGCACAAGGACACGCATATCTCCGGTACCAGAAATATCAGGACGTGTGAAAGAGCCCTTAGGTCCAACTGACTGTAGACTGCCAGTAGATCCATGACAGCAATGCTCAGTGACTAAACACTTCTACCCAGCAAAACAAGTACTCATGTAGATCCTCAAATGGATTCATTGCTGGTTAGAAAGGGAAAAATTAAGAGTACATTGGCCTATTCTGTGCGGCTTCAGTACATTTACCATGGCAGTACATTACTAAGTAGTAAATCCAATATCCGTATTGTTCTCACCTCTCTAATGATGTCTTCAGCGCCGGAGGAAGATGTATCAAATAGTGCAGGATGGTAAGTGCACTCACCGGTAACCATCTCATTTATGATGAGGCCAAGCGCGTACCAGTCCACTCCGGCGCCATACTCCTCCCTAGCCAGCATCTGTCACAGAGGAGAGAACAGTTACTACATAGGTGACATGTCAGCACATGACTGCATCAGTCTTTGTATCACGTTTGTGTACTTCTGTGGTAAAATGACACAGAGTCAGTTGAAGTAAGAAGCGTCATTGATGTTTGCTAAAAGAGGCTTTTAAGTTTCCTGGAAGAGATGTGCCGACTGCCGACTACTTCACTGTAGTTTTGTGCATTATTTTTTAACCTTGCATTTTAGGCTGTCGGCAAAGTTTAGTGTACTCTAAGGTAATGCACATGATGTATTTTTTGGGAAGGAGGGGCAAGTACACCGAGTTTTTCAAGAGGAAGACGCTTCAGGAAAAGTCTGAGTTATTTTTATCCTGAAGCATCTTTTTTTTTTTACCCTTCTTCGTCATTTCCGTGCCCCTGACGCCCATCCCCCTGCTCCCTCTCTCTGGAGCACTCTGGAATGCCTGCTCTGTCTGCAACAAGCTCCATTTTGTCCATGGCCTCTTTACCTCTCGCAATCTCTCCTTCCTGGGCATCACAGAGACATGGTTGACACCCTCTGACACTGCCTCCCCTGCTGCGCTGTGTTACGGTGGCCTCCACTTCACCCACACTCCTCGCCCTGGTAACAGACATGGTGGAGGAGTGGGTCTACTCCTTTCTACCAACTGCACCTTTAGCCCTATCCCACCTCTACCCTCTCTTATTCTACCTTCTTTTGAAGTCCACTCTGTCCGCATTTACTCTCCCTCCAACCTCCAAGTGGCTGTCATATACCGACCTCCAGGCCCGGTCACTGCCTTTATTGACCAATTCTCCACCTAGCTTCTTTACTTTATCTCTGCTGACATTCCCACAATCATCATGGACGATTTCAACATCCCCACTGACACTCACCAGCCAGCAGCATCCAAACTCCTGTGGCTTACTTCATCCTTTGGAATTACTCAGTGGTCCTCCTCAGCCACCCACACAGACGGACACACACTAGACCTCATCTTCACCCGACTCTGCTCCCTATATATCCTTACAACCTCCCCACTACCCCTATCTGACCACCATCTACTCATGTTGTCATCCCTGTCCTCCTCACCTGTCACCCATGTCCAGCAACTAGCACACCCCCGCAGAGACCTTGCACATCTAGACACTCACACACTCTCTGACTCTATTCTACCACTGACATCCATATCTTCACCCCACGACACAGACAGCGCCACTGCTTTCTACAATGCCACTCTTGCATCAGCTATTGACTCGGTCGCCCCTCTTATGCATGGCAGAGCACAACGAGTCAATAGGCAACCCTGGCACAACAACCTCACTAAACAGCTTCGACAAGCATCCAGGGTTGCAGAAAACACATTCTCAAGATGACTACATTCAAACAAGCAACACTTGCATTCAAATCAGCCCTCACCTCTGCTAAACATGCCTACTTCACAACCCTCATATCTTGCTTATCCTACAACCCCAAACAGCTATTCAACACTTTTAAATCTCTCCTCCACCCCCCACTGCCCCCTCCGACCGCCGTCATCTCTGTTGAGGAGTTTGCCACACACTTCAAAAACAAGATTGACCAAACAAGGCAAGTCTATACTCCCCAACCACCACAACCCCTTTGTTTTCCAGACCATTGCCCTTCCCCCATAACCTACCTTCACAACATCACGGAAGGAGACCTTACTCGTCTCCTCTCCAAATCACACCTCACCACTTGTGCACTCGACCCCATCCTATCCCACCTCCTCCCCAACCTCACCCCACCATTCATCCCATCCCTTACTCATCTCTTCAACCTATCACTAACTTCTGGCACCTTCCCTGCTGCCTTCAAACATGCCACAATCACGCCCATCCTCAAAAAGCCATCCCTCGAGCCAACCGCCTTGTCCAGCTACCGCCCCATATTGCTGCTCCCATTTGCCTCCAAACTCCTTGAGCAACATGTTCACACTGAACTTTCCTCTTACTTCTCATCTAACTCTCTCTTCAACAACCGACAATCCGGCTTCCGACCCCATCATTCCACTGAAACTGCCCTTACCAAAATCACCAATGACTTACTTACAGCCAAAGCTAACAGACAATTCTCTGTACTCCTTCTTCTTGACCTGTCCTCTGCTTTCGACACAGTTGACCACTGACTCCTACTACAGATCCTCTCTTGCTTTGGCGTCAAAAATCTTGCCCCATCCTGGATGTCCTCATACCTTTCTAACCGCACATTTAGCGTCTCCCACTCCCACACTACTTCCTCACCCCGGTAATCTCCGGTCCTCCCAAGAACTCCTTCTCTCCTCCACACTTATTCGCTCCTCGCCCAATGGCCTCCAAGATTTCTCCCGAATATCCCCCATCCTATGGAATTCTGTGCTTCAACACATCTGATTATCCTCCACACTTGGATCCTTCAGACGGAACCTGAAAACCCATCTCTTCAAACAAGCTTACAGCCTGCCATGACCTTGCCTGCTGCCACCTCAACAACACTGGAGCCACCGCAACAACCCAACCTACTGTCTTCTTCCCCATTCCTGTAGAATGTAAGCCCGCAAGGGCAGGGTCCTCTTCCCTCTGTACCAGTCTACCATTGTTAGTTTGTTTACTGTAAGTGATATGTGTATTTGGTATGTAACCCCTTCTTATGTACAGCACCATGTACATCCTTATGTACAGTATCAATGGCGCTATATAAATAAATAATAATAATAATAATATTTTCATGAGTGCTTTTTCAACATTTTTGACCATTGGCATTTTTTTAGCATTTCTCCAGCATTTTTGTGGTATTTTTTTACTGCTGTTTTCCATTCCTTTTTTGTAAAAAAAACTATGTTCAATAATGAAGAAACCGTTAGTGTTGGCAAAAACAATAGCACAACGCTCAAAAAGATACTTGGATGTTTGCTGGAAAACGCTTTAAGAATGGTAAGGTCACTTCTTTTAACCACTTTGCGTCTTTGGAAGCCTGAAGTGATTAAATGCCTCTCAAAACACAACATATGAACGGCAAGTCGTTTTTGCACTGAAATACCTATGTTTGTTCGTTTGAGCGTTTAGTTTGTGCTTTTTCAGCCAATTTTTCAAACCTCTCTAAATACGTCTTTTTGCCGTCTATTTGTCCAGTATATGTTACTATTCTGAAAAAAAAAAGTATGGGATAGCTAGTAGAACACACTATTCCATCATTTAATACAGTATAAACATATATTTTAAATTTACACTTTTTTAACATGTAGGTCTGTGAGTTATGGATACCACTGTTTGCCATCCATCACACGCATTTGTTACAGGGATACATCCTGAACTTTTCAATAGGTTATACTGATATACAAGTGCTTCGCGCTAAATTAGAATATCATCAAAAAGTTAATTTATTTCAGTTCTTCAATACAAAAAGTAAAACTCATATATTATATAGAGTCATTACAAACAGAGTGATCTATTTCACGTGTTTATTTCTGTTAATGTTGATGATTATGGCTTATAGCCAATGAAAACACAAAAGTCATTATCTCAGTAAAGAATACTTAACAAAAAACACCTGCAAAGGCTTCCTAAGCGTTTAAAAAGGTCCCTTAGTCTGTTTCAGTAGGCTCCACAATCATGGGGAAGACTGCTGACTTGACTGATGTCCAGAAGGCAGTCATTGACACACTCCATAATGAGGGTAAGCCACAAAAGGTCATTGCTAACGAAGCTGGCTATTCACAGAGTGCTGTATCCAAGCATATTAATGGAAAGTTGAGTAGAAGGAAAAAATGTGGTAGAAAAAGGTGCACAAGCAACCGGGATAACCGCAGCTTTGAAAGGATTGTTAAGAAAAGACCATTAGAAAATTTGGGGGAGATTCACAAGGAGTGGACTGCTGCTGGAGTCATTGTTACAAGAGCCACCACACACAGACGTATCCAGGACATGGGCTACAAGTGTCACATTCCTTGTGTCAAGCCACTCATGACTAATAGACAACACCAGAAGCGTCTTACCTGGGCCAAGGAGAAGAAGACCTGGACTGTTGCTCAGTGGTCCAAGGTGTTGTTTTCAGATGAAAGTAAATTTTGCATTTCATTTGGAAATCAAGGTCCCAGAGTCTGGAGGAAGAGTGGAGAGGCCACATCAGTGATGGTTTGGGGAGCCATGTCATCTGCTGGTGTAGGTCCACTGTGTTTTATCAAGACCAAAGTCAGTGCAGCCGTCTACCAGGACATTTTAGAGCAATTCATGCTTCCCTCTGCCGACAAGCTTTTTGGAGATGGAAATGTCATTCTCCAGCAGGACTTGGCCCCTGTCCACACTGCCAAAAGTACCAATACCTGGTTTACACACAACAGTATCACTGTGCTTGATTGGCAGCAAACTTGCCTGACCTTAACCCCATAGAGAATCTATTATAGAGAATCTATGGGGTATTGTCAAGAGGAAGATGAGACACCAGACCCAACAATGCAGACGAGCTGAAGGCTGCTATCAAAGCCACCTGGGCTTCCATAACACCTCAGCAGTGCCACAAGCTGATCGCCTCCATGCCACATTGCCGCATTGATGCAGTAATTGATGCAAAAGGAGCCCCGCTATAATATATGAGTTTCACTTTTTGTATTGAAGAACTGAAATAAATTAACTTTTTGATGATATTCTAATTTAGTGAGAAGCACTTGTATCTGTTAACCGAATACCTTTATGGTCCATGGGTGATGGATGCCACTGTCAGGTATCCATCAAAGCTTCCATGTAACGTAATTGATAGGTTTTACTGGCCCATACATTAAAAAGAGTCAAACAAAATATTTTGAACCAGCCCTTAGGTTTTCCATGAGAATATTTAAAGGGATTTTCCAACTTGTAGAAATTTAGTAAAATTAACTAGCAACACTGTAAAATAACAAAATCATCACTACTCACTTCTCCCACTGCAGTGCTCCCAGTCTTCATTTAAATGGAGGTGGCATTTGACCACTGCAGCCAGTCAGTGGGTGCAGTGGTCATGTGCCATATAAAAAGCATCATTGATCTGTGATGTACGCCATGATACCAGTAATTTGGCGTATAACCGCCAGGACAACAGACTGACTGGAGTGGTCACATGCCGCAAAGTCTGGGAGCGCTGCAATAATGTTACCGTTGGATCGATTGGGAAGAGGGTGTGTGATGATTTTGTTATTTTACAATTTAGGCAGCCATTTCTATAATTTTTCTACAAGTTGGATGACTCCATTAATAGCAATACAGATACAAATTAAATCATTAATACATCAGTCAGCAAGAGAGTTCTCTTCTTCTCACCTCAGGAGCCATAAATTCCCTAGTTCCAACATATTTGGTGGCTGTGCGGTCTCCAAGCATGTTCTCAAGTGCGAGACCGAAATCCGTGATTTTAATATGGCCGGTGTCAGCCACCAGGATGTTCTCGGGCTTGAGATCTCTGTGGATAATGCCCTTCGAATGGAGAAACTGGATGCCACACACGAGCTCAGCGGCATAGAATCTATCGGAAAAGAAAATGAAAGAATGTCAGAATATGACAGGGAATTTTTAGAAATTCCCATGAGTCAGTAGACTGTTATCTCTTTAAGGTCCCTGCTTGATGTGAACAGCCAGAGACTTGACCGGTACCTCCTGGCTTTCAGAAACATGGGCGCTAAAGCAACAACTGCAGAGAAGGTCACTGCTGACTTAGGACCTGCACGACCAACCATCAAAAGACAGTGGGTGGTTAGGAAAGGATTAAAAATAAGAATGTGTTGTATCGTTATGGAAAAAAAAGACATTAGTATTATAGGAGAACATTAGAAGTATTGTATCCTCAATATGGAGCTTTGAGAAATGTAGGCTATTATTTGCAATTTACTTTACCTAAGATAAAACTTAAAACTATACCTTGCGCTGGGGATGTCAAGCCGCCCCTTCATCTCTAGAAAGTCGAAGAAGTCCCCGCAGCTCATGTATTCCAGCCCAAGTAGCGCAAGCATCTATAGAAGAAATAAAAGAGAGAAGACTTTTGCGTTGATTCATCAGGACTGGCATTTTTCACACCGTTCTTGATGAGCAGGTGGAATGGAGTGCTGATTTGTTAAGAGACACGTCTCTTAAAGAATTAGGCCAGGCGCCTAGTGGCGTCTGTCTTCGTGCGCACCTAGCCACAAATGCTACTCCTGTAGGTAACTGGAGTAAAATTTGTGGCATAAAGGTCGCAGCTGCGCTTCAAGAATTTGACGTCACCACATCCTATCATGCACCAGCTCCACCAACCTTGTTGGAGTTTGGCGAAAATGGCTTGAAAATGCCAAAAGATGCAACATTTTTGCGCAGCCTTGCGTTGCAGAAAGATTTTGAGACTTTTCAAAGCTTTTTATGCCATCATTTTGACATTATAGCTTTGATGAATCAAAAAGCCATAGTTGCCAAACCATTGTGACATGTACACAGTTACTACAAAGAAGAGATCAGGGGCTTCTCTACATCTTTAGATATTTTCTCATGATCCTCGCAAGTATGGGTTGTAATTCCCCAAATATTAAGCTTTTTTTTTATTGATGGTAACCTTAAAGAACACTTTGTTATATAAAATACATTTGTGATTATTTTATATACAATGGGAAAGTTTGTGTTACATAGGGGGACATTTAATAAGGAGCAATAAGTCACTACTGTACCTTGGTCTGGAATGCAAAGTCTGCGCGGACAAGGAAGGGGCTCCCAGATGCCAGCTGTAACACTCGGCGCTCCACCATCACATATTCCTCATTGCCAGAAGCCAGCAGGGATCTCTTGCTGATGATCTTAACAGCATACTTCTGATGGTTAGAAGTGTCCTCCGCCAGCACAACTTTTCCAAAGCTCCCCTGCCCGAGCACATGATGGAATAATAATCTCTTTCTGATGTTATGTGAGATTGCACTTCTAGAGCAGGTTGGCCGGACACTGCTGTCCTCTATTAGAATGAAGAATAAGAGCGCATGAGAAGACATTTACATTTACATATACTATACTGTTTACACTGTGCTGATAGGAAAAAAAGTTATAAACACCTACAAAAGAGTTAAATCCTAAATACAAAAATGAAGTGGGTATTAAAGGGAATCTGTCAGTAGGATCGTCCCCCCTAAGCCATCTATATGTGCATGTAGGTCATAGGAAGCTGAATAAAATGATACGTTGATATCTGGGATCCAATGTCTTCTTCCAGAGAAATCTATGTTTTTTTATGTAAGTGAGCTTTCCAGGTTATGGGGTGGACACTGATCTGCATGAGAATCTGCCTCCAGAGCTTATTTCCCATGAAGGGAGAGTTACCAGTGTGATGTGTAAAGGCCGTTCTCTGATCTCACTGCAGAACTCTGTGTGTGATTATGACGCGCCCAGGGGGATGGGGACGACTCCGCGCCCGGGCCTAGTTGTTGCCTGATCTTGGGGGATGTCGCGGTGGCCGGCTCCCGGGCCTGTACCCTGGGGTCACTCTTAAAAGAAAGGGGAGAAGTTATATGGGATAGGGAATGTTCGTGACGCCACCTGTGGTGTCTGGTGAGGATCACCAGCGATGCAGCAGTCCTCTGAGGTCGGTGTTTAGGCAGCTTAGTTGGTATGACTCACCACAGGTGGAGCGGGGCCTCAGGGAAGTGTAGAGAGGGTGTAGAGTAGAGCGTTGGCGGGTGCAGAGCCGCGGAGGAATGACCAAACAGAGGCGGTAGTTGAAGTCATCCAAGTCTTTACTCACTTTGGTGTTTACTCAGCTCAGATCTTCTCTATGCTGTCACACGACGAGCTGCGGCCGCCACGGTGGGGTTCAGCACTCCTCAGATAGTTCAGGAGCACTTGACAGGACCCCGCTCTAGTGTGTTCCTCTCTTGTTCAACTTCTCCAGCCTTGTGTCCACCACTGAGTCCCGTACAGGTACTGCGATGTCCCTTGTGGGTAACGTGTAGTTCCCAGACCGACTGCGTGCCCTTTTTGGTGACTTGTGGTGAGAACGTGGCGTAAGGCCGGGTCCCTCTGGATAAACTCAGATTAGGGCATACAGGTTGCGACTCCGCTCCGTCCGTATCCCCCTGAGATCCACATAAGCCTCCGGACTTTTCCGACAGAAACGTGAAGTGCAAAGTCAGATAATCTGGGACCGGTACCCCCTCTTGCGGCAGGGTCTCTCTGGCTGGGCCAGAATAAGGTATGCAGGTGGCGACTCCGCTCCGTCCACACCCCCTGAGATCCTTTCGCCTGTGGAGCCTATCTCCTCTGCTCCCCTCCTGGGCCTTGTTGCTTGGACCCTGACCAGGGACAGAGCCGGTTATAACTCTGCCCCGACCCCCCGTCTCGAGGCCTGAGACCGGGGACCGTGGACCCTCAGCCGGCTGCAGCCTTGTGCTGACTTGCCGTCCCAAAGACCCACGACCAAAGACCTTGTTATTAAAATGGCCTCCAGTTATATAGAATTCTAATAAAGTGCTTAGGTAAATGCTTCCTCCACCCTCGCTCACTACGTGGTTCCCCCTTACTTTGGTTCCCCCCAGCTCCTCCATTCAGGCCCGGGGCAGCACTATGGTGATTTAGGCCCCCTTCAGAACTGGTGTGGTGTAGTGCTGAGTGTGTGGTTGGGGTCCTGTGTAGTGCTCCATGCTTACCTGGGAGAGGAGATACCACACCTCGTTCTGAGGTGCAGTACCCCTGTGGCAACTGAACCCTCAGGGGTGCCACAATTATACCTCACACATCTGCAGGTTCCTCTCTTGCAATGTTGTTGCAATACAGCAGAGCTCAGAGAGCTGCAAAAAATGTGTTTGTAAGAAGACAAAGTTACTTTCTCCTGTTCTGTGTCAGATACTTGTCTCACACTGGTAACTCCCCCTTTTATTTAAAATAAGCTCTTGAGGCAGAGTTATCTTCGCGGCAACATCCTCCCTATAGCCTGGAAAAGGTCAGAAAAATGTGGATTTCTCTGTAATAAGACATCAGATCGCAGATATCAAGGTATTATTTTATTCAGCTTCCTTAAACCTGTATGCCCATATAGGTGGCTAAGGAGGGTGGATCCTACTAACCGATTCCCTTTAAAGGGAATCTGTCGCATGAAAAAACACTACTAACCTGGGGTTAATCTGCAGGTTAATAGCATTTTTAACATGCCCAACACCGGCACTTATAACCCTGCTTTATTCCTCCCGCTACCATTTGGGTTTCAGTCACGGAGGTGGCGCTGGTGCAGGTTCAGCCACAGTTCTGTGTATAGAGACCAGCGACTGTAATCACACCCCCGGCACTGACTGACAGCAGGCTCTGCATTAGGATCAGTTTTCACCCCTGTGACTAAAACCCAAACACAACTGGAAGGAATAAAGTTCATTTCCTCTTGGCAGCAGGGTTCTAAGTGCCGGCGCCGGGCAGGTTCAGAACGCTATTAACTTGCAGATTAACCCCAGATCTGCAGGTTAATACCATTTTTTATGTCACAGGTTCCCATTAAGCTATTTAAAACTATAAAGAATAAATGGCCACCACTCAAAAGATAACTACAAATTACATTTTATTAAAGTATTAATATTGAGAATTAAACAAAATTCCGTTAAAATACATGGAGAGCGTCACACAATAGAAATTTTATGGAAAGCGTATCACATATGGGTATAATTTAATGATCAGTATTCAACTCTATAATAAGTAAAGTGGCGGTGAATTAGACACATAGTATTGATGCAGGTAAATAGTGGTATATAGTGTAAGGCGGCGGTGTTCACACCGTGCAGTAACTGAGGCAGTGACCCAAGCAAGTCCAACATAAACAGCTTTATTCAGATACTCACGGGTAAACAGAAAAGTCCTCTGGTTCACAGCCGGGTTAACATGAGTCCTTAAACAACGGTGCCGCGCCGGGCCGCTCAGAGCCTGACAGGTGCAGAGCCTTCCCAGGCGGTGGTTCAGCCACACTCAATCCTGCTGAGCTTTCCTGCTCTGCTCCTAGCAGGTTCCAACATAGAACAACACTAATCCTTAGTGCAGGGTTTTAACCCCTTTAAAGCCCATGACGTACTAATACGTGTCTGTGCCCTGGGACTTAAGAGCCTGACCCGTACTAGTACGTCATCGCGATCACGCACGCACACAGGCTGTGCGGGCGAGATCGCCGCCGGGTGTCAGCTGGTTGTCACAGCTGACACCCGGTACTATGTGCAGGGAGCGGTCCCGCACCGCTGCCGGCACATTAACCCCCACAATGCTGCGATCAAAGTCGATCGCAGCATTGCGGTGGCTAAGGGGAGGTGATCGGTATACTCACCTCCTCTTCCGCCTCCAGCGCTGTCTGCCGCGGCTTCCCGGGTGTTGCCATGACAACCTGATGTCGTCATGACAACATCCGGGTCACCAGACAGTAGGAAGATTTTTTGGTCATGCGCAGTGCATGACCAAACAATCTTCTCACTGTGCAGAGCTGACTGCCAGCATGGCACAGGGATGGTGCTCCATCCCTCTGTAGGCCAAAATATGGAAAAATTATAGCTCTCAAAATATGGCGATGAAAAAACTAGATTTTACAAAATATGTGTCTTTTAGTGTGTGACAGCTGTCAATCATAAAAACCCGATATGATTCTGGCATCTCTGTAGTCGCACCGACCCAAAGAATAAGGTCGTCTAATCACTTATACCGCACTATACCGTAAAAAATAAATGCTAGGGCTGGGGTTGGGGTTAGGGTTGTGCTAATGTTAGGGTCGGGGTTAGGGTTGTTTTTTTTTTTCAAAAGTGAAAAAAAAAAAAGATGATGATATGGCAACTAGTGTTGAACGCAAGTGCTCGCTACTTGAGTTTGCATCGGGTGCTCAGGTATGCATTGAGTATCGCGGGTGCTCGAGTCTCCGCTTCATATGCTTCACGGCCAAAAAAACCTTGCGGGGATTGCCTGCCATGTACGAGCGATCCCCGCATATTTTTTTGGGGGTGTCTAATAACCGTGAAACATGCGGGCGGGGACTCGAGCACTTCACTTGAGCACCCATGATACATGGTGCATACCTGAGTACCCGATGCAAACTCAAGTAGCGAGCACTTGCGCTCAAGACTAATGACAACTTATTCAATATGATGACCTAATGTCATCAAATTCTGTGTCGTACCTCTGGGTTCAAAATGTTCACTATACCCCTTGATAAAATCCTTGAGGGGTGTAGTTTCCAAAATGGGGTCACTTGTGGGGGGTTGAACTATTTAGGCACATCAGGGGCTCTCCAAACGCAACATGGCGTCCGCCTTCGGTTCCAGCCAATTTTGCGTTAAAAAAGTCACACAGTGCTCCTTCCCTTCTGAACTCTGCCGTGCGCCCAAACACTGTATTTTCCCCACATATGGGGTATTGGCGTACTCAGGAGAAATTGCACAAAAGTTTTTGTGGCCCACTTTCTACGCTTACACTTGTGAAAATAAAAAAATTGGGGCTAAAACATCATTTTTGTGGAAAAAGTTAGATTTTTTTTTTTTTCACGGCTCCATATCATAAACTTCTGTAAAGGACTTGGGGGTTCAAGGTGCTCACCACACATCTAGATAAGTTCCCTGAGGGGTCTAGTTTCCAAAATGGTGTCACTTGTGGGGGGTTTCCACTGTTTAGGCACATCAGGGGCACATCCGCTAATTATTCAAGAAAATTTTACAATCAAAAGTCAAATGGCGCTCCTTCACTTCCGAACTCTGCCACGCGCCCAAACAGTGGGTTTCCCCCACATATGGGGTATCTACTAACTCAGGAGAAATTGCACAACAAACTGCATAGTGCAATTTCTTCTGTTACCCTTATGAAAATGCAAAAGTGGGGGCTGAAAAACATTTTTGTGGGAAAAATGTGAAAATTTTATTTTTATGGCTCAATGTTATAATCTTCTGTGAAGCACCTGGGGGTTCAAGGTGCTCACCACACATCTAGATAAGTTCCCTGAGGGGTCTAGTTTCTAAAATGGTGTCACTTGTGGGGGGTTTCCACTGCTTAGGCACATCAGGGGCTCCCCAAATGCAACATGGCGTCCGCTAATTATTGAAGCAAATTTTACTTTCAAAAAGTCAAATGGCGCTCCTTCCCTTCTGAACCCTGCCGTGCGCCCAAACAGTGGTTTTCCCCCACATATGGGGTATCTGCTTACTCAGAAGATATTTTACAACAAATTTTGGGGTCCATTTTTTCCTGTTACCCCTGCAAAAATAAAAAAAAAATGGGTCTAAAGTAACATTTTTGTGAAAAAAGTTAAATGTTAATTTAACATTTAATAGGTCTCTGTACACATTGTGGGGGATATATAACGTCCCTCATATACGATTCCAGTCACTGCCTCACAATAGATATAAAACCATATGTAAATAATATGGCGTAATAAAATAGCATAACATTGACTCAATACAAATGTCCAATGTAAAGGTAACATATGCATGAAGAGAGACTGACCAGAAGAGTGAATCCCCCAGGACTTCAATGGATGTTTCGCCATAGCCTTCTCAAGGACTACACACTTATTTTAAAGGAATTTTGTTGAATCTACTTTAAGAAAATAGAATTTGCAGTTATCTTTTGATTGTCTATTTATTCTTTGTAGGTTTCCACGGTGTTGATAGAAGCTTAAAATACAGAATTGTCAGCTTATAGAACTTCCCTGGAGGAGTCCTAAATGGAGGCTGTTTATGGATCCTGTGCTCCATCAATACGCTGTGGGACAGACTTTCACATTCTGTGCACAGTTTTGACAGCTTGAGTGTTCACTAGTGATGAGCAAGTGTATTCGTTACTATTCGCTATTCACACGGATAGTACGGTATTCGGGTTACTCGCTATTCTGCGAGTATTTGTGTACTCGCCTCGCTATATTCGGATGTCCCGCCCTGCAGTTTTGGCGCCTTCTTTGCCGCCACTAGACATGCTGGGCTTCTTAACCAATCACAGTAATGCCGCAGACATCTTGGTTTTGGCATTATTGTGATTGGCTGGCTGCCCAGCGTCATAGGGTCTATTTAAGCCCTGCCGCCGCCATTTTATGCACATTGCATCTGGAGCCTGCGTTGTAATAGCCTAGGGAGAGATCGCTGAGCTGCTGGGGAGAGTGTTTAGGCCTCTTGATAAAACAAAAGCCATTTTACGGGCTACCTGCAGGGTATACTAGTTCTGTGTTTAAAGGAGCCGCTCACTAGCTCCATAATTCCACCAAAAGAGCTGAAGGCTCACAACAAAGTCAGAGGACAGGGAGGGAGAGATTGTGTATTAGGTAGGGAGAGGTTAAAGTGTTCTTCCAGTGTCCATCTTAAAACAGCTCTTGTCAGATGCAAAGCAATATTTTTCCAGCACACAAAGAAGTAGTATTTTGTGCTGCCTTTCTTTTTTTAGCACCGGTCTATTTTCCCTGCTGTTTTAGGGGTTAGAGCCTGGCTTATGCTGTCCACATTAGTCCTCTTAAAAAGGCGTTTTGTGCCCTACAGTAGTCCAAACCTTTCCTACTGCCTGCTACCAAGCACTCACCAGCCCATTTTAACCACTATTTTGGGGTGTCAGCCTTTCTTCTGTCCATATTAGTCCACTTAAAAAATCATTGAGTGCCCTGCACAAAGCAGTAGTCCAAACATTTCCTACGGCCTGCTACAAAGCACGCACCAGGCCATTTTAACCACTATTTTGGGGTGTCAGCCTTTCTTCTGTCCATATTAGTCCACTTAAAAAATCATTGAGTGCCCTGCACAAAGCAGTAGTCCAAACATTTCCTACGGCCTGCTACAAAGCACGCACCAGGCCATTTTAACCACTATTTTGGGGTGTCAGCCTTTCTTCTGTCCATATTAGTCCACTTAAAAAATCATTGAGTGCCCTGCACAAAGCAGTAGTCCAAACATTTCCTACAGTCTGCTACAAAGCACGCACCAGCCCATTTTAACCACTGTTTTGGAAGCCACCATCCCAAGGGCCACCAATCACAAATAGTAGTTAGGCTGGAGTAGGAATACTGTCCTGGTTTGTCCACTGCACAATTTGCATAGGGTTTGTAAAAATTAGTCCTATAAGCTGAGTCATGGTTGACGAAGGAAGGAAAAGGGTTCTTATGGGAAGGGGGTGATGTTAACAGCAGTAGCATGAATCTGCATTTTTGGTGAATTTAGGTTGGCTTGCTATCATCTGGAGGGATTACAAACTATGGAGATCTCCAGTCCTTGTTGAATTTAATCAGAGTAAGTCTGTCTGCATTTTACATGGAGAGGCGTGTGCGCCTATCAGTGATGATTGCCGCAGCGGAACTGAAAACACGCTCTGACACCACACTAGCAGCCGGGCAGGCCAGCACCTCCAAGGCATATAAGGAGAGGTCGGGCCAAGTGTTCAGCTTAGACACCCAATAATTAAAGGGAACTGAAGCGTCAGAAAGGACGCACGTATGGTCACTTAAGTACCCCTTGACCATGTTCTGCAACTTATCCCTCCTTGGCATTGTTACAGGCACAGATAGCCTTTACTGTTGTGCTGGTTTATTGAAAATTGCCCAATTTGTGCACACCCCCCCCACCTCTGTTGGAGCTGGTGTTCTTTTCTCTTCTCATTATCCCTTGGTGTTGAAAAGAGTCGGTACCTCTGCCACCAGCATTATCTGAGGGCGATGTTTTCTACAACGGCCCTCTTGAACAATTCAATTGTAAAACTCTTTGTTGACTCCACAAGGAGAGAAGGAAATTTCTCCTTGTACCATGAATCGAGAAAAGTGGCCAACCAGTATAGGTCGCTCTTGTCACCTGCACCTTAAAAATATCTCCAGAATCCGACCTTTTCTCACCTTTGAAACTGCTAAAATTCTTACTGTCAGTCTTATTCACTCTCGTCTGGACTACTGCAACTCTCTTCTGATCAGTCTCCCTCTTACCAAACTTTCTTCACTTCAATCCGTCCTGAAAGCGGCAGCCAGGGTCATATTTCTATCCATCCGCTTCACCGATGCCTCCATCTTGTGCCAGTCATTACACTGTTTGCCCATTTGCTACAGGATCCAATATAAACTCATCACTCTCACCCACAAAGCTCTCCACAGTTCTGCACCGCCTTATATCTCCTTTCCCATCTCTGTCTATCGCCCTACACGTGCCCTCCGTTCTACAAATGACCTAAGACTAACATCCCCCATAATCCGAACCTCGCTCCTTCGTCTTCAAGACTTCTCTCGTGGTGCACCAGTTCTCTGGAATGCTCTACCCCAGACGATCCGACTGATGCCTAGCCACCACGTCTTCAAGCGCGCTTTAAAAACCCATCTCTTTAAACAAGCCTACCACCTCAACTACTCAGTAAACTAACTTTCCCCTGTTCCCTCCTTCTAAATTTTATTCTTAATCTGCACCCTACTATTCATCTGTCTCCACACCCTCCATGCACACGATAACTACACTCGATACTTGATTATTGCACTTCAACATACTGGCTGATGACCGGCTCATGCAGTCTTATATGAAAATCCCTTCTTATTATAATTGCCTGACCTGAAATAACAAGCACTTTTCACCTATTGTGTCCACCCATTTCCTTGTAGAATGTAAGCAGTGAGCAGGAACCTCACTCCTAATGTAACTGTTTAAACTGTCTTACCTTGTATTGAATTTATTGTATGTACATGTCTCTGCTTTATTGTAAAGTGCTGCGGAATATGTTTGCACTATATAAATACAAAATATTATTATTATTACTGTTGGATAAAATGTGTATCAAGCGAGGGTCTTGCCACAGACACTTATACATGAACGGTGCCATGTGGGCCAGCTGCAAAAAGGCAAATGTTTTGTGTCTCCAACAGTAGAAACAGTACCCATCCTCTCCTCACGCTGACTCGCCTCCTCCTCCTCCACCTCCTCCTCTCCAGCCCATCCAGGCTGGACAGACATGAAGTTTGGGTTGGGTGTCCCCTCTGTAGCATTACGAGTCCCCTCGGTAGCACAGAAAAACAAGGCCTCTCCCTCCTCATCTTATTACTCATCACCCAATGTTGCCTCAGAATATTGGCTGGGCTGGGTAGTATCACCCATTGGGAAATCTGGCTCCATACCAACATGCTGGGCACTCAAAGCTTCCTCTTTGAGATTATGCAGTGATTGTTTAAAGAGACACAGCAGCGGGATAGTTACGCTGATAATAGCCTGATCACCGCTCACAAGGTTGGTGCAGTACTCAAAGTTCTCAAGAACCTCACAAATGTCAGCGATCCACACCCACTCTACAGTTGTTATGTGTGGTGGCTGACTCTCAGTCTGACCGGCATGCTGAAGCTGGTATTCAGCTACTGCCCTCTGCTGTTGACTAATCCTCGCCAACATATGATAGTTGTTCCACCGTGTGGGCAGGTCGCAAAGGAGTCAGTGACTTGGCAAATTCAAGTCAAGGGACCGTTCCTGTCAAACTAATCTGATCAGCTTTTATGAGGAGGCAAGATCTGGACTGGACCAAGGAAATGCAGTGGATGTTGTGTATATGGACTTTTCAAAAGCTTTTGATACGGTTCCACACAAAAGGTTGATACATAAAATGAGAACAATGGGGATAGGGGAAAATATATGTATGTGGGTTAAGAACTGGCTCAATGATAGGAAACAAAGGGTGGTTATTAATGAAACACACTCAGACTGGGTCTCAGTTAACAGTGGGGTACCACAGGGGTCAGTATTGGGCCTGCTTCTTTTTAACATATTTATTAATGACCTTGTAGGGGGCATACAGAGTTATATTTCAATATTTGCAGATGACACTAAACTCTGCAAGGTAATCAATACAGAGGAGGACAATTTTATATAACAGGAGGATCTATAGTGCATTGCGAAAGTATTTGGCCCCCTTGAACTTTTCTACCCTTTGCCACATTTCTGGCTTCAAACATAAAGATATAAAATTCTAATTTTTTGGGGACGAATCAACAACAAGTGGGACGCAATCGTGAAATGGAATGAAATTTATTGGATATTTTTAACTTTTTAAAAAAATTGCAAACTTTCACAATGCACAGTATGTAAACTAGAAGCTTGGACTGATAAATGGCAAATGAGCTTTAATGGGGATATATGTAGAGGAAATAAAATGTGTAATTATACGCTTAATTGTAAAACACTGGGCAAAACTGTCACTGAAAAAGACCTGGGTGTATTGGTGGACGACAAGCTCACGTTTGGTGGCCAGTGTCAGGCAGCTGCTGCAAAGGCAAATAAAATAATGGGATGCATTAAAAGAGGCATAGATGCTCATGAGGAGAAGGTAATTTTACCTCTATACAAGTCATTAGTGCGACCACACTTAGAATACTGTGTACAGTTCTGGTCTCCGGTGTATAAGAAAGACATAGCTGAACTAGAGCGGGTGCAGAGAAGAGCGACCAAGGTTATTAGAGGACTGGGGGGTCTGCAATATCAAGACAGGTTATTAGAGGACTGGGGGGTCTGCAATACCAAGACAGGTTATTAGAGGACTGGGGGGTCTGCAATACCAAGACAGGTTATTAGAGGACTGGGGGTCTGGAATACCAAGACAGGTTATTAGAGGACTGGGGGGTCTGCAATACCAAGACAGGTTATTAGAGGACTGGGGGGTCTGGAATACCAAGACAGGTTATTAGAGGACTGGGGGGTCTGCAATACCAAGACAGGTTATTAGAGGACTGGGGGGTCTGCAATACCAAGACAGGTTATTAGAGGACTGGGGGGTCTGGAATATCAAGACAGGTTATTAGAGGACCGGGGGGTCTGCAATACCAAGACAGGTTATTACACTTGGGGTTATTTACTGTGGAAAAAAGAAGGCTTAGGGGTGATCTTATTACTATGTACAAATGTGTCACCCTACCTGGATGCCACAAGTGTAATAAAGCTGTGTCTGAGAGCAAGGGGGAGGTTCTCTAGTCAGGGGAACATTAGCATGCAATGCCTCCTGTCTCAGGCCAGTAGGGGGAGCAGGCTGCCCCTATAAAAGCTGGTACTGGGGACAGGGTTAGGGAGAACTGGATTGCCTGTCTCAGGACTGAGACTTGTCCCAGAGTGGAGCAGGGACAGAAAGTTGATTGCACCTAAGAGGAAGTGTGGCAGGAGGAGAGCCACAAGCCAGAGACAAGAGGCGAAGAGAGCCTGTCTTGGCAGATAAAGACTTATTTTACCAGACTTTGGTGTCTGAGGCTGGAAGGATTCTACATCCCCCAGCAGAGAACCAGTCCGCAAGGGACTATACATTCCTTGGCCTAAGAAGTCTGGAGGCCCTGCCACAACCGAAGGGACCAGTGAAGCCGTACAAGGCTGGGAGCAGAAAGGAACCCACGTCGCAGGCCATACAGGCGAGAAAGCACGGAAAGCTCGGAAACGTGGGCTGTTACCCTATCAGGAGGAGATAGCCAGAAGGAGCGTAGAAAGCACGGTAGGCCTACACCCTCACCCTGACCAGGGCCAATTTCCCCGTTGCTCTCAGACATCCAGGTCCCCTCCTAGCTGGGACTGTTTGTGGGTCAGTTTACCTGTTCAAGTAAAGACCCTGGACTGCAACCTGTTGTCTGTGTGCTCCTTGCTCCTCCAGCACTATCAGCACCGGGACTCTCACTACCATCACTCCCACCATCCACTATATTGCCCTGGGGCCGCACTCTTCCCGTGGGGAGTCACACTACCCTAGCTGCACACCTCATCAGCCCCAGCGGTCTGCATGCAGCGGCGGTTCCTAATAACCGCAATCCACGGGTGGCGTAGTCGGACATAATCAATATAACGGACTACCACTGGCCTGGATGCCTTTCTTGAAAAGTATAATATTACAGGTTATAAATACTAGATTCCTTGATAGGGCGTTGATCCAGGGAACTAGTCTGATTGTCGTATGGAGTCAGGAAGGAATTTTTTTCCCCAATGTGGAGCTTAGTGTTTGCCACATGGTTTTTTTTGCCTCCTCTGGATCTACATGTTAGGCTATGGGTTGAACTAGATGGACTTAGTCTTCCTTCAACCTTAACCCTTTACCAACCTTGGGTTTTGTCGTTTTTGCATTTTCGTTTTTTGCGCCCCTTGTTCCCAGAGCCATAGCGTTTTTATTTTTTGGTCAATATGGCCATGTGAGGGCTTATTTTTTGCGTGACGAGTTGTACTTTTCAACGCCATTACTAGTTTTTCCATATCATGTACGGGAAAACGGGAAAAAAATTCCAAGTGCGGTGAAATTGCAAAAAAAGTGCAATACCACAGTTGTTTTTTATTTATTTTTTTTACCACGTTCACTGAATGCTAAAACTGACCTGCCATTCTTATTCTCCAGGTCATTACGAGTTCATAGACACCAAACATGTATAGGTTCTTTTATATTTAAGTGGTGAAAAAAAATTCCAAAATTTGGTAAAAAAAAAAAAAAATAGCGCCATTTCTAAGACCTGTAGCGTCTCCATTTTTCGGGATCTGATGTTTTGATCGCCCGTTATTGCATTTTATTGCAATTTTGCGGCGACCAAAAAACGTAATTCTGGCGTTTAGAATATTTTTCTCGCTACGCTGTTTACCGTTCGGATTAATTCTTTTTTTATATTGATAGATCGGGCGATTCTGAATGCGGCGATACCAAATATGTGTATGTAGGTTTTTTTTTTAATATTTTATTTTGAATGGGGTGAAAGGGGGGTGATTTACACTTTTATATTTTTTTTATTTTTTTTATATATTTAAAAACGTTTTTTTTCACTTTTTGCATGTCTCTATAGTCTCCATAGGAGACTTGAAGCAGCAACTGTCCGATCGCCTCTGCTACATACAGGGGATCAACAGATCCCCTGCATATAGCAGAATTGGTCCTGTGCTATGAGCGCCGACCACTAGGTGGCGCTCATAGCGTCCAGCTCATGACAACCGCAGGCATCTGCTGCAGACCCTGGGTTGTCATGCCCACCCATCGGTGACCCGCGATCACGTGATGGGGTCGCCGATGGGCGGAGCTTAGGACGCGCTTCCCGGAAGCGCGCGTTAAATGCCACTGTCAGAGATTAACAGCAGCATTTAACATGTTAACAGCCGCGGGTGGATCGCGATTCCACCCGTGGCTGTTGCGGGCACATGCCAGCTGTAAGAATCAGCTGACATGTGCTCGGTTCAGTGCGGGCTCAGCGCCGGAGACCTCACTGAACCGGGGGAGGAGTCCTATGACGTACTAAGACGTCATAGGTTGTAAAGGGGCTTTAAAAACGATGTTACTACTGTATGTTGCTATGTTACATACTTGGGTAAAGCTAGATACACGGTATACATGAGGGGCGCATTTATAAGTTTATCTCAACAATATGATTTTTTTTTAAATATATCCAATTGTGCAACTGCTTCGTTTTTCATGATCTATTGATTAAAATGTACTTTTGTTCTTGGGATAAACTTTTTAAGGTCTTAAACTTACCATAAAGAGGTTTTCCATCCCTGTATTTTAATCAGCATATGTCAGAATGTGCTTTATAAAATAAATAGCCCATGTTCACTTATGGATTGTATGTTCAGGCCGTATGTTCAAGGGGTTGGTGATCGGTGTCGGACTCCCAGCACCACCACGATCATTTGGTATGTGAGTTGCCACCAGCTAGATGAGCACAGTGGACATTGTGTAATGGCTGCTGTGGGGTCCTGCCGATCAGCTCCTAGTCACTTCACTAGAAACCTATCTGCAGTTCCTGGCAGCGGCCACTACACAATGTCCAGCGCTGTGCTGTTCTGCTCCATACACTATTTACATCCTGCCAATGGCGGATAACAGATGATCAGCGGGGGCTGGGTGGCAGTCCCTCACCTATATTATATTGATGACCTATCCCATCTATGCTGTATGATACATTTTGATCTTGCTAGACCTGTTGAACACTAAGCCACACTTCTTTACTTTATATCAACCCCTTTTCTAGACCCTTAATAGTGAGGCTCAAAAAATGCCAATAACACAAAATAATTCAGGCCCATTTAGTCCAATAAAACTCCCAAACCTCAATCAAAATCCTGACAAAACCTGGACTGTGAATAGACCTTACCACATTTTTATTAGACATTAAGGAGTTTTCATACCAAAGACATTATTTATTTTATTCCATACACTTTCCCACTATAAAAATATTAAAAAAGCTATTCTCATCCCCTCTTTCAAGTTGATAGGCTGCAGGGATAACTTCACAACTCCAGCATACCTGACCGCTGCAGCCAATCGCTGGGCTCAGTGGTATTGTGATGACTGTATCAACATCATTGCTGAACCCTATGATTGGCTGCAGCCATAATGTGCACTGTGGTCATGATGCTTCTGCTATAATCTGCCCCCAAAGACCAGGGACCGAGACAGCAGAGAGACATTGCCGAACCTAGGAAGGATGAGGAGGATGAGGAGGATGAGGAGGATGAGGAGGATGAGGAGGATAGCTTCATTTATCATTGTTATAGCCGCCAAGCATCTGGAATAAAAAAATAATCTTCTAATATCCTTTACAGTCTGAGGTGGTGTCTGCCGGGTCACACACCCAAGGTTTAGAATAGTAGATCATTGTCTATTGATGTTTTTCCATCACTTCTCATTGACTGCAATGTAAATCGCAACGCACATGTAGCAAAAGATTCATTGAACCCCCATTCTTACAATCATTGGGGTCTTAGTATCACACTTCCACCATTAAAATAGTAATGAATACTGGCAGCACACCACATTAATTGGACTTAATTGACTTTAATGGTTGCAGCAATACCACATGTATACAGTAACAATAAAAAAACATGAAAATTCATATCACCCCATCTTTTCCAATAAAATAAAGACATATATATATATATACTGTGCACACAACTATAAATATTTTTATATATATATAATTTATTTATTTTTTGTCTTACAGCTGTAATGTAATATTGAGGTAAATCCCGGTCTCCTATGAACCCCGGCCATTGACTGGGCTTCACCGGGTACCAATATGGCAGCCATGGGGATAATGATCTGTCCCCTGGCGGCCATGACATTCCATCCGCACTCCACAACCACATTCTTTGGTGACCAATGGACGCCGCTGTCACTGGAAGAATAAAAGACTGTTATTAGTCTTGAAATATGATGGCAGAAAACAATAACTACTTAAAGTGTTTGTGTTTTTATGGCAATAACAGTAGAAGTGAAATAAACTTTATGAAGTTGGAATCCCCATAATTGTCCTGACCCCGATAATAAAGACACAAGACTCCGAGGCCTCACCGCACCGATGTGCAATGCTTTATTGTGCCCCACATATAAGCAGCCCACCCCCAGACCTCGATTTCCATAGATATCAGCTGAATACATCATTGACCCAGAGATTAACATTATCTTGAGATTTGTAATGTATATTGTAAAGTGAATGATGAAAAACAAAAGAATAAATGACAGAATTGCAACTTTTTTTTTAGATTTCCCTCCAGAAGTTATTTACATGTAAATGAAATCAATGCATTAAATATACAGTATCCCAAATTATGACTTAAAATACAATTTGTCCCAGAAGAAGTAAGTCTTCTATAACTATGTCAATGAAGATATAAGAAGTCATGCCTTCTGATGTTCTACAATGAAAAAAAAACAAAAAAAAATAAAAATTAGAACAGGGCCCAAAATAGTCTGCTGACTAAATAGTAAAGAAAACCCTCCACAATGGTAGGTATGACTTGTTTTATAAAACCCATAAATGTATGTATTAATCTACCTGAGCCTCTCTGGAGTCCCTGCTGGGCTTCTGTTTTCAGGACCCCTTTGGCTCTTTTGGGCAGCGGATTTTTTTCTCCTGAAGAGTTTATGGTGTGTTTTCTCTTCTTGGCACTTTTTTTCCTCTCTTCATCCACTTGATTCATCTTCAGATTGGAAGACATCTTCTCAGCTGGCCTTGAGCTTGTCCTTCTCTTCTTCCTCTCTTGGCTGCTGTTCTTCGATGTCTTCTTATCTTCATTTGATGAGATCAATGTGGCATTTGTCCTCTTCTTTCCCTTCCTCGGTTGTCCTCTGTCTTCATTCATCTCCATATTTTTGCTA
The DNA here is from genome assembly GCF_046119375.1 of Phyllobates terribilis. NCBI lineage: Eukaryota > Metazoa > Chordata > Amphibia > Anura > Dendrobatidae > Phyllobates > Phyllobates terribilis. The sequence continues at coordinate 250,408 of NW_027362772.1, forward strand.
CTCAGTTCAGGGTTGGCAGATATCTCCTCCACCGTCGCAAGTCAACTCCAACTGTCACTCTCAACTGTCAACTTCCATTCAAATATTATATACACACTTGGCCTTGCCACACGGCTGACCATGTGACCAGTAACTGACCAATAGCTTTCTTTAGTATATTCTATATAAGCATATACAGTACATACCAAAAGTTTGGACACACCTTCTCATTTAAAGATTTTTCTGTATTTTCATGACTATGAAAATTGTACATTCACACTGAAGGCATCAAAACTATGAATTAACACATGTGTTGTTAAGTATATAATTCCACAATGTCTTAATTCGTAGTTTTGATGCCTTCAGTGTGAATGTACAATTTTCATAGTCATGAAAATACAGAATAATCTTTCAATGAGAAGGTGTGTCCAAACTTTTGGTCTGTACTGTATATCATCATTTTTATACATGGCTTGTATTGAATATGTTCCATATAAATGCCAGTGGTTTGTTAATTCACTCTTAGGAAGATTTGCTGTATCTGTCAGATGTTCCTTATTACATCGCCCTATTTGTAGCAGAAGGACATGATGAGAAAGTGTCAGATTGTATCTGTAAGTGAGAAACCCCGGACACAAATCTAAACGCCATATGGTAAATGCCATTGAACTTGTTTCTTAGAGATGAAATCTGTGGTTAAAATAAGTATTTATAAATAATAAAACTGTGCAATATATAGAGCTGTAACCATCAGACTTTATTAAAGTGGTTTCAAACCATTTTAGAACTTGAGCCAAATTCCTACTAGGTCCTCGCTCCTCGTCACACAATATTCACTGCACAGTCGCCCCAGGAGTTGCATGTATAGCAGCATGCTGCACCATTCTGTCCAGTAACATATTGGATGTTCCAGTGGACACTAGACAAACCTCAGGGTCCGATATACAGGGGGTCCGGCGCTTCCGTTATCTTCATCTTTTCTTTTTTTATCATAGAACAAAAATATGGAAATCACAACATAGTGGGGAAAAAAAAGTATTTAGTCAGCCTGGTGCAGGGATACAATGTTGTTTCTGGTGTCCTTCGACAGCTCTTTGGTCTTCACCATAGTGGAGTTTGGAGTGTGACTGTTTGAGGTTGCGGACAGGCATCTTTTATACTGATAATGAGTTCAAACAGACGCCAGTACTACAGGTAATGAGTGGAGGACAGAGGAGCCAGTACTACAGGTAATGAGTGGAGGACAGAGGAGCCAGTACTACAGGTAATGAGTGGAGAACAGAGGAGCCAGTACTACAGGTAATGAGTGGAGGACAGAGGAGCCAGTACTACAGGTAATGAGTGGAGGACAGAGGAGCCAGTACTACAGGTAATGAGTGGAGGACAGAGGAGCCAGCACTACAGGTAATGAGTGGAGGACAGAGGAGCCAGTACTACAGGTAATGAGTGGAGGACAGAGGAGCCAGTACTACAGGTAATGAGTGGAGGACAGAGGAGCCAGTACTACAGGTAATGAGTGGAGAACAGAGGAGCCAGTACTACAGGTAATGAGTGGAGGACAGATGAGCCAGTACTACAGGTAATGAGTGGAGAACAGAGGAGCCAGTACTACAGGTAATGAGTGGAGGACAGAGGAGCCAGTACTACAGGTAATGAGTGGAGAACAGAGGAGCCAGTACTACAGGTAATGAGTGCAGGACAGAGGAGCCAGTACTACAGGTAATGAGTGGAGGACAGAGGAGCCAGTACGACAGGTAATGAGTGGAGGACAGAGGAGCCAGTACTACAGGTAATGAGTGGAGGAGAGAGGAGCCAGTACTACAGGTAATGAGTGGAGGAGAGAGGAGCCAGTACTACAGGTAATGAGTGGAGGAGAGAGGAGCCAGTACTACAGGTAATGAGTGGAGGACAGAGGAGCCAGTACTACAGGTAATGAGTGGAGGAGAGAGGAGCCAGTACTACAGGTAATGAGTGGAGGACAGAGGAGCCAGTACTACAGGTAATGAGTGGAGGACAGAGGAGCCAGTACTACAGGTAATGAGTGGAGGACAGAGGAGCCAGTACTACAGGTAATGAGTGGAGGACAGAGGAGCCAGTACTACAGGTAATGAGTGGAGGACAGAGGAGCCAGTACTACAGGTAATGAGTGGAGGACAGAGGAGCCAGTACTACAGGTAATGAGTGGAGGACAGAGGAGCCAGTACTACAGGTAATGAGTGGAGGACAGAGGAGCCAGTACTACAGGTAATGAGTGGAGGACAGAGGAGCCAGTAGTACAGGTAATGAGTGGAGGACAGAGGAGCCAGTACTACAGGTAATGAGTGGAGGACAGAGGAGCCAGTACTACAGGTAATGAGTGGAGGACAGAGGAGCCAGTAGTACAGGTAATGAGTGGAGGACAGAGGAGCCTCTTAAAGAAGAAGTTACAGGTCTGTGAGAGGCAGAAATCTTGCTGGTTTGTAATTGACCAAATACTTATTTTCCACCAAAATCGAAAAAAATTTCTTTCCAAATCAGAGAATGTGATTTTCAGGATTTGTTTTCTCATTTTGTCTCATAGTTGAGGTCGACCTATGATGTCAATTACAGGCCTCGCTCATCTTTTAAAGTGGGAGAACTTGCACAATTGGTGGCTGACTACTTTTTTTCCCCATTGTAGTGTAGATGTGAACAGAGCCTAAAAAGCAGTAAAATCTCGCTCAGGCAGATTTGAGCCTGGATACTTACCATAAAGGATGGGGACATGGCAGCTCTTGAAACCATAGTGGACATAACCTTCTCTTGCTGCCATAACGCTATCATAGTTCATAGATAAAGCCCACACTCAATGTGGACAGATTTATACCGAGGCCATTATAAATACTTGTACAATTCATTTCCATCAGTATCAGCTGCACTCAACCACAATAATATCATTTATCAAATGTGAAAACAGTGTAGAAATATGTAATCATTCAACGCATTTTACACCTAAAACCAAATCGTGGTCATTAACTTGAAAAAAGTTGTAGTGTACGTGGCTAAAGTCTCTATAATGGTTTAGAGCCCAATGATTCCTATATATACACCTATTGGATGAGGCATGCACTAGATAATATATAAACTGTTAATTCCCCAAATCACAATGTTGTCTCATATTAGTGTACACATAGATTTATTTAGTTGTATTAGTATAACTCAGGATTAAATCTGACCTGTTTTGCACTTATTACACCGCAGAATATGTTCCTCCAGGCTGTATTTCCCTTCAGATTGCCTTTAGATCTGAGCTTCTGTAGTTCTCCTGCTGTGGTCAATCATGCAGAGTGCAGGGTCTCTCAGCTGGTTTTCTTCTATCATAGCTCTGCGGTGCCTCCAGGCTGTATTGCCTTTAGATCTGTGCTTCTGTAGTTCTCCTGCTCTGGTCCATCATGCAGAGTGCAGGGTCTCTCAGCTGGTTTCTTCTATCATAGCTCTGCGGTGCCTCCAGGCTGTATTGCATTTAGATCTGTGCTTCTGTAGTTCTCCTGCTCTGGTCCATCATGCAGAGTGCAGGGTCTCTCAGCTGGTTTCTTCTATCATAGCTCTGCGGTGTCTCCAGGCTGTATTGCATTTAGATCTGTGCTTCTGTAGTTCTCCTGCTCTGGTCCATCATGCAGAGTGCAGGGTCTCTCAGCTGGTTTCTTCTATCATAGCTCTACGGTGCCTCCAGGCTGTATTGCCTTTAGATCTGTGCTTCTGTAGTTCTCCTGCTCTGGTCAATCATGCAGAGTGCAGGGTCTCTCAGCTGGTTTCTTCTATCATAGCTCTGCGGTGCCTCCAGGCTGTATTGCATTTAGATCTGTGCTTCTGTAGTTCTGCTCTGGTCCATCATGCAGAGTGCAGGGTCTCTCAGCTGGTTTCTTCTATCATAGTGACGCGCCCCCTGGGACATATTCCTTTTTGAGGGGAATACCCGGCACCGGATCAGATGGGGGGTTGTAGTCTCCGAGCGGCTGTGACCCGGCCCCGTGCCCAGGGCGTCAAGCTCAGTGTTATGTGGCAGTCCTACAGATGTTATTAAGAGTTCTTTTGTGTCGACTACGCCACCCGTTGTGATGCGGTCACTGGGGCCGCCGCTGCAGCAGGTTCCGCTGAGGCTGATGGTGGATGCGCAGCTTGGTGGGATAACCCCCAACGGGAGGGGTATAGCCTCAGAGGGGACAGGCGCAGAGGATGGGGGTTGTGGTGGTGTAGTGCAGACGGCAGTGAAGACAGAGTCGGGTTGTGCAGTTAAGGGTGTTTACTTACTGCAGATGTTGTACTGGTCACTCCAGCTGCTAGTGACCACCCGAGCCGTGCTGCGTCCACCAGGTCCTGGATCCAGCCAACCCCCAAACAAGTCCGGAGCGTGGCCCTGAGCTCTCTTTCTGTCCCGTTCTCTGGCCGTCCCCACCAGTAATCCACCTAGGTCCAGCTCCCTTGGGCCTTCTGTTGGGACACCCTTGGCCCTGGGTTCCCTGACCCTTCATGTGGTGTGCCTTCGGGGTGGATGAGATGGGTGACCGTGGCAGACGCTGCCCACGGTCTCCGGTCTCTGGCTGGGGAATGTTTTTACCCCCACCAGCTTGGGTTCCGGTACCCTGATGCCGACTCTTCACCCGGTGCTTTTAGTTGGGATCTCAGAGTCCTTCTCTTCTGTGCTCTGGGTCTCTCTCTTTTCTCCTCTCTCACTCTGGGTCTTTGTCTTTCTTCTCTCCTCTGCTCCTGACTTGTTCTCTGCAGCTGACTGACTCTCTGCATCTGATCCTCTGCATCTGACCCTGATCTTAGTTGGTGCCCACCTTATATACACCCTCTATGTGTGAGCTCAGGTGCCCAGCACCCAATGAGCTCCTAACTTTACCCAGGCTGCTCCCCCTATCTGCCCCTACACTACTTGGGATGTACCACCCCCCTCCCACTCCAGCCAGGAACAGACTCGGTCGTACCTGCACATTTCTAAGTGGGAGTACCGTCGGTCTGCTCCTCGGAAATGGGATGTGTGTAGTGCATGCAGCCTACCGAGCTCAGTTCCACACTCCATCCTTGCCCGGGAGTGGAATATCACACCTCTGGGTTGAGGTGCAATACTCCTGTAGCAGCCGAATCCTCAGGGTGCTACATTCCCCCCTGGTAAATCACAGCACGTCCTCGGGCTGTAAGACATAAAACATCACCAAAACATACAAATTTTTTTTTTTTCATATAAACATAATAAAACATATAAAACATTATATATATAAAACTTTTCATATAACATTCTCGTCGTCTCTTGTTTCAGGTTCCTCCTCCGGACACTGTGCAACGTGTGTCCGGGAAAAGTGCGACAGTCTCTTAGAAAAACTGGTTTTCCTATAAAACCGGTAGGGGGCGCTTTAGGACGCGCAACTATATACAGGGGAAGTTGGCCGCTCTCAGTCCTCGGCCAGGTAGAGGGAAGGGAATGGCTGCTCACAGTCCTCAGCCTGTGGGATTAAGGGTAAACAGTTCACTCAGCTGGTCCCAACGGGGACTATATATAAGTATCAACAGTTTCTTTGGTACCCGGTCGGGTAACTATTTACATCACTTCTCTGCCGCACTCAACGGCGTCTTCCTCCTGCTCTTTGCTTACAGCTGGTTGTAACTTCAGACCCGTCCGGGTCCTCTTGCTCCTCCTCCTCGCACCGCAACTCCTCCTCCGTCAGGCGGTGTACGTGGAGGGCGTAAGGTCCTTTGGCACACTTGTGCCGGGTGAAGGTGACCTCGTCTCCGATGTAGAGGTCACGACCTCTGTGCCCCTCCGGCAGATGGGACTCCACGTCTCTGCGCGTGACAAAGACGTCGCCGGGGGTGTTGTTGTCTCTGATGAAGCCCCACCCGTGCTGCTGGTTAAACTTGATTACAGTCCCGGTGGTACGGGGACTGTGCGCTGCACGGGGGTCCCTCCTGGTCCGGCTCTTTTGCTCGGCGCTCCTTATTTGGGCCTGTTGTTCCCGGACCCGCCTCTCTCTCCGCTCCCTAGCAAACTCCTCGAGCTGTTGGCGGCAGCACTCCGCACGCTCTGCTGCAGCTGCCCTAGTTTCCTGAGTGAACCCCATTAGATCTTCTCCGGTGGGGTCCCACTCAAACTGTGCTTCCGCTAGCGGGGGCGAGATCCTTATTACGGGCTTCGGAGCCGGAATCAGGGGTGCACACATGGCCCCAACCCTCCTCTGGTGCTCCAGTTCGTAATACTTCTGGGGCCAGATGAAAGGCTGCCCGTCCGGCCACGTGTGCTGGGCAAACAAGTCCTCTCCCAGACGCGGCACCCTTGGTTTTACGGGTGCGGGCGCGGTGGTGGTGGCGCCCGGGTTGCCCAGGCCTTGCGGCCAGGCCTGGGGCACCTGGAAGGTGAAGGGCACCGTTAATACGGCGGCGCCCTTGGCTACCTGGCCTTGCGACCAGGCCGGAGGCTCCGCAGAGGTAGGGGGCGCTGTTGGTGTTGCGACGCCCGGGAATTCTAGGCCCTGCGACCAGGCTGGTGGTACTTCCTGCTTGGTCACGCTCGGGGTCGAGACGTGTGACGTCACAGGGGTCGCGGCGGCGGCTTCCGGTTGGGGCCTAGTCTGCGTCGGTGACATGGCGTTTACGGGCACAGCAGGGGGACTTTCGGGCTCTGCGACGGGGAGCTGGGGCAGGTGGGCGGTTTCCCGGCTTGGGGTATAGGCGTCCCCTTTACCTGCCTCCTTGCGTCCGGCTCCCTTCTCGGCGCCGTCTCCGGCCTTTGGTCCTCCCGCGCCATCCTCAGAGGCGGTCTGTTTCCTCTTCCAGGGTAGCGTGCTCCGTTGACTGGTCTCAGCTTGCTGGGCCATCTCCCGGCTCCATTCCGCCAATATCTCGCGCTGTACCCGGGCCATCCTCCGTGCGAGGCCCTCCAGGGCAGTCTGTGCACACTCCCGGTCTCGGGGGAGCTGTGCAAGGACCTCCACTAGGCCTAGTGGGGTCGTGGTGTCCAGCAGGCTCCTGACCAACGGGTCGGTGCTGCTCTGCTCTTCTTCCAGCAGGCTCCTGGCCAGCGGGCCGGTGCTGCTCTGCTCTCTGGACATCTCCGGGTGAGCTTCTCTGCTACTCTTCTCCAGGCTTCCTGCCTCCGGGTGCGCTCGCTCCAGACTGCTCCAGGCGGCACCCATCTTTGTTCTTTTCTTTCGTCTCCTCCCACTTCGAGGGCGGTCCCGGGGCAACTCGGTGACTGTCAGCTCCAGGGGTAGTTCTTTCACGCTGACAGACACCTCCAGCATCACAGTCTCTGTTGGTGGGGGCGGTTTCCACTTTTGGCGCCATTTTCTGTCCCGGCCCACGATGGGAGGCGGCCTCTTGCCCTCCTTTGGCACGCCCATAATGGCGTCCGCTGCTCTTCCAAGGCGGGAAATCTTCGGATTTGGCGGGAAGCGTCGCCCAGTGGCGGGAAACTCTGCAGATGGCGGGAACAAGCTGGAAATGGCGGACAATCGGCGGGAAACGACCTGTGATGGGGTCCGATGGCGTGGACCCTCCGGAACCGGCGGGAGACTTCTTTCTGAGGTAAACTTGCACTTTTCTTCAGGCACGCAGTACCCGGGTGTTGCGGGCACGTAATCCTGCCGACTACGCCAAAGTTGACGCGCCCCCTGGGACATATTCCTTTTTGAGGGGAATACCCGGCACCGGATCAGATGGGGGGGTTGTAGTCTCCGAGCGGCTGTGACCCGGCCCCGTGCCCAGGGCGTCAAGCTCAGTGTTATGTGGCAGTCCTACAGATGTTATTAAGAGTTCTTTTGTGTCGACTACGCCACCCGTTGTGATGCGGTCACTGGGGCCGCCGCTGCAGCAGGTTCCGCTGAGGCTGATGGTGGATGCGCAGCTTGGTGGGATAACCCCCAACGGGAGGGGTATAGCCTCAGAGGGGACAGGCGCAGAGGATGGGGGTTGTGGTGGTGTAGTGCAGACGGCAGTGAAGACAGAGTCGGGTTGTGCAGTTAAGGGTGTTTACTTACTGCAGATGTTGTACTGGTCACTCCAGCTGCTAGTGACCACCCGAGCCGTGCTGCGTCCACCAGGTCCTGGATCCAGCCAACCCCCAAACAAGTCCGGAGCGTGGCCCTGAGCTCTCTTTCTGTCCCGTTCTCTGGCCGTCCCCACCAGTAATCCACCTAGGTCCAGCTCCCTCGGGCCTTCTGTTGGGACACCCTTGGCCCTGGGTTCCCTGACCCTTCATGTGGTGTGCCTTCGGGGTGGATGAGATGGGTGACCGTGGCAGACGCTGCCCACGGTCTCCGGTCTCTGGCTGGGGAATGTTTTTACCCCCACCAGCTTGGGTTCCGGTACCCTGATGCCGACTCTTCACCCGGTGCTTTTAGTTGGGATCTCAGAGTCCTTCTCTTCTGTGCTCTGGGTCTCTCTCTTTTCTCCTCTCTCACTCTGGGTCTTTGTCTTTCTTCTCTCCTCTGCTCCTGACTTGTTCTCTGCAGCTGACTGACTCTCTGCATCTGATCCTCTGCATCTGACCCTGATCTTAGTTGGTGCCCACCTTATATACACCCTCTATGTGTGAGCTCAGGTGCCCAGCACCCAATGAGCTCCTAACTTTACCCAGGCTGCTCCCCCTATCTGCCCCTACACTACTTGGGATGTACCACCCCCCTCCCACTCCAGCCAGGAACAGACTCGGTCGTACCTGCACATTTCTAAGTGGGAGTACCGTCGGTCTGCTCCTCGGAAATGGGATGTGTGTAGTGCATGCAGCCTACCGAGCTCAGTTCCACACTCCATCCTTGCTCGGGAGTGGAATATCACACCTCTGGGTTGAGGTGCAATACTCCTGTAGCAGCCGAATCCTCAGGGTGCTACAATAGCTCTGCGGTGCCTCCAGGCTGTATTGCCTTTAGATCTGTGCTTCTGTAGTTCTCCTGCTCTGGTCAATCATGCAGAGTGCAGGGTCTCTCAGCTGGTTTTCTTCTATCATAGCTCTGCGGTGCCTCCAGGCTGTATTGCATTTAGATCTGTGCTTCTGTAGTTCTCCTGCTCTGGTCAATCATGCAGAATGCAGGGTCTCTCAGCTGGTTTTCTTCTATCATAGCTCTGCGGTGCCTCCAGGCTGTATTGCCTTTAGATGTGTGCTTCTGTAGTTCTCCTGCTCTGGTCAATCATGCAGAGTGCAGGGTCTCTCAGCTGGTTTTCTTCTATCATAGCTCTGCGGTGTCTCCAGGCTGTATTGCATTTAGATCTGTGCTTCTGTAGTTCTCCTGCTCTGGTCAATCATGCAGAGTGCAGGGTCTCTCAGCTGGTTTCCTTCTATCATAGCTCTGTAGTGCCTGCAGGCTGTATTGCCTTTAGATCTGAGCTTCTGTAGTTCTCCAGCTCTGGTCCATCATGCAGAGTGCAGGGTCCCTCAGCTGGTTTCTTCTATCATAGCTCTGCGGTGCCTCCAGGCTGTATTGCCTTTAGATCTGAGCTTCTGTAGTTTTCCTGCTCTGGTCCATCATGCAGAGTGCAGGGTCCCTCAGCTGGTTTCTTCTATCATAGCTCTGTGGTGCCTCCAGGCTGTATTGCCTTTAGATCTGTGCTTCTGTAGTTCTCCTGCTGTGGTCCATCATGCAGAGTGCAGGGTCTCTCAGCTGGTTTTCTTCTATCATAGCTCTGCGGTGCCTCCAGGCTGTATTGCCTTTAGATCTGTGCTTCTGTAGTTCTCCTGCTCTGGTCCATCATGCAGAGTGCAGGGTCTCTCAGCTGGTTTCTTCTATCATAGCTCTGCGGTGCCTCCAGGCTGTATTGCATTTAGATCTGTGCTTCTGTAGTTCTCCTGCTCTGGTCCATCATGCAGAGTGCAGGGTCTCTCAGCTGGTTTCTTCTATCATAGCTCTACGGTGCCTCCAGGCTGTATTGCCTTTAGATCTGTGCTTCTGTAGTTCTCCTGCTCTGGTCAATCATGCAGAGTGCAGGGTCTCTCAGCTGGTTTCTTCTATCATAGCTCTGCGGTGCCTCCAGGCTGTATTGCATTTAGATCTGTGCTTCTGTAGTTCTGCTCTGGTCCATCATGCAGAGTGCAGGGTCTCTCAGCTGGTTTCTTCTATCATAGTGACGCGCCCCCTGGGACATATTCCTTTTTGAGGGGAATACCCGGCACCGGATCAGATGGGGGGTTGTAGTCTCCGAGCGGCTGTGACCCGGCCCCGTGCCCAGGGCGTCAAGCTCAGTGTTATGTGGCAGTCCTACAGATGTTATTAAGAGTTCTTTTGTGTCGACTACGCCACCCGTTGTGATGCGGTCACTGGGGCCGCCGCTGCAGCAGGTTCCGCTGAGGCTGATGGTGGATGCGCAGCTTGGTGGGATAACCCCCAACGGGAGGGGTATAGCCTCAGAGGGGACAGGCGCAGAGGATGGGGGTTGTGGTGGTGTAGTGCAGACGGCAGTGAAGACAGAGTCGGGTTGTGCAGTTAAGGGTGTTTACTTACTGCAGATGTTGTACTGGTCACTCCAGCTGCTAGTGACCACCCGAGCCGTGCTGCGTCCACCAGGTCCTGGATCCAGCCAACCCCCAAACAAGTCCGGAGCGTGGCCCTGAGCTCTCTTTCTGTCCCGTTCTCTGGCCGTCCCCACCAGTAATCCACCTAGGTCCAGCTCCCTTGGGCCTTCTGTTGGGACACCCTTGGCCCTGGGTTCCCTGACCCTTCATGTGGTGTGCCTTCGGGGTGGATGAGATGGGTGACCGTGGCAGACGCTGCCCACGGTCTCCGGTCTCTGGCTGGGGAATGTTTTTACCCCCACCAGCTTGGGTTCCGGTACCCTGATGCCGACTCTTCACCCGGTGCTTTTAGTTGGGATCTCAGAGTCCTTCTCTTCTGTGCTCTGGGTCTCTCTCTTTTCTCCTCTCTCACTCTGGGTCTTTGTCTTTCTTCTCTCCTCTGCTCCTGACTTGTTCTCTGCAGCTGACTGACTCTCTGCATCTGATCCTCTGCATCTGACCCTGATCTTAGTTGGTGCCCACCTTATATACACCCTCTATGTGTGAGCTCAGGTGCCCAGCACCCAATGAGCTCCTAACTTTACCCAGGCTGCTCCCCCTATCTGCCCCTACACTACTTGGGATGTACCACCCCCCTCCCACTCCAGCCAGGAACAGACTCGGTCGTACCTGCACATTTCTAAGTGGGAGTACCGTCGGTCTGCTCCTCGGAAATGGGATGTGTGTAGTGCATGCAGCCTACCGAGCTCAGTTCCACACTCCATCCTTGCCCGGGAGTGGAATATCACACCTCTGGGTTGAGGTGCAATACTCCTGTAGCAGCCGAATCCTCAGGGTGCTACATTCCCCCCTGGTAAATCACAGCACGTCCTCGGGCTGTAAGACATAAAACATCACCAAAACATACAAATTTTTTTTTTTTCATATAAACATAATAAAACATATAAAACATTATATATATAAAACTTTTCATATAACATTCTCGTCGTCTCTTGTTTCAGGTTCCTCCTCCGGACACTGTGCAACGTGTGTCCGGGAAAAGTGCGACAGTCTCTTAGAAAAACTGGTTTTCCTATAAAACCGGTAGGGGGCGCTTTAGGACGCGCAACTATATACAGGGGAAGTTGGCCGCTCTCAGTCCTCGGCCAGGTAGAGGGAAGGGAATGGCTGCTCACAGTCCTCAGCCTGTGGGATTAAGGGTAAACAGTTCACTCAGCTGGTCCCAACGGGGACTATATATAAGTATCAACAGTTTCTTTGGTACCCGGTCGGGTAACTATTTACATCACTTCTCTGCCGCACTCAACGGCGTCTTCCTCCTGCTCTTTGCTTACAGCTGGTTGTAACTTCAGACCCGTCCGGGTCCTCTTGCTCCTCCTCCTCGCACCGCAACTCCTCCTCCGTCAGGCGGTGTACGTGGAGGGCGTAAGGTCCTTTGGCACACTTGTGCCGGGTGAAGGTGACCTCGTCTCCGATGTAGAGGTCACGACCTCTGTGCCCCTCCGGCAGATGGGACTCCACGTCTCTGCGCGTGACAAAGACGTCGCCGGGGGTGTTGTTGTCTCTGATGAAGCCCCACCCGTGCTGCTGGTTAAACTTGATTACAGTCCCGGTGGTACGGGGACTGTGCGCTGCACGGGGGTCCCTCCTGGTCCGGCTCTTTTGCTCGGCGCTCCTTATTTGGGCCTGTTGTTCCCGGACCCGCCTCTCTCTCCGCTCCCTAGCAAACTCCTCGAGCTGTTGGCGGCAGCACTCCGCACGCTCTGCTGCAGCTGCCCTAGTTTCCTGAGTGAACCCCATTAGATCTTCTCCGGTGGGGTCCCACTCAAACTGTGCTTCCGCTAGCGGGGGCGAGATCCTTATTACGGGCTTCGGAGCCGGAATCAGGGGTGCACACATGGCCCCAACCCTCCTCTGGTGCTCCAGTTCGTAATACTTCTGGGGCCAGATGAAAGGCTGCCCGTCCGGCCACGTGTGCTGGGCAAACAAGTCCTCTCCCAGACGCGGCACCCTTGGTTTTACGGGTGCGGGCGCGGTGGTGGTGGCGCCCGGGTTGCCCAGGCCTTGCGGCCAGGCCTGGGGCACCTGGAAGGTGAAGGGCACCGTTAATACGGCGGCGCCCTTGGCTACCTGGCCTTGCGACCAGGCCGGAGGCTCCGCAGAGGTAGGGGGCGCTGTTGGTGTTGCGACGCCCGGGAATTCTAGGCCCTGCGACCAGGCTGGTGGTACTTCCTGCTTGGTCACGCTCGGGGTCGAGACGTGTGACGTCACAGGGGTCGCGGCGGCGGCTTCCGGTTGGGGCCTAGTCTGCGTCGGTGACATGGCGTTTACGGGCACAGCAGGGGGACTTTCGGGCTCTGCGACGGGGAGCTGGGGCAGGTGGGCGGTTTCCCGGCTTGGGGTATAGGCGTCCCCTTTACCTGCCTCCTTGCGTCCGGCTCCCTTCTCGGCGCCGTCTCCGGCCTTTGGTCCTCCCGCGCCATCCTCAGAGGCGGTCTGTTTCCTCTTCCAGGGTAGCGTGCTCCGTTGACTGGTCTCAGCTTGCTGGGCCATCTCCCGGCTCCATTCCGCCAATATCTCGCGCTGTACCCGGGCCATCCTCCGTGCGAGGCCCTCCAGGGCAGTCTGTGCACACTCCCGGTCTCGGGGGAGCTGTGCAAGGACCTCCACTAGGCCTAGTGGGGTCGTGGTGTCCAGCAGGCTCCTGACCAACGGGTCGGTGCTGCTCTGCTCTTCTTCCAGCAGGCTCCTGGCCAGCGGGCCGGTGCTGCTCTGCTCTCTGGACATCTCCGGGTGAGCTTCTCTGCTACTCTTCTCCAGGCTTCCTGCCTCCGGGTGCGCTCGCTCCAGACTGCTCCAGGCGGCACCCATCTTTGTTCTTTTCTTTCGTCTCCTCCCACTTCGAGGGCGGTCCCGGGGCAACTCGGTGACTGTCAGCTCCAGGGGTAGTTCTTTCACGCTGACAGACACCTCCAGCATCACAGTCTCTGTTGGTGGGGGCGGTTTCCACTTTTGGCGCCATTTTCTGTCCCGGCCCACGATGGGAGGCGGCCTCTTGCCCTCCTTTGGCACGCCCATAATGGCGTCCGCTGCTCTTCCAAGGCGGGAAATCTTCGGATTTGGCGGGAAGCGTCGCCCAGTGGCGGGAAACTCTGCAGATGGCGGGAACAAGCTGGAAATGGCGGACAATCGGCGGGAAACGACCTGTGATGGGGTCCGATGGCGTGGACCCTCCGGAACCGGCGGGAGACTTCTTTCTGAGGTAAACTTGCACTTTTCTTCAGGCACGCAGTACCCGGGTGTTGCGGGCACGTAATCCTGCCGACTACGCCAAAGTTGACGCGCCCCCTGGGACATATTCCTTTTTGAGGGGAATACCCGGCACCGGATCAGATGGGGGGTTGTAGTCTCCGAGCGGCTGTGACCCGGCCCCGTGCCCAGGGCGTCAAGCTCAGTGTTATGTGGCAGTCCTACAGATGTTATTAAGAGTTCTTTTGTGTCGACTACGCCACCCGTTGTGATGCGGTCACTGGGGCCGCCGCTGCAGCAGGTTCCGCTGAGGCTGATGGTGGATGCGCAGCTTGGTGGGATAACCCCCAACGGGAGGGGTATAGCCTCAGAGGGGACAGGCGCAGAGGATGGGGGTTGTGGTGGTGTAGTGCAGACGGCAGTGAAGACAGAGTCGGGTTGTGCAGTTAAGGGTGTTTACTTACTGCAGATGTTGTACTGGTCACTCCAGCTGCTAGTGACCACCCGAGCCGTGCTGCGTCCACCAGGTCCTGGATCCAGCCAACCCCCAAACAAGTCCGGAGCGTGGCCCTGAGCTCTCTTTCTGTCCCGTTCTCTGGCCGTCCCCACCAGTAATCCACCTAGGTCCAGCTCCCTCGGGCCTTCTGTTGGGACACCCTTGGCCCTGGGTTCCCTGACCCTTCATGTGGTGTGCCTTCGGGGTGGATGAGATGGGTGACCGTGGCAGACGCTGCCCACGGTCTCCGGTCTCTGGCTGGGGAATGTTTTTACCCCCACCAGCTTGGGTTCCGGTACCCTGATGCCGACTCTTCACCCGGTGCTTTTAGTTGGGATCTCAGAGTCCTTCTCTTCTGTGCTCTGGGTCTCTCTCTTTTCTCCTCTCTCACTCTGGGTCTTTGTCTTTCTTCTCTCCTCTGCTCCTGACTTGTTCTCTGCAGCTGACTGACTCTCTGCATCTGATCTTCTGCATCTGACCCTGATCTTAGTTGGTGCCCACCTTATATACACCCTCTATGTGTGAGCTCAGGTGCCCAGCACCCAATGAGCTCCTAACTTTACCCAGGCTGCTCCCCCTATCTGCCCCTACACTACTTGGGATGTACCACCCCCATCCCACTCCAGCCAGGAACAGACTCGGTCGTACCTGCACATTTCTAAGTGGGAGTACCGTCGGTCTGCTCCTCGGAAATGGGATGTGTGTAGTGCATGCAGCCTACCGAGCTCAGTTCCACACTCCATCCTTGCTCGGGAGTGGAATATCACACCTCTGGGTTGAGGTGCAATACTCCTGTAGCAGCCGAATCCTCAGGGTGCTACAATAGCTCTGCGGTGCCTCCAGGCTGTATTGCCTTTAGATCTGTGCTTCTGTAGTTCTCCTGCTCTGGTCAATCATGCAGAGTGCAGGGTCTCTCAGCTGGTTTTCTTCTATCATAGCTCTGCGGTGCCTCCAGGCTGTATTGCATTTAGATCTGTGCTTCTGTAGTTCTCCTGCTCTGGTCAATCATGCAGAATGCAGGGTCTCTCAGCTGGTTTTCTTCTATCATAGCTCTGCGGTGCCTCCAGGCTGTATTGCCTTTAGATGTGTGCTTCTGTAGTTCTCCTGCTCTGGTCAATCATGCAGAGTGCAGGGTCTCTCAGCTGGTTTTCTTCTATCATAGCTCTGCGGTGTCTCCAGGCTGTATTGCATTTAGATCTGTGCTTCTGTAGTTCTCCTGCTCTGGTCAATCATGCAGAGTGCAGGGTCTCTCAGCTGGTTTCCTTCTATCATAGCTCTGTAGTGCCTGCAGGCTGTATTGCCTTTAGATCTGAGCTTCTGTAGTTCTCCAGCTCTGGTCCATCATGCAGAGTGCAGGGTCCCTCAGCTGGTTTCTTCTATCATAGCTCTGCGGTGCCTCCAGGCTGTATTGCCTTTAGATCTGAGCTTCTGTAGTTTTCCTGCTCTGGTCCATCATGCAGAGTGCAGGGTCTCTCAGCTGGTTTCTTCTATCATAGCTCTGCGGTGCCTCCAGGCTGTATTGCCTTTAGATCTGTGCTTCTGTAGTTCTCCTGCTGTGGTCAATCATGCAGAGTGCAGGGTCTCTCAGCCGGTTTCTTCTACCATAGCTCTGCGGTGCCTCCAGGCTGTATTGCCTTTAGATCTGTGCTTCTGTAGTTCTGCTCTGGTCCATCATGCAGAGTGCAGGGTCTCTCAGCTGGTTTCTTCTATCATAGCTCTGCGGTGCCTCCAGGCTGTATTGCCTTTAGATCTGTGCTTCTGTAGTTCTCCTGCTGTGGTCAATCATGCAGAGTGCAGGGTCTCTCAGCTGGTTTCTTCTATCATAGCTCTGCGGTGCCTCCAGGCTGTATTGCCTTTAGATCTGTGCTTCTGTAGTTCTCCTGCTCTGGTCAATCATGCAGAGTTCAGGGTCTCTCAGCTGGTTTCTTCTATCATAGCTCTGCGGTGCCTGCAGGCTGTATTGCCTTTAGATCTGTGCTTCTGTAGTTCTCCTGCTCTGGTCAATCATGCAGAGTTCAGGGTCTCTCAGCTGGTTTCTTCTATCATAGCTCTGCGGTGCCTCCAGGCTGTATTGCCTTTAGATCTCAGCTTCTGTAGTTCTGCTCTGGTCCATCATGCAGAGTGCAGGGTCTCTCAGCTGGTTTCTTCTATCATAGCTCTGCGGTGCCTCCAGGCTGTATTGCCTTTAGATCTCAGCTTCTGTAGTTCTGCTCTGGTCCATCATGCAGAGTGCAGGGTCTCTCAGCTGGTTTCTTCTATCATAGCTTTGCTGTGCCTCCAGGCTGTATTGCCTTTAGATCTGTGCTTCTATAGATCTCCTGCTCTGGTGCATCATGCAGAGTGCAGGGTCTCTCAGCTGGTTTCTTCTATCATAGCTCTGCTGTGCCTCCAGGCTGTATTGCCTTTAGATCTGTGCTTCTTTAGTTCTCCTGCTGTGGTCCATCATGCAGAGTGTAGGGTCTCTCAGCTGGTTTCTTCTATCATAGCTCTGCTGTGCCTCCAGGCTGTATTGCCTTTAGATCTGTGCTTCTTTAGTTCTCCTGCTCTGGTCCATCATGCAGAGTGCAGGGTCTCTCAGCTGGTTTCTTCTATCATAGCTCTGCGGTGCCTCCAGGCTGTATTGCATTTAGATCTGTGCTTCTGTAGTTCTCCTGCTCTGGTCCATCATGCAGAGTGCAGGGTCTCTCAGCTGGTTTCTTCTATCATAGCTCTGCGGTGCCTCCAGGCTGTATTGCCTTTAGATCTGTGCTTCTGTAGTTCTCCTGCTCTGGTCCATCATGCAGAGTGCAGGGTCTCTCAGCTGGTTTCTTCTATCATAGCTCTGCGGTGCCTCCAGGCTGTATTGCCTTTAGATCTGTGCTTCTTTAGTTCTCCTGCTCTGGGCAGTCATGCAGAGTGCAGTGTCTCTCAGCCGGTTTCTTCTATCATAGCTCTGCGGTGCCTCCAGGCTGTATTGCATTTAGATCTGAGCTTCTGTAGTTCTCTTGCTGTGGTCCATCATGCAGAGTGCAGGGTCTCTCAGCTGGTTTCTTCTATCATAGCTCTCCGGTGCCTCCAGGCTGTATTGCCTTTAGATCTGTGCTTCTGTAGTTCTCCTGCTGTGGTCCATCATGCAGAATGCAGGGTCTCTCAGCTGGTTTCTTCTATCATAGCTCTGCGGTGTCTCCAGGCTGTATTGCCTTTAGATCTGTGCTTCTGTAGTTCTCCTGCTGTGGTCCATCATGCAGAGTGCAGGGTCTCTCAGCTGGTTTCTTCTATCATAGCTCTGCGGTGCCTCCAGGCTGTATTGCATTTAGATCTGTGCTTCTGTAGTTCTCCTGCTCTGGTCAATCATGCAGAGTGCAGGGTCTCTCAGCTGGTTTCTTGTATCATAGCTCTGTGGTGCCTGCAGGCTGTATTGCATTTAGATCTGTGCTTCTGTAGTTCTCCTGCTCTGGTCCATCATGCAGAGTGCAGGGTCTCTCAGCTGGTTTTCTTCTATCATAGCTCTGCGGTGCCTCCAGGCTGTATTGCCTTTAGATCTGAGCTTCTGTAGTTCTCCAGCTCTGGTCCATCATGCAGAGTGCAGGGTCCCTCAGCTGGTTTCTTCTATCATAGCTCTGCGGTGCCTGCAGGCTGTATTGCCTTTAGATCTGTGCTTCTGTAGTTCTCCTGCTCTGGTCCATCATGCAGAGTGCAGGGTCTCTCAGCTGGTTTCTTCTATCATAGCTCTGCGGTGCCTCCAGGCAGTATTGCCTTTAGATCTGTGCTTCTGTAGTTCTCCTGCTCTGGTCCATCATGCAGAGTGCAGGGTCTCTCAGCTGGTTTCTTCTATCATAGCTCTGCGGTGCCTCCAGGCTGTATTGCCTTTAGATCTGTGCTTCTGTAGTTCTCCTGCTGTGGTCAATCATGCAGAGTGCAGGGTCTCTCAGCTGGTTTTCTTCTATCACAGCTCTGCGGTGCCTGCAGGCTGTATTGCCTTTAGATCTGTGCTTCTGTAGTTCTCCTGCTCTGGTCAGTCATGCAGAGTGCAGGGTCTCTCAGCTGGTTTCTTCTATCATAGCTCTGCGGTGCCTCCAGGCTGTATTGCCTTTAGATCTCAGCTTCTGTAGTTCTGCTCTGGTCCATCATGCAGAGTGCAGGGTCTCTCAGCTGGTTTCTTCTATCATAGCTCTGTGGTGCCTCCAGGCTGTATTGCCTTTAGATCTGTGCTTCTATAGATCTCCTGCTCTGGTGCATCATGCAGAGTGCAGGGTCTCTCAGCTGGTTTCTTCTATCATAGCTCTGCTGTGCCTCCAGGCTGTATTGCCTTTAGATCTGTGCTTCTTTAGTTCTCCTGCTCTGGTCCATCATGCAGAGTGTAGGGTCTCTCAGCTGGTTTCTTCTATCATAGCTCTGCGGTGCCTCCAGGCTGTATTGCCTTTAGATCTGTGCTTCTGTAGTTCTCCTGCTCTGGTCAATCATGCAGAGTGCAGGGTCCCTCAGCTGGTTTCTTCTATCACAGCTCTGCGGTGCCTCCAGGCTGTACTGCATTTAGATCTGTGCTTCTGTAGTTCTCCTGCTCTGGTCCATCATGCAGAGTGCAGGGTCTCTCAGCTGGTTTTCTTCTATCATAGCTCTGCGGTGCCTCCAGGCTGTATTGCATTTAGATCTGTGCTTCTGTAGTTCTCCTGCTCTGGTCCATCATGCAGAGTGCAGGGTCTCTCAGCTGGTTTCTTCTATCATAGCTCTGCGGTGCCTCCAGGCTGTATTGCCTTTAGATCTGTGCTTCTGTAGTTCTCCTGCTCTGGTCAATCATGCAGAGTGCAGGGTCCCTCAGCTGGTTTCTTCTATCATAGCTCTGCGGTGCCTCCAGGCTGTACTGCATTTAGATCTGTGCTTCTGTAGTTCTCCTGCTCTGGTCCATCATGCAGAGTGCAGGGTCTCTCAGCTGGTTTCTTCTATCATAGCTCTGCGGTGCCTCCAGGCTGTATTGTCTTTAGATCTGTGCTTCTGTAGTTCTCCTGCTGTGGTCAATCATGCAGAGTGCAGGGTCTCTCAGCTGGTTTTCTTCTATCATAGCTCTGCGGTGCCTACAGGCTGTATTGTCTTTAGATCTGTGCTTCTGTAGTTCTCCTGCTCTGGTCCATCATGCAGAGTGCAGGGTCTCTCAGCTGGTTTTATTCTATCATAGCTCTGAGGTGCCTCCAGGCTGTATTGCCTTTAGATCTGAGCTTCTGTAGTTCTCCTGCTCTGGTCCATCATGCAGAGTGCAGGGTCTCTCAGTTGGTTTCTTCTATCATAGCTCTGCGGTGCCTCCAGGCTGTATTGCATTTAGATCTGTGCTTCTGTAGTTCTCCTGCTCTGGTCAATCATGCAGAGTGCAGTGTCTCTCAGCCGGTTTCTTCTATCATAGCTCTGCGGTGCCTCCAGGCTGTATTGCATTTAGATCTGAGCTTCTGTAGTTCTCCTGCTGTGGTCCATCATGCAGAGGGCAGGGTCTCTCAGCTGGTTTTCTTCTATCATAGCTCTGCGGTGCCTCCAGGCTGTATTGCCTTTAGATCTGTGCTTCTGTAGTTCTCTTGCTCTGGTCCATCATGCAGAGTGCAGGGTCTCTCAGCTGGTTTCTTCTATCATAGCTCTGCGGTGCCTCCAGGCTGTATTGTCTTTAGATCTGTGCTTCTGTAGTTCTCCTGCTGTGGTCAATCATGCAGAGTGCAGGGTCTCTCAGCTGGTTTTCTTCTATCATAGCTCTGCGGTGCCTACAGGCTGTATTGTCTTTAGATCTGTGCTTCTGTAGTTCTCCTGCTCTGGTCCATCATGCAGAGTGCAGGGTCTCTCAGCTGGTTTTATTCTATCATAGCTCTGAGGTGCCTCCAGGCTGTATTGCCTTTAGATCTGAGCTTCTGTAGTTCTCCTGCTCTGGTCCATCATGCAGAGTGCAGGGTCTCTCAGTTGGTTTCTTCTATCATAGCTCTGCGGTGCCTCCAGGCTGTATTGCATTTAGATCTGTGCTTCTGTAGTTCTCCTGCTCTGGTCAATCATGCAGAGTGCAGTGTCTCTCAGCCGGTTTCTTCTATCATAGCTCTGCGGTGCCTCCAGGCTGTATTGCATTTAGATCTGAGCTTCTGTAGTTCTCCTGCTGTGGTCCATCATGCAGAGGGCAGGGTCTCTCAGCTGGTTTTCTTCTATCATAGCTCTGCGGTGCCTCCAGGCTGTATTGCCTTTAGATCTGTGCTTCTGTAGTTCTCTTGCTCTGGTCCATCATGCAGAGTGCAGGGTCTCTCAGCTGGTTTCTTCTATCATAGCTCTGCGGTGCCTCCAGGCTGTATTGCCTTTAGATCTGTGCTTCTGTAGTTCTCCTGCTCTGGTGAATCATGCAGAGTGCAGGGTCTCTCAGCTGGTTTTCTTCTATCATAGCTCTGCGGTGCCTGCAGGCTGTATTGCCTTTAGATCTGTGCTTCTGTAGTTCTGCTGCTCTGGTCCATCATGCAGAGTGCAGGGTCCCTCAGCTGGTTTCTTCTATCATAGCTCTGCGGTGCCTCCTGGCTGTATTGCCTTTAGATCTGTGCTTCTGTAGTTCTCCTGCTCTGGTCCATCATGCAGAGTGCAGGGTCTCTCAGCTGGTTTCTTCTATCATAGCTCTGCGGTGCCTCCAGGCTGTATTGCCTTTAGATCTGTGCTTCTGTAGTTCTCCTGCTCTGGTCCATCATGCAGAGTGCAGGGTCTCTCAGCTGGTTTCTTCTATCATAGCTCTGCGGTGCCTCCAGGCTGTATTGCCTTTAGATCTGTGCTTCTGTAGTTCTCCTGCTCTGGTCCATCATGCAGAGTGCAGGGTCTCTCAGCTGGTTTCTTCTATCATAGCTCTGCGGTGCCTCCAGGCTGTATTGCATTTAGATCTGTGCTTCTGTAGTTCTGCTGCTCTGGTCCATCATGCAGAGTGCAGGGTCTCTCAGCTGGGTTTCTTCTATCATAGCTCTGCGGTGCCTCCAGGCTGTATTGCATTTAGATCTGTGCTTCTGTAGTTCTCCTACTCTGGTCAATCATGCAGAGTGCAGGGTCTCTCAGCTGGTTTCTTCTATCATAGCTCTGCGGTGCCTGCAGGCTGTATTGCATTTAGATCTGTGCTTCTGTAGTTCTCCTGCTGTGGTCAATCATGCAGAGTGCAGGGTCTCTCAGCTGGTTTCTTCTATCATAGCTCTGCAGTGCCTCCAGGCTGTATTGCCTTTAGATCTGAGCTTCTGTAGTTCTCCTGCTCTGGTCCATCATGCAGAGTGCAGGGTCTCTCAGCTGGTTTCTTCTATCATAGCTCTGCGGTGCCTCCAGGCTGTATTGCCTTTAGATCTGTGCTTCTTTAGTTCTCCTGCTCTGGTCCATCATGCAGAGTGTAGGGTCTCTCAGCTGGTTTCTTCTATCATAGCTCTGCGGTGCCTCCAGGCTGTATTGCCTTTAGATCTGTGCTTCTGTAGTTCTCCTGCTCTGGTCAATCATGCAGAGTGCAGGGTCTCTCAGCTGGTTTCTTCTATCATAGCTCTGCGGTGCCTCCAGGCTGTATTGCATTTAGATCTGAGCTTCTGTAGTCCTCCTGCTCTGGTCAATCATGCAGAGTGCAGGGTCTCTCAGCTGGTTTTCTTCTATCATAGCTCTGCGGTGTCTCCAGGCTGTATTGCATTTAGATCTGAGCTTCTGTAGTTCTCCTGCTCTGGTCCATCATGCAGAGTGCAGTGTCTCTCAGCCGGTTTCTTCTATCATAGCTCTGCGTTGCCTCCAGGCTGTATTGCCTTTAGATCTGTGCTTCTGTAGTTCTCCTGCTGTGGTTCATCATGCAGAGTGCAGGGTCTCTCAGCTGGTTTTATTCTATCATAGCTCTGAGGTGCCTCCAGGCTGTATTGCATTTAGATCTGTGCTTCTGTAGTTCTCCTGCTCTGGTGCATCATGCAGAGTGCAGGGTCTCTCAGCTGGTTTTCTTCTATCATAGCTCTGAGGTGCCTCCAGGCTGTATTGCATTTAGATCTGTGCTTCTGTAGTTCTCCTGCTCTGGTCCATCATGCAGAGTGCAGGGTCTCTCAGCTGGTTTTCTTCTATCATAGCTCTGCGGTGCCTCCAGGCTGTATAGCCTTTAGATCTGTGCTTCTGTAGTTCTCCTGCTCTGGTCAATCATGCAGAGTGCAGGGTCTCTCAGCTGGTTTCCTTCTATCATAGCTCTGCGGTGCCTCCAGGCTGTATTGCATTTAGATCTGTGCTTCTGTAGTTCTCCTGCTCTGGTCCATCAGGCAGAGTGCAGGGTCTCACAGCTGGTTTCTTCTATCATAGCTCTGCGGTGCCTCCAGGCTGTATTGCCTTTAGATCTGAGCTTCTGTAGTTCTCCTGCTCTGGTCCATCATGCAGAGTGCAGGGTCTCTCAGCTGGTTTCTTCTATCATAGCTCTGCGGTGCCTCCAGGCTGTATTGCCTTTAGATCTGAGCTTCTGTAGTTCTCCTGCTCTGGTCCATCATGCAGAGTGCAGGGTCTCCCAGCTGGTTCCTTCTATCATAGCTCTGCGGTGCCTCCAGGCTGTATTGCCTTTAGATCTGTGCTTCTGCAGTTCTCCTGCTCTGGTCCATCATGCAGAGTGCAGGGTCCCTCAGCTGGTTTCTTCTATCATAGCTCTGCGGTGCCTCCAGGCTGTATTGCCTTTAGATCTGAGCTTCTGTAGTTCTCCTGCTCTGGTCCATCATGCAGAGTGCAGGGTCTCTCAGCTGGTTTTCTTCTATCATAGCTCTGCGGTGCCTCCAGGCTGTATTGCCTTTAGATCTGTGCTTCTGCAGTTCTCCTGCTCTGGTCCATCATGCAGAGTGCAGGGTCTCTCAGCTGGTTTCTTCTATCATAGCTCTGCGGTGCCTCCAGGCTGTATTGCCTTTAGATCTGTGCTTCTGTAGTTCTCCTGCTCTGGTCCATCATGCAGAGTGCAGGGTCTCTCAGCTGGTTTCTTCTATCATAGCTCAGCGGGGCCTCCAGGCTGTATTGCATTTAGATCTGTGCTTCTGTAGTTCTCCTGCTCTGGTCCATCATGCAGAGTGCAGGGTCTCACAGCTGGTTTTCTTCTATCATAGCTCTGCGGTGCCTCCAGGCTGTATTGCCTTTAGATCTGAGCTTCTGTAGTTCTCCTGCTCTGGTCCATCATGCAGAGTGGAGGGTCTCTCAGCTGGTTTCTTCTATCATAGCTCTGCGGTGCCTCCAGGCTGTATTGCCTTTAGATCTGTGCTTCTGTAGTTCTCCTGCTCTGGTCCATCATGCAGAGTGCAGTGTCTCTCAGCTGGTTTCCTTCTATCATAGCTCTGCGGTGCCTCCAGGCTGTATTGCATTTAGATCTGTGCTTCTGTAGTTCTCCTGCTCTGGTCCATCATGCAGAGTGCAGGGTCTCTCAGCTGGTTTCTTCTATCATAGCTCTGCGGTGCCTCCAGGCTGTATTGCATTTAGATCTGTGCTTCTATAGTTCTCCTGCTCTGGTCAATCATGCAGAGTGCAGGGTCTCTCAGCTGGTTTCTTCTATCATAGCTCTGCGGTGCCTCCAGGCTGTATTGCCTTTAGATCTGTGCTTCTGTAGTCCTCCTGCTCTGGTCCATCATGCAGAGTGCAGGGACTCTCAGCTGGTTTCTTCTATCATAGCTTTGCGGTGCCTCCAGGCTGTATTGCATTTAGATCTGTGCTTCTGTAGTTCTCCTGCTCTGGTCCATCATGCAGAGTGCAGGGTCTCTCAGCTGGTTTCTTCTATCATAGCTCTGCGGTGC
Source organism: Phyllobates terribilis (assembly GCF_046119375.1). Lineage (NCBI taxonomy): Eukaryota > Metazoa > Chordata > Amphibia > Anura > Dendrobatidae > Phyllobates > Phyllobates terribilis. The sequence goes on from NW_027362772.1 coordinate 274,322, forward strand.
CTCCAGGCTGTATTGCCTTTAGATCTGTGCTTCTGTAGTTCTCCTGCTTTGGTCCATCATGCAGAGTGCAGGGTCTCTCAGCTGGTTTTCTTCTATCATAGCTCTGCGGTGCCTCCAGGCTGTATTGCCTTTAGATCTGAGCTTCTGTAGTTCTCCTGCTCTGGTCCATCATGCAGAGTGCAGTGTCTCTCAGCCGGTTTCTTCTATCATAGCTCTGCGGTGCCTCCAGGCTGTATTGCATTTAGATCTGTGCTTCTGTAGTTTTCCTGCTCTGGTCCATCATGCAGAGTGCAGGGTCTCTCAGCTGGTTTCTTCTATCATAGCTCTGCGGTGCCTCCAGGCTGTATTGCATTTAGATCTGTGCTTCTGTAGTTCTCCTGCTCTGGTCCATCATGCAGAGTGCAGGGTCTCTCAGCTGCTTTCTTCTATCATAGCTCTGCGGTGCCTCCAGGCTGTATTGCATTTAGATCTGTGCTTCTGTAGTTCTCCTGCTCTGGTCCATCATGCAGAGTGCAGGGTCTCTCAGCTGGTTTCTTCTATCATAGCTCTGCGGTGACTCCAGGCTGTATTGCCTTTAGATCTGAGCTTCTGCAGTTCTCCTGCTCTGGTCCATCATGCAGAGTGCAGGGTCTCTCAGCTGGTTTCTTCTATCATAGCTCTGCGGTGCTTCCAGGCTGTATTGCATTTTGATCTGTGCTTCTGTAGTTCTCCTGCTCTGGTCAATCATGCAGAGTGCAGGGTCTCTCAGCTGGTTTCTTCTATCATAGCTCTGCGGTGCCTGCAGCTCTGACAGAAGATAATCCTCTGCCATATGCATCAACAAAGTGGCATTTGCAGTTTCACTGATTTGTCCGCGTCAGAGAAAGGAGTTGGCAGCCGAGTGTTGCTGGGAATTATAGTTATAGTAGTGTGCGAATAGGAAAGAAACATTATATTGAGCTTAGGGTTTAGATTCGCGTGCAGCAATTGGTAAGGAAGGAGGTCTCCACTCCACCTTTCCCTAGTGTCAGGGCTCCCTTTCCACATCCCTTCATGTTACACTAGTCTTTCCCACACCTTGCGGGACACATAGATATTTGGACTTGTAATAATGTTAATTAATAGTGAAACCAACAGACTAATTCGTTTTTAAACCTTAAAAAATTGGCAGTGAACATGTAATAGGCCTGGAGATCAAATTCTTATTTAAAAAAAATTACAACAAAAATACCTTAGTGTCATAAGAATAAATACTTCTCTGCATGGAGGTATTCTGGTATGATATTCCTGACCTCAGCAGCTCCAAAAGATGGTCAAATGTAGATACGCTCATCCGACAATAGTCATAAAACTTTTGAGGATGCAAGCGTAGCTCATAATACAGTCTACTAAACTTACCTTTTGCGGCCCTTTTTGTCAGAAGTGGATGGATCCAGTTTGGATGCGGCCTCCTCGGATCAGCTACAGTTGGGTAGGGCTCGCCATAGCGCCAAGATAAGACCCAGTGGAAAAGGGTACGCTCTGTATCAGGTTGAATTATTATTATTATTTATTATTATAGTGCCATTTATTCCATGGCGCTTTACATGTGATAGGGATATACATAGCAAAAACATTTACATAATCTTAACAAAACGAGTCAGCGACTGGTACAGGAGAAGCGAGGACCCTGTCCGCGAGGGCTCACAGTCTACAAGGAATGGCTGAGGATACAGTAGGTGAGGGTAGAGGAGGTCATGCAGTAACGTGGTGGAGCGGTGGTTATTGCAGGTAGTAGGCTTGTCGGAAGAGGTAGGTCTTCAGGTTTCTTTTGAAGGCTTCCATGGTAGGCGAGAGTCTGATGTGTTGGGGTAGAGAGTTCCAGAGTAGGGGGGATGCACGGGAGAAATCTTGTATGCGATTGTGGGAAGAGGAGATAAGAGGGGAGTAGAGAAGGAGATCTTATGAGGATCGGAGGTTGCATGCTGGTATAGTACTGGGAGACTAGATCACAGATGTATGGAGGAGACAGTTTCTGGATGGCTTTGTATGCCATGGTTGGGGTTTTGAACTGGAGTCTCTGGGCAATGGGGAGCCAGTGAAGGGATTGACAGAGGGGAGAGGCCGGGGAATAGCGGGGGGATGTTGTTGCCAAAAAATACTTCAAAACCAGGCTACAGCGGTATTATGGGGGAATATCCCAAGATGATATATGTGCTCACAGTGTGGGACATGGAAACGAGGCTTTTTATAGGGTTCTACACAAGGATTTCTTAGGCATCTTAGTGAAAATACATGATGAAAATTACAAGGCAGACGGATGCCATTCGCATCACATACGCTCATATGTGAAAAAGACCGCACAATCACACTACACTCGCAGAGCAATAGAAAGAAAAATAGCCTGACACTCATCCGACTCCTGCATTAAAATAAGACGCGAGTGTGACTGCGGCCTAAGAAGGGTTATGATAGGAATCGTTGGAGTCAGAGTCCTGGAAAGTATTGTCAGAGGAATCAAATTCAGAGGAGCTGGAACATGAGATTTGGAGGCAGATTTGTGGTATGAATGGGGTATTAATATTGATTTGGGGGTGTGTAGTGTTCCACTCCATCTACCCCATTCATACACCTGGTTAAGTGTATAGTCATTATTATCACGTTGGAATTTATTTTTCTTCATAGACATAATGCTGTCTTCCAATTTGGTGATCGTTTGTTGCGTTTTACTTATAAATGCTCCATGTTCTGTTAGATTTATATGGCTCCAATGTTAGTTTAATATCATTCATTTATGATTGAACAGCAATTCATTTTTGCTCTTCATTCTTAACAATAAGACACATGAGATTTAGAGAACATGTAGTAAGTAAATGGTTCCATTGCTCCACAAATTGCTGGGAATAAATGGTTGTCGGAAGTTTTTTGATCCGTAGTCCTCTAGCGACCATATCTTTATCAATATAATTCCGTAATGTTGTTTTGTCCCACCATGTTTTCATTTCATAAATCATGATTTTTTTTTAAGTTTCCTTAAGTTGTCAAACATGGAATTAGGAGTCTGATCCGACTGTCTGCCATTATCGGCCATAACCGCCACACCATACGCCCTTATGAACCATGGCCTACACCATGGCTGTCTCCTCTCTAGTTTTCCCTATGACCTAAATAATCCTCCTATACTATAAGGCCTCCACACTGTCCGCCTTAATGAGCTATACCCACCACATTGTCTGCCATTATCAGCTATAACCGCTACACCATCCGCCCTTATCAACCATTGCCTATACCATGGCTGTCTCCTCTCTAGTTTTCCCTTACACTCTCTATATCTCCACACTGCCCCCCACCATGCTAACCTCTCTCCATATTGTGCCATTTCACACTGCCCTCTCTCAATATCCATTCTGTGTCTCTTTTCACACTATGCCCTCATACTGCTCTCTCCAAACTGTATCCCACAGCTCCCAGTATAATGTCCCCCACAGCTCCCAGTATAATGTCCCCCACAGCTCCCAGTATAATGTCCCCCACAGTCCCTAATGTAAAATGATGTCCTCTACAGCCAGCCATCCTTTATCATAGAGGAAAATGAGATCATTGGGTTTGAAACATAGAGCAACAGGTCATCTGAATATAGAGCTAGTTTATAGTGATGTGAGCCTATAGTAACGCCACTAATATCTGGATTTGTATGTAATGCTACCACTAAATGTTCCATCAGAGGAACATAAGGGACAACCTTGCCTCGTCCCATTTTTAATAGAAAATGTGTCCGATAGAAAGATAGAAGGCCGTTTACCCCAACTATCACTTTAGGGTCAGTGTATAAGGATAGAAGTTTAGATAACAAGAAATAACCCAACCCAGTTTGTGGTAGGGCGCTCTTCAAGAAAGTCCAATGCACTGTGTTGAATGCTTTTATTTCGTCAAAAGAAACATGGCACATTGGGATCCCCTGGCTTTTTGCATGGGAAATTAACAACAATGTTTTATTTGTATTATCATGAGCTTCTCTAACCTTAACAAAGCCAACCTGATCGTTGCTAACAATTGAGGGTAGATAGTGGGAGAGCCGTGTTGCAATTATTTTAGAGAATATTTTGACGTGTACATTATTGATATTGGATAAATATAAGGGCAGGTATTTTGTTATTTTCCAGGCTTTGATATAACCGTTATATGAGCATCGAGTGATTGGGGGGCAAAGGGGTCTTATGAGATATTATTAAACACTTTTGCTAAAAATGGTAATAACAGAGGTGCAAACATCTTATAATAAAATCTATTATTGAATCTATCTGGCCCAGGGCTCTTCCCAGTAGGGAATGATTTAATGGCCTCTCATATCTGTTGCTCAGTGAAAGCTTTGTCTAGTACCTTCTGCTCGGGGGTCTGTAAGGAAAGTAGGGCAGTGTCCAGAATATATTTGTCAATTTTTGTTTCAAGACTATTAGGCGACACGTCGTGGTATTGTGCATGAATATTATATAGTGATCTATAACAGCAATGAAATGCTTCCTCTATGTCAGTGGGGTTATGAATCTATAGACGGGTGCCCCTTTTATTCTGGATACATATGTCCTTTGCTTGTGTGGATGTAACCTCCTTGTCAATGAGCGGCCACATTTATCTGTGAATTCATACGAGTATCTTCACATGCGATCTTGGTATTTTATACACGTTTCATCTATTAATGACCTTCGCTCCTTTCTTTTTCCAATCAGACCGTTTTTATTGAACAAAACAAAGAATTACCAACATTTTGTTTTTCTTATAGAAACATTGTGAGAAAAACAATAAAAAGAAAGAAAAACCAGTAACAACACAACAACCGGTGTACAATGATACAAATCCCAATATCGCTCTATAGTACAAGGTTTTGGAATAGTAATTTTACATTTGTACATAAATATCTGAAATATTCCTGACTGCTTATTTTTTTCCCTATTGGGACATCAAAAGAAAAAGAATATATCTAAGAAGGGACAATTATATGGACTGAGACAATTATTATTCGCTGACACCTTGGGTATCAGGATATAAATTCCTGGTTTACTGTAAGGAAATGGACAAACGGTCCAGTATAGTATTTCTGAGAAGGTTTTCTGAAGCCATACCGGGGGTAATTAACCATTGTTCCATATGTGTATGGATTTCTTGAGAGCGTTTCTTCATATATAAGCTTCCTTTCCAAGCATAGTGTCATTTATCCTGGATTTTAGTTCTGTTATCGTTGGGGGAGAATTGTCTATCCAATGTAGTGCCAGCAACTATCTGGCTAGAATAATATTCTGGAGCTAGCTATTGCCATATGGGAGTCTGGTCTACGTCCTCTCCCAGGAGTCTCAGGATATAGATTTTAGGTTCCAACTGAAGTTGTATCCCAAATACAGATAGTACAAGAGCGATCACCACATTACAGTAGTCGCCAATATTCCTACATCATATGTATCAGGTGGCCGTCATTTTGACCACATCTAGGGCATGTGTCATCCGTTTATATTAAAATTTTAAATAAAATACTTGGGGATCTATATACCCTATGAATGAGAAGAATTTGGGACAATCTTTGTGACTCTGACAATGAAAGATTCGCTGTCAAATCCAAGTTTCCTCAGATAAAGGACCCACATCCTCCTCCCATTTTGTCTTTAACTATCAAAGGATATTTACCCAAATGTAGGGCAAGTAACTGCCTATAAATAAGGGATATTAGACATTTAGTATCCACCGCTGTAGCAATGGTATCTATCGGGTGATGTCTATCAATCAGTATGGCGTTTATTCTAGTTGTGTGTTATATGCATGACGTATTTGCAGATACTGATAAAGCACCCTATGTGAAAGGCTAAAATCTGCCTTTATTGGTTCAAAGCCCTTGAATAATCCATTCCTTAAGAGTTCTGATACCAAACATATACCCCTATCCTCCCACTCACTAACATTATTTAGTTTCTGTAGCTCTGTTAAGTTATAGTTGTGCCATAAAGGAGTATAGTTTTGGACTTTTCAATCCCCAGAATATTTTTACCCCTATCTCACACCTTATATATTAACTTTAGTTTAGGACATTTTAGGTCATTTTCTCGAGGAGGCCCCATATCTAGTATCGAGAATGGAAGCTTCAGCTTGGTTCCTTCCATAAGTAGGTGCCCGGAAATTCCACAATATTTGGGAGTAACCCATCCATGAAACTACCTTAGCTGCTTTCTAGCGTTAAGCAGGTCTGCGTATGTCTGGAGGGAAGTAGATCATTTATGTTGTTTGTCAAGGAGATCAATCCGCTCAAGCAAATGGGAGACTTTAGCTGCTTTTCTCTTTTTAGCCGGCATCCATGTTTTATTAGTATCCCTCTGAGGATGCATTTGAGAGCTTCCCATTGAAATGGTAAGGCAGTTTCATTATGCTCATACTTGTGAAGGAGTCTATAGTCTCAAGAAGGTCTGAGACACAGAGTGAGTCTTTCAGCAGATTATCATTAAGTTCCCACGGTTGAAGCCTTGGTGGAGTCAGGTATAGTCAGATTACAAGATACAGGAGCATGATCTGACCATACAGCAGTCCCTATCAGAGATGTAGGCTGCCATGTAAGCAAGTGATGGCAATTTAATGAAAATTCTCTACGGCTATGCATATTGAGTATAGGAGAATAATACGTATAATCCTTTACATCTGGATGTTGTATCTTCCATACATCGACCAGTTGGAAAGACCGGAGCACGTTTAGCAAAGCTTTTCGGTGATTTAGATTGGTGACTCCAGCCCAGGAACCCTCTAAAGAAGGATCCAAGGCAAAATGAAAGTCACCTTCAATGATGATAAGGTCCTACAGAAAATGTTTTAGTTTGTTTAAGTATTGACATCATGTCTTAATTAGGTCACAATTAGGGAGATAGAAGTTTGCCAAAGTCAAAATTTTGGAGTAGATCGAGATCTTAAACACATACATCCTCTCAGTGTCAGACAGTGTTTCTACAATAGTATGCGGCAGTGATCTGTGTCGGCCTATACTCAGTGGAAGAGTGGCACCTAAAACTCTATTTAGATATATCTTATTATATTCTGAAAGAAATAAGTACGCATCTGCAAACTGTCTCTCTCATCAGGGAAAAGAAGATTCATTTCAGGAGCTCATATGATTGGCAGGTTCCTTTTCCGTCTGGGTGCATCACCATCAAATTCCTGATCCATTGAAAGCCTTCTGTGAGGTGCCGAAACTCTGTGGCAATGGTGGAGAAGGTGGCCAGTCAGATATATGGATTCTGGGAATGTCCAGGACATCACAGAATGGTCTCATGTCGCTTTGATCTTTCAAAGTATACAATGTTCCATTTTCTTCGGACTTACAGCTGGAAAGGGTACCACAGGAGTACATCATGTCATTTTCCTAGAGAGCATCAAGTAGTGGTGTCAATACCCTTCTTTGAGCAAGTGCCATTCAGGATAGATCTGGGAGCAATTGTATGCGTTTTCCATTGAAATCACCAGGACCCATCTCCCTGCTTTCCTCACAACGGCCTCTTTTACATTGAAAAAATGTATGTGACCAATAATGTCCCTTGGACGCTCAGGATCTGGCCATGATTGCCTAATGTACGGTGCGCCTTGTCGATCTCCAGCTCCTTATCAATAGGGTCACCAAGAATATAATTGAACAATGTCCACAGTGTTGGCATAATCGCTTGTGCATTGATGATTTCAGGATATTATTGTGATTTTCTTGGTCATCAATGATATTAAAGAGACTGTTTATTTGCTGGCTGTGAAGATCCAGTGTTTGTTTCTGAGCATTTTGATGGCCACAACTTGTACGACATCATCCTCTTATTTCTGTACCTTGTCAGTAAGCTGTGATAGGCTAGAAGTGAGGGGACGTATTTCAGTTTTGTACGTGGTCTTCAGCCTTTGTATATGTGGAACCCCAGGGGTCTGGTTACCACAGTAATAGCAATATTACGTCTGTGAGCAGGTGGGAGGTCTCCTGGTCAGGAATCCTAAGCATGCCACACCTCCTGCCCAGTCCTGGGAGGGGAAGAACTTCCCCTATATAAACTGGGGCTGAGGTGGGGTTAGAAAAAGAGAACACAGACAGAGACAGAGACACAGTCTGGTCTGGTGTGGATCAGTTACAGGGAAAATAAGAACAGGAGCTCTGTGGGAGCAGTGATAAAAGGAGTCCGGGACTGGAAGCTGTAGAGCTCGTCCGGACTGAAGAGATCTCACCGGACACGGAGTCCGAGGCTGTGGGGACTGTTCCATACCCAGCAGCAGAAACCGACCGGCAGGGGATTTCAGGTCCTCCGGCCAAGAAACCCGAAGGTACGGTCACACGCAAGGGACCAGCACCGCCGTCGTGGAGCGGAGGCTACCAGAAGGCCCCGAGTCACCGCCCATACGGGTGAGCACCACACGGTACACTCAGGGATGTGGGCTACTTTTACCCGCTTCTAGCAAGGTAGCCAAGAAGAGTACAGTTAGTTGGGGAGGCCTACAACTCCGCCTGGCCAGGGGAGATCCTGTCTGCTCACGGACTGACCAGACCCCGACCGCTAGCCAGTACTCCCGGGAGGGTCTATCTTTGTCACCAGTAAAGACCCTGAACTACACCGCACCGTCTCTGAGTGGTTCCTGGTGCCTGCGTGCAATTCTACCATCCCCATCATCCACGTCCGCTGCCCTGAGGCCATACCCCTCCCGTTGGGGGTTATACTACCCACGCTGCACAACTGTACCACCGGCCTCAGCGGTCTGCCCTGCAGCGGCGGTTTCGTAACCGCATTCAACGGGTGGCGTAGTCGAACAATATCACATCTGCCACTAAAAACATCGCCACTTAGTTTGACACCCTGGGCACGGACCGGGTCACCGCCACGAGGACTACCACCCCCAACAGATCCGGCTCCGGGTATTCCCCAAACATGGCCCAGGGGGCGCGTCAACTTTTGGCGTAGTCGGCAGGATCTCGTACCCGCAACCACCGGGTACTGCGTGCCTGAAAAAGACTGTTAAACTTACCTGTGGTGAAGATTCCCGCCATCCGACGCCATCTTTTGCCTTCTTCCCGCCATCCGTGGAGTCTTCCCGCCATTGGATGCCATCTTGAGGACGCCGCGCGGGAAGAAGAGGGGCGTGGACTCCGAAAGCGCGTGAGAACTGAAGCCCCGCCTCACGTCCGGACATTGCGTAAGGTCCTGGAAGGAGCCCAGCAGATGCCGACGTCACAGGAGCGCGACGGAAGGTCCTCAACCCTGACGATCCACTGCGGAGCCACGGCCTACGGAAGAGGATCATCGCAAGGTAGGCCACGGTCCACTAGGGGGGAGAAGGATGTCGGATACGGAGGAGAGCTTCACTGCCACAGCCACCGCCAGCGCCACCGCTGCTGCGGTCATGCCTTTCACCATGCCCTACATCCCGGGGGCAGCCTGGCTACCCCAGTACTCAGGGGAGTCACATACCCTAAATGACTTCAGAGAAAGGCTGGATAGCCTCTTCCAGGTGTACCCCCTCACAGAAGAGCAAAAAGTGAGCATCCTGGTGGCTCAATTAACAGGGGCAGCCCAAAGGGAGGTAAAGTCCTGGCCACTTGGGAGGAGGAGGACTGTCGCAGAGATACTAGCCCGGCTGAAGGACACCTTTGATACCCGTACCTCAGCCGAGATCAAGCTTAGATTCTACGGGTGCAAGCAGCGAGCACATGAGAATATAAGGGACTATGCACTAAACCTACAAGAGGCCCTGAGAGCCGTTAAGCAGGCCGACCCTGACGGCGTGGGAAACGAAGACAAGCTGTTGACTGAACAATTTATAGAGGGTCTACATTGCAATGCCCACCGAACCCAGTTGCGGGCAATGGCCTTACAGGACCCTCATCTGGACTTTGCACAGTTCAAGGACAGAGCCATCCGGGTGCTCCGAGAACAGGCACCAGGTGGCGCTGTGACCCACAAACGCCCTGCTACCACTTACCACCAGGAGACGGCGCCCTTGTCGGCAGGGCCTGTGGGAGCTGATGCGCAGGCTTTAAACAATGACCCGGCTACAGACCTGCACCATCAGGTCCAAGAGCTAACTAAAAGCGTTGCCGCGCTAACCCGAACTGTGCAGTCTTTACAGGTTTCTACTCCAGGGAAGATCCAGCTGGCATCCGGACCGGAGGATATCCCGTGGCGCCGACCAAGGAGGACCCCACCGGCCAGAGGAAGACCCAGTGACCGATACAACGAGGACGGACAACCCATCTGCCGCCGCTGCAATCAACCCGGACATATGGCAAGGTACTGTCCTTTAAACTGGCACAACCTGGGGTAGAGGGCCAACCCCTAGGAATAAGATCACCAGGCCCATCGAACTGGCGTGACAAATACGTGGGAGGACGTCCAGTCTTGCCTGTAGTACTGGATGGCATTCCTATGAGTGCCCTACTTGACACCGGGTCACAGGTCACCACCATCCCGTACGTGCTCTTCAAGCAGTACTGGAATGACTCGGATATAACCCGCTACCCAAACGACGACTTGAGTATCATCGCCAGCAATGGTCAGCCCGTGCCACAGATTGGATTTAAAGAGATGACCATTAAAATCGGTAAAGTCGAACTGGCAGCACAGGGACTGATCATTGTGGACATTGACAAGCGCGAGAGTCACCCAAAGATAACTCTAGGAACTAATGTGATTGAAAATTGTCTTGCAGAGGTGATTCTTATTTTACAGCAGGTTGCCAAGAACGCCAGCTCCGGCCAGCAGCGAGTGCTCCAAAAAGAGATCCGGGCACTGATGCGACGGCAACAGGTGGAACTCTCCGGTGGTGAGATTGGTAGCGTGAGAATGTGTGACCCTTTCCCTATTGCCATGCCCCCGAAAAGTGAGATGATGATTTGGTGCCGGGCAGCTATTGGTCTCAGAGGTAGAGACTACAAAGCAATGGTAGAACCCGTCTACTCAGACAGTAGGCCCACCATTTTGACAGCACGGGGGGTGGTTGATGTACGCCATGGGAGGGTGCCCGTTCGCATAATAAATATCGGGAAGAGGGAAGTGTACCTGCCCCGGTATGCTACGCTAGCCAAATTGTATACCATCAACCAAAATTCTGTACAGTCCGTGGAACCCTTGCCTCCATCTCATCCAGAGGAAGGTAACGGCTCTAAGCAACAAATGGAGGACTGGTGTCAGCAACTGCATTTGGGTACTGACTCCACTCCCTCACACCAGAAACAGGGAGTCTATCGGGTGGTTCGAGAGTACGAGAGAGTGTTTAGTAAACACCCGCTGGACTTCGGGCGAGTAAAGGGGGTAGAACACCACATCCCCACGGGAGACCATCCTCCCATAAAGGAGAGATACCGACCCGTACCCCCTGCACACTACCAACACGCCAAGGGGATGCTTAGAGACATGAAGGAGGCTGGGGTAATCAGGGATAGCTGTAGCCCCTGGGCAGCTCCACTAGTCTTGGTTAAAAAGAAAGACAACACTATGAGAATGTGTGTAGATTACCGGAAAATCAACCGTATCACACACAAAGATGCGTACCCCTTACCAAGGATAGAGGAGTCTTTGGCTGCTTTAAAATCTGCTAACTTCTTCTCCACTTTGGATCTCACTAGCGGGTACTGGCAGGTTCCTGTAGCAGAGGCGGATCGGGAGAAGACCGCATTCACCACCCCGATGGGACTTAGCGAGTTTACCTGCATGCCGTTCGGACTCTGCAACGCACCAGGAACCTTCCAACGATTGATGGAATGCTGTCTGGGACACCGGAACTTTGAGACGGTCCTGCTGTACCTGGACGATGTTATAGTTTATTCCAAAACCTACGAGGACCACCTGAAACACCTGGCGGAGGTGTTTGAAGCCCTGGCAAACTACGGTCTGAAGGTGAAACCGTCGAAGTGTCACCTGCTAAAACCAAAAGTGCAGTACCTGGGACACGTGGTGAGTGCTGACGGAGTGGCTCCCGACCCTGATAAGATCACCGCGATTAAGGAATGGCCAAGACCCTCCAGCGTAAAGGAAGTGCGGCAGTTCCTCGGGTTGGTAGGCTACTACCGAAGATTCATTCCCGGCTTCACCAAAAAGGCAGCTCCTATGCAGGACCTCCTGATAGGCCAGTCCAGGAAGGCCAAGAACCAGAAGCCGCCCTTCAGATGGGAGAAGCTGGAAGAAGAGTCCTTCCGCCAGCTGAAGATGGCCCTCACGGGGGATGAAATCCTGGCGTACCCGGATTACAGCCAGCCCTTTATCCTCTACACCGACGCAAGTAACATCGGGCTAGGAGCCGTACTGTCCCAGATCCAGCAGGGGAGAGAACGGGTAATTGCTTACGCCAGCCGAAAACTGCGACCCACCGAAAGAAACCCTGAGAATTACAGCTCATTCAAGCTAGAGTTCCTGGCAGTGGTGTGGGCAGTCACCGAACGCTTTAAGCACTACCTCGCCTCTTCCCGGTTCACCGTGTACACGGATAACAACCCGTTGACACACCTGGACACTGCAAGACTCGGTGCCCTGGAGCAGAGATGGATGGCCCGCCTGTCCAACTATGAGTTCACGATTAAATACCGGGCAGGACGCTCCAATACCAACGCGGATGCCTTGTCCAGAATGCCAAACCTACCGGACGTAGGGGAAGATCCAGAGGAACTGGAAGAGGTTGAACTCCCCGCATTCCACCGTCATGGGACTACCCAGTATTCCCACCGTGTAAGGGGTAAGCAATCCACTACGTTCAACCCCTTACCTCATTACAACTGGGCAGAAACGCAAGACAGTGACCCCGCCGTCCGACTGGTGAAGGAGATGCTGACTCAGCCAGATGCCCGCCTTGACCCAGACGCTCCGGAGGAGACCAAGCAACTGTGGGCTGAGAAGAGTCGACTGTTCCTTTACAAGGGGAAGTTGTGCCGCAGAATGGTTAACTCCCGGATGCATGAACTGGTCTGGCAAGTAGTGGTGCCAAGAAGAGACGCGGCAATGGTACTGGAGGCATACCATGACGGAGCTGGGCACTTCGGATGGAAGAAGCTGGAGTTCCTGCTGCACGGGCGGTTCCACTGGGTAGGCATGAGAGGAACCATCGAGAGGTGGTGCAGAGACTGTGGCCCATGCAACCTAAGAAGGAAGGACCGTGCCAGCCAGAAGACTCCCCTGCAGTCCATCGTCACCAGGCAGCCGTTGGAACTGGTAGCCTTGGACCATGTAAAACTGACCCCCAGCAGAAGTGGCTACGTCTATGCGTTAACCATCGTGGATCACTACTCCCGGTTCTTGGTTGTAGTCCCCGTCAAGGACTTAACGGCTCAAACAGCAGCTAGAGCCTTCCAGCAGCACTTCTGCCGTCCACACGGATACCCAGAGCAGGTGCTGACGGACCAAGGACCTGCCTTTGAAGCGGAAGTCTTCCGGGAGTTCTGCACCCTGTATGGCTGCCGGAGGATAAGAACAACACCCTATCATCCGCAAACCAATGGACTCTGCGAGAAGATGAACCAGGTGGTGATAGACCTTCTGAAAACATTGCCCCTGGAAGAACACAGTCTGTGGCCTGAGAAACTGCCTGATCTGGTGGACCTATACAACCACATCCCTGTAGGTTCTACCAACTGTACCCCGGCTTACCTAATGAGAGCAAGACCTGGTAAGCTGCCTGTTGATCTGGATATGGGAGTCCTGACACCCGAGGACACTTCACCAGAAGCAGACTGGGACACAGAGAGGCAGCAGCAGTACCGGAAAGTACAGGAGAGCGTTGAGCGAAGTCTCCGTCAAGCAAGAGAAAGACAGGAGAAGACTTATAACCAGCATGCTCCCGCTGTTCCCCTGGTACCTGGAGAGCGGGTCTTGAAGAGGAAAAGGCGGCTCCACAAGTTGGACGACCAGTGGGAGAAGGACCCGTACACCGTACTGCCATCAAGTCATGAAAACCCGAAAGTCTGCACAATCAGTAAGGATGGAGGAGAAACCACAGCCATTGTCTCCCGAGATCACCTGAAGAAGTGTCCTGAGCAGCTGCGAAACCCTGAAGATCAAGAAAACCCTCGACCCGCAGAGGAAAGGGAAGAGATGGTCAGTACTGTACTCGGAGACTTCCCTCGATCTTGGACACAAGTAAATGGCGCTGTTGTAGTACCCGTCCTCACCTTCCTCCAGCCAGCATCCCAAGTGCCTACGGAAAAACAGGTAGAGCTGGAAGAGCAACCGGTCCAGGAGGCAGAAGATCCCACACAAGCAGACCAGGGAATCGACCCTCTGCTTATAGTGAGCCTGCCGTGCCCCTAGTGAGCCAAAGAGTCCGTAGACAGCTGCCCAGCTTACCTTTAACAGCTCCTACACCCTGTAGTGCAGGACCAGTTAGTGAGCTCCATAGGTCCACTAGAGCCACTAGAGGCCAGTTGCCCGTACGTTGGAGGATCTAAAGTGTTCAGACTGTTTTATTGATATTTACCTGTTTACTGTTGCTTGTAAATAATTATGTTTTTCCAGTTATGTTATAGGTGTTTTTGTGGATTAACCAGAACTCTGTTGTATATATGTTTGGAGCGTAACCCAGGAACGGACTAAAGACTGTTAAAGACTCGGGGCAGGACAGACCCCTACCTGGTTACGGCTCCCTGTTCTTTGGTGAAATGGACACCCTTTTTGTTTCAAAAATTGCACCCGGTTGCGGACACGCCGTGACCACTTTAACATGTTTTTCCTTATTGTATTGTTCCTGTTTATACCCTGTTATGTTTTCAAAAAATATGTTTAGTCCCGGAGTACTAAATTTTACTAGGGGGGAATGTGGAACCCCAGGGGTCTGGTTACCACAGTAATAGCAATATTACGTCTGTGAGCAGGTGGGAGGTCTCCTGGTCAGGAATCCTAAGCATGCCACACCTCCTGCCCAGTCCTGGGAGGGGAAGAACTTCCCCTATATAAACTGGGGCTGAGGTGGGGTTAGAAAAAGAGAACACAGACAGAGACAGAGACACAGTCTGGTCTGGTGTGGATCAGTTACAGGGAAAATAAGAACAGGAGCTCTGTGGGAGCAGTGATAAAAGGAGTCCGGGACTGGAAGCTGTAGAGCTCGTCCGGACTGAAGAGATCTCACCGGACACGGAGTCCGAGGCTGTGGGGATTGTTCCATACCCAGCAGCAGAAACCGACCGGCAGGGGATTTCAGGTCCTCCGGCCAAGAAACCCGAAGGCACGGTCACACGCAAGGGACCAGCACCGCCGTCGTGGAGCGGAGGCTACCAGAAGGCCCCTAGTCACCGGCCATACGGGTGAGCACCACACGGTACACTCAGGGACGTGGGCTACTTTTACCCGCTTCTAGCAAGGTAGCCAAGAAGAGTACAGTTAGTTGGGGAGGCCTACAACTCCGCCTGGCCAGGGGAGATCCTGTCTGCTCACGGACTGACCAGACCCCGACCGCTAGCCAGTACTCCCGGGAGGGTCTATCTTTGTCACCAGTAAAGACCCTGAACTACACCGCACCGTCTCTGAGTGGTTCCTGGTGCCTGCGTGCAATTCTACCATCCCCATCATCCACGTCCGCTGCCCTGAGGCCATACCCCTCCCGTTGGGGGTTATACTACCCACGCTGCACAACTGTACCACCGGCCTCAGCGGTCTGCCCTGCAGCGGCGGTTTCGTAACCGCATTCAACGGGTGGCGTAGTCGAACAATATCACATCTGCCACTAAAAACATCGCCACTTAGTTTGACACCCTGGGCACGGACCGGGTCACCGCCACGAGGACTACCACCCCCAACAGATCCGGCTCCGGGTATTCCCCAAACATGGCCCAGGGGGCGCGTCATATATATTGCTCTATCTCTTGTTTAGTAGGGATAGACGCAATATGAAATACAAATCAATTATGGCTTTCCCCATATTAAAATCCCTGTGGCTGGGGGAGTATATTTTCCTGTGCAGCAAGCACTGCTCAGTATGTGGGCTTTGGTGAGAATACAGGGAGATTTGTGGAGATGTTTTCTTGTGAGGCCTACATTAAGAGAGAAGTTGGTGCAGGACTTACAGGCTTGAGCTGTCTGGCATCATGAGGGTTAATACTGATTATTTTTCCAAACTGAGATGAGGCAGTAATGGCTCCAGAGCAGGATAATAAGACTTTCAATAAGAAACACTGCATACCAGATATGCTGACGGAGGTGGGGGACCTCAGATTAACCTCCGATCTGGTCTTTCTTTCCCATATCGGACGTTATGTTTAAGGCCGGAAATTGCTCATAATTCCCCCAGGAACACGGTCTGAAGAGAGTGCTCTCATTGCTATGTCCAGGCCATGTCTTTCCTGTTGATTTTCAATACGTCCGAAGGCGGCGTTGATTGGGAGCAGGACTGTGTGATGTAATAACCTTATGTGAGCCCCAGAAACGCGAGTTGTGACACCAATGGAACGGCGCCACAACGGGAGGTGCGTATGAGTGTTTTTATTTTAACAAGGCCAAACATGAGGAATGAGAAGTCGTTGTACCAAGAGAAGTGGAAAACCCCTTTAAGAAGATACAATTTTCGATTAGAATTTAAATAGGCTTCTCCCCTGTGTGGCTTCTCTGAAGTTTATTAAGAGTTGATTTCTGTGTAAAACATTTCCCACATTAAGAACATGAAAATGGCTTCTCGCCTGTGTGAGTACTTTGGTGACTAAGAAGTGAGGATTTCTTCACAAAACATTTTCCACATTCTGAACAGGAAAAAGGCTTCTCCCCTGTGTGGGTTCTCTGGTGTATAACAACATCTGATTTCTGGTTAAAACATTTCCCACATTCTGAACAGGAAAAAGGTTTCTACCCTGTGTGAGTTCTCTGGTGCTTAACCAGATTTGATTTCTAGTTAAAACATTTTCCACATTCTGAACAGGAAAAAGGTTTCTCCCCTGTGTGAGTTCTCTGGTGCTTACCCAAATCTGATTTCTGTTTAAAACATTTTCCACATTCTGAACAGGAAAAAGGCTTCTCCCCTGTGTGAGTTCTCTGGTGGCTATGAAGATTCTCTTTACGGTTAAAACATTTCCCACATTCATAACAGGAAAAAGGTTTCTCCCCTGTGTGAGTTCTCTGGTGGTTATCAAGAATCTCTTTACGGTTAAAACATTTCCCACATTCTGAGCAGGAAAAAGGTTTCTCCCCTGTGTGAGTTCTCTGGTGCTTAACCAAACCTGATTTCTGGTTAAAACATTTTCCACATTCTGAACAGGAAAAAGGCTTCTCCCCTGTGTGAGTTCTCTGGTGATTGACCAAATCAAATTTCTGTTTAAAACATTTTCCACATTCTGAACAGGAAAAAGGCTTCTCCCCTGTATGAGTTCTCTGGTGCTTAAGCAAATTTGATTTATAGTTAAAACATTTTCCACATTCTGAACAGGAAAAAGGCCTCTCCCCTGTGTGAGTTCTCTGGTGATTGACCAAATCAAATTTCTGTTTAAAACATTTTCCACATTCTGAACAGGAAAAAGGCCTCTCCCCTGTGTGAGTTCTCTGGTGCTTAAGCAAATCTGATTTCTGGTTAAAACATTTCCCACATTCTGAACAGGAAAAAGGCCTCTCCCCTGTGTGAGTTCTCTGGTGGTTATCAAGAATCGCTTTACGGTTAAAACATTTCCCACATTCTGAACAGGAAAAAGGCTTCTCCCCTGTGTGAGTTCTCTGATGTCTGATAAAACTTGATTTCAATGTAAAACATTTTCCACATTCTGAACAAGAAAATGGCTTCTCTCCTGTGTGGGTTTTCTGGTGGTTATCAAGATGCACTTTCTGGTTAAAACATTTCCCACATTCTGAGCATGAAAAAGGATTCTGCCCTATGTGGGTTTTCTGATGTCTGATAAACCTTGATTTCTCTGTAAAACATTTTCCACATTCTGAACAAGAAAATGGCTTCTTCTTTGTGTGACTTCTCTGGTGATTAACAAGATTTGATTTCTGATTAAAACATTTCCCACACTTGAAACAAAAAAATCTTTTCTCCGCTGTGTGAATGTTTTGATGTTTAAGAAAACTATTTCTATATTCTGAACATGAAAATGGCTTCTTTGAATTAGGAGTAGTTCGTTTTTTAATGCTTATTTTGTGACTTTGATTTTCCTTAGTAGTCGGTAATGAATCAGAAGACAGGACCTGTTTCACAAGATCAGATGACAGATCTTTGCTGTGAAGGGATGATGGTAGATCTGGAGTAATGGCAATCACTTCAATTGTGTCCTGTGGGATCTCAAGATCATCTGATTTAAAAATTGAAGATGTCAGCTGTCCCTCTGATCTCCTGGTACAGTCATCTGCCAAGAATAAAACCAATTATTATTTTTGAATAAAATATCCTTGAATTATATATTTTTTAACATTTCTACTTAAACTGTAAAATAGCAACTCATGTAAAAAATATTGAATTATTCACCAAGAAAATTACATTTCACAGTCTAATAGAAAACCTCATAGGATGAACCAGTAGAGCGTGATGTTCAACTGTTTGTTCATTCAGTCTCCCAAATATGGAATAAAAAGCCAAACAATGTTATATAGGCAAAAATAATACCAATAAAAACTTCTACTCATCTCACAAAAAACAAGTCCCCACTCAGGTCCATCATTTGTCAATGGAAAAACAGAGATTTTCACATTATTAGTGGCTCAAAGGCTCTTGAAAAGCAACATGGCTTCTATAAACCAATCCAGCAATATCCGCTCTCCCAAAGTCAGATCTCCTCCTCTCTTCTGAGCCTTGCAGGGTGCCCAAAACACATTTATCATCCATGTATTTGGCATTACTATAGTGAAAAGAACCCACTTAATTTACAGTGTGTGTCTCCCGGAGCACAATCTGGACACTATGTGTTGGGGAATAAAATGGCATATTTGTAATTTTCAGTTTGAAACATCTACTGTGTGCTAATTTTCGGAAAGTGCCTGTGGAGTCAAAGTAGTGACAACTTCTAAAGATTAATTCATTGAGGGTCATAATTTTCAAAATGGAGTAAATATATGGGAATTTCTACTGCTCTGATTTTCTGACATTTTGTATGGTGTGGTGTGTCCCATATCCTCTGGGACCTGCTCCGGCGACGTCTGCTTCTGTCACCAGGTGCTGTCCTATTTATTCTGCAGGCGGCGCTGGTGATTGAGAAGACGTCGGGACCAAAAGTTCTGGGCGGCACAGACTCTGTCCAGCCACTTAGATTAGTTTGCATGGAACCAGTAGTACCATCCAGTCTGGCGGTATGGGTGTGTGTGCTGTCCAGCTGGAGTAATCTGCTCCCTGCTTCAGCCATTTGGAAAGCACCGCACCCTACTAAAGCTGGAAGCATATTGCCGGAAGCTGCCAGATCCAGCCTTGTTCTCCTCTGGTTCAGTCCTCTGTGCTCAGCTCCCGGCTTGTGTATTTGATTCCTGTTGTGACCGCGGCCCGTTTACTGACTATTTTTGCGTATTCTGATTTTGTACTTTCTCTGCCCTCCTGGTTCTGGCTACCGGACTATTGTTCTTCCCATCTCACTCCGCAGAACAGCAAGTAACACTATGGCCCAAGCCAAGGAGTATCTGTGTAAGTCCAGATCCATAAGGAAGGATTAAAGGGTGATGAGCAAAACTGTGACTACAGATAATAACACCGACAGAAATGATCAAGCTGAACAGTCTTCTTCAGTAAAAAAAACCTTCAGTCTGTAACTGTAACTACTAGGTAGTTAAAGACTCACATAGGTGAGGCAGGCCGATCCAACCCCAAATAAACTATCATACAGAATGAACATGTAAAAAAAATATAACAATAAAAATATATGTTACATCCCCAACACCAACGTATGTATGAATGGAGAAATCCAACACTAAACCGGAGTCGCACTCATTTATGGTGGACCATTGGAGATATGATGAGTCCTGACCAGAAGAGTAGAGAAAGTATTAGTGCCCCCATTTCAGGAGAGATTGTGCAGTAATCTGAACTCCTTAGTATCAAAAAAATAATGGAATGCATGACGTGGAGTGAATCCATGAAACCAGGGCTCGAGCCATGCCACCACATCTCCTGCAGGCGGGAATAGATGTATATTACAGCCATCAGCCACGCACAGCTTAGAGACATATCATGGCACAGGTGTAATGTTATTTATGTAGTTTATCACTATCCTGTTTGAAGATAGTTTGAAAAGTCAGAATAAAGGGAAACTCCGTTGTTATTGTACAGAAATTCACACTTGGCCCTCACTGCACATTTAATATTGTCGATCATAAAAGTGAAGTTTGGCCACAAAGACTGGACCTGGTCTTGTAGGGACCATACGAGCACATTCAGCAGCACAGATAGGAGAGAAGGTAGATTCATCCAATAAGATATCAGGGTCCTGGGAAACCAACAGCATCATTACCCTCCGCTTTCTCTTACAGGCCCATCAGAATGTTTTTCTTCAAGTAATTTTATAACTTTTCAGCACTTTCTACGTACGCTGTCATTTAGCTTTGTAATTTCTAGATCTGGGCAGGTAACGGTCAGCGTCTACTAATCCCAGGGGGTAGGTGGATCCCCAGGTTGTAAGTTCTATAGAAAAGGGTTTTCAATGCCCAAATTCATTTGCACAGTTTTGGGTGGAGAAGAGTTTTGTGATCTAGAGGCAAAATGGTGATCACACGATTGTGATACGGCCGGACTACACCACCGATAAAGCAGCCACAACCGGTGACTGAGAATAATCTGTGACTTCTCTGCATTTAGTGGTCACTACTCACCTGGGTAGTCATATGTAGGAATCTCCTCCTTACACCACTCATCACCCCTCACATATGTCTCTGTAGTATTAATATTGGTCAGATCTTCACCCTGAAACAAATATTATAAAAGTCACAGACAGATGGAGAAGTCACATCTATGATCAGCTCTAATCCTGCCATCTCCACCGTTCTCATTACACAAGTATAAAACATATAATACTGGTGGATAAAACAAGACTGAGCACAAGACCTTCACAGCCGTCTACACATCATAGGGGAGATCTCATGACACCTTCTCTCCATCTACCTGATGATCCTGAGGAACATTGGGATCTTCTTGTTTACAGTCCTGTGGAAGAAGAGGACGGGGACATCTCTCTGGTGTTGTCCTCTTACTGGATAGATCTGGAGGAAACACATACAGGGCTGAATTCATTCTTTACATACAGATAATTATAGGCCGTGTGTATTTAGTCCTGTCTATTACCTGGTGATGTGAGATGCTGGGGAACCTCCATCATGATGTCCTTGTACAGATCTTTGTGTCCTTCTAAATACTCCCACTCCTCCATGGAGAAATAGACGGTGACATCCTGACACCTTATAGGCACCTGACACATACAATGATACAGTCATCCCCCCGATCCCTCCATAGCGTTACTGTATAATGTCCCAGCATTCGCAGCAGAGTCACCTCTCCAGTCAGCAGCTCAATCATCTTGTAGGTGAGTTCTAGGATCTTCTGGTCATTGATGTCCTCATGTATCAGGGGGTGAGGTGGAGGTCCTGTGATTGGGCTCAGGGGTCTTCCCCATCCCTCAGACACAGGGTCCTGACAGCGCTCACTAGAGGTCTTCTTCACTACTGTGTAATCCTGGTTATGGAGAGACACATTAATAAATCTCACTACAGACATTTCCAGAGTCCTCACCTCTCCAGTTCTGTCCATCTGTTATTCCCATAGATAAGAATGATGTAATGTGACGTCATCAGAATCTCTCACCTCTCCAGTAAGCCGGAAGAGGATCTCTAGGGTGAGGTGTAATAACCTCTCCGCCATCTTGTCTCTGTCCAGATCCATCTTTTATGGATCAATAAGGAAAATTCTCTTATATAGAAGATCTTCACTGAGATGATCTGATATTGTAGGGATCTGAATGAGAAGAAGATGAGCAGGTGTAACATCATAAAAATCCTGTGTAATAATAGAATTACTAGAGATAATAAGGGGAAACATATGAGGAGATTTATTATTTTACAGTGTTTAGTTTTCTTCTTTCTTCCTCGGAGTCTGCAGCTGAATACGTTTCTCATAGACTCATCTTCCATGACGCTAATTCTCGTCTCCTTTACCAACACTGGAATCAGCATTAGCAATACGGCAGGAGATATTCATTACACGTGACTAGTGTTGAGCATTCCGATACTGTAATATCGGGTATCGGCCGACATTCGCGGTATCGGAGTTCCGATACTGAGTTCCGATATTTTTACAATATTGAATACCGGAATCGGAAGTTCCCATAATGCCTGCGCTCTGCAGTGTCTCTGAAGGATGACAAGCTGGATGGCAGCGCTCAG
Organism: Phyllobates terribilis; assembly: GCF_046119375.1. Taxonomy (NCBI): domain Eukaryota; kingdom Metazoa; phylum Chordata; class Amphibia; order Anura; family Dendrobatidae; genus Phyllobates; species Phyllobates terribilis. The sequence continues at coordinate 296,578 of NW_027362772.1, forward strand.
CTGCGATCCAGCCTGTCATCAGAATGCCATCCCAGAATTCTCCTGATTGTTTAAAAGCCGGCGGGCGGTAAAAAGCCGCCGGCTTTTAAACAATCACACAGCCCCATACTGCTTCCCCGCAGCCTACCACCCCGATCCTCCGCTCCCCTCGCCACCTCCCATCCCGATCGTAAGTTAGGACCGGGCGGGGAGCGCAGCACCAAGGAGCAGGGAGAGAAGGACCCGGGCGGGGAAGCCGGCAGTGAAAAGACTTCACCGCCGGCTTTCCCGTTCTGTGCTGCGCTCTCCCGCCGGTTATTTCAAATGAACAGCTGAGGTATCAGGTGATGCCGATCAGCTTGGGCCTCCCTGCGCTGCGGATTCCAGCCCCCAGCTGCCAAGTTGTACCTGGCTGGACACAAAAATAGGGCGAAGCCCCACGTATTTTTTTTTAAAAATTATTTCATGAAATTCATGAAATAATAAAGAAAAAAAGGGCTTCCCTATATTGTTGTGTTCAACCAGGTACAAATAGGCAGCTGGTGGTTGGGGGCAGCCCGTTCCTGCCTGCTGTACCTGGCTGGACACAAATATAGTGCGAAGCCCCACGTCAATTTTTTTTAAACTATTTCATGAAATAATAGAGGAGGAAAATAGGAAAAAAAATTTAAGCAAAAAATGTGGTCATGATGCCCTGTTATGGGGGAGGGGGTCTGCTGCTGAAACTGGTATTGGGGTACTGTCCCACAATTCCGTTAACCCCTTTAAAACCCAAGGTGGTTTGCACGTTAATGACCAGGCCAATTTTTACAATTCTGACCACTGTCAGTTTATGAGGTGATTACTCTGGAACACTTCAACGGATCCCCCTGATTCTGAGACTGTTTTTTCATGACATATTGTACTTCATGATAGTGGTAAAATTTCTTCTATATCACTTGCGTTTATTTGTGAAAAAAACAGAAATTTGGCGAAAATGTTGAAAATTTTGCAATTTTCAAAATTTGAATTTTTATGCCCTTAAATCAGAGAGATATGTCACACAAAATAGTTAATAAATAACATTTCCCACATGTCTACTTTACATCAGCACAATTTTGGAATCAAATTTTTTTTTTTGTTAGGGAGCTATAAGGGTTAAAAGTTGACCAGCGATTTCTCATTTTTCCAACAAAATTTACAAAACCATTGTTTTAGGGATCACATCACATTTGAAGTCACTTTGAGGGGTCTTTATGACAGAAAATACCCAAAAGTGACACCATTCTAAAAACTGCACCCCTCAAGGTGCTCAAAACCACATTCAAGAACTTTATTAACCCTTCAGGTGCTTCACAGGAATTTTTGGAATGTGGAAGAAAAAAATTAACATTTAACTTTTTTCACAAAAATGTTACTTTAGACCCAATTTTTTTTATTTTTGCAGGGGTAACAGGAAAAAATGGACCCCAAAATTTGTTGTGCAATTTCTCCTGAGTAAGCAGATACCCCATATGTGGGGGAAAACCACTGTTTGGGCGCATAGCAGGGTTCGGAAGGGAAGGAGCGCCATTTGACTTTTTAAATGTAAAATTTGCTTGAATAATTAGCAGACGCCATATTGCATTTGGGGACCCCTGATGTGCCTAAACAGTGGAAACCCCCCACAAGTGACACCATTTTAGAAACTAGACCCCTCAGGGAACTTATCTAGATGTGTGGTGAGCACCTTGAACCCCCAGGTGCTTCACAGAAGTTTATAACATTGAGCCGCAAAAATAAAATTTTCACATTTTTCCCACAAAAATGTTTTTCAGCCCCCAATTTTGCATTTTCATAAGGGTAACAGGAGAAATTGCACTATGCAGTTTGTTGTGCAATTTCTCCTGAGTTAGCAGATACCCCATATGTGGGGGAAAACCACTGCTTGGGCGCGCGGCAGGGTTCGGAAGGGAAGGAGCGCCATTTGACTTTTTGATTGTAAAATTTGCTTGAATAATTAATGTATGTGCCTCTGATGTGCCTAAACAGTGGAAACCCCCACAAGTGACACCATTTTTGAAACTAGACCCCTCAGGGAACTTATCTAGATGTGTGGTGAGCACCTTGAACCCTTTACAGAAGTTTATAACATGGAGCCGTGAAAATAAAAAAATCTAACTTTTTCCACAACAATGATGTTTTAGCCCCAATTTTTTTATTTTCACAAGGGTAAGAGGAGAAAATGGACCCCAAAAACTTTTGTGCAATTTTTCCTGAGTACTCCAATACCCCATATGTGGGGAAAATACAGTGTTTGGGCGCACAGCAGAATTCAGAAGGGAAGGAGCACTGTGTGACTTTTTGAACGCAAAATTGTCTGGAATCGAGAGCGGACACCATGTCGCGTTTGAAGAGCCCCTGATGTGCCAAATAGTTGAAACCCCCCACAAGTGACCCCATTTTGGAAACTACACCCCTCAAGGATTTTATCAAGGGGTATAGTGAACATTTTGAACCCAGAGGTATGACACAGAATTTGATGACATTAGGTCATCATATTGAATAAGTTGTCACTAGTCTTGAGCGCTAGTGCTCGCTACTTGAGTTTGCATTGGGTACTCAGGTATGCACCATGTATCTCGGGTGCTCAAGTGAAATGCTCGAGTCCCTGCCCGCATGTTTCACGGTTATTAGACACCCCCAAAAAAACATGCAGGGATCACTCGTGCATGGCAGGCAATCCTCGTGAGTTTTTTTTGGCCGCGAAGCATATGGAGCGGAGACTCAAGCACCCGCGATACTCAGTGCATACTCGAGCACCCGATGCAAACTCAAGTAGCGAGCACTTGCGTTCAACACTAGTTGCCATATCGTCATCTTTTTCTTTTTTTTTTTACTTTTGAAAAAAAAAACAACCCTACCCCCAACCCTAACATTAGCACAACCCTAACCCCAACCCTAGCGTTTATTTTTTACGCCGTTCCTAGTGCGGTATAAGTGATTAGACGACCTTATTCTTTGGGTCGGTGCGACTACAGAGATACCAGAATGATATCGGGTTTTTATGATTGACAGCTGTCACACACTAAAAGACACATATTTTGTAAAATCCAGTTTTTGCATCGCCATATTTTGAGAGCTATAATTTTTCCATATTTTGGCCTACAGAGTCATGTGATGGCTTGTTTTTTGCGGGACAAGTTGACGTTTTTATTGGTGCCATTTTCAGGCACGTGAAATATTTTGATCGCTTTCTATTCCAGCTTTTGGGAGGCAGAATAAACAAAAAACAACAATTCAGGAATTGTTTTTTTTTTTTTTTGTTCTACTCCGCGTGTGGTAAAATTGATAAGGGAGCTTTATTCTTCGGGTCAGTATGTTTACAGGTGTACCACATTTATATCGTTTTTCTATGTTTTGGCGCTTTTACACAATAAAAGCTATTTTATAGAAAAAATTATTTTTTTGCATCGCTTTATTCTGAGAGCTATAACTTTTTGATTTTTCGGATGATGGAGCTGTATGGTGGCTTGTTTTTGCGGGTCAAGATGACATTTTCAGCGGTACCATTTTTATTTATATTCATCTTTTTGATCGCGTGTTATTCCATTTTTTGTTTGGCGGTATGATTATAAAGCATTGTTTTTTGCTTCGTTTTTTTTTTTTTTACCGTGTTCACTGAAAGGGTTAACTAGTGGGGCAGTTCTATAGGTCAGGTCGTTCCGGACGTGGCGATACCAAATATGTGTACTTTTATTTTATTTTTTTTCATAATAATATTTATTGATGGGTACATTATATTTTTATTTTTGGTGGATTATTTTTTTTATTTATTTTTTTTTATATTTTTACAATTTTTTTTTTTTTTTTCACTTTCTGCGAGTTTTTACACTTTTTTACTTTGTCCCACTGTGGGACTTTCACTTTTTTTATTCTGATCGCCTGCATAGCATAGGGATGGAGCACCATCCCTGTGCCATGCAGGCAGTCAGCGCTGCACAGTGAGAAGATTGTTCGGTCATGCACTGCGCATGACCAAACAATCTTCCTGCTGTCTGGTGACCCGGATGTTGTCATGACGACATCAGGTCGTCATGGCAACACCTGGGAAGCCGCGGCAGACAGCGCTGGAGGCCGGAAGAGGAGGTGAGTATTGCGATCACCTCCCCTTAGCCACCGCAATGTTACGATCGACTTCGATCGCAGCATTGCGGGGGTTAATGTGCCGGGAGCGGTGCGGGACCGCTCCTTTCACATAGTACCGGGTGTCAGCTGTGACAATCAGCTGACACCCGGCGGCGATCGCGCCCGTACAGCCTGTGTGCGCGCGAGATCGTGATGACGTACTAATACGGGTCAGGCTCTTAAGTCCCATGGCACAGACGCATATTAGTACGTCATGGGCTTTAAAGGGGTTAATATTAGTGTTGAGCGAGTATGTTCTGTCCGAGTATGCTCGGGCCGAGCTCTGAGTATTTATAGCTGCTCGGTGATATGGTTGAATCGCTCCCGTGTGCATGATTTGCAACTGTTTGACAGTTTTATTACATGTGAGGAATGTGTAAGAAATAGACATTCCACACATGTAATAAAACTGTCAAACAGTAGCAAATCATGGACACGGGAGCGATTCAACCATATCACCGAGCAGCTATAAATACTCGGAGCTCGGCCCGAGCATACTCGGCGAAAGGGTTAATAGAACATACTCGCTCAACACTAGTTAATATCCTCCATCCTGGTATGTATGGCCACTCTTTCCTGGTATACGTGGCCCCCATCCCATCCTGGCATACGTGGCCTTCATCCCCATCCTGGAATGCATGGTACCCCTTGATCCCCCATCCTGGTATTTATGGCACCCCTTTGATCTACCATCCTGGTATTCATGGCACCCCTTGATCCCCCATCCTGGTATTCATGGCACCCCTTTGATCTACCATCCTGGTATTCATGGCACCCCTTTGATCTACCATCCTGGTATGCATGGCACCCCTTGATCCCCCTCCTAGTATTCATGGCACCCCTTGATCCCCCATCCTGGTATGCATGGTACCCCTTGATCCCACATCCTAGTATTCATGGCATCCCTTGATCCCCCATCCTGGTATGCATGGTACCCCTTTATCCCCCATCCTGGTATTCATGGCACCCCTTGATCCCCCATCCTGGTATGCATGGCACCCCATGATCCCCCATCCTGGTATGCATGGTACCCCTTGATCCCACATCCTAGTATTCATGGCATCCCTTGATCCCCCATCCTGGTATGCATGGTACCCCTTTATCCCCCATCCTGGAATTCATAGTACCCCTTGATCCCCCATCCTGGTATGCATGGCACCCCATGATCCCCCATCCTGGTATGTATGGCACCCCTTGATCACCCATCCTGGTATGTATGGCACCCCTTGATTCCCCATTCTGGTATGCATGGCATCCCTTGAGACCCTATCCTGGTATGTATGGCACCCCTTGAGAACCCATCCTGGTATGCATGGCACCCCTCGAGACCCCATCCTGGTATGTATGGCACCCTCTGAGCCCCCATCACGCTGCCCACAAAAAAAAAATAAACAGTGATACTCACTTCCTCTCTCCTCCAGCGCTGTCCCGCTCTGCTGCCAAGACTCTCACTGTGTGAGCCGCGCATGGCATCCCTGCCATGCGCCCTCACACAGTGTGAGACGCTGTGCTGGAATAGTCACTGCTCCCCATGCCGGGAGTCTGTGCGTGGGGAGCAGTGACCATTCAGTCTCTTCAATAGCCGGCGAACTGTACCGCAGTGTGGCTCTTGCTGCCGATCTGCAGTCAATCAGCCCGCTATTAATGACCATGAATATTCACTACAACCCATGGCAGTGGGTTGTAGGGAATATTCATGAGCTTTAATAGCGGACACATAGACTGCAGAGCGGCAGCAGGAGACGCGCTGCGGTTACAGTGTGTCGGCTATTAAGGAAAATTAATATTCATTGCTCTTCACGCCCGTGGGCAGCAGGGAATATTCATTTTCTTTAGTAGTGGGCACAGTGTAGGCTGCAGCAGGCGGCTGCTGCCTCCTGTGCCACGTTGATCCCCCGCTGCCGCTCCTCCACACCCACCACCATGCATGGCCATACAGTAATATAGTATTCGGACTATAAGACGCACCCCCACTCTCCTCCAAAACTTTGAAGGAAAAAAGTGCGTCTTATAGTCTGAAAAATACGGTATATATATATATATATATATATATATATATATATATATATATATATATATATATATTATTTATTTATTTGGCGGAGTCATATCTCCCGACTCTGCAGACCACATGCTGCCATTGGACTTGGCAAACTGGACTAGATGGTTTGGAGATGAATGTGGGAGACCGAAGACAGAAAATAAACTCTTTTCTTAACAAGAAGTTGATGAGAAGTATATACATCAGATAGCAGGCACAACACTTTGTAGTGGTACATAACTTTTGTTACAAGCTACAACAGTCCAGCAAACTACTATAGAAAGGCCCATCATCCCCTGTGGGGACCATATGGGTCAAGATGTGTCTCTACGGCTATTCAGAGCTACTCTCAGCTCCCAGTTGATGTGTGAGGACCTCACTGACTGAGGTGCATCGGTACGACTCCTCACTAGTACTCTCAAAGTCCATTAGATGAGGGCCACACACTCCTTGCTGTGGCACTGCATCTTCACTTCTTCATAGGAGAACGTGTGTCCCCATTAGGCAACACTGTAGCTTTCTCTCTAGTATAGAAAATTGTTTTCTTAAATCCTGTTTGTCTAAGATAAGGTATCGTTCCTTAAAGGGGTTGTCCACTACTTTTACATTGATGCCCTATAAAAAGGATAGGGCATCAATGTATGATAGGTCGGGGTCCCGCACGCGGCACCACCGCCGATCAGCTGTTATCGGTGCCGGCAGCGGCAGTCGCCGGCTGGAATCCCTTACCTGCGGTGCTTGGCCGTCAAGTTGTAGTGGCCGCCGCGGTGTACTACACATCCGCCTCTTATTCAATTGAATGGGAGGCGGATGTCTAGTACCGGGCGGAGACCACTACAGATGGACGTCCAAGCACGGCAGAACGTATTATGACTCCTAATGACTCCCTCCTGGCACACTACACCATATCAATTCAAGTCTGCAACCACATAGACCAAAGGTCTGTATTTCTCACTTACTTATTCCTATCTCACTCATCACTAGGAAATTGTTCTCCTGTGCGCCCATGTAGCTCAGTATGAGGGCTCCCACACAGTATGATGGCCCCCACAGACCCACACTGTATGATGGCCCCCAGAGCCCTTCACTTAATATGATGCCCCCACAATTCCTGACATTTAAAAAAAAAAAAACACAAACTACTCAACCAACTGTAATATGAAGCCTATAGTACTGAGGCTCCATACTACAGGTGGGATGTAGTGACGCCATTGTGCCTGCAGTGCATGGAGTCTTAGACTCACAGGCGAAGGCTGAATGGTGGATCGGGGAGCTTTCGACTCACTGATTCACTATTCTATTCAATGCCATCACCATCAATTCAAGGGCACCATAGCGGTCACGTGGGTTGCCACTATGGATGATTCGCCCCTGCCTATCCAACTATTGAGAGGTAAATATCTCATTGGTCCCGGGTTCATTAGAATCTGCCCCAAGAATGGGGCTAAGTGAGTACTTATTCATTAGCAGTGGGGTAGTCGGTAGGGACGATGGTACCATATTGTGTGTGGGCAGTGGGAAACCCCCCCCTAAAATAAAATCTTAAACCTTTATTAAATATATGCAGTAAAAACTGGACTAACAATATATTATATAAGTAGCAAAATTACAAGCTGAATGGTTTGTTGTGGATGTATATAAAGATATGTAAACAATGATGCTGCTGAATAACTGATAGTCACTACCTTACCCTATCCCGCACCTAAACAAAGCGGATACTGCCTAGCCACGGAGGTTTACATCCTAAGGAACGACAATGGCGCCCCTGCTCCGCAGTGAGTGTCTCTCACAAGCCCTAGTTTGTCCTTATATATAGAAATATATATAAAAAATACACTGATACATTAAATAGGACCAGATATGTATCAAGGTATAAAGGAAAGGGTATGGTACTCATATATATATATATATATATATATACACAGACACACACATACAGTAGGGAAAATAAGTATTTGATACGCTGCCGATTTTGAAAATTTTCCCACCTACAAAGAATGGCGAGGTCTGTAATTTTTCTTGCATGTTCACTTCAACTGTGAGAGGCAGTATCTGGAAAAAAAATCCAGACAATCACATTGTATGATTTGTCCATAATTAATTTGCATTTTATTGCATGAAATAAGTATTTGATACAATAGAAAAACAGAACTTAATATTTGGTACAGAAAACTTTGTTTACAATTACAGAGGTCAGACGTTTCCTGTAGTTCTTGACCAGGTTTGCACACACTGCAGCAGGGATTTTGGCCCCCTCCTCCATACAGATCTTCTCCAGATCTTTCAGGTTTCGGGGCAGTGGCTGGGCAACATTGAGTTTCAGCTTCCTTCAAAGATTTTCTATTGGGTTCAGGTCTGGAGACTGGCTAGGCCACACCAGGACCTTGAAATGCTTCTTACGGAGCCAGTCCTTAGTTACCCTGGTTGTGTGTTTAGGGTCATTGTCATGCTGGAAGTCCCAGCCACGACCAATCTTCAATAGTCTTACTGAGGAAGCTCAATACTGGGTTAATGACGGCAGTTATTTTATAGGGACCAATAAACCTACAGTGGTGGCCAAAAGTATTGGCACCCCTGCAATTCTGTCAGATAATACTCAGTTTCTTCCTGAAAATTATTGCAATCACAAATTCTTTGGTTTTATTATCTTCATTTAATTTGCTTGCAAGGAAAAAACACAAAAGAGAATGAAGCAAAAATCAAATCATTGATCATTTCACACAAAACTCCAAAAATGGGCCAGACAAAAGTATTGGCACCCTCAGCCTAATACTTGGTTGCACAACCTTTAGCCAAAATAACTGCGAACAACCGCTTTCGGTAACCATCAATGAGTTTCTTACAATGCTCTGCTGGAATTGTAGACCATTCTTCTTTGGCAAACTGCTCCAGGTCCCTGATATTTGAAGAGTGCCTTCTCCAAACTGCCATTTTGAGATCTCTCCACAGGTGTTCTATGGGATTCAGGTCTGGACTCATTGCTGGCCACCTTAGAAGTCTCCAGTGCTTTCTCTCAAACCATTTTATAGTGCTTTTGGAAGTGTGTTTTGGGTCATTGTCCTGCTGAAAGACCCATGACCTCTGAGGGAGACCCAGCTTTCTCACACTGGGCCCTACATTATGCTGCAAAATTTGTTGGTAGTCTTCAGACTTCATAATGCCATGCACACGGTCAAGCAGTCCAGTGCCAGAGGCAGCAAAGCAACCCCAAAACATCAGGGAACCTCCGCCACGTTTGACTGTAGGGACCGTGTTCTTTTCTTTGAATGCCTCTTTTTTTTTCCTGTACACTCTATGTTGATGCTTTTTCCAAAAAAACTCGACTTTTGTCTCATCTGACGAGAGAACATTCTTCCAAAACGTTTTAGGCTTTCTCAGGTAAGTTTTGGCAAACTCCAGCCTGGCTTTTTTATGTCTCGGGGTAAGAAGTGGGCTCTTCCTGGGTATCCTACCATACAGTTCCTTTTCATTCAGACGCCGACAGATAGTACGGGTTGACACTGTTGTACCCTCGGACTGCAGGGCAGCTTGAACTTGTTTGCATGTTAGTCGAGGTTCTTTATCCACCATCCGCACAATCTTGCGTTGAAATCTCTCGTCAATTTTTCTTTTTCGTCCATATCTAGGGAGGTTAGCCACAGTGCCATGGGCTTTAAACTTCTTGATGACACTGCACACGGAAGACACAGGAACATTCAGGTCTTTGGAGATGGACTTGTAGTCTTGAGATTGCTCATGCTTCCACTCAATTTGGTTTCTCAAGTCCTCAGACAGTTCTTTGGTCTTCTTTCTTTTCTCCATGCTCAATGTGGTACACACAAGGACACAGGACAGAGGTTGAGTCAACTTTAATCCATGTTAACTGGCTGCAAGTGTGATTTAGTTATTGCCAACACCTGTTAGGTCCCACAGATAAGTTACAGGTGCTGTTAATTACACGAATTAGAGAAGCATCACATGATTTTTCAAACAGTGCCAATACTTTTGTCCACCCCCTTTTTAGGTTTGGTGTGGAATTATATCCAATTTGGCTTTAGGACAATTCTTTTTGTGTTTTTTCCTTGCAAGAAAATTAAATGAAGATAATAATACCAAAGAATTTGAGATTGCAATAATTTTCAGGAAGAAACTGAGTATTATCTGACAGAATTGCAGGGGTGCCAATACTTTTGGCCACCACTGTAGGTCCCGGCTTCCAGGAAGGGACTTTCAACTTAAGATTCCTGGTAGACAACCACACAAAGTCATTCACATTCAGGTTCGGACCTGGCAAGCGTTTTCTGTCAGCCATGAGTTTATACCGGTCTCCCATGATCTTCAAACTACTCAGCACCCCCCGCCACACAAAGGAGAGCGACGAAGCAAAACGTTCCTCCTCAGGAACTCCCGAAGCTCCTCCCCCACTAAAGGTACCAAACTGTGGATGGTAACCGCATGCACCAAAGAACAATGACCTGCCAGTGGGTACTTGAAGATGATTATTAATTGCAAATTCTGACAGCAGTAAGTAGGATGCCCAATTCTCCTGATTTTTGGAGACGAAACACCTGAGGTAGGTCTCCAAACTCTGATTGACGCGCTCGGTCTTAGGGTGGAAGGCAGAGGAAAAAAAGAGCTGCACCCCCAGTCGAGAACAGAATGCTTTCCAGAACTTGGAAACAAACTGGGTCCCCCGATCTGATACCACATCGGAGGGAACCCCATGAAGCTTCACGATCTCATTTATAAACACCCGACCAACTGTCTTAGCATTTGGAAGTGCAGGTAATGCAAGGAAGTGAACCATTTTACTGAACCTATCTACAACCACCAAGACCACTGTTTTACCTGCAGAAACCGGGAGGTCAGTAATAAAATCCATGGACGTGTGTGTCCATGGCCTACTAGAGATAGGTAGTGGAAGAAGAGTACCAGATTGCAAAACAAGAGGAGGGGGATATACATACCACAATTTTTCGGAAACCAATGTAGCATCGGCGTCTCTGCCCCCTGCTAGGCAGAGACGCCGTCCCCCCTCACCTTCCCGCTCCTGGCGTGGCGTCCTCCAGCGCTCCCCTCCTCGCTGCTGCCGGCGCGCGCTCCTTCCCCGGCACTGTGCTTAGGGGGCACGCGCGTTCCCCCTCTCTTAAAGGGACCGCGCGCGCCGTCCTAAGGAGTCCCCGGCCAATAGCCGGAGGACCTCCCATATATAAGGCACCTCCTCCAAAATGGAGGTGCCCGAACAAAGTTGTTGCAAAGCATACTCACCTCTGCTTCAGCCCTCAGGTCCTGTTGCCAGCCTGACTACAAGTCCTGTCTGCCAGCTTGTCTTCTCTCCAGCCCGACAGTCTGTCTCCAATCTTCCGCCAGTCTGTCTATGGGCGAGTCCACCGGCATACCAGGAAGCACCTGCCAGTTACCTGCCTGCTACCTGCCGTACCTGCTAGCCCGCTCACCTGGGAGCGCACGTCTGCTACCCGCCTGCTGGCCTACCTGGAGGCTCCGCCATCACATGCTGTGACCACCTGCCTGCTAGCCAAGAGACTTCTACCTGTTCTGCCGTCACATGCTGTGACCACCTGCCTGCTAGCCAAGAGACTTCTACCTGTTCTGCCGTCACATGCTGTGACCACCTGCCTGCTAGCCAAGAGACTTCTACCTGCTCTGCTGTCACTTGCTGTGACCACCTGCCTGCTAGCCAAGAGACTTCTACCTGTTCTGCCGTCACATGCTGTAACCACCTGCCTGCTAGCCAAGAGACTTCTACCTGTTCTGCCGTCACATGCTGTGACCACCTGCCTGCTAGCCAAGAGACTTCTACCTGCTCTGCTGTCACTTGCCGTGACCACCCGTCAGCTAACCCAGAGACTGCCGCCTACCTGTTGTGTCCACCCACTATACCGGTCAGTCCCAGCTATCTGACCCGTGGGAGCCACCTGCTCTTTTACAAGGTCGTCTCCAGAGTAGCACCTGCCCCTCTGGCTCCCTCCTTGTTCCTAGGCGCAGAGGTTCCACCAACCGGACCCGTTACAGTTTGCTCGGGCCATGGAACCCGGTGGTTCCCAGATCTCCGATCTGCACCAGGAAGTCTAACGACAGAAAGCTCAACAGGATTCGATTCTGTACTTTCTACGGTCCGTTAACTCTCGCCTAGCCGCTATGACTAACTCGTCTGTGTCTTTCTCTGGCCCAGTGGCGTCTGTTCCTGCGGCACCGCAATCCGGTTCCATTATGGCACCCGGCTATGGACCTCGACTTTCAGCACTTCCACGTTTTTCTGGTGACCCCGCTTTAGCCCGGGGTTTCATAAACCAGTGCACCCTGCACTTTGAACTCTTGGCATATCAGTTCATCTCCGACAGGGCCAAAGTGGGATTCATCATGTCCCATCTCACCGGGGAAGCACTGGCCTGGCTAAATCCCCTGTGGGAGAGAGGGGACCCCCTGGTGTCCGACCTGTCATCTTTCCTCACTGCTTTCCGGAGAGTCTTCGATGAACCGGGACGAAAGACCTCTTCAGCCTCCTCTCTGCTACGTCTCCGCCAAGGGAGTCTCAAGGTGGGCCAATATGCCATCCGGTTCCGTACCCTCGCTTCTGAGCTTGCCTGGGATAACGAGGCTCTGGTCTCCGTCTTCTGGGAGGGTATTTCCGGTCGGATTAAAGACGAACTTGCCAGTCGGGACATTCCTACCACCCTGGATGACCTGGTGTCACTAGCTACCCGGATTGACATCCGGTTCCAGGAACGCACCAAAGAGACCACCCGTGAGAGGAGGGTTCCCCGCCTTGCTCCTTCTTTTCAGAGACCTGTCTCTTCATCTGTCACTCCCCGGGCGCACTCACCCGAGCCCATGCAGATCGACCAGACCAAAATGGTCAAATCTCGCCAAGAGTCACGCCGAGCTGAGGGGAGCACCTGATCCGTTTCTGCCCGGAGAAGCCGGGAAACTCCAGTGTCTAGAACCGCTCGGAGAGGTCGTCCTAGACAAAAGTAAACCCTCTCCATCTCTAACCTTGTCTGTCTCTATCTCCTGGGGAGAGAATCGGCACTTTGAAATCGCCCACCTGGACTCTGGAGCTGCTGGAAACCTCATCTCCCAGTCCCTGGCAGAGAGATACCGTATTCCCACCAAGCCTCTGGCTGAACCTTTGTCAGTTGCCTCCGTGGATGGAAGACTCCTTCCAGTGACCATCCTGCTCGTCACTGAACCCTTAAACCTGCAGGTGGGAATGCTGCACTCTGAGAAAATCTCATTCCATGTGCTGTCCGGACTCTCTCACTCCCTGTTGCTAGGTCTACCCTGGCTCCAGACACATGAACCCGTATTGAACTGGCGATCCGGTGAAGTACTCCGGTGGGGTCCAGACTGCCATAAGACCTGCCTGGTTCCGGTCCGCCCAGCTCGCCCTCTGCCTACTCCAGCTAATCTACCCGGTCTCCCGGCTCCATACTGGCCCTATGCGGACGTCTTCGGTAAAAAGGAAGCAGAGACATTGCCACCCCATAGGCCATATGATTGCCCGATCGACCTGGTACCTGGCGCCACTCCACCCCGTGGGCGTATCTACCCGTTGTCTGCGGCCGAAACCCGGGCCATGTCTGAATACATTGAAGAAAATCTGGCTAGGGGATTTATCCGAAAATCTACCTCCCCGGCTGGAGCCGGATTCTTCTTTGTCAAAAAGAAAGACGGCTCACTACGTCCCTGTATTGACTATAGAGGACTCAATAAAATCACGGTAAAAAACAAATACCCCCTGCCGCTCATCTCCGAGTTGTTTGATCGCCTCAAAGGCGCCAGGATCTTCTCCAAGCTGGATCTACGGGAAGCATATAACCTGGTCCGTATCCATCAAGGAGACGAGTGGAAGACAGCATTCAATACCCGGGACGGTCACTATGAGTATCGTGTGATGCCCTTCGGTCTCTGCAATGCTCCCGCTGTCTTTCAAGAACTTGTTAACGACATCTTCCATGACCTCCTGTACTCCTGCCTGGTGGTATACCTGGACGATATCTTGGTCTTCTCTCCGGATCTCCCAACACACCGGAGGGATGTTCGTCAGGTCCTGCTTAGGCTCAGGCAGAACCACCTCTATGCCAAATACGAGAAGTGCCTCTTCGACCAGACCTCCCTTCCATTCTTGGGCTATGTTATCTTCCAGACAGGCTTGCGAATGGATCCCGAGAAGCTCTCCGCCGTCCTATAGTGGCCCAGTCCAGCGATTCCTGGGCTTCGCCAATTACTATCGTCTCTTCATCCCACACTTCTCATCCCGGACTGCTCCCATATCTGCGCTTACCCGTAAGGGGGCAAATCCCAAGGTATGGTCGCCCGAAGCCGAGGAGGCCTTTCTTTCCTTAAAGAAAGCCTTCGCCTCTGCCCCCGTCCTGCACCGTCCGGACTGCAATAAACAATTCTACCTGGAGGTTGATGCCTCCTCCTCCGGAGCCGGAGTGGTATTCACCCAAAAATCTTCTACTGGGAGAATGGTAACCTGCGGCTTCTTCTCCAAAATCTTCTCGTCTGAGCGCAACTACTCCATAGGAAACCGTGAATTGCTAGCCGTTAAATTGGCACTGGAGGAGTGGCGCTATCTGCTTGAAGGGGCTCTATACCCGGTGATCATCTACACGGATCACAAAAATCTGGCTTATCTCCAAAATGCCCAGAGACTTAATCCTCGCCAGGCCCGGTGGTCTTTGTTTTTTGCCCGCTTCGACTTCATCCTTCATTTCCGCCCGGCAGACAAGAATGTCAAAGCTGATGCCTTGTCCCGATCCTTCCTGTCCTCCGATCAAGAGGAGGAGCCTACGCACATCATTGACCCCTCCAAAGTAATGAATGTAGCCCCCTTGGATCTGACTCGTCTTCCACCCGGTAAGACGTTTGTAGCAGTACCAGATCGGGAGAAGGTTCTTCGCTGGGGTCATTCTTCTAAACTAGCTGGCCATGCTGGCCAAAAGAAGACCTTCCTGCTCATTACCCGACATTACTGGTGGCCTACCCTGTGTAAGGATGTTGTAGACTTCGTCACGGCCTGTTCATCTTGTGCCCGCAACAAAGTTCCCAGACATCTACCAGCCAGTCATCTCCTGCCCCTTCCCGTACCCGCTGCTCCATGGCAGCACATTGCTATGGACTTTATCACCGATCTTCCTGTTTCTGCAGAGTGTACAGTCATTTGGGTGGTCGCCGACCGCTTTTCTAAAATGGCCCACTTCATTCCCCTACCTGGTCTCCCATCTGCACCCGAGCTGGCTAAAGACTTTATCCCCCACATCTTCCATCTCCATGGCCTACCTCTCCACATTGTGTCGGATCGAGGGGTTCAGTTCACCTCTCGCTTCTGGAGAGCCACATGCAAGCTGCTGGATGTCACCCTGGATTTTGTCTCCGCTTACCACCCACAGTCCAATGGTCAAGTGGAGCGGATCAATCAGATCCTTACCAGCTACCTCCGGCACTTCGTTAATGCCCACCATTCCGATTGGGTGGAGCTCCTACCATGGGCCGAGTTCTCTTATAATAATCATGAGAGTGAATCCTCTTCCAAATCCCAGTTCTTTATAGTCTGTGGCCAACATCCCCGGATTCCGGTTCCCGTCTCCGCTTCTGTGGACAACCCTGCCGCGGAGTCTCTTGTCAGCGAATTTTCTACCATTTGGGAGAGTACCAGGTACGCTCTTCTTCAGTCTTCCGAGCGGATGAAGAGATATGCTGATAAGAGATGTCTGGATCCGCCTCAATTCCGTCCAGGAGACAAGGTTTGGCTCTCCTCCAAACATGTGCGGCTCAAAGTACCATCCTACAAGTTGGGCCCTCGATTCATCGGTCCTTTTGAAGTTCTCAGGCAAATTAATCCTGTAGCCTATAAATTAAAGCTCCCGGCCACCCTAAGTATTCCCAACTCCTTCCACGTATCCCTCCTCAAACCCATTGTCCTTAACACTTTTTCCAACAATCCAGGTACTCCTCCTGCTCTGGTTTCTGCTGAGGACGTCTTTGAGGTAGAGAGTATTCTGGCCACCAAGAGGGTAAGAGGGAAAACCTTTTTTCTGGTGGATTGGAAGGGGTTTGGTCCTGAGGAAAGAACTTGGGAACCCAGGGAGAACATCAACGCCCCGCTTCTCCTTGAGAAATTTCTCTCTGGCCTAAAAAAGGGGGGGCCTAAAGGGGGGGATACTGTAGCATCGGCGTCTCTGCCCCCTGCTAGGCAGAGACGCCGTCCCTCTCACCTTCCCGCTCCTGGCACCTCCCATATATAAGGCACCTCCTCCAAAATGGAGGTGCCCGAGCAAAGTTGTTGCAAAGCATACTCACCTCTGCTTCAGCCCTCAGGTCCCGTTGCCAGCCTGACTACCAGTCCTGTCTGCCAGCTTGTCTTCTCTCCAGCCCGACAGTCTGTCTCCAATCTTCCGCCAGTCTGTCTATGGGCGAGTCCACCGGCATACCAGGAAGCACCTGCCAGTTACCTGCCTGCTACCTGCCGTACCTGCTAGCCCGCTCACCTGGCAGCGCACGTCTGCTACCCACCTGCTGGCCTACCTGGAGGCTCTGCTGTCACATGCCGTGACCACCTGCCTGCTAGCCAAGAGACTTCTACCTGTTCTGCCGTCACATGCTGTGACCACCTGCCTGCTAGCCAAGAGACTTCTACCTGCTCTGCTGTCACTTGCCGTGACCACCCGTCAGCTAACCCAGAGACTGCTGCCTGCCTGTTGTGTCCACCCGCTATACTGGTCAGTCCCAGCTATCTGACCCGTGGGAGCCACCTGCTCTTTTACAAGGTCGTCCCCAGAGTAGCACCTGCCCCTCTGGCTCCCTCCTTGTTCCTAGGCACAGAGGTTCCACCACCAGGACCCGTTACAACCAACAGCTACAAATTCCCTTCTTTGGTGGGAGAGCCACCATCCTCCCCCCTCTGAAGAAGGGAATACCAAAAGGCCAATACATCAGATTGAGAAGGAATTGTTCGACTGATGGTGAATTTATACAGCAGGCTAAGGAAATGAGAGAGAGGTTTAAACGAAGGGGATACCCTGATTGGGTTTTGAGAAGGGCGTACCAGTTTGCTTTAAAACAAAATAGAGAAAATCTGCTCTCTCCAAGAACAAAAGACAATAATGAAAAAGGAAAAGAACTTATTAGGTTGATTGCGACATACGATAATGGTGCCCCACAAGCAAGGGCCACCGTAGAAAAATATTCGGGAATTCTAGCCATAGACGAGGATTTGAAAAAAGTTGTTGGTACAAAACCACAAATCACGTTTCATAGAAACAAAACAATTGGAGACAGGGTTGTCAAAAGTCATTTTGTGCAATCTAAAAAGGACAAGTCTTGGTTATCAGGGAGACTGAATGGCTGCTACAATTGCAGCGGATGTGTGGCCTGTCCGAATGTTAAGACTACAAAAACCTTTATGAGTAACGTTACAGGACTGTCCTTTGATATTAGAAGTTTTATTAATTGCAGAACAAAATTTGTGATATATAAAGCAACATGTATTTGCAAAAAGGAGTAAATAGGGAAGACCATACGAGAAATGAGAAGAAGAATAGGAGAGCATCTAAGTAATATTGCAAACAATAATGACACGCCCATTGCTAAACATGTAAATTTAGTGCACGGGGGGATCCGAAAGTAATATCATTGACGGGAATTGGTTGCATGAAAATGAATAGTGGGGGGGGACATGGACAGAATCCTACAGCAAAAAGAAGCAAGATGGATTTTCTGGTTGAACACCATGACCCCTAAGTGGCTCAATGAGCAACTTGGCTATAGTTGTTTTATCTGAAAGGAGTATCTCCTGATCCCCACCTTACAAAATCCTCCCCCTCCTTTCCCCCCGTTTGATCATGCTTACGTGAAGCGTCCCATTACATGTGCCTGTCAAAATCAGATTTTTGAGCCTTTAAAATCTTGAGTGCCTTTAAAAGAAGGTAATATTTATATCCTTAAGGATTATATACCCTTAGGAAGAAGGGAAATTTATGGATAGATATATAATATATGACATTGTGGGCAACAGGTTGCTTAAAGAGTGCCTTCAGAATGAAATACATATATTTAAATTATGTCCGCCTGATGAAGTTTGTATTTAAAGCTGCCAGCCTACCCCAAGTAGGAAGGAGCATCATGTGCGATTTGGATTGATGGTCACTATGGCAGTGGTAATCATTCAGAAATAATACGATATATAAGGGGACATGTGACCATATGTGGTCGGTCGTGTGACTGAGGCGTTTCGGGTGCCACGTGACCGGAAGCGTTGTGGAGTCCACGGTCACATGTTGCAACATATGGCTGAGTGTAGGTGGCTGTAAAAATGGGGCTGCATTGCGTGATCGCGGCATTACGGGCGGCCAGAAATTATGTGATCGGTTATGACACGTGTTTGTGACCTGCCGGGCGTCCAGAAATGATGCGGTCGGCAGTGTCACGTGGTCGCGGTGTGATCGGATGAGACCCAGCCGTGTCATGTGATTGTGAGACTCCGCGCTGCAGGAAATGACATGTTTTGAAAGAGTGGGAATACATATAAGGTGGTCAAAATGGAATGAGTCTGATGAGAGCACTATTATGGGATAATGTATTTGAAAAAGGAATGGGTTTGATAGAGATAAACCCTGGAATTATAGCAACCAAAATATAAGAGAGATATAAGCCCCTCCCGGGAAGTGACATAGGACTCCCTGGAAAGGAGGGAAAGTAAACCTGTTTACATACAGGAAGTGAGTGTGTGGGATTATCTCCCCATACATTTTTTGGAAAAATAGTGGTGGTAGCACTCTGCACGACTGTAATGAACACTCACCATTGTGAGCCTCATTGAATTTTCTTGTTTTACTCACTTTGACACTATATTGGCACAGAGTCAACGTCTCTCTTTGCATTATTTGTGCCTTCCCCAAAATGCTAAACATACTCCCCTGATGAATTCTCCGTAAGGAGAAAGAAACGCTTCAGAAGGGTTTTTGTGGGATATGTTAGAAGGTACACTTGGGTACTGCCCGTGTCGGGGCGGGAGCTAAACCCAGGGGCACGACAGGGTAGCATCAGTCCTCAGAAAAAAATCAACAGACAGACAGAAAATCATGGATGGTGCCTAGATGCAAAATGGGTGGGAACCACACATTTTCTTTCTATATTGCACAATAGCACTTTAGATTATGATTAATGTTATTTAACAGTCAGGACTGGATATATTCATCCGGGAACCGTATCCTGTAAATATCTGTAATGAGTCTTTTTGTGTCCTTAGGTTAATAGGGGTTATGTTGATTCAGTAATGGATATATAGGATATAAAGTTTTATAAGTATAAGTGAAGGTTATGTTATAAGAGAATCCTCTCTGCTGTGAGTTGTCCTTTTGTTTAGGAATTGAAGGACAAGTCCTAATAAAATGTCCCTTTTTCCCAGAAAAAAAAAAATGCCTTTTTTTCTTGCGAATCTCCGGGGAAATGTATGATGTAAAGGCACCCCCTAACTGCATGGGTTCTGCTACCTCCCCCAGTACTGGTTCATCTCCAGACCGCTCCCCCGGCAGAGGTCTGTCACATCTGACACACCCGTGACACCATTCCAGCCTTGTGCAGGTTTACAATTTTGTCCCTGGTGTCCTTACACAGCTCTTTGGACTTGCCCATGGTGGAGAGGTTAGAATGTGATTGATTGAGTGTGTGGACAGGTGTCTTTTATACATATAATAAGGTGCAATTAATACAGGTAATGAGTGCAGAGTAGGGGGGCTTCTTAAAGGAAGACTAACAGGTCTGAGGGAGCCAGAATTCTCGCGGGTTGGTCGGTGATCAAATACTTATTTCATTCAATAAAATGTCACTTAATTGATGCTGAGAAGGCGTCTGACCCAGTCAATTGGTCATTCGTCTTCTCGCTGTTAAATAGGTTTGGGTTTGTGGGTCCTATTATTCACACCATTAGAGCCCTTTATTCAATCCCCTCGGTGAAGGCGTCTGTTAATGGAACCATGTCTGATGAACAGCCTGTTTGTTAAGCAATCCCTGCATGTGTCACAGCAGCCCAACCGCCATGACACATGAGCCGCGGCGGCACCAACATAGATGCCGAGCACCCGAGCGCGCTCACCGAAGGGTTAACAATCCACGCGCCCTCATCACTAATGAGAACAAGACGTTTCCTCCCTTCCTGTCTCCATAGTTGGGTCGTATGTATCTATTACAGGAAACAGAACAGAAACCTTATGATTCTTATAAAGGGGGAATACAAGACCCCAAAGAGTCTCCGTGCTGAAGGGGTTAATGCCCCCTGCTCCAGTAATGGGGGTCTCCACATACCTCCACCTGCAGAGCTGCCACCACATACCAGCACAGCAGAGTCCTGCGTCCACTGAGGCCCCTGATCATGTGACCCCTGACTCCTCCCCTCCTGTGACCTCATCACAGGTCCTGTGCGCACACAACAGCCATATATGTGGTGCATCTCACTAAATTAGAATATCATCAAAAAGTTAATTTATTTCAGTTCTTCAATACAAAAAGTGAAACTCCTATATTATATAGAGTCATTACACACAGAGGGATCTATTCCAAGTGTTTATTTCTGTTAATGTTAATGATTATGGCTTACAACCAATGAAAACACAAAAGCCATTATCTCAGTAAATGCCCTCAATACTTGGTCGGGGCTCCTTTTGCATCAATTACTGCATCAATGCGGCAATGTGGCATGGAGGCGATCAGCCTGTGGCACTGCTGAGGGGTTATGGAAGCCCAGGTGGCTTTGATAGCAGCCTTCAGCTCGTCTGCATTGTTGGGTCTGGTGTCTCTCATCTTCCTCTTGACAATACCCCATAGATTCTCTATAATAGATTCTCTATGGGGTTAAGGTCAGGCGAGTTTGCTGCCAATCAAGCACAGTGATACTGTTGTGTGTAAACCAGGTATTGGTACTTTTGGCCGTGTGGACAGGTGCCAAGTCCTGCTGGAGAATGACATTTCCATCTCCATAAAGTTTGTCGGCAGAGGGAAGCATGAAGTGCTGTAAAATGTCCTGGTAGACGGCTGCGCTGACTTTGGTCTTGATAAAACACAGTGGACCTACACCAGAAGATGACATGGCTCCCCAAACCATCACTGATTTTGGAAACTTCACACTAGACCTCCAGCAGCTTGGATTGTGGCCTCTCCACTCTTCCTCCAGACTCTGGGTCCTTGATTTCCAAATGAAATGCAAAATTTACTTTCATCTGAAAACAACACCTTGGACCACTGAGCCACAGTCCAGGTCTTTTTCTCCTTGGCTCAGGTAAGACGCTTCTGGCGTTGTCTATCGGTCATGAGTGGCTTGACACAAGGAATGCGACACTTGTAGCCCATGTCCTGGATATGTCTGTGTGTGGTGGATCTTGAAGCAGTAACTCCAGCAGCAGTCCACTCCTTGTGAATCTCCCCAAAATTTTTGAATGGTCTTAATTTAACAACACTTAACAATCCTTTCAAGGCTGCGGTTATCCCGGTTGCTTGCGCACCTTTTTCTACCACACTTTTTCCTTCCACTCAACTTTCCATTAACCCCTTAACAACCCCTGCCGTATTAGTACGCACATTTGCTCACTGAACCGAGCACATGTCAGCTGATTTAGTTTGCGAGTGTGAATGAGCTGCGTGTGTCCGGAGCGTAAGTGCGAACGAAAGTAAGTGTGTGACTTGTTTTTCAGTGAAGAGGTATTGGGAATCCTGCAGAAAATACCTGTGTGAATTGCGGTAAGTGCTGCATTGTGACCTGCTGAGTGCTTTTCTACCTGTTTAGATTTATTGGGCTTTTTAAAACCTATTTTCTCACTACAGTTTTAGTTTCTTAGTTTACTACCTGTGTATTTAAGGGTTAACTACATTGCACTAAAATCCTGAGGTGTAGCTTTACTCACAAGGGGAAGGGGTCATAATTAAGGGTTTATAAGGGGCAGCTGGTTGGGCATCCAGTCCTTTGGAAGTGCATTGAGGTGAAGGGTGCATTGCTGGAAAACAGAAAAAAAAAAAAAAAACTCTTTAAATCTCTTAGTTTGTGAGTGTGAACGAGCTGCGTGTGTCCGGAGCGTAAGTGTGAACGAAAGTAAGTGTGTGACTTGTTTTTCAGTGACTTTGTATTCAGGGAGTTTGGAAGGGAGGACTTTGGACTGAATTGCTGACTGTATTTCATTAATTCTTTACTTTTCTTTTTACTTAACATTCTGTCTATTGCAATCCCCATTAGGAAATGAGCTCCATTATTGACAATGCTATCCAGTGTACATCTTGCCACATGTATGCAATCCTTGAACAGCCGGTCGGGGTTGCTTACTGCTGCGCGAGATGTGTGCACGTTGTGCGTTTGGAAGCCCAGATACTGGATCTAAATGAGCAGCTGGCAACACTGAGATCCATTGACAACATGGAAAGGAGTCTGCAGCTCACTGAGCAGTAGCTCACTGGGGTAGATGTGGGGGAGGGTGGTAGTCGGGAGCTGCAGGACAGTGAGGTCGCTAGTTGGGTGACAGTTAGAAGGGGTGGTAGAGGGAAGAGTGCCAGGGAGGCTAGTCCTGATCTGGCACACCCCAATAAGTTTGCAAAGTTGGCAGATGAGGGGAGTGACGGTACAGGGGTAGCACTACTGCAGCAAGGCATGTCCCCTGAAAGCCGGAGGAGTGTCAGCTCCAGTAAAGAGGGAAATAGGAGAGTAGGGCAGGCCAGGCAGGTGCTGGTAGTGGGGCACTCAATTATTAGGGGAACAGATAGGGCAATCTGTCACAAAGACAGGGATCGTCGAACAGTGTGCTGCCTACCTGGCGCTCGAGTCCGGCACATCGCTGATCGGGTTCACAGATTACTGGGAGAGGCTGGTGAGGAACCAGCGGTCATGGTGCACATTGGCACAAATGACAAAGTTAGAGGTAGGTGGAAGGTCCTTAAAGATGATTTCAGGGAATTAGGCTGCAAGCTGAAAGCAAGGACCTCCAAGGTGGTATTCTCTGAAATACTACCGGTACCACGTGCCACGCCAGAGAGGCAATGGGAGATTAGGGAGATAAATAAGTGGCTCAAGAACTGGTGTAGGAAGGAGGGATTTGGGTTCCTGGAGAACTGGGCCGACTTCTCAGTTGGCTACAGACTCTACGCTAGGGACCGGCTGCACCTTAATGGGGAGGGTGCAGCTGTGCTGGGGGAGAAAATGGCTAGAAGGTTGGAGGAGTGTTTAAACTAGGGATTGGGGGGGAGGGTATTCATTTTATAGGTAGAGAAGATAGTGCAGATAGTGACCTGGGCACAAATAAAGAAATTGGGGGTGGGGTTAGAATAGTCAATAAAGTAAGAAGGAATAGAGGTACAGAGAGATACATAAAATGCATGTACACTAATGCCAGAAGCCTCACCAACAAAATGGAGGAATTAGAATTAATTTTGTTGGAAAATAATTATGACATGGTAGGGATATCTGAGACGTGGCTGGACGAGAGCCATGACTGGGCAGTTAATTTACAGGGGTATAGTCTGTTCAGAAATGACCGTACAAACAAGCGAGGGTGGGGGGGGGTGTTTATATGTAAAATCATCCTTAAAACCTGTCTTGCGGGAGGATATATGTGAATCTAATGAAAATGTAGAGTCCCTGTGGGTGGAGATAAGGGGAGGGGGAAAAAATAATAAATTACTGATAGGGGTTTGTTATAAGTCTCCAAAAATAATGGAAGTAGCGGAGAATATCCTCGTAAAGCAAATAGATGAAGCAGCGACTCAAGGAGAAGTCATTATTATGGGAGACTTCAACTACCCTGAAATACATTGGGGGACAGAAACATGTAGTTCAAGCAAAGGAAATAGGTTTTTAACTACTATGAGAGACAATTACCTTTCACAACTGGTTCAGGACCCAACAAGAAGGGGGGCACTGCTAGACCTAATATTAACCAATAGGCCAGACCGCATATCAAATATACGAGTTGGGGGTCACTTGGGTAATAGTGATCACAAAATAATACGTTTTCATGTGACCTTTAATAAGATGTGTAGTAGAAGGGTTACAAGGACACTAAACTTCAGGAAGGCAAATTTCCAACGGTTAAGAGATGATCTTAGTACAATAAACTGGGACGATATCCTGAGACATAAAGCTACACAAAGCAAATGGGAGACATTTATTAACATCCTGAATAGGACCTGTGCACAATATATACCCTATGGGAATAAACATGCTAGAAATAGGAGGAAACCACTATGGCTAAATAGAGCTGTAAGGGGCACAATAAGTGACAAAAAGAAAGCATTTAGAGAACTAAAGCAAGTAGGTAGTGATGAGGCATTAAATAAATATAGAAAATTAAATAAATTATGTAAAAAACAAATCAAGGCAGCAAAGATTGAGGCAGAGAGAATCATTGCCAGAGAAAGTAAAAATAATCCCAAAATATTCTTTAACTACATAAATAGTAAAAAACTAAAAAATGATAGTGTTGACCCCCTTAAAAATAGTCTGGGTGAAATGGTGGATGAGGATGAGGAAAAAGCCAATATGCTAAATGATTTTTTTTCAACCGTATTTACACAAGAAAATCGCATGACAGAAAACATGATTAGTGATAACAAAAATTCTCCAGTAAATGTCACTTGCTTAACCCAGCAGGAAGTACGGCGGCGTCTAAAAATCACTAAAGTTGACAAATCCCCGGGCCCGGATGGGATACACCCGCGAGTACTGCAGGAATTAAGTAATGTCATAGATAGACCATTATTTTTAATCTTTAAAGATTCCATAATAACAGGGTCTGTAGCACAGGACTGGCGTATAGCAAATGTGGTGCCAATATTCAAAAAGGGGACCAAAACTGAACTTGGAAATTATAGGCCGGTAAGCTTAACCTCTACTGTGGGTAAAATCCTGGAGGGTTTCCTAAGAGATGCTATAATAGAGTATCTGAAGAAGAATAACCTCATGACCCAATATCAACATGGGTTTACGAGGGACCGTTCCTGTCAAACTAATCTGATCAGTTTTTATGAGGAGGTAAGTTCGGGACTGGACCAAGGAAATGCAGTGGATGTTGTGTATATGGACTTTTCAAAAGCTTTTGATACGGTTCCACACAAAAGGTTGATACATAAAATGAGAACAATGGGGATAGGGGAAAATATATGTATGTGGGTTAAGAATTGGCTCAGTGATAGGAAACAAAGGGTGGTTATTAATGGAAAACACTCAGACTGGGTCTCAGTTAACAGTGGGGTACCACAGAGGTCAGTATTGGGCCCCCTTCTTTTTAACATATTTATTAATGACCTTGTAGGGGGCATACAGAGTAATATTTCAATATTTGCAGATGACACTAAACTCTGCAGGGTAATCAATACAGAGGAGGACAATTTTATATTACAGGAGGATCTATGTAAACTAGAAGCTTGGGCTGATAAATGGCAAATGAGCTTTAATGGGGATAAATGTAAGGTAATGCACTTGGGCAGAGGAAATAAAATGTATAATTATATGCTTAATTGTAAAACACTGGGCAAAACTGTAACTGAAAAAGACCTGGGTGTATTGGTGGACGACAAGCTCACGTTTAGTGGCCAGTGTCAGGCAGCTGCTGCAAAGGCAAATAAAATAATGGGATGCATTAAAAGAGGCGTAGATGCTCATGAGGAGAACATAATTTTACCTCTACACAAGTCATTAGTGCGACCACACTTAAAATACTGTGTACAGTTCTGGTCTCCGGTGTATAAGAAAGACATAGCTGAACTAGAGCGGGTGAAGAGAAGAGCGACCAAGGTTATTAGAGGACTGGGGGGTCTGCAATACCAAGACAGGTTATTAGAGGACTGAGGGGGCCTGCAATACCAAGACAGGTTATTACACTTTAGTTTGGAAAAACTAAGGCTTAGGGGTGATCCTATTACTATATACAAGTATATGAGGGGACAGTACAAAGACCCTTCTACTGATCTTTATACTCTGAGGCCTGAAACGGGGACAAGGGGGCATCTTCTACGTCTGGAGGAAAGAAGGTTTAATCATAATCACAGACGCGGATTCTTTACTGTAAGAGCAGTGAGACTATGAAGCTCCATTCCGCATGATGTTGTAATGAGTGATTCACTACTAAAATTTAAGAAGGGCCTGGACGCCTTTCTTGAAAAGTATAATATTACAGGTTATAAATACTAGATTCCTTGATAGGGCGTTGATCCAGGGAACTAGTCTGATTGTCGTATGGAGTCGGGAAGGAATTTTTTTCCCCAATGTGGAGCTTAGTGTTTGCCACATGGGTTTTTTTTGCCTTCCTCTGGATCAACAAGTTAGGCTATGGGTTGAACTAGATGGACTTAGTCTTCCTTCAACCTTAAAAACTATGTTACTAAAAAAAAAAAAAACTATGTTACAGCTGACATGTGCCCGCAACAGCCCCAGGTGGAATCGCGATCCACCCGGGGCTGTTAACATGTTAAATGCCGTTGTCAATCTCCGACAGCGGCATTTAATGTGCGCTTCCGGGTAGCGCGTGATAAGCCCCCTAGTGGTCGGCGCTCATAGCAAAGGACCATTTCTGCTGCATGCTGGGGATCTGCTCGTCTCATGTATGTAGCAGAGCCGATCGGACAGTTGCTGCTTCTAGTCTCCTATGGAGACTATAGAAGCATGCAAAAAGTCAAAAAAAAAAAAAAAAAAAAAAAAAAAGGTATTTAAAAATATATATAAAAAAAAAATATATAAAAGTTTAAATCACCCCCCTTTCGCCCCATTCAAAATAAAATATATATAAAAAAAAACCTAAATAGACATATTTCGTATCACCGCGTTCAGAATCGCCCAATCTATCAATATAAAAAAAGAATTAATCTGATCGGTAAACGGCGTAACGAGAAAAAAATTCTAAACGCCAGAATTACGTTTTTTGGTCACCGCAAAATTGCAATAAAATGCAATAACGGGCGATCAAAACATCGGATCTACCCCAAAATGTTATCAATAAAAACGTCAGCTCGGCGCACAAAAAATAAGCCCTCAACCAGCCCTAGATCACGAAAAATGAAGACGCTACAGGTCTCAGAAAATGGCGCTATTTTATTTATTTTTTTACCACATTTTGGAATTTTTTTTCACCACTTAAATATAAAAGAACCTCTACATGTTTGGTGTCTATGAACTCATAATGACCTGTAGAATAAGAAGGGCAGGTCAGTTTTAGCATTCAGTGAACGTGGTAAAAAATATAAATAAAAAACAACTGTGGTATTGCACTTTTTTTGCAATTTTACCACACTTGGAATTTTTTTACAGTTTTCCCGTACACAATATGGTAAAACTACTAATTTCGTTGAAAAGTACAACTCGTCCCTCAAAAAATAAGCCCTCACATGCCCATATAGACCAAAAAATAAAAACGCTATGGCTCTGGGAACAAGGGGAGCAAAAAAAGAAAATGCAAAAACGGAAAATGCTCCGGGGCTTAAGGGGTTAATATGCTTGGATACAGCACTCTGTGAACAGCCAGCTTCTTTAGCAATGACCTTTTGTGGCTTACCCTCCTTGTGGAGTGTGTCAGTGACTGCCTTCTGGACATCTGTCAAGTCAGCAGTCTTCCCCATGATTGTGGAGCCTACTGAAACAGACTAAGGGACCTTTTTAAACGCATCGGAAGCCTTTGCAGGTGTTTTTGTTAATTATTCTAATTTACTGAGATAATGACTTTTGTGTTTTCATTGGTTGTAAGCCATTATCATCAACATTAACAGAAATAAACACGTGAAATAGATCACTCTGTGTGTAATGACTCTATATAATATATGAGTTTCACTTTTTGTATTGAAGAACTGAAATAAATTACTTTTTAGTGATATTCTAACTTAGTGAGAAGCACTTGTATATGGTGGCGGCGGTTCTGCAGGTGGAGGTATGTGGAGATTCCCCATTAATACTAGATATATTTTGCACAGGGGATATCGCAGCCAATTCCCACAAGAATAATCCTGGAAACACAGAATTTGAGATGATTATTTCTCAGCAGTTTCTATAGGACTTAATACATTCCTGATTCCGGGGGATTGACAGGAGGGCTATTTGAGGAGACCCCAATACTCTGTTTCCTGTGATACGTTGGTAATTGTCAAATACCTTCTCCCAAAATGGTTTAATTTTAGAACACTCCCATCATATATGAATCATAGAACCCATTTCACTTTCACATCTCCAACATGTTTCCGAAACTGTAAGGAACATTGCATGTAGTTTAGATGGGAAGTGATACCATCGTCTGAGTGTTTTATAGTTCTTTTCTTGTGCAGTCCCTGCATTAGAAAGCTTATGTGTGAAGAGGAACCCTTTTGCCCACTCACGAGGGGATAAACGAACCCCCAAATCCCTCTCCCATGCTCACTGAAATGCCAGTTTCTCCTTTCCCTCCTCTCTGCCCAATCCCTCATATAGCAGAGATAGCATGAGTCTGACCACTTTCCTGAAGGGACATACCCATTGTTCAGAGTCCAAACCAAGATATCTTCAGTTTGCCATATTTCAATAGGTCTCCATATGTTCTGTGTAATAAAGCTTGATGATTGAGCTCAAATAATTTATTAGGGGCGGAAGGAATATGAACCCCTAAATATTTCAATGATTTTTTCAGCCATTTAAATGGAAATTTAGTCATAACTTGTGAGATTTCAGTCTGTGGAATAGATATATTCAAGGCCTCGGTTTTAGAGTAATTGACTTTGAAATTGCTAACTGCTCCAAACCTATCAAATTCTTTTAGGAAATGATATTTGAGGTTAGGATATGTAAAGAAGCAAATCGTCTGCATACAGGGCTGCTTTATAAGATGTAGCTCCCACTTTGTATCCATGAATATTACTATTGCTTCTGAGGGCATTGGCCAGATGCTCCTTTACCACCACATATAGCAATGGAGACAGGGGGCACCCTTGTCTGGTTCCATTGTTAATTGCAAATGGGGCAGAAAGAGAATTGTTTACTCTACCCGTGCCGATGGATTTTTATGCAAGGCCATTATTTTCTGTAGGTAACAAGAGCCAAAGCCTATCTATTTCAAGGCTTCCTCTATAAATCTGGACTCTAACGAAAGCTTTCTCTGCATCTATAGATCGAAGACCTAATGGAGTGGAGCCACTTCTTGCTTTGGAGATAATGAGTAGCGTCTTAAAGGTATTGTCTCTAGCCTCTCGTCCTTTGATGAAGCCTATCTGATCATTGTTGACTTTAGAGGGGAGTGAAGGGGCT
This sequence comes from Phyllobates terribilis, assembly GCF_046119375.1. Taxonomy (NCBI): domain Eukaryota; kingdom Metazoa; phylum Chordata; class Amphibia; order Anura; family Dendrobatidae; genus Phyllobates; species Phyllobates terribilis. The sequence continues at coordinate 325,980 of NW_027362772.1, forward strand.
AACCTGTCAGCAGTATTTTTGAAAATAGTTTAATATCTATATTTAATAAAGAGATTGGTCTAAAATTAGCAATTATTGAAGGGTCTTTTCCTGGTTTTGGAAGTACACTGATGTGTGCCTCTAGAGATTGGGGGACAAATCCAGTGTTTCCATCAATTGTATTAAATGTTTTAGCCATTATTGGAGAGAGTTGTCTCTAAACTGTTTGTAAAATGCCGACGTAAAGCCATCTGCTCCCGGATATTTACCTGATGGGGAGGCCTATATCGCAGAGTCAATTTCATCTATGGATATCACCTCTTCCAAAGCTTCCACCATTGAATTGCTCAACTTGGGTAGAGGTGTTTCCTGGACATATTCTGCAATCTTATTGGATCGGTCTAAGAGGGACATGTCTGCAAATTGATTCTTAATATTATAGAAGTTATCATAGTAAGACCGAAAAAGATCTACAATTTTTGGGGGATTATGTTCATCCCTGCTCTCTTTCCCTTTAACATTTGGGATAAATGTAAGGTGGAGCATTCTGGCCAATGGTCTCCCGCATTTATCTGAAAAATCGTAGAAGAAACGTTTTGATTTTTCCCTGGATTGCAAATATTTTTTATCTAGAATTTTTTTTCATTCGTCTCTTTTCTTTGTCAAATCAACAAGAGTGGAGACAGAGAGGTTTTGTTTATGGAAAATTTCAAGGGAGTGAATTTGATTTAATGATTCTCCTATTTTCCGAGCCCTCTCTTCCTTTAGCCTTGAGCCATGCTTTACCAGGATCCCTCTCATGACACATTTCAAAGTCTCCCACTGTAAAGAAATTGAGGTTTGATCAGAAGCGTGAATCTAAATGAAAGACTCGATAGACTCCCTTAACTCTGATTCACACAGAATATCTTTAATAAGGTTATCATTTAATCTCCAAGTCCAGGAGTGTTGGGCTAGGGATGGAAGAGATATTGTCAGAAAAAACGGAGGGTAGTCCGACCACAAAATATCTCCGATTGTGGTCTCGGGTTGCCAAGACAAAGCATGATGGCTCAAAAGAAAGAGGACTATGCGACTATATGAGTTATGTATATGCGAAAAATATGTATAATCCTTACCCTGAGGGTTCATTATCCGTCATACATCGGTCAGTCGAAGAGCGTGAAGGGCCCTTTTGAGAGATCGAAGCTGTCTAATCGAGACTGTTCCCTTACCCGAAGAGGTATCTACTTTTGGGTTCATGGTAAAGTTGAAGTCTTCCCCCTGCAATCACTGTACTTTCTGAGAAATTAGACAATGCGGTTAAAAATGCGTGGTATGTTTTACTTCAAAGAAAGAATCAGCTGTGATCCCCTGCTGTAATGTCTGTAGAATCTTTTCCTTCCTCCCCTGCCCAGGAGATGTGGTATGATCAAACCATGTTCGAGCACGGTCAGACACTGCCATTACACAGTACACCACAGGGGCACATTTATAAGATCATCGTAGCGCAGGGACATTTTAATTACACATTTCATTTGTGGAACTTATTATCATTCCAAGAACTTTTGTTTGTGGAAAAACCCCTTTAAGCCCTAGATTCCCCTTTCATTGCTCCTATAAAGTATGATGCCAACTCAGGGCCACCATTGGGGCATTGCTGCCCTTACTACTGTATGGGGCCTGGTGAACAGAAGCAAAAAGGGGGGGTCGGGGCACCCGTGCCCCTCCTCTCTTTGCCTCTACTCACCGTGCCTCGGGGAGTCAGGGGCAACAGTTCAGACCTTAATGTGCCCGGCGGCCGGAAAAGAGTGCTATACCTTTAAACCGCCACTGGGTGCATCATGGTCCTGACACAGGTCATGTGACATGCTACACGCTCACTTTCATTTTGGAGCCGAGCAGCAGCGTGCCATATGTGCATTGGGACCTGGGACAGGCAGGCAGACTTCAGCAGTGGCGGAAGGAGGAGGTAGGCTGACTGTGTGTGTGTCAGTGTCTGTGTGTGTGTTTCAGTAAGGAGGCAACAGTGGCAGCAGCGGGCAGTGTATGAGCACTGGGAGATGCTGCTGGGGGAATTTCTGGCCCTGTGAGGGGGGGCATTTCTGGCCCTGTGAGGGGGTATTTCTGGCCCTGTGAAGGGGCTATTTCAGTCCTTGTGAGGGGGCTATTTCTGTCCTTGTGAGGGGGGCATTTGTGGCCCTGTGAGGGGGCATTTCTGACCCTGCGAGGGGGCATTTCTGACCCTGTGATGGGGCTATATCTGGCCCTGTGAGGAGGCTATATCTGGCCCTGTGAGGAGGCTATATCGGGCCCTGTGAGGGGGCTATATCTGGCCCTGTGAGGGGGCATTTGTGGCCCTGTGAGGGGGCTATTTCTATCCTTGTGAGGGGGCTATTTCTGTCCTTGTGAGGGGGGCATTTGTGGCCCTGTGAGGGCATTCGTGGCTCTGTGATGGGGGTATTTCTGGCCCTGTGAGGGGGCTATATCTGGCCCTGTGAGGGGGCTATATCTGGCCCTGTGAGGGGGCATTTCTAGCCTGGGCGGAGTCTCAGGCAGGCCCCAACATTTTACCAGTATGGAGCCTTGAAATTCTTGGTGGCAGCCCTGTGCCAACTAAAAAACCCCCAAAACACTTAAGATACCCACACAGTACCCTCTACATGTACAGTATGATGACCCTAATGTACCTAGGGTCGGGACAAGGTACTTTAGTGCCCTGAAGCCAAATGCACCCCCCTTCCAACCCACATGAACCCTCAACCCCCATGTAAAGGAATAGGTCAGCACAGTGGCTCAGTGGTTAGCACCGCAGCCTTGCAGCGCTGGGGTCCTGGGTTCAAATCCCACCAAAGACAACATCTGCAAGGAGTTTGTATGTTCTACCCATGTTTACGTGGGTTTCCTCCTGGTTCTCCAGTTTCCTCCCACACTCCAAAGACTGATAGGGAATGTAGATTGTAAGCCCCAATGGGGACAGTGCCAATAATGTCTGTATTGTAAAGCGCTGCAGAATATGTTGGCGCTATATAAATAAAAAGATTATTATTAGGTCAGAGACTAAGATAACAGGACCCCTAACGCACCTCCCCCTCTGATGACTCGTGATGGTCCGACAACAAATTCCACTAGAATTGTTACCTGTTTCACCAAAAAATAGCAGCAAAAGTAAAGTGGGGTACGTTAGAGGTGATGCTCAACAGGGAGTGTGTTTTTATAGTTAAGTATGAAATCATTGCTTGCAGTCAATTTACATGATAAAAGGGAAAAATAGCGATATTTAACTGACACGTGATTATAATGGAATAACAGATGGATGAAGTGGCTTCCGAGGATTGTTGGAGTAGGCCAAATTTTCTTTTTCTTTCCAGAGCCATATATAAAATCAAGTTCTCCCTCACTTTTCGATCTCCTCGTGTTCTCCTTCCCAGTTCCCAAATCCTCCATACCTTGCTCCGTTTAATACACTGCCCAAAAAAATAAAGGGAACACTGAAATAACACATCCTAGATCTGAATGAATGAAATATTCTCATTGAATACTTTGTTCTGTACAAAGCATAATGTGCTGACAACAAAATCACACAAAAATCATCAATGGAAATCTATTAACCAATGGAGGCCTGGATTTGGAGTCACCCCCAAAATTAAAGTGGAAAAACTCACTACAGGCTGATCCAACTTTGATGTAATGTCCTTAACACAAGTCAAAATGAGGCTGAGTATTGTATGTGGCCTCCACGTGCCTGTATGACCTCCACGTGGATGGAGCGAGCCATGATGTCCCAGATGTGCTCAATCGGATTCAGGTCTGGGGAACGGGCGGGCCAGTCCATAGCTTCAATGCCTTCATCTTGCAGGAACTGCTGACACACTCCAGCCACATGAGGTCTGGCATTGTCCTGCATTAGGAGGAACCCAGGGCCAATCGCTGTGCGGCCCTCCAAAGAAATGCCACCCCACACCATTACTAACTCACTGCCAAACCGGCCATGCTGAAGGATGCTGCAGGCAGCAGATCACTCTCCACGGCGTCTCCAGGCTCTGTCACGTCTGTCACATGTGCTCAGTGTGAACCTGCTTTCATCTGTGAAGAGCATAGGGCGCCAGTGGCGACTTTGCCAATCCTGGTGTTCTGTGGCAAATGCCAAGCGTCCTGCACGGTGGACTGTGAGCACAACCCCCATCTGTGGTCGTCGGGCCCTCATACCACCCTCAAGGAGTCGGTTTCTAACCGTTTGTGCAGACACATGCACATTTGTGGCCTGCTGGAGGTCATTTTGCAGGGCTCTGGTAGTGCTCCTCCTGTTCCTCCTTGCACAAAGGCGGAGGTAGCGGTCTTGCTGCTGGGTTGTTGCCCTCCTACAGCCCCCTCCATGTCTCCTGGTGTACTGGCCTGTCTCCTGGTAGCGCCTCCAGCCTCTGGACACTACGCTGACAGACACAGCAAACCTTCTTGCCACAGCTCGCATTGATGTGCCATCCTGGATGAGCTGCACTATCTGAGCAACTTCTGTGGGTTGTAGAGTCTGTCTCATGCTACCACGAGTGTGAAAGCACAACCAACATTCAAAAGTGACCAAAACATCAGCCAGAAAGCATTGGTACTGAAATGTGGTCCGTGGTCCCCACCTGCAGAACCACTCCTTTATTGAGGGTGTCTTGATAATTGCCAATAATTTCCATCTATTGTCTATTCCATTTGCACAACAGCATGTAAAATTGATTGTCAATCAGTGTTGCTTCCTAAGTGGACAGTTTGATTTCACAGAAGTTTGATCTACTTGGAGTTATATTCTGCTGTTTAAGTGTTCCCTTTATTTTTTTGAGCAGTGTATATTCTCTGCAGCCTTCCATCCCACCTGATCCGCAGTGGAATGTACACTTCCTGCTGATGACTTTCTGTGGAACGCAAACGCACGCCGCTCATATAACCGCTTGTGTTTTACACAACTTTACAGGACCTTTCCGCGTCACCCACGATGTCGCTTCAGGTCTTCCAGGATCACATTCTAGGTCGGGCTATATTTATTATACCTTCACTACACTTCCTTGCTGGCTATACTTTCAAGTGGACTACTGCTAAGGAGTTTCAGCCCTTCAGTGAAGAGATTTTCCTAGCTAAGTAAACAAAGTTTGTATTTCTGTTTGTCTGCCTTCCCAGCTCCTTTCCTGTCTCCTCAGTTAGGTTTTGTGGGAACTTATTCTTGTTGAATTTATTATTCTCCTTATTTTCCCTTTTTGCGTGTGCTGTAAGTTTCCTCTGCCCATATCCTCGTATCCCTCTGCACACTTTCCCTCTCCTAGTTATCTGTGCAAAGTGGCCTCTCCTCTGGTTCCCTAGGAGGTATGAGAAACCTTTTGACGGCCTTTTAGGGAATCAGGTCGGAGGTCATGTTTTCAGTTCTGCAGCTAGGGATTGTTTGGTCTGTACAGGGGCCAGTAGGGTGTTGGTGTGGCTCCTCGGGGTTGTAGGCTGTACTATTTCCGTTACCAGTGTATGAGTGAGTTACGTGCATAACAAGATTTGTTTGTAATAAGAAAAAGATTCGTTTTTCTAAGTATTATACCAGTATGAGACATGTAATGAGTGACAGTTAACACCCCTTTTCATTAAAAATAAGCTCTGAAGGCAGATTCTGAAGAGATCATTTACATCAGATTGCATATATCAAGGTATCATATTATTCAATGTTTTATGACCTGCATACTCATATAAGTAGACATATTAAGAAAGAAAAGAATCGATAAAATGTTTGACATCACCATAATCATACTGACCTTGAGAATCATGTTGACCATAATATATTTTACCACGCCATTAATGTTGAAACCAATAACCCTTCCCACCTCCCTCCCCTCTGAAGAAATTAATGTTCACCTCAGTTATCATGAAAGTTAGAATCAGTCCTGCAACCAGTGCAGTCATCCAGGACAAGGCATTTTGGTGACCAAGGCCGATAATGCCAATGGCACCCCACCCCCAAGCAAAGGAATGGGTCAGAGAGTAAGGTAATAGGACTCCTAACACATCCTTCTGCCCAGACTGGTCAGGTATCAAGATCTGATTAGAGCAGAAAAGCCATTATATGTGGTGTACGTCAAGGATGAGGCTTAAAAGTGATTGCAGTTTCAGAGTTACATATAGAATCATTCATTCCTTAAAGGCCACTTAAAGAATTCCAGGGACAGATGGTGATAATAATCCCTGACATTCTAGATTCTGACAGCTGTAATTTTTCCATATTTCGGCAGACAGTCATGCAAGGCCTGTTTTTTTTTTGCGGGACGAGTTGACATTTTTATTGGTACCATTTCTGGGCGCACTACATTTTTTCATTGCTTTCTATGCAATGGACCAGGCAACTGTTAGGTGGATTCATAACTGGCTTAGTGATCGGACTCAAAGGGTGGTTGTAAATGGCTTCACATCCAGCTGGATGAATGTCTCAAGTGGGGTACCACAGGGCTCCGTCCTGGGACCTGTATTGTTCAACATCTTTATCAATGATTTAGATGAAGGAATTGAGGGTAAACTGATTAAATTTGCTGATGACACAAAGCTAGGAGGGATAGCTAATACTAGAGAAGAGAGAGAGAGGATTCAAAAAGACCTAAATAAACTGGAGCAGTGGGCAGCAACCAACAGAATGGTTTTTAACAGGGAAAAATGCAAAGTACTACATCTGGGCAATAAAAATGAAAAAAGCATATACAGAATGGGAGGAATAGAGCTAAGCAACAGTACATGTGAAAAAGACTTAGGTATACTAATAGATCATAGACTGAACATGAGTCAACAGTGTGATGCAGCAGCAAAAAAGGCAAATACAATTCTGGGATGTATTAGCAGAAGCATACAGTCTAGATCACGTGAAGTCATTATCGGTCTTTACTCCTCTTTGGTCAGACCTCATCTGGAATACTGTGTACAGTTTTGGGCACCACATTTTAAAAAAGACATAGACAAACTGGAGCAAGTTCAGAGAAGAGCGACCAGAATGGTGACTGGTCTGCAAACCATGTCCTATGAGGAACGGTTGCAGGATTTGGGAATGTTTAGCTTGCAAAAAAGAAGACTGAGAGGAGACTTAATAGCTGTCTACAAATATGTCAAGGGCTGTCACATTGTAGAAGGATCATCTTTATTCTCATTTGCACAAGGAAAGACTAGAAGCAATGGGATGAAACTAAATGGGAGGAGACACAGATTAGATATTAGAAAAAACTTTTTGACAGTTAGGGTGATTAATGAGTGGAACAGGCTGCCACGAGAGGTGGTGAGTTCCCCTTCAATGGACGTCTTCAAACAGAGGCTGGACAGACATCTGTCTGAGATGATTTAGTGAAACCTGCTTTGAGCAGGGGGTTGGACCAGATGACCCAGGAGGTCCCTTCCAACTCTACCATTCTATGATTCTATGATTCTATGATTCTATTCCGATTTTTGGGAGGCAGAATGAACAAAACCCAATTCAGGAATTGTTTTTCCTTTTATGTCGTTCCACGTGTGGTAAAATTGATAAGGCGACTTTATTCTTCGGGTTAGTACGATTACAGCGGTTTTTATGTTTTGCTGCTTTTGCACAATAAAAACTAATTTTATAGAAAAAATAATTATTTTTGCATTGCTGTATTCTGAGAGCTGTAACTTTTTCATTTTTCAGCTGACGGAGCTGTATGACGGCTTTTTTTTTGCTGGACAAGAAGTTTTCAGCGATGCCATTTTTATTTACATTATCATTTTGATCACGTCTTATTCCACTTTATGTTTGGCGGTTTGATGAAAAAGCATAGTTTTTAGCCCTGTTTTTTTTTTTTTTTTTTGCAGTGTTCACTGACGGGGTTAACGAGTGTGACAGTTTTGTGGGGCAAGACGTTTCGGATGCAGCGATACCAAATGTGTATTTTTTATTTATTTTTTTACATAAAGGACAATACATATATTTTATTATTTTTAAAATAATTTTTTCAATTTTTTTTTTTATACTTTTTCACTTTTAGCAGTCTGATCCCAACTATAAAGCATAACAATGCAGGAGCACTGCTATACCTTATAACTGTCAGTTCTGCACTGACCCAAGTTAGATCATGCACTGCGCATGATCTACCTAACTTGCTAGCGCCTGCTGACCCGGATATCGTCATGACGACATCGGGTCACCATGGCAACAAGCAGGCTCCTGCGATTTCATGTGGGGGCACCGATCCAAGAGCAGGCGGGGCTCCCTCCCTCTGCCTCCCAGAGTCTACTGAGTACGTCTAAGGTCGGTAAGGAGTTAAAATGCATGAAGACCTTTTGATGCCCAGATGACTGAAAGAAGATGTCTTTTGTGAGAAAGAAAAGAGATTTAGGCTATGTGCCCACGATGCAGAAATGCTCTGGATTTTTCCTGAGCGTTTCTGCATCTCCCTGGCAGAAAAAACGCATGCGGATTGTACATGTGGATTGTACGTGCGGATTGTACATGCGGATTGTACGTGCGGAGTGTGCGTGCGGATTGTGCATGCGGATTGTACGTGCGGAGTGTGCGTGCGGATTGTGCATGCGGATTGTACATGCGGATTGTACGTGCGGAGTGTGCATGCGGATTGTACATGCGGATTGTGCATGCGGATTGTACATGCGGATTGTACGTGCGGAGTGTGCGTGCGGATTGTGCATGCGGATTGTACATGCGTTTTCCTGCCAGGGACTTGCGGATGTGAAGCGTTCTTCACTTGCATTTCCACGTGCGGGTTGACAAGCGATTTTAGCCTCACTTGGAAAGTGCTTGACAACTTGGTCACACTATATAAATCCATGTGACGCGCCCCCTGGGCCGTGGGGTACTCTGTGCCTGCCCGGTCGTTGCATGATCATTTCATGCATGATAATGCCCCGTCTCATGCTGCACATAACACATCTGCATCTCTGGCTGATATGGGCATAAAAGGGGACAAACTTATGGTGTGGCAGCCATGCTCCCCTGACCTCAACCCCATTGAGAACCTCTAGAGCATCATCAAAAGGAGTGTCTATGATGGTGGGAGGCAGTTCACATCTAAGCAACAGCTCTGGGAGGGTATTCTGTCCTCATGCAAAACAATTGAAGCAGAAACTATCCAAAACCTGACAAATTCAATGGACCAGAGAGTTCAGAAGCTCCTTTCAAACAAGGGGTCCTATGTGCAAATGTAACATCACCTAGAATAAAGTTTTGAGTTGAAAACTGTTTGATTTCAGTTTGTAATAACCTGCTAATGCTTATAATTGCAAAAATGACCATTTTTTTGTTCTTTATTAAAATTAAAAGGTTGAAAACTCTGCTGTGCATAATAATTTGGAACATGCATTTTGAGTGCAGTTTGAGTTTTTTATTTTTTAAAAAATATACTGTTATCATAGGCACTTTGTACAAAAACCTTTCAATTGTACTCTAATAGTTATTTGACTGGAAAATTACAATGACTGCAATTCATATAGGTAATTTGGGAAAATCTGAGAAAATATTATTTGCATAATAATTTGGAACACAGTGTAGTGCAGGGGTGATGGCGCAGATAATAATCACAGAGACAGTGGGGTGCAGTCTTTACTCACAGTTCTTAAGTTCCTCAGGTTACAGGTTCCGGACTACAACCTCCCACGTCGTGCTGGGTTCACCAGGCAGGGGTTCAGCAATCCCTCAGGTAATTTAAGAGTGCCTGACAGGACCCCTTTCTATGTGCCTTCCTCAGTCGTCTTCCTGCGCTGGCTCTCGCCCTCCTTTCCTTGCAATCAGTGTCCCAATCCGGTAGCCTCAGGTCTTGTCGGGCGACCTGCAGTCCCCTGGACCCTCTGTGGCCACCTTCTCGGCGATATAATTGCAGATGTGGCCGCTGCAACTTACAAGCACAGCAGCCTCCAGTTCCTAGCTGGGCCTTGTAGTTCTCCACTAGTTTAGGGGCCTGTCCTCTCTGCGGCTCGATCCCTCCACCGCCTGGCAGATTCGGGCGTACGGGTGGCCTCCAGCACTTCCCGTACCTCTGGGATCCCTTCTGTTCCTGGAGCCTTTCTCCTGCTCCCTCTCCTCTCTCTCAGTCCTGGGCCTCTCGGGCTAGGCAACCTCCCGAGCAGAGCTCCTGCAGAGCCCCTGCTCCTTTCACTTCTTCTTCTCTGACTGGCTTGTCTTTCTAAGATGGTTCCCCCTTTTATATCACTCCCTCACAAGTGCTCCCCTGAACTACGTCCTCCACCCACACCCACTACATGGTTCCCCCTCACTAGGTTCCCCTCCACTCCAGCCAGGGACCACGTACTGTGCTCTCCCGTAAGAGCAATCTCGCCCTGCCCTACTGAAGTGGACGTGTTGGGTGCAGGTGTTAGGGTCCCGGGCAGCACTCTAACCTTACCTGAGAGTGAGATACCACACCTCTGGGTGAGATGCAGTACCTCTGTGGCGACTGAACCCGAAAAGAATGGTAAAAAATAAATATTATACTTACCTTCTGATGGCCCCCGGTGTCCTTAGCGATGCGTCCTGGCTTGCCGGCAGCTTGTGATGGTCTAAAAGGACCTGCCATGACGTCATTTAGTCATGTGACGGGTCACACGACCGCTGCCGTTGGTGGTCACGTGACCCATCACATGACCCGTTACATGACTAAATGACGTAATGGCAGGTCCTTTTACCATCGCGAGCTGCCGGCAAGCCAGGACGCATCACTATGGAGACCGGGGGCCATCAGAAGGTAAGTATAATATTTATTTTTTATTTTATTTTATTTATTTTTTTACAGGTACTATGGTACCCAGGTATGGAGGAGTCTCCTCTTCTCCAAACCCGAGTACTATCCGCACATTGAATCGCATGAAAATCCACATGTGCTTATCTAGTGATGCGGATGTCATGCGATCCAATGCAAGTGAATGGCGGCAAAAACGCTGTGACTCCGCAAAATAATTGGTAGTGCTGCATATTTTTTCGCAATGATAATCCACAACGGAAATTTCCGCAGCATGTGCACAGCACATGCGGATTATCATTGGGGAGCATTGCAGACCCTTTACCAAGCGTTTTTTATGCGTTTCCGCAGCGGAATTGCCACTGCGGAAACGCTTAAAAAACGCATCGTGGGCACACAGCCATAAAGTAGAAAGGAGAACTCTTTTCAAAGAGTTGGACAACAAAAAAGGTACATGTGTTGATACATAAACAGGGCAGGGCCGTTTGTCCACAGGAAAAAGGCTTTTTAAGTTTCGGAGAGGGATACCTCACACTCTTTAGAAATCGCTATTGTCACCCTGCATACACATTCCTTTCAACAGAACAGCTTCAGTAACAGACAGTATGCCTCTGAAATAAAATATAGAATACTAGAATTTGTACAAATCTGATATTAACGAGACATACATTTTCAGCACTGTGGCTAACAGGGAAAGAAAACACATAATTTTTCATAACTGAAACCCCTACCAACGAGCCACAAATCCACAGTAAACAGATAACTGATAACAGCTATGCCAAGTTTACTATCCAAGTAAAGATAAAATCCCGATGGAAAATATGGCATCAATCTCGAACTTTTGCGATCATCTGGAGAGGAGTTATGAAATAAGTTGGGGATTTCATAAAATCATGAATGGCTGAGACCAGCCCACAACCTGACCCATGTGAGGTCATCATGGGGGAGTGTGTGGATGGGACTCAGGAGTTGATAAAAGATCAAGCCAAATTATGAACTATGTTCGTGCAGAGAGATACATTTCAGTGTCTGAATGATTCCCATCCACTGGACTTTCTTCAAACTAAGCGCTTTCTTTTCCTAAGGCTGAATCATACCTGTGATCAGGGTGGTAAGTTTCTTTTGTTTTATTACTTTATTTTATGTAACTGTATGCAGTATTGTTTTGTCCCCTTTATAAAATCTTTGGTTTATTTTTCAGAAACACTGTCTCCCTTTGAAATAAATATAACATTTAATAGTTCTGTTCCTTTTATTATTATTATTATTATTATTATTATTTATATAACTCCATTGATTCCATGATGCTGTAAATAAGAAGGAGTTACATACAAAATACAGATATCACTTACAGTAAATAGACTAAAAATGATAGACTGGTACAGGGGGGAAGAGGACCCTGCCCTTGCGGGCTTACATGCTATAGGATGGGGAAGGAGACGGTAGGTGGGGAGTTGCAGCAGCTCTTGTGGTGGTGATGTGGCAGCGTGGGCATTGCAGGTTGTAAGCTTTCTTGAAGAGATGGGTTTTCAGGTTCAGTCTGAAGGATCCGAATGTGACAGATAGTCGGACGTGTTGAGGCACAGAATTCCAGAGGATGGGGGATATTCGGGAGAAGTCTTGGAGGCGATTGGGTGAGGAACGAATGAATAAGTGTGGAGGAGAGAAGGAGGTCTTAAGAGGTCCGGAGATTACGTGAGGGAATATATCAGGAGATTTGTTCAGAGCTGTACGGAGGAAAAAGGTTATGGATGACTTTGTACGTCAGTGTTAGTAGTTTGAACTGGATACGCTGGGCAATTGGGAGCCAGTGAAGAGATTTGCAGAGAGGGGTAGCAGAGAAGTAGCGAGGAGAGAGATGAACTAGTCGGGCAGCAGAGTTAAGGACAGACTGGAGAGGTGCGAGAGTGTTAGAAGATGCCTTTTTTTTTTTGCCTTAGAAGATGACTGAAAGAAGATGCCTTTTGAGAGAAAGAAAAGAGATTTAGGCTATGTGCCCACGATGCAGAAATGCTCCGGATTTTTCCTGAGCGTTTCTGCATCTCCCTGGCAGAAAAAACGCATGCGGATTGTTCGTGCGGATTGTGAATGCGGATTGTACATGCGTTTTCCTGCCAGGGACTTGCGGATGTGAAGCGTTCTTCACTTGCATTTCCACATGCGGGTTGACAAGCGCTTTCCAAGCGATTTTAGCATCACTTGGAAAGTGCTTGACAACTTGGTCACACTATATAAATCCATGTGACGCGCCCCCTGGGCCGTGGGGTACTCTGTGCCGGGCCGGTCGTTGCATGATCATTTCATACATGATAATGCCCCGTCTCATGCTGCACATAACACATCTGCATCTCTGGCTGATATGGGCATAAAAGGGGACAAACTTATGGTGTGGCACCCATGCTCCCCTGACCTCAACCCCATGGAGAACCTCTGGAGCATCATCAAAAGGAGTGTCTATGATGGCGGGAGGCAGTTCACATCTAAGCAACAGCTCTGGGAGGGTATTCTGTCCTCATGCAAAACAATTGAAGCAGAAACTATCCAAAACCTGACAAATTCAATGGACAAGAGAGTTCAGAAGCTCCTTTCGAACAAGCGGTCCTATGTGCAAATGTAACATCACCTAGAATAAAGTTTTGAGTTGAAAACTGTTTGATTTCAGTTTGTAATAACCTGCTAATGCTTATAATTTCAAAAATGACCATTTTTTTGTTCTTTATTAAAATGAAAAGGTTGAAAGCTCTGCTGTGCATAATAATTTGGAACATGCATTTTGAGTGCAGTTTGAGTTTTTTATTTTTTAAAAAATATACTGTTATCATAGGCAGTTTGTACAAAAACCTTTCAATTGTACTCTAATAGTTATTTGACTGGAAAATTACAATGACTGCAATTCATATAGATAATTTGGGAAAATCTGAGAAAATATTATTTGCATAATAATTTGGAACACAGTGTAGTGCAGGGGTGGTGGCGCAGATAATAATCACAGAGACAGTGGGGTGCAGTCTTTACTCACAGTTCTTAAGTTCCTCAGGTTACAGGTTCCGGACTACAACCTCCCACGTCGTGCTGCGTTCACCAGGCAGGGGTTCAGCAATCCCTCAGGTAATTTAAGAGTGCCTGACAGGACCCCTTTCTATGTGCCTTCCTCAGTCGTCTTCCTGCGCTGGCTCTCGCCCTCCTTTCCTTGCAATCAGTGTCCCAATCCGGTAGCCTCAGGTCTTGTCGGGCGACCTGCAGTCCCCTGGACCCTCTGTGGCCACTTTCTCGGCGATATAATTGCAGATGTGGCCGCTGCAACTTACAAGCACAGCAGCCTCCAGTTCCTAGCTGGGCCTTGTAGTTCTCCACTAGTTTAGGGGCCTGTCCTCTCTGCGGCTCGATCCCTCCACCGCCTGGCAGATTCGGGCGTACGGGTGGCCTCCAGCACTTCCCGTACCTCTGGGATCCCTTCTGTTCCTGGAGCCTTTCTCCTGCTCCCTCTCCTCTCTCTCAGTCCTGGGCCTCTTGGGCTAGGCAACCTCCCGAGCAGAGCTCCTGCAGAGCCCCTGCTCCTTTCACTTCTCCTTCTCTGACTGGCTTGTCTTTCTAAGATGGTTCCCGCTTTTATATCACTCCCTCACAAGTGCTCCCCTGAACTATGTCCTCCACCCACACCCACTACATGGTTCCCCCTCACTAGGTTCCCCTCCACTCCAGCCAGGGACCACGTACTGTGCTCTCCCGTAGGAGCAATCTCGCCCTGCCCTACTGAAGTGGACGTGTTGGGTGCAGGTGTTAGGGTCCCGGGCAGCACTCTAACCTTACCTGAGAGTGAGATACCACACCTCTGGGTGAGATGCAGTACCTCTGCGGCGACTGAACCCGCAGGGGCGCCACACATGCAGCCGGCATGGCTTTATATAGTGTGACCGTAAAAGAATGGTAAAAAATAAATATTATACTTACCTTCTGATGGCCCCCGGTGTCCTTAGCGATGCGTCCTGGCTTGCCGGCAGCTTGTGATGGTCTAAAAGGACCTGCCATGACGTCATTTAGTCATGTGACGGGTCACACGACCGCTGCCGTTGGTGGTCACGTGACCCATCACATGACCCGACACATGACTAAATGACGTAATGGCAGGTCCTTTTACCATCGCGAGCTGCCGGCAAGCCAGGACGCATCACTATGGAGACCGGGGGCCATCAGAAGGTAAGTATAATATTTATTTTTTATTTTATTTATTTATTTTTTTTACAGGTACTATGGTACCCAGGTATGGAGGAGTCTCCTCTTCTCCAAACCCGAATACCATCCGCACATTGAATCGCATGAAAATCCGCATGTGCTTATCTAGTGATGCGGATGTCATGCGATCCAATGCAAGTGAATGGCGGCGAAAACGCCGCGACTCCGCAAAATAATTGGTAGTGCTGCATATTTTTTCGCAATGATAATCCACAACGGAAATTTCCGCAGCATGTGCACAGCACATGCGGATTATCATTGGGGAGCATTGCAGACCTTTTACCAAGCGTTTTTTATGCGTTTCCGCAGCGGAATTGCCACTGCAGAAACGCTTAAAAAACGCATTGTGGGCACACAGCCATAAAGTAGAAAGGAGAACTCTTTTCAAAGAGTTGGACAACAAAAAAGGTACATGTGTTGATACATAAACAGGGCAGGGCCGTTTGTCCACAGAAAAAAGGCTTTTTAAGTTTCGGAGAGGGATACTCACACTCTTTAGAAATGGCTATTGTCACCCTGCATACACATTCCTTTCAACAGAACAGCTTCAGTAACAGACAGTATGCCTCTGAAATAAAATATAGAATACTAGAATTTGTACAAATCTGATATTAACGAGACATACATTTTCAGCACTGTGGCTAACAGGGAAAGAAAACACATAATTTTTCATAACTGAAACCCCTACCAACGAGCCACAAATCCACAGTAAACAGATAACTGACAACAGCTATGCCAAGTTTACTATCCAAGTAAAGATAAAATCCCGATGGAAAATATGGCGTCAATCTCGAACTTTTGCGATCATCTGGAGAGGAGTTATGAAATAAGTTGGGGATTTCATAAAATCATGAATGGCTGAGACCAGCCCACAACCTGACCCATGTGAGGTCATCATGGGGGAGTGTGTGGATGGGACTCAGGAGTTGATAAAAGATCAAGCCGAATTATGATCTATGTTCGTGCAGAGAGATACATTTTAGTGTCTGAATGATTCCCATCCACTGGACTTTCTTCAAACTAAGCGCTTTCTTTTCCTAAGGCTGAATCATACCTGTGATCAGGGTGGTAAGTTTCTTTTGTTTTATTACTTTATTTTATGTAACTGTATGCAGTATTGTTTTGTCCCCTTTATAAAATCTTTGGTTTATTTTTCAGAAACACTGTCTCCCTTTGAAATAAATATAACATTTAATAGTTCTGTTCCTTTTATTATTATTATTATTATTATTTATATAACGCCATTGATTCCATGATGCTGTAAATAAGAAGTGGTTACATACAAAATACAGATATCACTTACAGTAAATAAACTAAGAATGATAGACTGGTACAGGGGGAAGAGGACCCTGCCCTTGCCGGCTTACATGCTATAGGATGGGGAAGGAGATGGTAGGTGGGGAGTTGCAGCAGCTCTTGTGGTGGTGATGTGGCAGCGTGGGCATTGCAGGTTGTAAGCTTTCTTGAAGAGATGGATTTTCAGGTTCAGTCTGAAGGATCCGAATGTGACAGATAGTCGGACGTGTTGAGGCACAGAATTCCAGAGGATGGGGGATATTCGGGAGAAGTCTTGGAGGCGATTGGGTGAGGAACGAATGAATAAGTGTGGAGGAGAGAAGGAGGTCTTAAGAGGACCGGAGATTACGTGAGGGAATATATCAGGAGATTTGTTCAGAGCTGTACGGAGGAAAAAGGTTATGGATGACTTTGTACGTCAGTGTTAGTAGTTTGAACTGGATACGCTGGGCATTTGGGAGCCAGTGAAGAGATTTGCAGAGAGGGGTAGCAGAGAAGTAGCGAGGAGAGAGATGAACTAGTCGGGCAGCAGAGTTAAGGACAGACTGGAGAGGTGCGAGAGTGTTAGCAGGTAGGCCACAGAGGTGGATGTTGCAGTAGTCGAGGTGGGAGATGATGAGGGCATGCACAAGCAGTTTAGTTTGGATTGAGGGTTGAGGAAAGGACGGATTCTGGAAATATTTTTGAGCTGGAGGCGAGAGGAGGTGGCGAGAGCTTGGATGTGTGGTTTGAAGGACAGAGCAGAGTCGAGAGTTACACCGAGGCAGCGGATTTCTGGTACAGGCGAAAGAAAGATGTTATTTATTGTGATAGATAGATCAGATGGGAAAGATATGTGAGATGGAGGAAAGATGAGGAGTTCAGTTTTGTTCACATTGAATTTGAGGAAGCGAGAGGAGAAGAAGGAGGATATGGCTGCTAGACATGCTGGGATTCTGAACAGCAGAAAGGTGACATCTGGGCCTTGAGGAGCTCCAACAGAGAGGGGGCGAGGTGAGGAGGTAGTGTGGGAGTGGGAGACACTAAAAGTGCGGTTGGAAAGGTATGAGGAGATCCAGGATAGGGCAAGATCTTTGACACCAAAGGAAGAGAGAATCTGTAGTAGGAGGCAGTGGTCAACTGTGTCGAAGGCAGAGGACAGGTCTAGAAGGAGGAGTATGTAGAATTATCTGTTAGCTTTGGCTGTAAGTAAATCATTAATAATTTTGGTAAGTGCAGTTTCGGTGGAATGGTAGAGACGGAAGCCAGATTGTTGTTTTGTTCTGTAACCCCGCCTCAAAGCCATATGCTATCCAATCGGCCTTATAAACGATTGGTGGTGGCAGCGAGTAGTCTGGGGTTATCATGGAGCTAGCGGTGATCGTTCGGGGTTACATACACATATTCCATGTTTTGGAATCTAGAGGTGTATCTACCATCCGCTCACTGTTAGTTTTCTGATAACCAGCTTGATAGTGCAAACAGCCTGTGGCCTTCGCCGTTAATCGTCGGCCAATCGTGTAATTGTCCGGATGATAGGGGGCAGCAGAAAGTTGTTCGCTCAAGAGATCACAGTGGGTGGTTTTGAATGACCTTCCCAGGCTGTAATGTGTAATAAAAAACTAATAGGGTATAAAATAAAATTTTGGGGCGAAAAAAGTTAAATGTGAACTTTTTCCTTCTACATTCCATTAATTCCTGTGAAGAACCTGAAGGGCTAATAAAAATCTTGAATGTGGTTTTGAGCATCTTGTGGATGGCAATTTTTAGAGTGGTGTCACTTTTGGGGTATTTTGTGTAATACAGACCGCTCAAAGTCACTACAAATGAGAAATCGCTGGTCAACTTTTAATTCTTATAACTTCCTAAGAAAAAATATTTTGTTTCAAAAATTGTGCTGATGTAAAGTAGACATGCGGGAAATGTTATTTATTAACTAGTTTGTGTGACATAATAGCTCTCTGATTTAAGGGAATAAAAATTTAAAGTTTGAAAATTGATACATTTTCTACATTTTTGCCATATTTCCATTTTTTTTTCACAAATAAACGCAAGTCATATCAATCAAATTTTACCACCGTCATGAAGTACAATATGTCAAGAACCAACATTCCCAGAATCAGTGAGATCTGTTGAAGTGTTCCAGAGTAAAATTTGGCCTGGTCATGAAGGTGAAAACAGGCTCGGGGGGTAAAGGGGTTAAAAAGATACAATTTTCGATTCAAACATTTCTAACATTCTGAACATGAAAAGGGTTTCTCCCCTGTGTGAGTTCTCTGGTGGTTAACTAAATTTGATTTCTGTGTAAAATATTTCCCACATTCTGAACAGAAAAAAGGCTTCTCCCCTGTGTGAATTCTTTTGTGTATAGCAAGGACCCATTTATGGTTAAAATTTTTCCCACACTCTGAGCAGGAAAAAGGCTTCTCCCCTGTGTGAGTTCTCTGGTGCTTAACCAAATTTGATTTCTCTGTAAAACATTTCCCACATTCTGAACATGAAAAAGGCTTCTCCCCTGTGTGAATTCTTTTGTGTATAGCAAGAAACGATTTCTGGCTAAAATGTTTCCCACATTCTGAGCAGGAAAAAGGCTTCTCCCCTGTGTGAATTCTCTGGTGCGTAACCAAATTTGATTTCTGGTTAAAACATTTCCCACATTCTGAACATGAAAAAGGCTTCTCCCCTGTGTGAATTCTCTGGTGCGTAATCAAATCAGATTTCTGGTTAAAACATTTCCCACATTCTGAACAGGAATAAGGGTTCACTCCTGTGTGAATTCTCTGGTGCCTAACAAGAGCTAATTTCTGGGTAAAACATTTCTCACAGTTCGAACAAGAAAATGTATTTTCCGCTTTATGATTTTTTTGATGTTTAAAACTATTTCCATATTCTGGACATGAAAATGGCTTGTTTGCTTTAGGAGCAGTTTGTTTTTTAATGCTTATTTTGTGAGTTTGATTTTTCTTAGTAGTCGGTAATGAATCAGAAGACAGGACCTGTTTCACAGGATCAGATGATTGATCTTTGCTGGGAAGGGATGATGGTATATCTGGAGAAATGGCATTCACTTCAATTGTATCCTGTGGGATCTCAAGATCAACTGATTTAGAAATTGAAGATGTCAGCTGTCCCTCTGATCTCCTGGTACAGTCATCTGCCAAGAATAAAACCAATTATTATTTTTGAATAATTACACACACCCACACAGACTGGGTAGCATCCAGGTCACTGGCTCAGTCAGGAGACCACAACACACAGGAGGCCTTCTCCCTCCAAACACACAGAACATGTGCCAAACAACGGCCTCCATTTTATATCTTAACCACACCCAGAGGTGAAGTATGTGGGTAGCTAGACCCGCCCATCTCTCCAACTACCCGTAACCCGGTCCCATGTGCACCAAAAAGTCCTCTTAGGGCTTACGTGCACTAGAGGAGCATTCCAGGTTCCATCACAGAGGACAGCCATCTCTGTGATACATACCTCCCGTCAACTATGTGTCCGTTAGCCAGCTTAAGCATATTGCTGGAAGCTGCCAGATCCATCCTTGTTCTCCTCTGGTTCAGTCCTCTGTGCTCAGCTCCCGGCTTGTGTATTTGGTTCCTGTTGTGACCTCGGCCCGTTTACTGACTACTCTTGTGTCTTCTGATCTTGTATTTTCTCTGCCCTCTTGGTTCTGACCCGGCTACCTGACTATTCTTCTTCCCATCTCACTCCACAGAACAGCAGGTAACACCGTGGTCCAAGCCTAGGTGCCTCTGTGTAAGTCCAGATCCATGTAGAAGGATTAAAGGGTGATGAGCAAGACAATCCCTGGGATGTGGAAAATGGAGTAGATAGCTCCAAGCCTGTTTGTGGTGGCCATCTTTTGAGCTGCCAGGTGACCACGAACATTGCCCCCAATACATTGTGTCTGCAAACTATCCCAGCAAGATCTGCATTGGAATAGCTAAATGGCGCTCCTTCCCTTCTTAACCTGCCATGTGCCCAGACAGTAGTGTACAACCGTATATAGGGGATTGTCAGATTCAAGAAAAAGTTGGAAAATAATTTGTAAGGTCCATTTGTTTCCTATTATCCTTTGTGAAAAATTCCAAAATTATCACCACATAAAGTGACACACGTCAGTTTTGAAAAAACTATCGTAAGGGACAATATTTTCTATCAGATGAGTTTCAAGAAGAAATATTAGACATTCAAAGAGAACTTTTCATAAGTGCAGAGCTGAGGTGTCTTAAATTTAGCTTACAGATATATCATGGCACAGGTGTAATGGTTATGTAGTTTATCGTTAGCCAAACCAGTGTGGACGTCCTGCCGAGATGTTCTCCTGACTCGCATTTCACAATCACCTTCTCCTGAGAGTGAAGCTGATCGCGAAACGCGAGTCGGGGGAACATCTCGGCAGGACGTCCACACTGGTTTGCTTTATATACTGTACTTATATTTCTTACATGACACTGCCATCTATGCACCAGCACTTTGACTAGTGTTGCTGTGTCCTGTGGTCTCCTATGTGCCTCGTATAGCTTTTGTATGAATTCTAGGTATTTGGGCGATACTGGGTGTACTCTTGTATTTTGCGAATGGTATAAATTGTCATCTAATCTCAATACTTATCTGTGATAAGCTATAGTGTACTCTAAAGTTGTTTCTTTATTCTTTCAATAGGTGTTCACCTCTGTTTTAACATCTTCTTTTATACTTTTAATTATACATGTGTGTTTTATATGATGTGTAAACTAATACAATTACTATTTTAATTATTTTGTCTCTTATACTCCTTGTCTAGTATAGGAGTTATATCTTGTTAGGAGCGCCGTTTACTACATAGTCTGTTTATAGGCTTCTACCTTCTAAGTACGTTGTCATTTGACTTTGTAGTTTACAGATCTGGGCAGGTAAGAGTCAGCGTCTTCTAATTTACGCACGTGGATCTTCCTGGTTGTAAGTTCTATAGAAAAGGGCTTTCAATACCAAAAGTCATTTGAACAGTTTTGGGTGGAGGAGAATGCTGTGGTCTAGAGGCAAAATGGCGATCACATGATTGTGACACCGCCAGTCTACACGACTGAAAAAGCAGCCACAGCTGGAGACTGAGAAAAATCTGATGCAAGAGAAACCTCGGCACTCAGGTAATGAATTTTACCAAAAATAATTTTAATTGCAGTCCACAGCAAAAAAAAAAAAAAACACATTTCGGTCTATACGACCTTCATCAGTGTGCCACTTGCTGGGAATGACAATAGGAAAGGAGGGTGAGGATGCAGTGTCTCAGGCACGTGATCCCTTAGCCCATTCTCCCTGTCTTCTGGTCTTATCAAAACCGCGGCATTCACACCATACATCGGCGTGGATATTGCGGTTTTGATAGCCCATTCTCCCTGTCTTCTGGCCCTAAGGGATCACGTGCCTGAGATACTGCGTCCTCACCCTCCTTTCCTATTGTCATTCCCAACAAGTGGTACACTGATGAAGGTCGTATAGACCGAAACATGTTTTTGTTTTTTTTCTGCTGTGGACTGCAATTAAAATTACTTTTGCTAAAATTTATTACCTGAGTACCGAGGTTTCTCTTATATTATATGCGGTTTGGACCCTACTCGTGCACCCTGGTCCAGTAGTGCTGCGTTCTCCACCACTATTACTGAGAAAAATCTGAGACTTCTCAACATTTCATGGTTACTACTCACCTGGGTAGTCATATGTAGGAATCTTCTCCTTACACCGCTCATCACCCCTCACATATGTCTCTGTAGTATTAATATGGGTCAGATCTTCACCCTGAAAGAAATATTGTAGAAGTCACAGACAGATGGAGAAGTCACATCTGTGATCAGCTCTAATCCTGCCATCTCCACCGTTCTCATTACACAAGTATAAAACATATACCATATTTTTCGGACCATAAGACACACCTTGCTTTTAGAGGAGGAAAATAGAAAAAAAAATGTAAGCAAAAAATGTGGTCATGATGCCCTGTTAAGGGGGAGGGGGTCTGCTGCGGACACCGTCATAGGGGTAATGTCCCCCAATTCTGTTAATATCCCCCATACTGGTATATATGCCCCCCTATATGAGGCCCTCATCCCCATCCTGATATGCATGGCACCCCTCATCCCCATCCTGGTATGCATGGCCCCCTTCATCCCTCATCCTGATATGTAAAGCCCCCCTCTCCCCCATCCTGGTACGTATGGCACCCTTCATCCCTCATACTGGTATGTATGGCCCCCCTCATCCCTCTTCCCAGTATGTATTGCACCCTTCATCCTGGTATGTATGGCATCCCCTCATCCCCATTCTGGTATGTATGGCACCCCACATCCTCCTTCTGGTATGTATGGCACCCCTCACCCTCCTTCTGGTATGCATGGCACCCTTCACCCCCATCCTGGTATGTATGGCCCCCCTCATCCCTCTTCCTGATATGTATGGCACCCCTTCATCTCCATCCCGGTATGTATGTCACCCCTCACCCTCCTCCTGGTATGTATGGCACCCCTCACCCTGGTATGTATGGCACCCCTCACCCTCCTCCTGGTATGTATGGCACCTTTCATCCCCATCCTGGCATGTATGGCCCCCCTCATCCCTCTTCCTGATATGCTTGGCACCCCTCATCCTAGTATGCTTGGCACCCCCTGATCCCCGTCACGCTGCACACAAAAAAAACCAAAAACAATTATGCTCACCTCCTCTCTCCTCCAACGTGACCTCCCACTCTGCTGCCTACAGGGATCTCACTATGTGAGCCGCGCATGGTGTAATTGCCATGTGCCCTCACACTGTGAGATGCTGTGACGGAATAGTCACTGCTCCTCATGCCGGGACTGTGTGCGTGGGGAGCAGTGACCATTCACTCTCCTTAATAGAGCACATACAGTACCTGCAGCACGGCTCCTGCTGACCTCGGCAGTCAGTGTGCCCGCTATTAAAGACCATGAATATTTACTACAATCCACTCCCATGGGTTCTAGTGAATATTCATGGTCTTCAATAGCGGGCACACAGACAGCCGGCCACAGCAGGAGCCGCACTGCGGGTACTGTGTGAGCGCTATTAAGGTGAGGGAATGGTCACTGCTCCCCACGCACACAGTCCGGGCGTGGGAAGCAGTGACTATTCCGGCACAGGATCTTACAGTGTGAGGGCGCATGGCAGTTATGCCATGCGCGGCTCACATAGTGAGATCCCTGTAGGGAGCAGAGCGGGAGGCAGCGCTGGAGGAGAGAGTAGGTGAGCATAATTGTTTTTTTTTTTGTTTTTGTTTTTTGTGTGCAGCGTGACGGGGATCAGGGGGTGCCAAGCATATCAGGGAAGAAGGATTAGGGGGGCCATACATACAGGGATGAAGGGTGCCATACATACTAGGAGCTGCGCTGCAGGTACAGTGTGCGCGCTATGAAGGAAAGTGAATATTCATTTTGTTTAGTAGCGGGCACAGTGTAGGCTGCAGAAGGCGGCTGCTGCCTCCTGTGCCCCGCTACTCCGCCGCTGCCGCTCCCCCCATCCACAGCCACAGTATTTATATATATCGGACTATAAGACGCACCAACCCCCACTTTCCTCCAAAATTTTGGAGGAAAAAAGTGTGTCTTATAGTCCGAAAAATGCGGTAGTACTAGTGGATAAAACAACACTGAACACAAGATTGTCACAGCCGTCTACACATCATAGGGGAGATCTCATGACACCTTCTCTCAATCTACCTGATGATCCTGAGGAACATTGGGATCTTCTTCGTCTTCTTCACAGTCCTGTGGAAGAAGAGGATGGAGACATCTCTCTGGTGTTGTCCTCTTACTGGATTGATCTGTAGGAAACACATACAGGGACTGAATTCATTCTTTCCATACAGATAATTATAGGCCATGTGTATTCAGTCCTGTCTATTACCTGGTGATGTGAGGGGCTGGGGAACCTCCATCATGATGTCCTTGTACAGATCTTTGTGTCCTTCTAAATACTCCCACTCCTCCATGGAGAAATAGACAGCGACATCCTGACACCTTATAGGAACCTGACACATACAATGATACCGTCATCCCCCCGATCCCTCCATAGCATTACTGTATAATGTCCCAGCATTCCCAGCAGTGTCACCTCTCCAGTCAGCAGCTCAATCATCTTGTAGGTGAGTTCTAGGATCTTCTGGTCATTGATGTCCTCATGTATCAGGGGGTGAGGTGGAGGCCCCGTGATTGGGCTCAGGGGTCTTCCCCATCCCTCAGACACAGGGTCCTGACAGCGCTCACTAGAGGTCTTCTTCACTACTGTGTAATCCTGGTTATGGAGAGACACATTAATAAATCTCTCTACAGACATTTCCAGAGTCCTCACCTCTCCAGTTCTGTCCATCTGTTATTCCCATAGATAAGAATGATGTAATGTGACGTCATCAGAATCTCTCACCTCTCCAGTAAGCCGGAAGAGGATCTCTAGGGTGAGGTGTAATATCCTCTCCGCCATCTTGTCTCTGTCCATATCCATCTTTGATGGGTAAATCAGGAAAATTATCTTATATAGAAAGATCTTCACTGAGAGGATCTGATATTGTAGAGACCTGAATGAGAAGAAGATGAGCCGATATAACATCATAAAAATCCTGTGTAATAATACAATTAATGGAGACAATAAAGGGAAGAAACATGAGGAGATTTTTTATTTTACAGTATTTAGTTGTCCTCTTTACACCTACCAATAAACCTATATATTTTAGGCCACAGACAACAAGCAGTTTCTTCCTCGGAGTCTGCAGCTGAATATGTTTCTTATAGACCCACCTTCCATAACGCTAATTCTCATCTCATTTACCGACACTGGAATCGGCATTAGCAATACTGCAGGAGAGATTCATTACACGTGACATGAGAAATAACTACTTCATGATGAAGACGAAACATATTTGGCCAGAGTCCGTCACTGACTACATCACCACTGGCCGTCTATATGAATGTTTCCCGTCTTCCCCGGACTGTAATCTTCTATCACGTTAGATCTCATGTCTGATTTAGACACGGAAGTTTGAGGCTTTTATAAAAGCTTTTTTGTTTCCACAAACTCTGTGGACATAAATTATTTGATACCAAACTCTCCATGTACAGTGTTTTATGTGGTTTATTTCTGGCCTTCTATATTACAAGAAAAACAGCAGAAAAAAAGCAAATATTAAATTGTTTCAAAAGAAAATTGGCACCAACAATTCTTGCAAAAAGAAAAAAACATGCAAAAAAGCATAAAACACATTTTGCCATTTTTCAACACTGTAACATTGTTAAAAAAAAAAAATCGCTCTTTTGGGCACCAGAACATAGATGTACACCACAGGGATGGCACAGGGGCATCTGCAACAAAACACTGGCAGCTGAACCACTTGCTGTTGTCATAAGCAAACATGGCATCTAAGAAGGTTTAACACAGTTTGGCTGAATGCCCCTCCTCCCCCAAGTACTCAATAGTATGGGGCTGTCTAGTTACTACGATACTGAAATGCCTAATAATGGTGTCATGGCCTGAAATGTACGAAAGTCTATTAGGCTGGGCCATAAGCAGCATCCAATAAGTTACATTTTAACATCCCCCGAATACAATAGACTAAAGTTGTATGAAAGTATTGATTTTGGGGGGTTTGGTCGACTATATAATGTATTTGGGGGCCTCCCGACAGATGACGTCAGGGCACAGAAATATCTGGCATCCTGAATTTCAGAGGTTAATCCGCTTGTTCTTCCTGTAGATAATCCTCCGCTAGAGGAGTCTGGAGGCGACTCTCTCATACTGACCACAGAAAAGCTTGAATATATGTGTGTGTGGGGGTGTCGGGTGAGATAGATGTCTGCCAAATGACTGCACTTATCTCATGTGTATGGGGCAGTTAGTATTACACTGACAGGCAGTGATAATACCCCGCACTACAGTAGTACAGTGCATCATCTGAGCAATCAGAGGTTTGCATGTTGTATGATTGCACTTACGAGAGTTGTTTAATCCCTTAGTGACAGAGGCAATTTTGACCTTAATTGAGAAATACTGAATATATTCTCTTTCTTTCTTCCCCTAAAGCCCCCTCACCCCCTCCCTTATCCACCTTTTGTCCCAAGACAAGAGCTAGCAATCGATAACTATTACGTGTAACTGTTGAAGCTTGCTTCCCGAGATTCAAAAGGAAATCTATCGTCAAGCCGGCACCGATACAGAATATTGAATATTGTAAGTTCCATAATTCCAATAATGATGGGACCTGTATTTTTAGTGGCAGGTTTAGCCAAGGATCGTATACATATTTTCTCATTGCTGAAAACCCCTCCGTGGAGCTGTAGCGCAAAAGCACCAGAATAACGGGTCGCAAATACGCCATGTGTGGTCCCTAAACGAAGGTAAAATCATAATGGAAAATATGGCGTCATTTGCAAGCTTCTGCTATGAACGAGCGATAAGCTATCGTAGAAGTTAGCGTTTTTAATAAAAACATGAAGGGTGGAGCCAAGCCCCTGTGATGTCAACACGGTGGTGTGTGGGCAGGTTTCTCCTTTCAGCAGAAGATAGTCTGCTGAGGATAGAAGAGGACTCATTGCCGGGGGTTATAGCTACTATAAGCAAAGGGTCACGTTTGATAACATCCAAAGCAAATCGGAGAGCCTATGCTGATTTGTTCCTGCGAACTGTATAGAGTAAGTTTCTTCTTTAATCCTTATTATTTTGTGTAACTGCTTATGTATTGAATGTCTCTTTTGTAAAATCCTTGTATATATTTTTTCTAAACACTGCCTCCCTTTTGGATTAAATATAACATTTAATAGTTCTGTTTCTTTTGTCCTGTAATCATTCCCTCCCCCGAAGCCATACGCTACCAGAATGCAGGCGTCCGTCCAGGCCTGTATTATATTTCAAATCTGGACGGTGGTGGCAGCGAATAATAATAATAATAATCGGGCTATCGTGAAGCTGACAGTGACCATACAGAGGGAGTAAACACGTATTCCATGCGTTGGAATCCAGAGGTGTGACGCCATACGCTCACTGGTTGCTTGCCAATACCCAAGTAGTGAGTAGTCTGGATCGTGTGCTCACGATTCTGGACGAAATCCGTGACACAGTGACGGCACGGTGAGATATTGTGTGGCCTCCCCGATATCGTCTCTATGGAATACATGACAAATTGGTGGCAAGCGGTGGGATATTTCAGACCATCAGTGGCTGGATTGAGCAATCATTGCTGTCACTGAAAACTTGCACGGTTCTTGCAAGAATTCTGTGCACAGTTTAAAGAAATCAGACTCAGTGTTTTAATATTTTTTATCTGGGACATAACGGTACGTTGCATCCCCTTCCCTTCTCTTGTTTTTCTGTCCTATTTTTTATTTGGAAATAATGGCTACACATGAAGAGCCCTGGTATACCCAGCATTCAAAGGCCACACTCACTGCCCTCTGTGAGCGGAGACAGATTGACCCCATGGGCAAAAAGAGGGCCCAAATGATTGCTGAACTGCTGCAAGGTGCTGCGGAGCCTGTCCGAAAGCAGAGCCCTGATGATGTCGTGGCCAGCCAAGTCTCAGATGGCGCTGCTGCAGGGGTCCCACCTGTGATTGCCAGCCAGACTTGCAGCCAGGGTAGTGTGGACCCCCACCTGCACATGGCCTTGGAGCAGCTCGCCGCAGACGACCGTGATGGACGACTGCAGTGGATCCTGAAATTCCCGGAGCAAGAGGCTGAGAGAGCTGAGCACCAGGCCCAAGCTGAGCGAGAGGAGTGAAAGTACCAGCTGGAGCTAGCCCGGCTTCAGAAGGAGCCACCCTCCACACAGACCCGCGAGTCCAACAGTGCCAGCCGTTTTAAACCCCGTCCTGAGCATTTCCCTGTTATGGAAAAGGATGGGGACTTGGACATATTTCTACGAGGGTTTGAAAAAGCCTGCAGACAGTATCAGCTGCCTGCCGACCAGTGGGCAAGGTACTTAACCCCAGGGCTCAGAGGAAAAGCTCTGGAGGTGTTTGCTTCTTTCCCTCGAAAACAAGATGGAGCCTATGAGGCCATCAAGCAGGTTTACAGGAAAAAGTTCAGAGCCCTCCAATGTGAACCACATGATAGCTACAGTGATGTGGTGGATGGGTTCAGAACCAACTTTGAGCAGTGGGTCCAAGGACTGTCAGTCACCACCTTCTAGGACCTGAAGGATCTGATGGTGAAGGACCTGTTTCTTCATCTTTGCCCTGTGGAGGTGAGACAGTTTGTGCTGGACCGGGAGCCAAAGCAGCCCAGATTGCGGAAGGCTATGAGGCCAGCCGCACACCAGAGGTGCGGAAGTCAGCTGCCGCCAGCTGGAAAGGGGGTACGCCTATAACCACCCCCAGTGTTCCAGCCAGCCGGCCATCAGCGGGTTCTGCCCCATCTTCCAGCACCTGGACTACATTTGACTCCCGTAAGTGCTATACTTGTGACCAAACGGGTCACATCTGCCTTGTCTGCCCAGAGAGGCAGAAGAGGGACACCACATCTGAGGCCCCAGGGCCTACTGCAGCCATTCTTTTTGTGGGTGGGAAGGTAGGCCAGGACCAGGAGAACTTACAACCTGTTACTGTGGGCAACAGTTACTGTTGGCCTTAAGGACACTGGCGGAGAACATACCCTCATCCGCCCTGAGTTCGTGTTACCAGAGGAACTCATTCCTGGGAAGACCCTGACTGTCACCGGGTTTGGGGGTGTTCGCCGTTCCATACCGATGGCCTGAGTTTTCCAGGACTGGGGTGCGGGAAGGGGGTTAAGGGAAGTGGGGGTGTCGGAGAATCTCCCCACTAATGTGCTATTGGGAACTGATCTGGGACGGGGTGATGCTGCTCAGGATCCCCTAAAGCGAACCAGCATAAGTGCTAAGGGCAAGGGGAGCAGGCACGGACACCAGGTCATCCCGTGCGGGTGACCAGTGTCAAGCCAGATAGTGACAGGGTCAATGGTAGCTGCCCCATGACTAGCACGGCTCCACACGTAATGGGAAGAGATGGGGAGAAACACGGGGTCATAGGGAAAGTGGTCCCATGTCACCCACCAATGTCGTGACGGGCTGTGACAGGGCCGGTCGTAGCTCCCCCCTAGTGAGCAAGGCTCCCGAGGTAAAAATGATGGCAAAAAGGGTACGTCCCATAAACGGGCAAGGTAAAAGAATGGTATGCCCCTCTGTCTGTCATGAGTATGAGAGGGAGGTACCCATAGCCTGTCAGAGGTGTGGGGAAAAGGTATCCCAAACCGGTCAGGGTGATTGGAAAGCTAAATGCCCAGTCGGTTAGGGTGGTGGGCAAGTTGGGTCCATGGCTTGTCGGATCAGCAGGATGTATGGGCCAGTAGGTGGACTTAAAGGGGCGATCTGTAAATCAGCCCCCTACACCACCTCAAAGAGGGGGGATGTCAGGGAAATATTTATAAATATTGAATATGTTCTTTTTTTTTTCTTTCTTTCCCTGAAGCCCCCTCACCTCCTCCCTTATCCACCTTTTGTCCCAAGACAAGAACTAGAAATCGACCACTTGTCAGTATAAGAGCTGTCTCCATGTAAATCTCAGCACAAAACCCCAATTAGCACACTCATGAGTAAGGCCTTGTAAACAAATGCTGGCAAGATAGGTGCTACCAGCCTAATTAAAATGCGAGGGTTTTTCTCTTCTGATAGAGGCAGGGGATGATTAGATGCAGGCTTGCGATAATTTACGTGTAATTGTTGAAGCTTGCTTCCCGAGATTCAAAAGGAAATCTATCGTCAAGCCAGCACCGATACGGAATATGGAATATTGTAAGTTCCATAATTCCGATAATGATGGGACCTATGTTTTTAGTGGCAGGGTCAGCCAAGGAAAGTATGCATATTTTCTCATTGCTGAAAACCCCTCTGTGGAGCTGTAGCGCAAAAGCACCAGAATAACGGGGCGCAAATACTCCATGTGTGGTCCCTAAACGAAGGTAAAATCATAATGGAAAATATGGCGTCGTTTGCAAGCTTCTGCTATCAACGAGCGATAAGTTATCGTAGAAGTTAGCGTTTTTAATAAAAACATGAAGGGTGGAGCCCAGCCCCTGTGATGTCAACACGGGGGTGTGTGGGCAGGTTTCTCCCTTCAGCAGAAGATAGTCTGCTGAGGACAGAAGAGGACTCATTGCCGGGGGTTATAGCTACTATAAGCAAAGGGTCACGTTTGATAACATCCAAAGCAAATCGGAGAGCCTATGCTGATTTGTTCCTGCGAACTGTATAGAGTAAGTTTCTTCTTTAATCCTTATTATTTTGTGTAACTGCTTATGTATTGAATGTCTCTTTTGTAAAATCCTTGTATATATTTTTTCTAAACACTGCCTCCCTTTTGGATTAAATATAACATTTAATAGTTCTGTTTCTTTTGTCCTGTAATCATTCCCTCCCCCGAAGCCATACGCTACCAGAATGCAGGCGTCCGTCCAGGCCTGTATTATATTTCAAATCTGGACGGTGGTGGCAGCGAATAATAATAATAATAATCGGGCTATCGTGAAGCTGACAGTGACCATACAGAGGGAGTAAACAGGTATTACATGCGTTGGAATCCAGAGGTGTGACGCCATACGCTCACTGGTTGCTTGCCAATACCCAAGTAGTGAGTAGTCTGGATCGTGTGCTCACGATTCCGGACGAAATCCGTGACACAGTGACGGCACGGTGAGATATTGTGTGGCCTCCCCGATATCGTCTCTATGGAATACATGACAAATTGGTGGCAAGCGGTGGGATATTTCAGACCATCAGTGGCTGGATTGAGCAATCATTGCTGTCACTGAAAACTTGCATGGTTCTTGCAAGAATTCTGTGCACAGTTTAAAGAAATCAGACTCAGTGTTTTAATATTTTTTATCTGGGACATAACGGTACGTTGCATCCCCTTCCCTTCTCTTGTTTTTCTGTCCTATTTTTTATTTGGCAATAATGGCTATGTAGCACCCCGAGGACTCGGCTGCTACAGGGTATTGCACCTCAAACCAGAGGTGTGGTATTCCACTCCCGGGTAAGGATGGAGTGTGGGACTGAGCTCAGTAGGCTGCATGCACTACATACATCCCATTTCCGGGGGACAGAACTACGGTACTCCCACCAGATAAATGTGCAGGTACGACAGCGTCTGTCCCTGGCTGGAGTGGGAGGGGGGTGGAACATCCCAGTAGTGTAGGGGCAGATAGGGGAGGGGCTCTGGGCATAGAGATAGGAGCCCATTGGGTGCTAGTCACCTGGGCTCACACATAGAGGGAGTATATATGGTGGGCACCATCTTAGATCAGGGTGAGTTCAGCCTGAGGAGAAGCGAGCAGAGGAGCTCAGCCAGGAGGGCTGACAGGGAGCTGTGGCTCCTGCTGGGCCCAGCTCCAGGGCCAGGCTTGTAGTGGAGGAGGAAGAAGAAAGGCCCAGAGACGCAGAGCCAGAGGGAACCCTGAGATCCCAGAATTAAGCCAAAAGGGTGAAGGGTTGGCAGAAGAGGGCACCGGATCCCAAGCTGGCGGAGGCAAAAGTAACCCTTAGCCAGGAACCGGAGGTCGTGGTCAAGCTTTGCCACGACCCTCACCACATCCACCAGGAAGGTACACCAAGAGTAGGGTCAGGAAAGCCAGAGAAGGTTTTGCCACCAGGAGGCCCAAGGGAACCGGACAAAGGTGGATCCCTGGTGGGGACGGCCAGCAGAGAGAGAAAGAGAAGGGAGCTCAGGACCACGCTCCGGAACTGCCTGGGGGTTAGCCGAGTCCCACACCTGGTGAATGCAGCACGGCTCGGGTGGTCACTCAAGGCCAGAGTGACTGAAGGAACACCAGTGAGTAAAAACCCTGAAACTGCATCTCACGTCTCTGACTCTCCTTTCTGCACTATCACTACCCCCATCATCCGCACCAGCTGCCCTGAGGCCATACCCCTCCCGTTGGGGGTTATACCACCATCGCTGCACCCATACTACCGGCCTCAGCGGACTGTTCTGCAGCGGCGGCCTTGTGACCACAAATCAACGGGTGGCGTAGTCGACACTTAACAACATCTACAAAGACTGCCACACACTTAGTTTGACACCCTGGGCACGGACCGGGTCACCGCCACGAGGACTACTACCGCTGTCAGATCCGGCTCCGGGTATCCCCTGAACATGGCCCAGGGGGCGCGTCAACTTTGGCGTAGTCGGCAGGATCACGTGCCCGCAACTACCGGGTACTGCGTGCCTGAAGAAAAGTCTAAATGTACCGTAAAAAGAAGTCTCCCGCCAGTTCCGGAGGGTCCCCGCCATCGGACGCCATCTCGGATCATTTCCCGCCGGTTGCCCGCCATCTGCAGCTTTTTCCCGCCATCCACGGAGTTTCCCGCCACTGGGAGACGATTCCCGCCATCTGAGAAGATTTCCCGCCCTGGCAGAGCGGACGCCATTATGGGCGTGCCAGAGGGTGGCAAGAGACCACCTCCCATCGTGGGCCAGGTCCAAGAATGGCGCCAAAAGCGAAGACCGCCCCCACTATCAGAGACTGTAATGATTGAGATGTCCGTCAGCGTGGGGGGGTCTGCCCCTGGAACTGACAATCACCAAGTTGCCCCAGGACCGCCCTGAGTGTGGGCGGATCAAGAACAAAAGAGTGAGGATGGGTGCAGCCTGGAGGAGTCTGGAGAGGTCGTACCCGGAGATGGATGGAGAGTCAGGCAGCACCGACCCTGTGGTCAGGATCCTGTTGCAAGCCACCACCCCACAAGACCTGGTGGAGATCCTGGCACAGCTCCCCCGAGACCGGGAGCGTGCACAGACCGCGCTGGAGGGCCTCGCACGGAGAATGGCCCAGGTGCAGCGAGAAACGCTGACTGAGTGGAGTCGGGAGATGGCCCAGCAGGCTGGAACCCGCCAGCGGAGCACGCCAACCGAGATGAGGAGTCTGACCGCCTCTGAGGATGGTGCAGGAGGAATGAAGGCCGGAGACGACGCCGTGGAAGGAGCTGAAGAGACGGAGGCAGGTAAAGGGGACGTCACTACCCCAAGCCTAGAAACCGTAAGCCTGCCCCAGCTCCCCGTCGCAGAGCCCGAAATTCCCCCTACCGTGCCCGTCGCTGCACCGCCACCGCTTCGGACTAGGCCTCAAGCAGGAGCCGCGGCCACGCCCCCTGTGACGTCACGCGCCTCAACCCTGAGCGCGGCCAAGCAGGAGACGCCACCGGCCTGGTCGCAAGACCTGGTGGACCCGGGCGCCGCTGCCTCTAAAGCGCCCTTCACGTTCAGGATGCCTTCGGCCTGGACGCATTGCCAAAAGTCCCCGGGCGCCACTGCCTGCACAGCGCCCTCTACCTCCACAGTGCCACAACTGGGCGAAGACCTGTACGCGCAGCACACTAGCCCGGACGGGCTGCCGTTCGAATGGCCACCGGAGTATACCAACCCACGACTCCGGAGGGAACGGCCCTTGTGTGAACCCATAATCCCGGCTCCGGCGCCTGTCAAGATCGTCCCGCTCCCGTTGGAGGAAGCCCAATTCGAATGGGACCCCACCGGAGAAAACCTCATTGGGTTTACCCACGAGACCAGGGCGGCCGCAGCCCAGCGAGCAGAGTGCTGCCGGCAACAGCTGGAAGTCTACGACCGGGAACGGCGAGAGAGGCGGGTCCGCGAGGAGCGGCTGCAAGTACAGAGTGCGGAACAGAAAAGCCGGACCAGACGAAACCCCCGTGCAACCCATGGTCCCCGCGCCACCGGGACCGTAATTAAATTCCAACTGGAGCACGGTTGGGGTTTTATCCGGGACCACAGAACCCCCGGCGACGTCTTTGTCACCCGCAGGGACGTCGAGAGCCATCTGCCGGAGGGACACAGAGGACGTGATCTATACCTGGGTGATGAGGTCACCTTCATCCGGCATCAATGTGCCAAAGGTCCATATGCTCTCCATGTACACAGATTGACCGAGGAAGAGCTGCGGTTCGAGGAAGGTCAAGAGGACCCGGACGGGTCTGAAGATTACCCTCAGGGAGGAGCAGGAGGATGCCGTCATTGAAGTACGGCACAGTGGAGCTGTAAATAGTTACCCGTAAGGGTACAAGAACTGTTACCAGTAAAGTATAGTCCCCGTAGGGACCAGCAAACTGTTACCCGTGTGTCCCTATCCCTTTAACAGGCTGAGGACTGTGAACAGCCATCCCTTATTCCCTCTACCTGGCCGAGGACTGAGAGCGGCCATACCCTTGTATATAGTTGCGCTTCCTAAAGCGCCCCCTACCGGTTTTATAGAAGAACTGTTTTCTTCCAAAGACTGTGGCACTTTACCTGGTCACAAGTGCACAGTGGCCAGAAGCACAAGAACATTTTATATAAAAGAGTTTGATATGAAAAAGGTTATATTGCTAGAGTCTAATAATGTTTATAATGTTTTATATGTTCGTGTATGTTTTAAAAAATTTTGTATGTTTATATGTTTTGCTCTTTTACAGCCCGAGGACGTGCTGTGATTTACCAGGGGGGAATGTAGCACCCCGAGGACTCGGCTGCTACAGGGGTATTGCACCTCAAACCAGAGGTGTGGTATTCCACTACCGGGTAAGGATGGAGTGTGGGACTGAGCTCAGTAGGCTGCATGCACTACATACATCCCATTTCCGGGGGACAGAACTACGGTACTCCCACCAGATAAATGTGCAGGTACGACAGCGTCTGTCCCTGGCTGGAGTGGGAGGGGGGTGGAACATCCCAGTAGTGTAGGGGCAGATAGGGGAGGGGCTCTGGGCATAGAGATAGGAGCCCATTGGGTGCTAGTCACCTGGGCTCACACATAGAGGGAGTATATATGGTGGGCACCATCTTAGATCAGGGTGAGTTCAGCCTGAGGAGAAGCGAGCAGAGGAGCTCAGCCAGGAGGGCTGACAGGGAGCTGTGGCTCCTGCTGGGCCCAGCTCCAGGGCCAGGCTTGTAGTGGAGGAGGAAGAAGAAAGGCCCAGAGACGCAGAGCCAGAGGGAACCCTGAGATCCCAGAATTAAGCCAAAAGGGTGAAGGGTTGGCAGAAGAGGGCACCGGATCCCAAGCTGGCGGAGGCAAAAGTAACCCTTAGCCAGGAACCGGAGGTCGTGGTCAAGCTTTGCCACGACCCTCACCACATCCACCAGGAAGGTACACCAAGAGTAGGGTCAGGAAAGCCAGAGAAGGTTTTGCCACCAGGAGGCCCAAGGGAACCGGACAAAGGTGGATCCCTGGTGGGGACGGCCAGCAGAGAGAGAAAGAGAAGGGAGCTCAGGACCACGCTCCGGAACTGCCTGGGGGTTAGCCGAGTCCCACACCTGGTGAATGCAGCACGGCTCGGGTGGTCACTCAAGGCCAGAGTGACTGAAGGAACACCAGTGAGTAAAAACCCTGAAACTGCATCTCACGTCTCTGACTCTCCTTTCTGCACTATCACTACCCCCATCATCCGCACCAGCTGCCCTGAGGCCATACCCCTCCCGTTGGGGGTTATACCACCATCGCTGCACCCATACTACCGGCCTCAGCGGACTGTTCTGCAGCGGCGGCCTTGTGACCGCAAATCAACGGGTGGCGTAGTCGACACTTAACAACATCTACAAAGACTGCCACACACTTAGTTTGACACCCTGGGCACGGACCGGGTCACCGCCACGAGGACTACTACCCCTGTCAGATCCGGCTCCGGGTATCCCCTGAACATGGCCCAGGGGGCGCGTCAGCTACACATGAAGAGCCCTGGTATACCCAGCATTCAAAGGCCACACTCACTGCCCTCTGTGAGCGGAGACAGATTGACCCCATGGGCAAAAAGAGGGCCCAAATGATTGCTGAACTGCTGCAAGGTGCTGCGGAGCCTGTCCGAAAGCAGAGCCCTGATGATGTCGTGGCCAGCCAAGTCTCAGATGGCGCTGCTGCAGGGGTCCCACCTGTGATTGCCAGCCAGACTTGCAGCCAGGGTAGTGTGGACCCCCACCTGCACATGGCCTTGGAGCAGCTCGCCGCAGACGACCGTGATGGACGACTGCAGCGGATCCTGAAATTCCCGGAGCAAGAGGCTGAGAGAGCTGAGCACCAGGCCCAAGCTGAGCGAGAGGAGTGAAAGTACCAGCTGGAGCTAGCCCGGCTTCAGAAGGAGCCACCCTCCACGCAGACCCGCGAGTCCAACAGTGCCAGCCGTTTTAAACCCCGTCCTGAGCATTTCCCTGTTATGGAAAAGGATGGGGACTTGGACATATTTCTACGAGGGTTTGAAAAAGCCTGCAGACAGTATCAGCTGCCTGCCGACCAGTGGGCAAGGTACTTAACCCCAGGGCTCAGAGGAAAAGCTCTGGAGGTGTTTGCTTCTTTCCCTCGAAAACAAGATGGAGCCTATGAGGCCATCAAGCAGGTTTACAGGAAAAAGTTCAGAGCCCTCCAATGTGAACCACATGATAGCTAAAGTGATGTGGTGGATGGGTTCAGAACCAACTTTGAGCAGTAGGTCCAAGGACTGTCAGTCACCACCTTCTAGGACCTGAAGGATCTGATGGTGAAGGACCTGTTTCTTCATCTTTGCCCTGTGGAGGTGAGACAGTTTGTGCTGGACCGGGAGCCAAAGCAGCCCAGATTGCGGAAGGCTATGAGGCTAGCCGCACACCAGAGGTGCGGAAGTCAGCTGCCGCCAGCTGGAAAGGGGGTACGCCTATAACCACCCCCAGTGTTCCAGCCAGCCGGCCATCAGCGGGTTCTGCCCCATCTTCCAGCACCTGGACTACATTTGACTCCCGTAAGTGCTATACTTGTGACCAAACGGGTCACATCTGCCTTGTCTGCCCAGAGAGGCAGAAGAGGGACACCACATCTGAGGCCCCAGGGCCTACTGCAGCCATTCTTTTTGTGGGTGGGAAGGTTGGCCAGGACCAGGAGAACTTACAACCTGTTACTGTGGGCAACAGTTACTGTTGGCCTTAAGGACACTGGCGGAGAACATACCCTCATCCGCCCTGAATTCGTGTTACCAGAGGAACTCATTCCTGGGAAGACCCTGACTGTCACCGGGTTTGGGGGTGTTCGCCGTTCCATACCGATGGCCTGAGTTTTCCAGGACTGGGGTGCGGGAAGGGGGTTAAGGGAAGTGGGGGTGTCGGAGAATCTCCCCACTAATGTGCTATTGGGAACTGATCTGGGACGGGGTGATGCTGCTCAGGATCCCCTAAAGCGAACCAGCATAAGTGCTAAGGGCAAGGGGAGCAGGTACGGACACCAGGTCATCCCGTGCGGGTGACCAGTGTCAAGCCAGATAGTGACAGAGTCAATGGTAGCTGCCCCATGACTAGCACGGCTCCACACGTAATGGGAAGAGATGGGGAGAAACACGGGGTCATAGGGAAAGTGGTCCCATGTCGCCAACCAGTGTCGTGACGGGCTGTGACAGGGCCGGTCGTAGCTCCCCCCTAGTGAGCAAGGTTCCCGAGGTAAAAATGATGGCAAAAAGGGTACGTCCCATAAACGGGCAAGGTAAAAGAATGGTATGCCCCTCTGTCTGTCATGAGTATGAGAGGGAGGTACCCATAGCCTGTCAGAGGTGTGGGGAAAAGGTATCCCAAACCGGTCAGGGTGATTGGAAAGCTAAATGCCCAGTCGGTCAGGGTGGTGGGCAAGTTGGGTCCATGGCTTGTCGGATCAGCAGGATGTGTGGGCCAGGAGGTGGACTTAAAGGGGCGATCTGTAAATCAGCCCCCTACGCCACCTCAAAGAGGGGGGATGTCAGGGAAATATTTATAAATATTGAATATGTTCTTTTTTTTTTCTTTCTTTCCCTGAAGCCCCCTCACCTCCTCCCTTATCCATCTTTTGTCCCAAGACAAGAACTAGCAATCCACCACTTGTCAGTATAAGAGCTGTCTCCATGTAAATCTCAGCACAAAACCCCAATAGCACACTCATGAGTAAGGCCTTGTAAACAAATGCTGGCAAGATAGGTGCTACCAGCCTAATTAAAATGCGAGGGTTTTTCTCTTCTGATAGAGGCAGGGGATGATTAGATGCAGGCTTGCGATAATTTACGTGTAATTGTTGAAGCTTGCTTCCCGAGATTCAAAAGGAAATCTATCGTCAAGCCAGCACCGATACGGAATATGGAATATTGTAAGTTCCATTATTCCGATAATGATGGGACCTATGTTTTTAGTGGCAGGGTCAGCCAACGAAAGTATGCATATTTTCTCATTGCTGAAAACCCCTCTGTGGAGCTGTAGCGCAAAAGCACCAGAATAACGGGGCGCAAATACTCCATGTGTGGTCCCTAAACGAAGGTAAAATCATAATGGAAAATATGGCGTCGTTTGCAAGCTTCTGCTATCAACGAGCGATAAGTTATCGTAGAAGTTAGCGTTTTTAATAAAAACATGAAGGGTGGAGCCCAGCCCCTGTGATGTCAACACGGGGGTGTGTGGGCAGGTTTCTCCCTTCAGCAGAAGATAGTCTGCTGAGGACAGAAGAGGACTCATTGCCGGGGGTTATAGATACTATAAGCAAAGGGTCACGTTTGATAACGTCCAAAGTACATCGGAGAGCCTATGCTGATTTGTCCCTGCGAACTGTGTAGAGTAAGTTTCTTCCTTATTAATTTTGTGTAACTGTTTATGTATTGAATGTCTCTTTTGTAAAATCATTGTATATATTTTTCCTAAACACTGCCTCCCTTTTGGATTAAATATAAAATTTAATAGTTCTGTTTCTTTTGTCCTGTAATCATTCCCTCCCCCGAAGCCATACACTACCAGAACGCAGGCATCCGTCCAGGCCTGTATTATATTTCAAATCTGGACGGTGGTGGCAGCGAATATTATTAATAATTGGGCTATCGTGAAGCTGACAGTGAGCGTACGGAGGGCGTAAACACATATTCCATGTGTTGGAATCCAGAGGTGCAATACCATACGCTCACTGGTCGCTAGCCGATACCCAAGTAGTGAGTAAAACCTACAAAAGACAAAAAATATATCTCATACCCTACCATCATTATATATAAATGTAAAGCAAAGTTGCATATGAAATATAGGGTATTTAGTGAACTATTTTTGATCAAAAAAAGTATACAAGCCGTCCCACCAGCGACAAGGTGACCCTAAATTGGGACGGTCCTACACTGTCTATATTAAAAACCTTACTGTATATCAAAGTTGAAGTAATGCAAATAAAAGGGTAGACAAGTAGAACCGGGTCCCAATATCAGACCACCTAAGCCTGTGGTAAGCTACATATATACTAACCAGCTCAACAAGGTAGTGAGTAGTCTGGATTGTGTGCTCGCAATTCCGGATGAAATCCGTGACACAGTGACGGCATGGTCAGCTATTGTGTGGCCTCCCCGGTGTCGTCTCTGTGGAATACCTGACAGCTGTTTGCCAAATGACTGTTCAGCCAACACTTATCTCATGTGTATGGCGCCGTTAGTATTACACTGACAGGTAGTGATAATACCCCGCACTACAGTAGTAGAGTGCATCATCTGAGCAATCAGAGGTTTGCATGTTGTATGATTGCACTTATAAGAGTTGTTTAACCCCTTACTGACCGAGCCAATTTTGAACTTAATGACCAGGCCAAATTATTGAAATTTGACCAGTGTTACTTTATGTGGCAATACCTCTGAACGCTTCAACAGATTCCACTGATTGTGAGATTTTTTTTTCTTAACATATTGTACTATAATAGTGGTAAACATTTTCAATATGACTTGCATTTGTGAAAATGTCGGAAATTTGGCGAAAACGTCACAATTTTCAAACTTTCCATTCTTATGCCCTTATATCAGAGGGTTATGTCACACAAAATAGTTAATAAATAACATTTCCCACATGTCTTCTTTACATCTGCATAATTTTTTAAACATATTTTTTTTGTCAGGAAGTTAGAAGGGTTAAAAGTTGATCAGCAATTTCTCATTTTTCCAACAAAATTTACAAAATCATTTGTTTAGGGACCACATCACATATGAAGTGAATACCCAAAAGTGACACCATTCTAAAAACTGCACCCCACAAAGCCACATTCAAGAAGTTTATTATTATTTAATTTTAGCACCTTCAGGTGCTTCACATGAACTAAAGGAATGTGGAAGGAAAAAATGTTTCACAAAAATGTTACTTTAGAAGCGTTCGATAGGGAAGGAGCACCGTTTGACTTTTTGAATGCAAAAATGGCTGGAATAGAGGGCAGACACCATGTCGGGTTTGGAGAGCCCCTGATGTGCCTAAACTGTGGAAACCCTATTTTGGAAACTACACCCCTTTTATCGAGGGGTAGAGTATAGTGAGCATTTTGAACCCACAGGTACTACACAGAATTTGATAACATTAGGTTATCATATTGAGCATTTTATTTTTTTTTCACAAAAATTGCAGTTTTAGCCTCAAATTTGTAATTTTCACAATGGATAATAGGTGAAAACAGACCCCATAAATTGCTACGCAATTTCTCCCAAACGCGATGATACCGCATATGTGGTCAAAAACTTCATGGCAGGGCTAGGAAAGGAAAGAGCGCCATTTGTCTGGAATAGATTGTGAATGCATTTTTAACCCACAGGTGATTCACAAAACTTTATAACTTCTAGATGTGAGAACAAAAAATGTAATTTTTTCCACTAAAATACTGTTTTAGCACCAAATTTAGAATTTACACGAGGCATAATAATAGAAAATGGACCCCACAGTTTGTTATGCAATTTTTACCAAATGCAGTGATACCTCCCTCATATGTGGTTGTACACTATTGTTTGAGCACACAGAAGTATATACTGTGTGTATATGGGGTGTAGTATATACTGCATATATCGTGAAGGGGTTGGATGGAAAGGAGCGCTACTTGGTATTTATTGAGCAGATTTCATTTGTATAGGTTGTGGGTGCCATTAGCCGAGCCCCTGAGGTGCCAGAACAGAAGAAACCCCCACAGGTGACCCTATATTGGAAACTTCACTACCTAAGGAATTCATCTATGGGTGTAGTGAGTATTTTGAACCCATAGGTGCCTCACATAATTTTATAATATTGAAATGTGGAAATATGATATTTTTGTGGTAAAAATGTAATTTTTGCATTTGCTGCAAACTTGTCAAGTACCCAAGGGTTAATAGGTGAATCTAGACCCCATAATTTATTGCACAATTTCTCCCCAACCGCAGTGATGCCCCAGATGTCATTGTAAATTACTGTTAGGTCACATTTCAAGGCTGAGAAGGAAGAAGCGCTATTTGGAGCACAGATTTTGTTAGAATAGTTTGCGTGCAACATTTGCGGAGCCCCGAAGGTGCCAAAACAGCAGGAAAACCGCAAAAGTGACCCCA
Source organism: Phyllobates terribilis (assembly GCF_046119375.1). Taxonomy (NCBI): domain Eukaryota; kingdom Metazoa; phylum Chordata; class Amphibia; order Anura; family Dendrobatidae; genus Phyllobates; species Phyllobates terribilis. The sequence continues at coordinate 367,466 of NW_027362772.1, forward strand.
CTGGATAAATTACACCTCTCAATGAATTAATCTATGGCTGCAGTGACTATTTTGTAAAATCCACACCAGGCTTTTTTTCTGTAGAATTGAAAATATGGCAGTTTAGTGCCCTCACACATTGTGCCCTCATAAAGTGTAGTGCCCCCATATATTGTAGCGCCCTCATAAATTGTGCCCAGCTTGTGCTTCTGGAAACACACATCCCATAAATTTTTAAGTGCACACTCCCCACTACAATAATGCCAAACATGTGGCCGCTGACTTTGGTTTAGGCACAGTGGGGCTCAGGAGGAGGGGGGCATTTGGATTTGGGAACGCAGATTTCACTAGATTTTATTTGAGGGGGTGGGTGCCATGTTGCTTTAGCAGAGTCTGTGTTCTACCAGTAAAGTGGGAACTTCCTACAGTTACAGTGGCAGATGACGGACCTGAGTGGTGTTTGGTTTTGTGTGGGATAAATTAGGGTAACTAGTGATGATCGAGCATGCCTCATTAACCCTTTCGGCGAGTGCGCTCAGGTGCTCGCCGAGTATTTTGGCATGCTCAGCATTTCATTCATTGTCGCCGCACCTGCAAGTGTCACGGCTGTCAGACAGCTGTGAGACATACAGAGATAGCCTGTTTGTATGGCGACAAAGAATTAAACGCCTAGCACGACACCCGAGCGTGCTCGCCGAAAGGGTTAATGAGGCATACTTGCTCATCACTATTGGTAACATTTTGGGGTACATAACATTTTTTGTTTTTCAATAATTTTTATTAAACTTTTAAAAGGGTATGATGAGGGGGTAGGGAAGAAATAACAGGAAACAGAGGTGTGTGGTAAGGGGATAGGGAAAGGAAGGGATGGGAGGGGGAAATGTAGAGAACTCATTTGCGTAGTTACAAAGGGTAATATAGCGTATACAACCCCTGGGAAAAATTATGGAATCACCTGGCTTGGAGGATGTTCATTCAGTTTTTTAATGTTGTTGAAAAAAAGCAGATCACAGACATGGCACAAAACTAAAGTCATTTCAAATGGCAACTTTATGGCTTTAAGAAACACTAAAAGAAATGAAGATTAAAAATGTGGTACTCAGTAAGGGTAATTTTTTTAAGACCAAGCAGAGGGAAAAAATTATGGAATCACTCATTTCTGAGGAAAAAATTATGGAATCACCCTGTAAATTTTCATTGACAAAGCTAACACCTGCATCAAACTAGATTTGCTCGTTAGTCTGCATCTAAAAAGGAGTCATCACACCTTGGAGAGCTGTTGCACCAAGTGGACTGACATGAATCATGGCTCCAACACGGGAGATGTCAATTGAGACAAAGGAGAGGATTATCAAACTCTTAAAAGAAGGTAAATCATCACGCAATGTTGCAAAAGATGTTGGTTGTTCACAGTCAGCTGTGTCTAAAATCTGGACCAAATACAAACAACATGGGAAGGTTGTTAAAGGCGAACATACTGGTAGACCAAGGAAGACATCAAAGCATCAAGACCAGAAACTTAAAGCAATATGTCTCCAAAACCGGAAATACACAACAAAACAAATGAGAAACGAATGGGAGGAAACTGGAGTCAATGTCTGTGACCGGACTGTAAGAAACCGCCTAAAGGAAATGGGATTTACATATAGAAAAGCTAAACATAAGCCATCATTAACACCTAAACAGAAAAAAACAAGGTTACAATGGGCTAAGGAAAAGCAATCATGGACTGTGGATGACAGGATGAAAGTCATATTCTGTGATGAATCGCAAATCTGCATTGGGCACGGTGATGATGCTGGAACTTTTGTTTGGTGCCGTTCCAATGAGATTTCTAAAGATGACTGCATGAAGAGAACATGCAAATTTCCACAGTCATTGATGATATGGGGCTGCATGTCAGGTAAAGGCACTGGGGAGATGGCTGTCATTACATCTTCAATAAATGCCCAAGTTTACATTGATATTTTGGACAGTTTTCTTATCCCATCAATTGAAAGGATGTTTGGGGATGATGAGATCATTTTTCAAGATGATAATGCATCCTGCCATAGAGCAAAAACTGAAAACATTCCTTGAAAGAAGACACATAAGGTCAATGTCATGGCCTGCAAATATTCCGGATCTCAATCCAATTGAAAATCTTTAGTGGAAGTTGAAGAAAATGGTCCATGACAAGGCTCCAACCTACAAAGCTGATCTGGCAACAGCAATCAGAGAAAGTTGAAGCCAGATTGATGAAGAGTACTGTTTGTCACTCATTAAGTCCATGCCTCAGAGACTGCAAGCTGTTATTAAAGCCAGTGGTTGTGCAACAAAATACTAGTGATGTATTGGAGTGTTCTTTTGTGTGTTTGTTTTTCATGATTCCATAATTTTTTCCTCAGAAATGAGTGATTCCATAATTTTCCCTCTGCTTGGTCTGAAAAAAATTACCCTTACTGAGTACCACATTTTTAATCTTGATTCCTTTTAGTGTTTCTTAACCCGTTAACAACATTTGACGTACTAATATGCGTCTGTGCCCTGGGACTTAAGAGCCAGACCAGTATTAGTGCGTCATGACGATCGCGCGCGCACACAGGCTGTGCGGGCGCGATCGCCGCCGGGTGTCAGCTAATTGTCACAGCTGACACCCGGTACTATGTGCAGGGAGCGGTCCTGCACCTCTCCCAGCACATTAACCCCCGCGATGCTGCGATTGAAGTCGATCGCAGCATTGCGGTGGCAAGGGGAGGTGATCGCAGATACTAACCTCCTCTTCCGGCTTCCAGAGCTGTCTGCCGTGGCTTCCAGGATGTTGCCATGACGACCCGATGTCGTCATGACAACATCCGGGTCACCAGACAGCAGGAAGATATTTTGGACATGCGCAGTGCATCTCCAAACAATCTTCTCCCTGTCCAGCGCTGACAGCCTGCATGACACAGGGATGGTGCTGCATTTCTGTGCCATGCAGGCGATCAGAGAAAAAAAAGTGAAAGTCCCATAGTGGGACAAAGTAATAAAGTATAAAAACTATCAGAAAGTGAAAAAAAAAATAAAAAAAAAATTGTAAAAATATTTTACAAAAAAAAAAAAAAATAATCCACCAAAAATAAAAATATAATGTACCCATCAATAAATATTATTATAAAAAAAACAAAAAAAAACAATAAAAGTACACATATTTGGTATCGCCGCGTCCGGAACGACCTGACCTATAAAACTGTCCCACTAGTTAACCCCTTCAGTAAACACGGTAAAAAAAAAAAAAAAACCGAAGCAAAAAACAATGCTTTATCACCATACCGCCAAGCAAAAAATGGAATAACACGCAATCAAAAAGACAAATAGAAATAAAAATGGTACCGCTGAAAACGCCATCTCGTCCCGCAAAAAACAAGCCACCACACAGCTCCATCAGCCAAAAAAATAAAAAGTTATAGCTCTCAGAATAAAGCTATGCTAAAAAATATTTTTTTCTATAAAATTGCTTTTATTATGCAAAAGTGCAAAACATAGAAATACAATATAAATGTGGTACCGCTGTAAACGTACTGACCCGAAGAATAAAGCTGCCTTATCAATTTTACCACACGCGGAACAGAATAAAAAAATAAAAAAAAAAACAATTCCTGAATTGTTGTTTTTTGTTTATTCTGCCTCCGAAAAATCGGAATAGAAAGCGATCAAAAAATGTCACGTGCCTGAAAATGGCACCAATAACAACGTCAAGTCATCCCGCAAAAAACGAGCCGTTACATGACTGTCTGCCAAAATCTGGAAAAATTATAGCTCTCAAAATATGGCGATGCAACAACTAGATTTTACAAAAAATGCGTCTTTTAGTGTGTGACAGCTGTCAGTCATAAAAACCCCATATGATTCTGGTATCGCTGTAGTCTCACCGACCTGAAGAATAAAGTCGTCTAATCACTTATACCGCATGAGGAACGGCGTAAAAAATAAACTCTCAGGTTAGGGTTGTGCTAGGGTTAGGGTTGTGCTAGGGTTAGGGTTGTGCTACGGTAAGGGTTATGCTACGGTAAGGGTTGTGCTAGGGTTAGGGTTGTGCTACGGTTAGGGTTGTGTTAGGTTTAGGGCTGGGGTTGGGGTTAGGGTTGTGATGGGGTTGGGATTTTTTTCAAAAGTAAGAAAAAAAGATGACGATATGGCGACTAGTGTTGAGCGCAAGTGCTCGCTACTTGAGTTTCCATCGGGTGTTCTGGTATGCATTGAGTATCGTGGGTATTTGAGTGACATGCACGAGCGATCCCCGCATGTTTTTTTTTGGGTGTCTAATAACCGTGAAACATCCGGGCCGGGACTCGAGCATGTCACTCGAGCACACGCAGTACATGGTGCATACCTGAGTACCCGATGCAAACTCAAGTAGCGAGCACTTGCGCTCAAGACTAATGACAACTTATTCAATATGATGACCTAATGTTATCAAATTCTGTGTCGTACCTCTGGATTCAAAATGTTCACTATACACCTTAATAAAATCCTTGAGGGGTATAGTTTCCAAAATGGGGTCACTTGTGGGGGAGCTCCACTGTTTACGCACATCAGGGGCTCTCCAAACGCGACATGGTGTCCGCTAACAAATTGAATGGAAAATCGGCTCAAATTGTTAGCGGACGCCATGTTGCGTTTGGAGAGCCCCTGTGTGCCCAAATATTGGAGCTCCCCACAAGTGACCACATTTTGGAAACTAGACCCCCCAAGGCACCTATCTAGATGCATAGTGAGCAATTGGAACCCTTAGGAGCTTCACAAATTGATTCGTAAAAATGGAAAAGTATTTTTTTTCCACTTTTTCATTTTTACGAATCAATTTGTGAAGCACCTGGGGGTTCCGACTGCTCACTATGCATCTACATAGGAGTCTTGGGGGGTCTAGTTTCCAAAATGGGGTCACTTGTGGGGGAGCTCCAATGTTTGGGCGCACAGGGACTCTCCAAATGCAACATGGTGTCCGCTAACAAATTGTCAGCTCAAATTGTTAGCGGACACCATGTTGCGTTTGGAGAGCCCCTGTGTGCCCAAACATTGGAGCTCCCCCACAAGTGACCCCATTTTGGAAACTAGACCCCCCAAGGCACCTATCTAGATGCATAGTGAGCACTTGGAACCCCCAGGTGCTTCACAAATTGATTCATATAAATGAAAAAGTGTTTTTTTTTTCACTTTTTCATTTTTACGAATCAATTTGTGAAGCACCTGGGGGTTCCAACTGCTCACTATGCATCTAGATAGGTGCCATGGGGGGTCTAGTTTCCAAAATGGGGTCACTTGTGGGGGAGCTCCAATGTTTGGGCACACACGGACTCTCCAAATGCAGCATGGTGTCCGCTAACAAATTGTCGGCTCAAATTGTTAGCGGACACCATGTTGCGTTTGGAGAGCCCCTGTGTGCCCAAACATTGGAGCTCCCCCACAAGTGACCCCATTTTGGAAACTAGACCCCCCAAGGCACCTATCTAGATGCATAGTGAGTACTTGGAACCCCCAGGTGCTTCACAAATTGATTCATATAAATGAAAAAGTGTTTTTTTTTTCACTTTTTCATTTTTACAAATCAATTTGTGAAGCACCTGGGGGTTCCAACTGCTCACTATGCATCTAGATAGGTGCCTTGGGGGGTCTAGTTTCCAAAATGGGGTCACTTGTGGGGAAGCTCCAATGTTTGGGCACGCAGGGACTCTCCAAATGCAACATGGTGTCCGCTAACAAATTGTCAGCTCAAATTGTTAGCGGACACCATGTTGCGTTTGGAGAGCCCCTGTGTGCCCAAACATTAGAGCTCCCCCACAAGTGACCCCATTTTGTAAACTAGACCCCCCAAGGCACCTATCTAGATGCATAGTGAGCAGTTGGAACCCCCAGGTGCTTCACAAATTGATTCATAAAAATGAAAAAGTGTTTTTTTTTTCACTTTTTCATTTTTACGAATCAATTTGTGAAGCACCTGGGGGTTCCAAGTGCTCACTATGCATCTAAATAGGTGCCTTGGGGGGTCTAGTTTCCAAAATGGGGTCACTTGTGGGGGAGCTCCAATGTTTGGGCACACAGGGGCTCTCCAAACGCAACATGGTGTCCGCTAACAATTTGAGCCGATTTTCCATTCAATTTGTTAGCGGATACCATGTTGCATTTGGAGAGTCCCTGTGTGCCCAAACATTGGAGCTCCCCCACAAGTGACCCCATTTTGGAAACTAGACCCCCCCAAGGCACCTATCTAGATGCATAGTGAGCAGTTGGAACCCCAAGGTGCTTCACAAATTGATTCATAAAAATGAAAAAGTGTTTTTTTTTCACTTTTTCATTTTTACAAATCAATTTGTGAAGCACCTGGGGTTTCCAACTGCTCACTATGCATCTAGATAGGTGCCTTGGGGGGTCTAGTTTCCAAAATGGGGTCAATTGTGGGGGAGCTCCAATGTTTGGGCACACAGGGACTCTCCAAATGCAGCATGGTGTCCGATAACAAATTGTCGGCTCAAATTGTTAGCGGACACCATGTTGCGTTTGGAGAGCCCCTGTGTGCCCAAACATTGGAGCTCCCCCACAATTGACCCCATTTTGGAAACTAGACCCCCCAAGGCACCTATCTAGATGCATAGTGAGCAGTTGGAACCCCAAGGTGCTTCACAAATTGATTCATAAAAATGAAAAAGTGTTTTTTTTTTCACTTTTTCATTTTTACAAACCAATTTGTGAAGCACCTGGGGGTTCCAACTGCACACTATGCATCTAGATAGGTGCCTTGGGGGGTCTAGTTTCCAAAATGGGGTCACTTGTGGGGGAGCTTCAATGTTTGGGCACACAGAGACACTCCAAATGCAACATGGTGTCCGCTAACAAATTGTCGGCTCAAATTGTTAGCGGACACCATGTTGCGTTTGGAGAGCCCCTGTGTGCCCAAACATTGGAGCTCCCCCACAATTGACCCCATTTTGGAAACTAGACCCCCCAAGGCACCTATCTAGATGCATAGTGAGCAGTTGGAACCCCCAGGTGCTTCACAAATTGATTCATAAAAATGAAAAAGTGTTTTTTTTTTCACTTTTTCATTTTTATGAATCAATTTGTGAAGCACCTGGGGGTTCCAAGTGCTCACTATGCATCTAGATAGGTGCCTTGGGGGGTCTAGTTTCCAAAATGGGGTCACTTGTGGGGGAGCTCCAATGTTTGGGCACACAAGGGCTCTCCAAACGCAACATGGTGTCCGCTAACAATTTGAGCCCATTTTCCATTCAATTTGTTAGCGGATACCATGTTGCATTTGGAGAGTCCTTGTGTGCCCAAACATTGGAGCTCCCCCACAAGTGACCCCATTTTGGAAGCTAGACCCCCCCAAGGCACCTATCTAGATGCATAGTGAGCACTTGGAACCCCCAGGTGCTTCACAAATTGATTCATATAAATGAAAAAGTGTTTTTGTTTTTCAATTTTTCATTTTTACAAATCAATTTGTGAAGCACCTGGGGGTTCCAAGTGCTCACTATGCATCTAGATAGGTGCCTTGGGGGGTCTAGTCTCCAAAATGGGGTCACTTGTGGGGGAGCTCCAATGTTTGGGCACACAGGGACTCTCCAAATGCAACATGGTGTCCGCTAACAAATTGTCGGCTCAAATTGTTAGCGGACACCATGTTGCGTTTGGAGAGCCCCTGTGTGCCCAAACATTGGAGCTCCCCCACAAGTGACCCCATTTTGGAAACTATACCCCCCAAGGCACCTATCTAGATGCATAGTGAGAAGTTGGAACCCCAAGGTGCTTCACACATTGATTCATAAAAATGAAAAAGTGTTTTTTTTTCACTTTTTCATTTTTACAAATCAATTTGTGAAGCACCTGGGGGTTCCAACTGCTCACTATGCATCTAGATAGGTGCCTTGGGGGGTCTAGTTTCCAAAATGGGGTCACTTGTGGGGGAGCTTCAATGTTTGGGCACACAGAGACACTCCAAATGCAACATGGTGTCCGCTAACAAATTGTCGGCTCAAATTGTTAGCGGACACCATGTTGCGTTTGGAGAGCCCCTGTATGCCCAAACATTGGAGCTCCCCCACAATTGACCCCATTTTGGAAACTAGACCCCCCAAGGCACCTATATAGATGCATAGTGAGCACTTGGAACCCCCAGGTGCTTCACAAATTGATTCATAAAAATGAAAAAGTATTTTTTTTTTCACTTTTTCATTTTTATGAATCAATTTGTGAAGCACCTGGGGGTTCCAAGTGCTCACTATGCATCTAGACAGGTGCCTTGGGGGGTCTAGTTTCCAAAATGGGGTCACTTGTGGGGGAGCTCCAATGTTTGGGCACACAGGGGCTCTCCAAACGCAACATGGTGTCCGCTAAGAATTTGAGCCGATTTTCCATTCAATTTGTTAGCGGATACCATGTTGCATTTGGAGAGTCCCTGTGTGCCCAAACATTGGAGCTCCCCCACAAGTGACCCCATTTTGGAAACTAGACCCCCAAAGGCACCTATCTAGATGCATAGTGAGCACTTGGAACCCCTAGGTGCTTCACAAATTGATTCGTAAAAATGAAAAAGTGAAAAAAAAAACACTTTTTCACTTTTACGAATCAATTTGTGAAGCACCTGGGGGTTCCAAGTGCTCACTATGCATCTAGATAGGTGCCTTGGGGGGTCTAGTTTCCAAAATGGGGTCACTTGTGGGGGAGCTTCAATGTTTGGGCACACAGAGACACTCCAAATGCAACATGGTGTCCGCTAACAAATTGTCGGCTCAAATTGTTAGCGGACACCATGTTGCGTTTGGAGAGCCCCTGTATGCCCAAACATTGGAGCTCCCCCACAATTGACCCCATTTTGGAAACTAGACCCCCCAAGGCACCTATATAGATGCATAGTGAGCACTTGGAACCCCCAGGTGCTTCACAAATTGATTCATAAAAATGAAAAAGTGTTTTTTTTTCACTTTTTCATTTTTATGAATCAATTTGTGAAGCACCTGGGGGTTCCAACTGCTCACTATGCATCTAGATAGGTGCCTTGGGGGGTCTAGTTTCCAAAATGGGGTCACTTGTGGGGGAGCTTCAATGTTTGGGCACACAGGGACACTCCAAATGCAACATGGTGTCCGCTAACAAATTGTCGGCTCAAATTGTTAGCGGACACCATGTTACGTTTGGAGAGTCCCTGTATGCCCAAACATTGGAGCTCCCCCACAATTGACCCCATTTTGGAAACTAGACCCCCCAAGGCACCTATCTAGATGCATAGTGAGCACTTGGAACCCCCAGGTGCTTCACAAATTGATTCATAAAAATGAAAAAGTGTTTTTTTTTTTCACTTTTTCATTTTTATGAATCAAGTTGTGAAGCACCTGGCGGTTCCAAGTGCTCACTATGCATCTAGACAGGTGCCTTGGGGGGTCTAGTTTCCAAAATGGGGTCACTTGTGGGGGAGCTCCAATGTTTGGGCACTCAGGGGCTCTCCAAACGCAACATGGTGTCCGCTAACAATTTGAGCCGATTTTCCATTCAATTTGTTAGCGGATACCATGTTGCATTTGGAGAGTCCCTGTGTGCCCAAACATTGGAGCTCCCCCACAAGTGACCCCATTTTGGAAACTAGACCCCCCAAGGCACCTATCTAGATGCATAGTGAGCACTTGGAACCCCTAGGTGCTTCACAAATTGATTCGTAAAAATGAAAAAGTGAAAAAAAAAACACTTTTTCACTTTTACGAATCAATTTGTGAAGCACCTGGGGGTTCCAAGTGCTCACTATGCATCTAGATAGGTGCCTTGGGGGGGTCTAGTTTCCAAAATGGGGTCACTTGTGGGGGAGCTCCAATGTTTGGGCACACAGGGGCTCTCCAAACGCAACATGGTGTCCGATAACAATTTGAGCCGATTTTCCATTCAATTTGTTAGTGGACACCATGTTGCATTTGGAGAGTCCCTGAGTGCCCAAACATTGGAGCTCCCCCACAAATGACCCCATTTTGGAAACTAGACCCCCCAATGCACCTATCTAGATGCATAGTGAGCACTTGGAACCCCCAGGTGCTTCACAAATTGATTCGTAAAAATGAAAAAGTGAAAAAAAAAACACTTTTTCATTTTTACGAATCAATTTGTGAAGCACCTTGGGGTTCCAAGTGCTCACTATGCATCTAGATAGGTGCCTTGGGGGGTCTAGTTTCCAAAATGGGGTCACTTGTGGGGGAGCTCCAATGTTTAGGCACATCTGGGGCTCTCCAAACGCAACATGGCATCCGCTAATTATTCAAGCAAATTTTACAATCAAAAAGTCAAATGGCGCTCCTTCCCTTCCGAGCCCTGCCGTGCGCCCAAACAGTGGTTTTTCCCCACATATGGGATATCTGCGTGCCCAGGGGAAATTGCACAAGAAATTTTGGGGTCCATTTTTTCTTGTTACCCCTGTGAAAATAAAAAAATTGGGTCTAAAGTAACATTTTTGTGAAAAAAGTTAAATGTTCATTTTTTTCTTCCACATTCCAAAAATTCCTGTGAAGCACCTGAAGGGTTAATAAACTTATTGAATGTGGTTTTGAGCACCTTAAGGGGTGAAGTTTTTAGAATGGTGTCACTTTTGGGTATTTTCTGTCATAAAGACCCCTCAAAGTGACTTCAAATGTGATGTGGTCCCTAAAAAAATGGTTTTGTAAATTTTGTTGGAAAAATGAGAAATCGCTGGTCAACTTTTAACCCTTATAGCTCCCTAACAAAAAAAACTTTTGGTTCCAAAATTGTGCTGATGTAAAGTAGACATGTGGGAAATGTTATTTATTAACTCTTTTGTGTGACATATCTCTCTGATTTAAGGGCATAAAAATTCAAATTTTGAAAATTGCAAAATTTTCAAAATTTTTGCCAAATTTCCATTTTTTTCACAAATAAACGCAAGTGATATCGAAGAAATTTTACCACAATCATGAAGTACAATATGTCACGAAAAAACAGTCTCAGAATCAGGGGGATCCGTTGAAGCGTTCCAGAGTAATTACCTCATAAAGTGACAGTGGTCAGAATTGTAAAAATTGACTTGGTCATTAACGTGCAAACCACCCTCGGGGGTTAAGGGGTTAAAGTCCTAAAGTTGCCATTTGAAATGACTTTAGTTTTGTGTCATGTCTATGATCTGCTTTTTTTCAACAACATTAAAAAACTGAATGAACATCCTCCGAGCCCAGTGATTCCATAATTTTTGCCAGGGGTTGTAATCATTGTAAGTATCTTAACATATGGTTAAACTTATAATAACAAAACAAAAACATAATAAAATCAATATAATCTAGTCAGACTTAATAAAGTGTGGTCTTTTGTACCATGAAAGAAAGGAGGAACCGATATAAAAGTATTAATGTGGAACAGAGGTAAAGTGTTTATGGTAGATAAAACTAATAGTAACATAGTAACATAGTTTTTAAGGTTGAAGGAAGACTAAGTCCATCTAGTTCAACCCATAGCCTAACATGTTGATCCAGAGGAAGGCAAAAAAAAAACATGTGGCAAACACTAAGCTCCACATTGGGGGAAAAAATTCTTTCCTGACTTCATACGACAATCAGACTAGTCTCACTGCTCTTACAGTAAAGAATCCGCGTCTGTGATTATGATTAAACCTTCTTTCCTCCAGACGTAGAAGATGCCCCCTTGTCCCCGTCTCTGGCCTCAGAGTAAAAAGATCAGTAGAAAGGTCTTTGTACTGTCCCCTCATATACTTGTACATAGTAATAAGATCACCCCTAAGCCTTCTTTTTTCCACACTAAATAACCCCAAGTGTAATAACCTGTCTTGGTATTGCAGACCCGCCAGTCCTCTAATAACCTGTCTTGGTATTGCAGACCCCCCTGTCCTCTAATAACCTTGGTCGCTCTTCTCTGCACCCGCTCTAGTTCAGCTATGTCTTTCTTATACACCGGAAACCAAAACTGTACACAGTATTCTAAGTGTGGTCACACTAATGACTTGTATAGAGGTAAAATTATCTTCTCCTCATCAGCATCTATGCCTCTTTTAATGCATCCCATTATTTTATTTGCCTTTGCAGCAGCTGCCTGACACTGGCCACTAAACGTGAGCTTGTCGTCCACCAATACACCCAGGTCTTTTTCAGTTACAGTTTTGCCCAGTGTTTTACAATTAAGCATATAATTATACATTTTATTTCCTCTGCCCAAGTGCATTACCTTACATTTATCCCCATTAAAGCTCATTTGCCATTTATCAGCCCAAGCTTCTAGTTTACATAGATCCTCCTGTAATATAAAATTGTCCTCCCCTGTATTGATTACCCTGCAGAGTTTAGTGTCATCTGCAAATATTGAAATATTACTCTGTATGCCCCCTACAAGGTCATTAATAAATATGTTAAAAAGAAGGGGGCCCAATACTGACCCCTGTGGTACCCCACTGTTAACTGAGACCCAGTCTGAGTGTTTTCCATTAATAACCACCCTTTGTTTCCTATCACTGAGCCAATTCTTAACCCACATACATAAATTTTCCCCTATCCCCATTGTTCTCATTTTATGTATCAACCTTTTGTGTGGAACCGTATCAAAAGCTTTTGAAAAGTCCATATACACAACATCCACTGCATTTCCTTGGTCCAGTCTACAACTTGCCTCCTCATAAAAACTGATCAGATTAGTTTGACAGGAACGGTCCCTCGTAAACCCATGTTGATATTGGGTCATGAGGTTATTCCTCTTCAGATACTATAGTATAGCATCTCTTAGGAAACCCTCTAGGATTTTACCCACAGAAGAGGTTAAGCTTACTGGTCTATAATTGCCAAGTTCAGTTTTTGTCCCCTTTTTGAATATTGGCACCACATTTGCGATACGCCAGTCCTGTGGTACAGACCCTGTTATTATTGAATCTTTAAAGATTAAAAATAATGGTCTATCTATGACATTTCTTAATTCCTGCAGTACTCGTGGGTGTATCCCATCCGGGCCCGGGGATTTGTCAACTTTAGTGATTTTTAGACGCCGCCGTACTTCCTGCTGGGTTAAGCAAGTGACATTTAATGGAGAATTTTTGTTATCACTGATCATTAGTGTTGAGCATTCCGATACTGTAATATCGGGTATCGGCCGATATTCGCGGTATCGGAATTCCGATACTTAATTCCGATACTTTTACAATATCGGATACCGGAATCGGAAGTTCCCATAATGCCTGCGCTCTGCAGTGTCTGTGAAGGATGACAAGTTGGATGGCAGCGCGATCCAGCCTGTCATCAGAATGCCATCCCAGCGGGGGAGAATTCTCCTGATTGTTTAAAAGCCGGCGGGCGGTATAAAGCCGCCGGCTTTTAAACAATCACACAGCCCCATACTGCTTCCCCGCAGCCTCCCACCCCGATCCTCCGCTCCCCTCGCCACCTCCCATCCCGATCGTAAGTTAGGACCGGGGGGGAAGCACAGCTCCAAGGAGCGGGGAGTGAAGGACCCGGGCGGGGAAGCCGGCAGTGAAAAGACTTCACCGCCGGCTTTCCCGTTCTGTGCTGCGCTTTCCCGCCGGTTATTTCAAATGAACAGCTGAGGTATCAGGTGATGCCGATCAGCTGTTCATTTGAAGTCGCCGCGTTGCCCTCAGAGGGTTCATGTGAGTTCATGCTTGACTGCATGAACTCACATGAACTTTCCCACGGCCGCACAGGTCAGCCTCACCTCCCAGACCCGTCATGATTAGTGTGTGTGCGGGGTGTGTGTGCGGGGTGTGTGTGCGCGGTGTGTGCGGGTGTGTGCGGGGTGTGTGCGCGATGTTTGTGCGGGTGTGCGCGGTGTCTGTGCAATGTGTGCGGGTGTGTGCGGTGTGTGTGCGTGCAGGCAGACATAGGCTGATGTGACACTACTACTCCCATCGGCCTATGTCTGTCCCCCGTCCACTCCTGCCAGCAGGATCAGCTCGATGGGAGCAGTAGTTCCCATCAGACTGATCCTGCTATTTAAATTGCCCTACTGTGTCCCCAATAAATGTTAAATACATGTCATTGGTGGCCAGTGGTTACCTAAAAGAAATTAGTTCATACATTACCTGTCCCCGCCGATCGCCACCTAAAATAAAGTAAAAAATAAAAAACTACACCTATACTCACCTAGACACCTAATTCCCCGAAGCCATCGATCTCCTGTAATAAAATATAAAATAATAAACCACAACCTTATCCTTACCCCTCCGTAGCAGTCCACGAGTGTCCCACGAAGATCTCCAGTTCAGAGCAGCCACATAGAATGTGACCGCTCTGAACCGCTGCCGCCGCTAGAATGACGGGGCCGTAAGGGTTCACCGGAGTTCAGGCAGCGCTGCTCCGGTTAGCTCCTTTACGGCCCTGCTGTATCGTGAGAAATTCCCACGGTACAGCAGTGCCGTAAAGGAGGTCTCCGGAGCTGCGCTGCCTGAATGCACTCCGGTGACCTCAGTCAGTGGCTCCCGCTGCCGGGAGCGGACGTGTTCCCGGCAGCGTGAGCTTACAGCAGCCATGCACAGCTGTCACCATCTCCAGATGTGACAGCTGTGCATGGGAGATCAGCGCAGGAACGTGGACAGGTAACTATTATTTTTAGTAAACTAAGAATTAAATAAAATTGTGTGTTTTATTTCAAATAAATTATTTTTTTCTGGGTGTAGTGTGTTTTTTCTTTTTAACACTTTGTAGGTTAGTAATGGGGGTGTCTTATAGACGCCCATCATTACTAACCTGGGCTTCATGGCAGCTGGCGCTGACATGAACCCCACCACTATTACCCCCTGCCACCGCACCAGGGCAGCGTGGAAGAGCGAGGCTAAGTGCCAGAGTTGGCGCATCCTATGGATGCGCCATTTCTGGGGCGGCTGACAGCTGGTGTTTCTAGCCTGGGAGGGGGCCAATATTCATGGCACCCTTCCTGGGCTATTAATATCAGCCCCCAGCTGTCTGCCTAGCCTTTGCTAGCTATTAAAATAGGGGGGACCCCACGTCATTTTTTTGGGGGGGGTCCCCCATTTTAATAGCTAGTAAAGGCTAGGTATTCAGCTGGGGGCTGATATTAGTAGCCTGGGAAGCTCCGTGGGTTTTACTCCCTTCCCAGGCTTCAAACATCTGCCCCAGCCGTCTGCTTAACCTCCGCTAGAGACTAAAATTATGGGGGATCCCACGCCATTTTTTTTTTAAATAAATCCATTATTTTAACACTAAATGACATTTGAGGAGTTAATAAAGATGCAGTCCCTAAATTATTATTTATTTTTTAATTAATTTTTCCCAAAACTTTTGACGTGGGCTTCGCCATATTTTTGTATGCCAGCCAGGTACAGCATCCAGCTTCTATGAACGCGCCATTTTCCGGGGCGGCTGCGGACTGCAATTTTCAGCGGGGGGCAGAAAGCTTGGGCCTCCCTGCGCTGCAGATTCCATCCCCCAGCTGCCTAGTTGTACCTGGCTGGACACAAAAATAGGGAGAAGCTCCACGTTTTTTTTTTTTTAATTATTTCATGAAATTCATGGAATAATTAAGAAAAAAAGGGCTTCCCTATATTGTTGTGTCCAACCACAAATATAGTGCAAAGCCCCACGTCAATTTTTTTTTAATTATTTCAGGAAATTCATGAAATAATTAAAAAAAAATTATGTGGGGCTTCGCCCTATATTTGTGTCCAGTCAGGTACAGCAGGCAGGAACGGGCTGCCCCCAACCACCAGCTGCCTATTTGTACCTAGCCGAACACAACAATATAGGGAAGCCCTTTTTTTCTTAATTATTCCATGAATTTCATGAAATAATTTAAAAAAAAAAATACGTGGGGCTTCGCCCTATTTTTGTGTCCAGCCAGGTACAACAAGGCAGCTGGGGGCTGGAATCCGCAGAGCAGGGAGGCCCAAGCTTTCTGGGCCCCACCCGCTGCAAATTGCAGTCCGCAGCCGCCCCGGAAAATGGCGCGTTCATAGAAAAAGGACTTTTTTCTGGGTGTTTGTGTTTTTTTTAAATACTTTACTAGAAATTCATGGTGGTCATGTCTAATATTGGCGTGACCCCATGAATTTCGGGCTTAGGGCCAGCTGATAATGCCAAGCTGGCCTTAAGCCCTTTATTACCCAGTGAGCCACCGCACCAGGGCCCTGGATGAGTTGGGTACAGCGCCAGAAGATGGCGCTTCTATGAACGCGCCATTTTCCGGGGCGGCTGCGGACTGCAATTTGCAGCGGGTGGGGCCCAGAAAGCTTGGGCCTCCCTGCGCTGCAGATTCCAGCCCCCAGCTGCCTAGTTGTACCTGGCTGGACACAAAAATAGGGCGAAGCTCCACGTTTTTTTTTTTAAATTCATGAAATTCATGGAATAATTAAGAAAAAAAGGGCTTCCCTATATTGTTGTGTCCGGCTAGGTACAAATAGGCAGCTGGTGGTTGGGGGCAGCCCGTTCCTGCCTGCTGTACCTGACTGGACACAAATATAGGGCGAAGCCCCACATCAATTTTTTTTAATTATTTCATGAATTTCCTGAAATGATTTAAAAAAAATTGACGTGGGGCTTCGCACTATATTTGTGTCCAGCCAGGTACAGCAGGCAGGAACGGGCTGCCCCCAACCACCAGCTGCCTATTTGTACCTGGTTGGACACAACAATATAGGGAAGCCCTTTTTTTCTTAATTATTTCATGAATTTCATGAATAATTAAAAAAAAAAAATACGTGAAGCTTCTCCCTATTTTTGTGTCCAGCCAGGTACAACTAGGCAGCTGGGGGATGGAATCTGCAGCGCAGGGAGGCCCAAGCTTTCTGCCCCCCCCCCGCTGAAAATTGCAGTCCGCAGCCACCCCGGAAAATGGCGCGTTCATAGAAGCTGGATGCTGTACCTGGCTGGCATACAAAAATATGGCGAAGCCCACGTCAAAAGTTTTGGGAAAAATTAATTAAAAAATAAATAATAACTTAGGAACTGCATCTTTATTAACTCCTCAAATGTCATTTAGTGTTAAAATAATGGATTTATTTTAAAAAAAATTGACGTGGGGCTTCGCCCTATATTTGTGTCCAGCCAGGTACAGCAGGCAGGAACAGGCTGCCCCCAACCACCAGCTGCCTATTTGTACCTGGCCGGACACAACAATATAGGGAAGCCCTTTTTTAAAAAAATTATTTCATGAAATAATTAAAAAAAAATTGACGTGGGGCTTCGCACTATATTTGTGTCCAGCCAGGTACAGCAGGCAGGAATGGGCTGCCCCCAACCACCAGCTGCCTATTTGTACCTGGTTGGACACAACAATATAGGGAAGCCCTTTTTTTCTTAATTATTCCATGAATTTCATGAAATAATTTAAAAAAAAAATGCGTGGGGCTTCGCCCTATTTTTGTGCCCAGCCAGATACAACTAGGCAGCTGGGGGCTGGAATCCGCAGCGCAGGGAGACCCAAGCTTTCTGGGCCACCCCCGTTGCAAATTGCAGTCCGCAGCCGCCCCAGAAAATGGCGCGTTCATAGAAGCGCCATCTTCTGGCGCTGTACCCAACTCATCCAGGGCCCTGGTGCGGTGGCTCACTGGGTAATAAAGGGCTTAAGGCCAGCTTGGCATTATCAGCTGGCCCTAAGCCCGAAATTCATGGGGTCACGCCAATATTAGACATGACCACCATGAATTTCTAGTAAAGTATTTAAAAAAACACAACACCCAGAAAAAAGTCCTTTAATTGAAATAAACACACAATTCTTTATTGTTCTAAATTAAACCATACTTACCATCACGCCCATTCCAGCTGAAGCCAACGATCTCCTGCAATAAAAGTAAAATAATAAAGCAACATCATCCTTACCTTTTCATGGCTCCCACGACAGCTTCAGCTCTGCTACATCGAGATGACAGGCTGGACCGCAGCAGAACGCTGCCATCCATCCTGTCATCCCGCAGACACTGAGAAGCGCAGGCATACTTCCACTCCTCAGTGTCTGGCTGTGACGGCATCCAGATGAGCCGAGGTCATGTCCAATGAACTCAGCTCACCTCATGTACGTCACTGACAGCGTGGGAAAATTCTCCTGCACTCAGCACTTCAGCGTGAGAATTTTCCCACGCTGTCAGTGACGTGCATGAGGTGAGCTGAGTTCATTGGACATGACCTCACCTCATGTATGTCACTGACAGCGTGGGAGAATTCTCACGCTGAAGCGCTGAGTGCAGGAGAATTTTCCCACGCTGTCAGTGACGTGCATGAGGTGAGCTGAGTTCATTGGACATGAACTCGGCTCATCTGGATGACGTCACAGAGAGACACTGAGGAGCGCAAGCATGCCTGCGCTTCTCAGTGTCTGCGGGATGACAGGCTGGATGGCAGCGTTCTGCTGCGGTCCAGCCTGTCATCTCGATGTAGCAGAGCTGAAGCTGTCGTGGGAACCATGGAAAGGTAAGGATGATGTTGCTTTATTATTTTACTTTTATTGCAGGAGATCGTTGGCTTCAGCTGGAATGGGCGTGATGGTAAGTATGGTTTAATTTAGAACAATAAAGAATTGTGTCTTTATTTCAATTAAAGGACTTTATTCTGGGTGTTTGTGTTTTCTTTTAACTTTGACTATGGGGTTAGTAATGGGGGTGTCTTATAGACGCCTCTCCATTACTAACCTGGGCTTGATGTCAGCTGGCATTATAAGCTGACATCAACCCCAACCCTATTACCCCCTGCCACCGCACCAGGGCAGCGTGGAAGAGCGAGGCTAAGTGCCAGAATTGGCGCATCCTATGGATGCGCCATTTCTGGGGCGGCTGACGGCTGGTGTTTCTAGCCTGGGAGGGGGCCAATATTCATGGCACCCTTCCTGGACTATTAATATCAGCCCCCAGCTGTCTGCCTAGCCTGTGCTAGCTATTAAATTAGGGGGGACCCCACGTTATTTTTTTTGGGGGGTTCCCCCATTTTAATAGCTAGTAAAGGCTAGGTATTCAGCTGGGGGCTGATATTAGTAGCCTGGGAAGCTCCGTGGGTATTACCCCCTTCCCAGGCTTCAAACATCTGCCCCAGCCGTCTGCTTAACCTCCGCTAGAGCCTAAAATTAAGGGGAACCCCACGCCAATTTTTTTTTAAATAAATCCTTTATTTTAACACTAAATGACAAGTACAGTAATCAACACTGTCACTGTACTTCATATATATGTGACTGACATGTTTCTATCTATCTAATCTATGTGTGATTCTCTATTCTTTCTATTCTAAATTGTCGGGTACAGATGCTGAATTGCCGGCCGGCTTTCTTAAAGAGACGGTGCATGAAAACACTATTATTTTTTTAAATAAATCCTTTACACTAAATGACAAGTACAGTAAGCAACACTGTCACTGTACTTCTTATATATGTGGCTGACATGTTTCTATCTATCTAATCTATGTGTGAAGCTCTATTCTGTCTGTTATAAATTGTCAGGTACAGATGCTGAATTGCCGGCCGGCTTTTTTAAAGAGACGGTGCACGAAAACACTAATATTTTTTTTAATAAATCCTTTACACTAAATGACAAGTACAGTAAGCAACACTGTCACTGTACTTCATATATATGTGACTGACATGTTTCTATCTATCTAATCTATGTGTGATGCTCTATTCTTTCTGTTGTAAATTGTCGGGTACCGGTGAATGCCGCTGATGAATTGCCGGCTTTTCATGTCATTCTACATTATTCTTAGTTGTTTTACTTCATGTAGAATTAACCTACAAGGAAAGAAAGGGTTTATTTTCATTCCGATATTTGTGTCCCATTGACTTGCATTGGTTTCCGGTATCGGAATCGGCGATATCCGATACTTTTTGGGTATCGGCCCGATCCAATCCGATACGATATTTCCTGATATCGGAAGGTATCGCTCAACACTACTGATCATGTTTTCTGTCATGTGATTTTCTTGTGTAAATACGGTTGAAAGAAAATCATTTAGCATATTGGCTTTTTCCTTATCCTCATCCACCATTTCACCCAGACTATTTTTAAGGGGGCCAACACTATCATTTTTTAGTTTTTTACTATTTATGTAGTTAAAGAATATTTTGGGGTTATTTTTACTTTCTCTGGCAATGATTCTCTCTGCCTCAATCTTTGCTGCCTTGATTTGGTTTTTACAGAATTTATTTAATTTTCTATATTTATTTAATGCCTCATCACTACCTACTTGCTTTAGTTCCCTAAATGCTTTCTTTTTGTCACTTATTGCGCCCCTTACAGCTCTATTTAGCCATAGTGGTTTCCTCCTATTTCTAGCATGTTTATACCCAAAGGGTATATATTGTGCACAGGTCCTATTCAGGATTTTAATAAATGTCTCCCATTTGCTTTGTGTAGCTTTATGTCTCAGGATATCGTCCCAGTTTATTGCACTAAGATCATCTCTCAACCGTTGGAAATTTGCCTTCCTGAAGTTTAGTGTCCTTGTAACCCTTCTACTACACATCTTATTAAAGGCTACATGAAAACGTATTATATTGTGATCACTATTACCCAAGTGACCCCCAACTCGTATATTTGATATGCGGTCTGGCCTATTGGTTAATATTAGGTCTAGCAGTGCCCCCCTTCTTGTTGGGTCCTGAACCAGTTGTGAAAGGTAATTGTCTCTCATAGTTGTCAAAAACCTATTACCCTTGCTTGAACTACAGGTTTCTGTCCCCCAATGTATTTCAGGATACTTGAAGTCTCCCATAATAATGACTTCTCCTTGAGTCGCTGCTTCATCTATTTGCTTTACGAGGATATTCTCTGCTACTTCCATTATTTTTGGAGACTTACAACAAACCCCTATCAGTAATTTATTATTTTTTCCCCCTCCCCTTATCTCCACCCACAGGGACTCTACATTTTCATTATATTCACATAAATCCTCCCGCAAAACGGGTTTTAAGGATGATTTTACATATAAACACACACCCCCCCCAGCGCTTGTTTGTACGGTCATTTCTGAACAGACTATAGCCCTGTAAATTAACTGCCCAGCCACGTCTCAGATATCCCTACCATGTCATAATTATTTTCCAACAAAATTAATTCTAACTCCTCCATTTTGTTGGTGAGGCTTCTAGCATTAGTGTACATGCATTTTATGTATCTCTCTGTACCTCTATTCCTTCTTACTTTATTGACTGTTCTAACCCCACCCCCAATTTCTTTAATTGTGCCCAGGTCACTATCTGCACTATCTTCCCCACATATAAAATGAATACCCTCCCCCCCAATCCCTAGATTAAACACTCCTCCAACCTTCTAGCCATTTTCTCCCCCAGCACAGCTGCACCCTCCCCATTGAGGTGCAGCCGGCCCCTAGCGTAGAGTCTGTAGCCAACTGAGAAGTCAGCCCAGTTCTCCAGGAACCCAAATCCCTCCTTCCTACACCAGTTCTTGAGCCACTTATTTATCTCCCTAATCTCCCGTTGCCTCTCTGGCGTGGTACCGGTAGTATTTCAGAGAATACCACCTTGAGGTCCTTGCTTTCAGCTTGCAGCCTAATTCCCTGAAATCATCTTTAAGGACCTTCCACCTACCTCTAACTTTGTCATTTGTGCCAATGTGCACCATGACCGCTGAGTCCTCACCAGCCCCTCCCAGTAATCTGTCAACCCGGTCAGCAATGTGCTGGACTGAAGCGCCAGGTAGGCAGTACACTGTTCGACGATCCCTGTCTTTGTGACAGATTGCCCTATCTGTTCCCCTAATAACTGAGTCCCCCACTACCAGCACCTGCCTGGCCTGCCCTGCTCTCCCATTTCCCTCTTTACTGGAGCTGACACTCCTTCGGCTTTCAGGGGACATGCCTAGCTGCAGCAGTGCTACCCCTGTACCGTCACTCCCCTCATCTGCCAACTTTGCAAACTTATTGGGGTGTGCCAGATCAGGACTAGCCTCCCTGGCACTCTTCCCTCTACCCCCCTTCTAACTGTCACCCAACTGGCGGCCTCACTGTCCTGCAGCACCCTACTACCACCCTCCCCCACATCTACCCCAGTGAGCAGCTGCTCAGTGAGCAGCAGACTCCTTTCCATATTGTCAATGGATCTCAGTGTTGCCAGCTGCTCATTTAGATCCAGTACCTGGGCTTCCAAACGCACAACGTGCACACATCTCGCGCAGCAGTAAGCAACCCCGACCGGCTGTTCAAGGAATGCATACATGTGGCTAGATGTACACTGGATAGCATTGTCAATAATGGAGCTCATTTCCTAATGGGGATTGCAATAGACAGAATGTTAAGTAAAAAGAAAAGTTAAGAATTAATTAAATACAGACAGCAATTCAGTTCAAAGTCCTCCCTTCCAAACTCCCTGAATCCAAAGTCACTGAAAAACAAGTCACACACTTACTTTCGTTCGCACTTATGCTCCGGTCACACTCAGCTCGTTCACACTCGCAAACTAAGAGATTTAAAGAGTTTTTTTTTTTTTTTCCAGGTTCAGGTCTAGGACTCCTGCTTTTCTCCATCTACACCTTTGGCCACCATCTCATTCATCCCCCCAACTGACTTATCCATCAAATTCAATGGCTGTCCTCTCTCCCCAGTACCGCTGTCTTTGGGTAACCCTGGACTCTGATCTCTCCTTCAAACATTAGATCCAAGTCCTTTCCACTTGCTGTGGACTCCAACTCCAAAATATCTCCAGGATCCACACATTCCTCAACCATTAATCTACAAAAACACTAGTGCACGCCCTCATCACCTATTGCAACCTCCTGCTCTATGACCTCCCTTCTACCACTCTCGCACCCCTCCAATCTATCCTAAACTCTGCTGGCCGACTAATCCACCTGTCACCCCGCTATTCCCCGGCTTCAACCCTCTGACTATCCCTGCGCTGGCTCCGCATTACCCAGAGACTCCAGTTCAAAGCCCTAAAGTCCAAATCTTTCTCCTCCATACATCTGTGACCTAGTCTTCCTGTACCTACCTGCACGCAACCTCCGATCCTCACAAGATCTCCTTCTCTACTTCCCTCTTATCTCTTCTTGCCACAATCGCATACAAGATATCTCCTGTGCATCTTCCCCTACTGTGGAACTATCTCCCCTACTGTGGAACTATCTACCCCAACACATCTACCCCTAACCTGGAAACCTTCAAAAGGAACCTGAAAACCCACCTCTTCCGACAAGTGTACAACCTACAGTAACCCTCGCTTCACCATACTGCTGCATGATTAGCTATACCCTCACTGACTGTTTCCTCACCCCTCCCCTGTAGATTGTGAGCCCTCACGGGCAGGGTCCTCTCTTCTCCTGTACCAGTCGGGGACCCCTTTTCACATGTAAAGCGCCATGAAATAAATGACGCTGTAATAATAATAATTGTACTACTTGTATTTGTGGTCAAGTGATGCCACTTTCCTCGTGTCTGCACCAACTTTGATCTGTTTTGGCAGCTTTTGGGCCCCTTTGAAGGAGTTGTATATGCGTTTGGTATTGCCTTCTATTGAATCC
This sequence comes from Phyllobates terribilis, assembly GCF_046119375.1. Classification (NCBI taxonomy): domain Eukaryota; kingdom Metazoa; phylum Chordata; class Amphibia; order Anura; family Dendrobatidae; genus Phyllobates; species Phyllobates terribilis. The sequence goes on from NW_027362772.1 coordinate 390,873, forward strand.
AATGGGGTCCGTTACGTTCAATGAATTATTCGGGAAGTTTGGCGAACACTTTAAGCCTCAATCCAATTGATGATTACTAGACCAAGATGCAGAGTCAGATGGATCCCTGGTATTCACATAGTTACATAGTTTTCAGTCCTCAAAGCTGAAGGTAGTTATAATTCCGTTAAGATAAACCTATGACCTAACGTCTTAATATAAAGAAAGGCAAAAACCCAAAGAAACAGAAGCTAATTCCTCCATATAAGGGAAACAGTTCTATCCCTATTCCACATATTGAAACCAGGCTCGTTCTCATCACAAAATCTGTGCCCATAACCTGTAACCTACAGGGATCTAAACTTTTCTGCAGTGACAAGTTGGGACCCCAGGATGGATAGATGGGGGTTTCATTGTGTGGACAGCTCTTCTATAAGTATCCAGGTATCTGTGTATTGTTTGACCTGCCTCACTGACTTCATTTGGGAACAATATGATCTCTGTTCTTGACTTGTTGAGCTGAGACAAACATCTTCAATCACCTAAAGCGTAGTGGTGCCGACCCCACATGTAAATCGCACTCGGGAGAACGGCATCTACAGACCGTCATCCATGTGACGGAGGTGGCACCAAGTCATTTCATTAATTACAAATAAAATATTAAGTGGACAAAAGGTTTACACATTGCATAGAAGAAGATTAATTAATATTAAACAATAGTCGTTGCACGCAGAGCACTGAGTTGCAGTCTGTGTTGAAGCTACGGACAAGAAATTCCCTTTAAAAGTATATAAAATATTGAATGAATGATCTTGTAAGTATTTTGTTCCAAAGTGTGTTTCATCTTAAAGGTTTATTCCCAGAATCACATTATTTTTCATAAAGCACAGTAAATTCATACTTATTGTTAATATATAGACTAAGCCCAACATAAAGTTTCTTCCTTGTACCTTTCTGCCTCTTTTTATCTATATCTGCCTGTCTGAGCATCCAGTGTCCAATAACTGAATGGGCAGTTCTCTTCTTGCACTGCTATCACTATATCTTCCAGCAGCACTTGCTTCTCCTCAGTGCTGCAGACCCCTCTCTTGCTTCCCATCTGCTCCTTACTCGCCCAATCTCTCTGAGTTATCAATCTAAGGTTAGAATTCACCTTATAATACTGTGCATTCTCTGCTTCTGTACAGGACCCTGCCTGGCAGATTTTATTTTCTACCGTCTACAATACTGTGCATACGTTTTAGGCAGGTGTGGAAAAAATGTTACAAAGTTAGAATACGTTCAAAAATAGAAGCAATAATTCTTTATTTTTATCAGTTACCAAATGCACAGTGAGTGAACAAAAGAGAAATGTAAATCCTATCAGTATTCGGTGACAGCCCTTCAAGACTTCAATTTTTCTAGGTACTTGTCACTTGTACAAAGTTTATGAAGGAACTCGATTGTTCCAAACATCTTGGAGACCTGGCCCCAGATCTTCTGTGTCTGAGGCTTGTGCGGATCCTTTCTCTTCATGAAAAACAAGAGTGCAATTGGGTCTTATGAAAATATAATCAGAACAAGTACAAGTAAGATATGCTCATCTTACAAGGTTGTGTGAGACACAAGCACTGAAAAACCAGATACGGCAGCTTCCATAGAAATATCAGGAATGAGATTACCAGGGGAAATGGAAGCAGTCTGCGGGAAGAATGACATCCACACTTGGATATAGTCTGATGATTTATTGTCCACGCGTTTCAGAGTCACACCGGCTCCTTCCTCAGGGCAACCATGCATAAGAGCAGTATACAGCAGACACACATGGTTATATAGGTAATAGGAAAGACGATGATCCAGCTCCACAGACTCCAATAGTAAAAACAAATCTCTTTTATTTAGAATTTTTTTAAAAAATAGCCAAATGGCAATAATGTAACTCCAGCTGGTAGAAAAACAATACTGAAAGCGAAACACAGGGGCACCAAGGAGGAGTGCGCTACCAGACGCGTTTCGAGCGAAGACCGCTCTTAAACTTGGCATGAATAAGTGTCAGACATAAGGGGAGGATCCCTTCTTATGCCGGCACTAATCAAGAAAAGGTGCTGCAGGTGTGTAACAACCCAAGATAGCAAAAATAATTGTAAAAGCAGTGAATTAAAAAAACAACGGGAATGTTAAAAGCAAGAATGAGACAATAATTTAACATAAACTCTTTTCTATAGTTTAAGCCTGAGGGAATTCTAGTATCCAGTACAAAAATCCAAAACGCCTCCCTATTTCTGAGAGTATTTTGTCTGTCTCTGCCACGGATGTGGCGGGGAACATGTTCTATGGCAGAAGGTAATAGGCCTTTAGTGCATTTATTATGACAATTAATAAAATGTCTGGAAGCAGCAGACATACTACGATTAGATCGATGGGAAATATCATATAAATGTTCCCTCAGGCGTACTTTACATTTCCTAGTAATTGATCCGATATATTTTAGATTACAAATAGTGCACTCAATCATATAAATAACATAATCAGTGATACAATTCAGAAACCCTTTTATTGGATAGACTTTAGATTTATTTTTATCCGTAAATGATAATTTTTTTGATGAAACCAGAGATGATTTGCAGTTGGTAATCTGCACTTATGGTAGCCACTAGTTGGTAGCCAGTTACCAGTCGTTTTGATGGACTTTGCTCTGTATAACCTTGGAGAGATTTTGTTGCCTATTGTTGGTGCTCTACGTGGAACGACCCTAATTCCGTCCTAATATTGCACCCATGACTGAATCCTCTCTCAGAATATCTATGTTGCGTTTTACTATATTAGATATTGCAGAAAAGTGAGTATTGTAGGTGAGAACTAATGTTGGAATATTAGAGCTGGTGCTATTGTGGTGGTTCCTTTTAGTAATGAGATTGCTTCTAGATTTACTAGCTACTATTTTTCTTGCTCTATCTAAGGTTCATTTTGGATAATTTCTACATGATAGTCTAGAATTATTTTAATGGTTTGGGGGGGCAACATGGATGACATTCCAGAATTTATATCGTACTTGAACAATAATGTATTTAATTTACGATTTACATACACCATCAACCGTAACTCTATTACTTTTTTGGATTTAGAAATAATGAACTGATCACTTCTAAAACGTTCAGGAAACCCACAATATTACATGCGCGCAGTTTTCCCCCTTCCCATGTCCTAAAAGCCATTCCAGTAGGAGAAATTACTAGAGCTCGGAGGAATTGTAGTGACTCCATCTCCTTCTCAAAAGAATGTACCACCATTAATTCTAGACTAACATGTAGAAATTATCCAAAATGGACCTTAGATAGACACGCACGGCTCTGCTCCGTACACCTCGTACATACATGGCTCCGCTCCGTACACCTCGTACACGCGCGGCTCCGCTCCGTACGCCTCGTACACGCGCGGCTCCGCTCCGTACGCCTCGTACACGCGCGGCTCCGCTCCGTACGCCTCGTACACGCGCGGCTCCGCTCCGTACGCCTCGTACACGCGCGGCTTCGCTCCGTACGCCTCGTACACGCGCGGCTCCGCTCCGTACGCCTCGTACACGCGCGGCTCTGCTCCGTACGCCTCGTACACGCGCGGCTCCGCTCCGTACGCCTCGTACACGCGCGGCTCCGCTCCGTACGCCTCGTACACGCGTGGCCCTGCTCCGTACACCTCGTACACACGCGGCTCCGCTCCGTACACCTCGCACACGTGCGGCTCCGCTCCGTACACCTCGCACACGTGCGGCTCCGCTCCGTACACCTCGTACACGCGCGGCTCCGCTCCGTACACCTCGTACACGCGCGGCTCCGCTCCGTACGCCTCGTACACGCGCGGCTCCGTACAACTCGTACACGCGCGGCTCCGCTCCGTACGCCTCGTACACGCGCGGCTCCGCTCCGTACGCCTCGTACACGCGCGGCTCCGCTCCGTATGCCTCGTACACGCGCGGCTCTGCTCCGTACGCCTCGTACACGCGCGGCTCTGCTCCGTACGCCTCGTACATACACGCGGCTCCGCTCCGTACACCTCGTACACACGCGGCTCTGCTCCGTACACCTCGTACACACGCGGCTCCGCTCCGTACACCTCGTACACACGGCTCCGCTCCGTACACCTCGTACACATGCGGCTCCGCTCCGTACACCTCGTACACACGGCTCCGCTCCGTACACCTCGTACACACGCGGCTCCGCTCCGTACACCTCGTACACACGCGGCTCTGCTCTGTACACCTCGTACACGCGCGGCTCCGCTCCATACACCTCGTACACGCACGGCTCCGCACACCTCGTACACGCGCGGCTCTGCTCCGTACACTTCGTACACGCGCGGCTCTGCTCAGTACGCCTCGTACACGCGCGGCTCCGCTCCGTACACCTCGTACACGCGCGGCTCCTCTCCGTACACCTCGTACACGCGCGGCTCCGCTCCGTACACCTCGTACACGCGCGGCTCCGCTCCGTACGCCTCGTACACGCGCGGCTCCGTACACCTCGTACACGCGCGGCTCCGCTCCGTACGCCTCGTACACGCGCGGCTCCGCTCCGTACGCCTCGTACACGCGCGGCTCCGCTCCGTACGCCTCGTACACGCGCGGCTCTGCTCCGTACGCCTCGTACACGCGCGGCTCTGCTCCGTACGCCTCGTACATACACGCGGCTCCGCTCCGTACACCTCGTACACACGCGGCTCTGCTCCGTACACCTCGTACACACGCGGCTCCGCTCCGTACACCTCGTACACACGGCTCCGCTCCGTACACCTCGTACACATGCGGCTCCGCTCCGTACACCTCGTACACACGGCTCCGCTCCGTACACCTCGTACACACGCGGCTCCGCTCCGTACACCTCGTACACACGCGGCTCTGCTCCGTACACCTCGTACACGCGCGGCTCCGCTCCATACACCTCGTACACGCACGGCTCCGCACACCTCGTACACGCGCGGCTCTGCTCCGTACACTTCGTACACGCGCGGCTCTGCTCCGTACGCCTCGTACACGCGCGGCTCCGCTCCGTACGCCTCGCACACGCGCGGCTCCGCTCCGTACGCCTCGCACACGCGCGGCTCCGCTCCGTACGCCTCGCACACGCGCGGCTCCGCTCCGTACGCCTCGAACACGCGCGGCTCCGCTCCGTACGCCTCGTACACGCGCGGCTCCGCTCCGTACGCCTCGTACACGCGCGGCTCCGCTCCGTACGCCTCGTACACGTGCGGCTCCGCTCCGTACAACTCGTACACACACGCGGCTCCGCTCCGTACACCTCGTACACGCGCGGCTCCGCTCCGTACGCCTCGTACACGCGCGGCTCCGCTCCGTACGCCTCGTACACGCGCGGCTCCGCTCCGTACGCCTCGTACACGCGTGGCTCCGCTCCGTACGCCTCGTACACGCGCGGCTCCGCTCCGTACGCCTCGTACACGCGCGGCTCCGCTCCGTACGCCTCGTACACGCGCGGCTCCGCTCCGTACGCCTCGTACACGCGCGGCTCCGCTCCGTACGCCTCGTACACGTGCGGCTCCGCTCCGTACGCCTCGTACACACACGCGGCTCCGCTCCGTACACCTCGTACACACGCGGCTCCGCTCCGTACACCTCGTACACACGCGGCTCCGCTCCGTACACCTCGTACACACGCGGCTCCGCTCCGTACACCTCGTACACACGCGGCTCCGCTCCGTGCACCTCGTACACACGCGGCTCTGCTCCGTAAACCTCGTACACGCGCGGCTCCGCTCCGTACGCCTCGTACACGCGCGGCTCCGCTCCGTATGCCTCGTACACGCGCGGCTCTGCTCCGTACGCCTCGTACACGCGCGGCTCTGCTCCGTACGCCTCGTACATACACGCGGCTCCGCTCCGTACACCTCGTACACACGCGGCTCTGCTCCGTACACACGCGGCTCCGCTCCGTACACCTCGTACACACGGCTCCGCTCCGTACACCTCGTACACATGCGGCTCCGCTCCGTACACCTCGTACACACGGCTCCGCTCCGTACACCTCGTACACACGCGGCTCCGCTCCGTACACCTCGTACACACGCGGCTCTGCTCCGTACACCTCGTACACGCGCGGCTCTGCTCCGTACGCCTCGTACACGCGCGGCTCCGCTCCGTACACCTCGTACACGCGCGGCTCCGCTCCGTACACCTCGAACACGCGCGGCTCCTCTCCGTACACCTCGTACACGCGCGGCTCCGCTCCGTACACCTCGTACACGCGCGGCTCCGTACACCTCGTACACGCGCGGCTCCGCTCCGTACGCCTCGTACACGCGCGGCTCCGCTCCGTACGCCTCGTACACGCGCGGCTCCGCTCCGTACGCCTCGTACACGCGCGGCTCCGCCCCGTACGCCTCATACACGCGCGGCTCTGCTCCGTACGCCTCGTACATACACGCGGATCCGCTCCGTACACCTCGTACACACGCGGCTCTGCTCCGTACACCTCGTACACACGCGGCTCCGCTCCATACACCTCGTACACACGGCTCCGCTCCGTACACCTCGTACACATGCGGCTCCGCTCCGTACAGCTCGTACACACGGCTCCGCTCCGTACACCTCGTACACACGCGGCTCCGCTCCGTACACCTCGTACACACGCGGCTCTGCTCCGTACACCTCGTACACGCGCGGCTCCGCTCCATACACCTCGTACACGCACGGCTCCGCACACCTCGTACACGCGCGGCTCTGCTCCGTACACTTCGTACACGCGCGGCTCTGCTCCGTACGCCTCGTACACGCGCGGCTCCACTCCGTACGCCTCGCACACGCGCGGCTCCGCTCCGTACGCCTCGTATACGCGCGGCTCCGCTCCGTACGCCTCGTACACGCGCGGCTCCGCTCCGTACGCCTCGTACACGCGCGGCTCCGCTCCGTACGCCTCGTACACGCGCGGCTCCGCTCCGTACGCCTCGAACACGCGCGGCTCCGCTCCGTACGCCTCGTACAAGCGCGGCTCCGCTCCGTACGCCTCGTACACGCGCGGCTCCGCTCCGTACGCCTCGTACACGCGCGGCTCCGCTCCGTACGCCTCGTACACGCGCGGCTCCGCTCCGTACGCCTCGTACACGCGCGGCTCCGCTCCGTACGCCTCGTACACGCGCGGCTCCGCTCCGTACGCCTCGTACACGCGCGGCTCCGCTCCGTACGCCTCGTACACGCGCGGCTCCGCTCAGTACACCTCGTACACGCGCGGCTCCGCTCCGTACACCTCGTACACGCGCGGCTCCGCTCCGTACACCTCGTACACGCGCGGCTCCGCTCCGTACACCTCGTACACGCACGGCTCCGCTCCGTACACCTCGTACACGCACACCTCCGCTCCGTACACCTCGTACACGCACGGCTCCGCTCCGTACACCTCGTACACGCGCGGCTCCGCTCCGTACATCTCGTACATGCGCGGCTCTGCTCCGTACGCCTCATACACACGCGGCTCTGCTCCGTACACCTCGTACACACACGGCTCTGCTCCGTACACCTCGTACACACACGGCTCTGCTCCGTACACCTCGTACACACACGGCTCTGCTCCGTACACCTCGTACACGCGCGGCTCTGCTCCGTACACCTCGTACACACACGGCTCCGCTCCGTACACCTCGTACACACACGGCTCTGCTCCGTACACCTCGTACACACACGGGTCCGCTCAGTACACCTCGTACACGCGCGGCTCTGCTCCGTACACCTCGTACACACGCGGCTCCGCTCCGTACACCTCGTACACACGCGGCTCTGCTACATCCACACTGTAAACCTCTCCTGACCCCACACATAAACTTCAGCTCATCCAGCACCATGACAACCAGCACAGCAGAGTCCTGCATCCACTGAGGCCCCTGATCATGTGACCCCTGACTCCTCCCCTCCTGTGACCTCATCACAGGTCCTGTGCGCACACAACAGCCATATATGTGGTGGCGGCTCTGCAGGTGGAGGTATGTGGAGACCCCATTACTGGGCGCAGGGGGCATTAACCCCTTCAGCAAGGAGGCTCTTTGGGGGTCTCTGTGTGGTGTGAACAGTGAGGTAACAGCTGTGGACAGAATGTGGCTTCACTGGTTCCTGTCCACATTAGGTCCCTTCTGACGACTGCAGGATGAAGGACAGGGGTGAATCCGTCATCTGCAGCCTATAAACCGTAGACACGTAGGGCAGTACCTGAGGCCGGAGTGAATGCCCCTCACAGAGAGGAGGTGGGGGGTTTCTCTATAAATGCCCGGCCTCAGAGCCGCCCTGCGCCCCTCACATCGTAGGGAGTCAGAGCTCGGTACTGAATGAATAATGTTATAGCAGCTAATTGACATATGAGTAATAACATAAACCTCATGATGTGCCCGTGGGTGAAACACGCTGAGGTGACTGAGCACAGGTCAGCGAGCTCAGTAACATAGACCCCCGGATACCTCAATGTGATTACTGTAGTACAATATGGGGGGACACAGTGATCGCCTGGAGCTCAGCAGGGGATATCTGCATCTCAGTAACATAGACCCTCGGATACCTCAATGTGAATACTGTAGTACAATATGGGGGGACACAGTGATCGCCTGGAGCTCAGCAGGGGATATCTGCATCTCGGTAACATAGACCCCCGGATACCTCAATGTGAATACTGTAGTACAATATGGGGGGACACAGTGATCGCCTGGAGCTCAGCAGGAGATACAGTGGTGGCCAAAAGTATTGGCACCCCTGTAATTCTGTCAGATAATACTCAGTTTCTTCCTGAAAATGATTGCAGTCACAAATTCTTTGGTATTATTCTCTTCATTTAATTTGTCTTCAATGAAAAAACACAAAAAGAATTGTCCTAAAGCCAAATTGGATATAATTCCACACCAAACCTAAAAAAGGGGGTGGACAAAAGTATTGGCACTGTTTGAAAAATCATGTGATGCTTCTCTAATTCGTGTAATTAACAGCACCTGTAACTTACCTGTGGCACCTAACAGGTGTTGGCAATAACTAAATCACACTTGCAGCCAGTTAACATGGATTAAAGTTGCCTCAACCTCTGTCCTGTGTCCTTGTGTGTACCACATTGAGCATGGAGAAAAGAAAGAAGACCAAAAACTGTCTGAGGACTTGAGAAACCAAATTGTGAGGAAGCATGAGCAATCTCAAGGCTACAAGTCCATCTCCAAAGACCTGAATCTTCCTGTGTCTTCTGTCCGCAGTGTCATCAAGAAGTTTAAAGCCCATGGCACTGTGGCTAACCACCCTAGATGTGGACGGAAAAGAAAAATTGACGAGAGATTTCAACGCAAGATTGTGCGGATGGTGGATAAAGAACCTCGACTAACATCCAAACAAGTTCAAGCTGCCCTGCAGTCCGAGGGTACAACATTGTCAACCCGTACTATCCGTCGGCATCTGAATGAAAAGGGACTGTATGGTAGGATACCCAGGAAGACCCCACTTCTTACCCCGAGACATAAAAAAGCCAGGCTGGAGTTTGCCAAAACTTACCTGAGAAAGCCTAAAACGTTTTGGAAGAATGTTCTCTGGTCAGATGAGACAAAAGTAGAGCTTTTTGGGAAAAAGCATCAACATAGAGTGTACAGGAAAAAAAAAGAGGCATTCAAAGAAAAGAACACGGTCCCTACAGTCAAACATGGCGGAGGTTCCCTGATGTTTTGGGGTTGCTTTGCTGCCTCTGGCACTGGACTGCTTGACCGTGTGCACGGCATTATGAAGTCTGAAGACTACCAACAAATTTTGCAGCATAATGTAGGGCCCAGTGTGAGAAAGCTGGGTCTCCCTCAGAGGTCATGGGTCTTCCAGCAGGACAATGACCCAAAACACACTTCCAAAAGCACAATAAAATGGTTTTAGAGAAAGCACTGGAGACTTCTAAGGTGGCCAGCAATGAGTCCAGACCTGAATCCCATAGAACACCTGTGGAGAGATCTCAAAATGGCAGTTTGGAGAAGGCACCCTTCAAATATCAGGGACCTGTAGCAGTTTGCCAAAGAAGAATGGTCTACAATTCCAGCAGAGCATTGTAAGAAACTCATTGATGGTTACCGGAAGCAGTTGTTCGCAGTTATTTTGGCTAAAGGTTGTGCAGCCAAGTATTAGGCTGAGGGTGCCAATACTTTTGTCTGGCCCATTTTTGGAGTTTTGTGTGAAATGATCAATGATTTGATTTTTGCTTCATTCTCTTTTGTGTTTTTTCCTTGCAAGCAAATTAAATGAAGATAATAAAACCAAAGAATTTGTGATTGCAATCATTTTCAGGAAGAAACTGAGTATTATCTGACAGAATTGCAGGGGTGCCAATACTTTTGGCCACCACTGTATCTGCATCTCAGTAGCATAGACCCCCGGATACCTCAATGTGAATACTGTAGTACAATATGGGGGGACACAGTGATCGCCTGGAGCTCAGCAGGGCATATCTGCATCTCAGTAACATAGACCCCCGGATACCTCAATGTGAATACTGTAGTACAATATGGGGGGACACAGTGATCGCCTGGAGCTCAGCAGGAGATATCTGCATCTCAGTAATAAAGACCCCTGAATACCTCAATGTGAATACTGTAGTACAATATGGGGGGACACAGAGATCGCCTGGAGCTCAGCAGGGGATATCTGCATCTCAGTAACATAGACCGCCGGATACCTCAATGTGAATACTGTAGTACAATATGGGGGGACACAGTGATCGCCTGGAGCTCAGCAGGAGATATCTGCATCTCAGTAATAAAGACCACCGAATACCTCAATGTGAATACTGTAGTACAATATGGGGGGACACAGTGATCGCCTGGAGCTCAGCAGGGGATATCTGCATCTCAGTAACATAGACTCCCGGATACCTCAATGTGAATACTGTAGTACAATATGGGGGGACACAGTGATCGCCTGGAGCTCAGCAGGAGATATCTGCATCTCAGTAATAAAGACCCCCGAATACCTCAATGTAAATACTGTAGTACAATATGGGGGGACACAGTGATCACCTGCAGCTCAGCAGGAGATATCTGCATCTCAGTAATAAAGACCCCCGAATACCTCAATGTGAATACTGTAGTACAATATGGGGGGACACAGTGATCGCCTGGATCTCAGCAGGAGATATCTGCATCTCAGTAACATAGACCCCCGGATACCTCAATGTGAATACTGTAGTACAATATGGGGGGACACAGTGATCGCCTGGAGATCAGCAGGAGATATCTGCATCTCAGTAATAAAGACCCCCGAATACCTCAATGTGAATACTGTAGTACAATATGGGGGGACACAGTGATCGCCTGGAGCTCAGCAGGGGATATCTGCATCTCAGTAACATAGACCCCCGGATACCTCAATGTGAATACTATAGTACAATATGGGGGGACACAGTGATCGCCTGGAGCTCAGCAGGAGATATCTGCATCTCAGTAATAAAGACCTCCGAATACCTCAATGTGAATACTGTAGTACAATATGGGGGGACACAGTGATCGCCTGGAGCTCAGCAGGGGATATCTGCATCTCAGTAACATAGACTCCCGGATACCTCAATGTGAATACTGTAGTACAATATGGGGGGACACAGTGATCGCCTGGAGCTCAGCAGGAGATATCTGCATCTCAGTAATAAAGACCCCCGAATACCTCAATGTAAATACTGTAGTACAATATGGGGGGACACAGTGATCACCTGCAGCTCAGCAGGAGATATCTGCATCTCAGTAATAAAGACCCCCGAATACCTCAATGTGAATACTGTAGTACAATATGGGGGGACACAGTGATCGCCTGGATCTCAGCAGGAGATATCTGCATCTCAGTAACATAGACCCCCGGATACCTCAATGTGAATACTGTAGTACAATATGGGGGGACACAGTGATCGCCTGGAGATCAGCAGGAGATATCTGCATCTCAGTAATAAAGACCCCCGAATACCTCAATGTGAATACTGTAGTACAATATGGGGGGACACAGTGATCGCCTGGAGCTCAGCAGGGGATATCTGCATCTCAGTAACATAGACCCCCGGATACCTCAATGTGAATACTATAGTACAATATGGGGGGACACAGTGATCGCCTGGAGCTCAGCAGGAGATATCTGCATCTCAGTAATAAAGACCTCCGAATACCTCAATGTGAATACTGTAGTACAATATGGGGGGACACAGTGATCACCTGCAGCTCAGCAGGAGATATCTGCATCTCAGTAATAAAGACCCCCGAATACCTCAATGTGAATACTGTAGTACAATATGGGGGGACACAGTGATCGCCTGGATCTCAGCAGGAGATATCTGCATCTCAGTAACTGTGATTGGCGGATGCAGCTGAGTAACAAAACGACTGAATATACCGGGAGCTACAAGGAGAGCAGCACAAGGTATCAGCCGTGTGAGGAATTTCTGTATTAGGGGTTAACCCTTCTGTGGGGATTATTGAGCCTCTGTAGGTAATAAACATTTATAATGAAATCTATTGAAGGGACAAGTAGCAATAGATCAACAAGAACTCGTCATCCACATGAATAGTGACTGGCGCTCGCTGAGTGTTCAGGGCTGGAATTGAGGGCAAAGTGCAATAATAAGGGATGATTGTGGGATATACAGTACAGACCAAAAGTTTGGACACACCTCATTTAAAGATTTTTCTGTATTTTCTTGACTATGAAAATTGTACTTTCACACTGAAGGCATCAAAACTATGAATTAACACATGTGGAATTATATACTTAACAAAAAAGTGTGAAACAACTGAAAATATGTCTTATATTCTAGGTTCTTCAAAGTAGCCACCTTTTGCTTTGATGACTGCTTTGCACACTCTTGGCATTCTCTTGATGAGCTTCAAGAGGTAGTCAACGGAAATGGTTTTCACTTCACAGATGTGCCCTGTCAGGTTTAATAAGTGGGATTTCTTGCCTTATAAATGGGGTTGGGACCATCAGTTGTGTTGTGCAGAAGTCTGGTGGATACACAGCTGATAGTCCTACTGAATAGACTGTTAGAATTTGTATTATGGCAAGAAAAAAGCAGCTAAGTAAAGAAAAACGAGTGGCCATCATTACTGTAAGAAGTGAAGATCAGTCAGTCCGAAAAATTGGGAAAACTTTGAAAGTGTCCCCAAGTGCAGTTGCAAAAACCATCAAGCGCTACAAAGAAACTGGCTCACATGAGGACCGCCCCAGGAAAGGAAGACCAAGAGTCACCTCTGCTTCTGACGATAAGTTTATCCGAGTCACCAGCCTCAGAAATCACAGGTTAACAGCAGCTCAGATTAGAGACCAGGTCAATGCCACACAGCGTTCTAGCAGCAGACACATCTCTACAACAACTGTTAAGAGGAGACTTTGTGCAGCAGGCCTTCATGGTAAAATAGCTGCTAGGAAACCACTGCTTAGGACAGGCAACAAGCAGAAGAGACTTGTTTGGGCTAAATAACACAAGGAATGGACATTAGATCAGTGGAAATCTGTGCTTTGGTCTGATGAGCCCAAATTTGAGAACTTTGGTTCCTACCACCGAGTCTTTGTGCGACGCAGAAAAGGTGAACGGATGGACCCTACATGCCTGGTTCCAACCGTGAAGCATGGAGAAGAGGTGTGATGGTGTGGGGGGGGCTTTGCTGGTGACACTGTTGGGGATTTATTCAAAATTGAAGGCATACTGAACCAGCATGGCTACCACAGCATCTTGCAGCGGCATGCTATTCCCTCCGGTTTGCGTTTAGTTGGACCATCATTTATTTTTCAACAGCACAATGACCCCAAACACACCTCCAGACTGTGTAAGGGCTATTTGACCAAGTAGGTGAGTGATGGGGTGCTACGCCAGATGACCTGGCCTCCACAGTCACCAGACCTGAACCCAATCGTGATGGTTTGGGGTGAGCTGGACTGCAGAGTGAAGGCAAAAGGGCCAACAAGTGCTAAGCATCTCTGGGTACTCCTTCAAGATTGTTGGAAAACCATTTCCGGTGACTACCTCTTGAAGCTCATCAAGAGAATGCCAAGAGTGTGCAAAGCAGTCATCAAAGCAAAAGGTGGCTACTTTGAAGAACCTAGAATATAAGACATATTTTCAGTTGTTTCACACTTTTTTGTTAAGTATATAATTCCACATGTGTTAATTCATAGTTTTGATGCCTTCAGTGTGAATGTACAATTTTCATAGTCAAGAAAATACAGAAAAATCTTTAAATGAGAAGGTGTGTCCAAACTTTTGGTCTGTACTGTATGTATATGGGGAATGTTTCCATGTGCCGTGAAGATGAATATGCACGTTGGAATTGTTTCTAATTGATTAATGTGCACAAGTTTGAACGATCTCTGATTACCAATGTTCTGGGATGGAGCTAATAAAGCACGGCAATACTCGCCTATAGAATAATAATATACCATTTATTATTTTTATTATTAGTATCTGTAACATACCTGGCGGCGACCTTGCATAGTGGCCCATCTCCCACTGTGCAAGAGCGCGCACTTGATCTCCAGTCCAGAATGTCTCTCTGGCTTTCCTCCATGCTGTCTGTTTGTGTCTGTTTCTGCTGCTTAAGGGCGGCGCCCGATCACTTCCTGCTTTTTGTACCTGCTGTGGGCCACACCCCTTGTGCGTCCTCAGCCTATTGCTGTCTGTCACCTGGTATATATATCAATCCCTGCCTGAGCATTGTGTTTCATTCAGTGTGTGCTTGCACTCTGAAGGTGCCAGGTCCCGTTCTGTGTTCTCTTGTCTGCCTATCCTGGAGGCTGTATTTCCAGGCCTGTCTGAACACGCTCCTAGCCTGTTCCTCCCGCCTTCTAGGGGCCGATTACCTAGACCCGCTCCTGTATCTTGTCTGTCCTGTCTGAACACGCTCCTAGCCTGTTCCTCCTGCCTTCTAGGGGCCGATTACCTAGACCCGCTCCTGTATCTTGTCTGTCCTGTCTGTACACGCTCCTTGCCTGTTCGTCCCGCCCCTCTGGGGGCCGTATTCCCAGACCCGCTCCTGTATCCCGCTGCAGTGTCGGTCTCTTCCGTACACTCCGTTCCAGTCTGAACTCTCTCCTTTCCTTTACCTGTTTTGCCTCTATGTCCGTTCCTTTCCTTTTTCTGCAGAGTCTGAACTCGTACCTAGCTCCTGCTTGTTGTCTCTGTACTCCCGTTTGTGAGTTTGTGGTCCACTCGCTACTTCACTGCAAGTACCCTGTGGGTATCTGGCTCTGCCTTTCCCTTCCTGTCTGTTCCGTGTGAACAGAGCCCTGTCCCCCCTGCTCTGCCTTGCTCACCGCTCCGGCGGTTCTAGCTTGCTCTGACTCCCTTGCTCACCGCTCCGGCGGTTCTAGCCTGCTCTGACTCCTTTGCTCACCGCTCCGGCGGTTCTAGCTTGCTCTGACTCCCTTGCTCACCGCTCCAGCGGTTCTAGCCTGCTCTGACTCCTTTGCTCACCGCTCCGGCGGTTCTAGCCTGCTCTGACTCCTTTGCTCACCGCTCCGGCGGTTCTAGCCTGCTCTGACTCCTTTGCTCACCGCTCTGGCGGTTCTAGCCCGCTCTGCTCCCTCTTTCTCACTGCTCTGGCAGTCTCGTTCTGCTCTCTTCCTTTACCTCACTGCTCCTGCAGTCTCGCTCTGCTCCCTCTTCCTCACTGCTCCGGCAGTCTCGTTCTGCTCTCTTCCTTTACCTCACTGCTCCTGCAGTCTCGCTCTGCTCCCTCTTTCTCACTGCTCCGGCTGTCTCGTTCTGCTCTCTTCCTTTACCTCACTGCTCCGGCAGTCTCGCTCCGCTCTGACTCCTTTGCTCACTGCTCCGGCAGTCTCGCTCCGCTCTGACTCCTTTGCTCACTGCTCCGGCAGTCTCGCTCCGCTCTGACTCCTTTGCTCACTGCTCCAGGCGGTCTCGTCCTGCTCTGACTCCTTGCTCACTGCTCCGGCAGTCTCGCTCAGCTCTGACCCTTTGCTCACCGCTCCAGGTGGCCTTGTCCTGCTCTACTCTTGCTCACCGCTCCAGGCGGTCTTGTCCTGCCCTGCTCTCGCTCACCTCTCTGGGCGGCCTCACTCTGCTGTGTTTGTCCGCCACATCTGTGGTTCTGTTCCTGAGTCCCAGTGTGTACTGGGTTCTGTCCCGCCTGTGTTCCTACCTGCTAGTGCCTCCCTGTCTACACTCTAGCCGTGCTTGCCTGTACCCCCCTGCCTGCATACCCGCCTGCCTGCATACCCGCCTGCCTGCATACCAGTCGTGCCTGCCTATTCCCACCAGTCTGTGTGCCAGCCTAACCAGTCTGTTCCTGTATTCCCCTGTGTGGGTCAACAGTCGTGTCCGGGGTCTGTCCTGGAGTAGCACCTGGTCCCTCTGCTCGGTTCCTCCTTGGGGCACTGGCGTCGTATGCCGTCGTGTGACCCTGGTCGGATCGGGTGAATACCTAGTTACGCCCCTCCAGGCATTCACTCTCCGCACGGTCCAGTGGAATCACTACTATCACATGCACACGCCGCTCAGCCCGGGCGTGTGCATTACAGTATCCAAATCTCACCCATCTATAAGGTTCAGATTGGATAGACTGCATGTTAAATACGGTGGAGATATGTATATTTTTAATACATTCTAATAAAAGTTACTTTTTAGCATAGTTAGTCCACCTCGGTCAGTAAATATTATTTATTTAGTGGATTTTTTCTTCTAGCTTATAGAGATTCTCAATAAGTGAATTGTTTGATCCAACCTTCAGCCTTCGTCTGTGATTCTGAGACTCCGTGCACACAGGCTCTATGGCATCACTACATCCCACCTGTAGTATGGAGCCTCAGTACTCACACTGCACAGACCGGAGCAGGGGGGGGGCTGTGATGGACTGTAAGGGCTTCCATACTGAGTGGGGGTCCTCATTTTGTGTAGCAGGCTGTGGTGGCCGTAATACTGTGTGAGGGGCTGTGGGGGCATCATATTGGGGGGGCTGTGGGTGCCATCATACAGTGTTGGTCATCATGCTGTGGGGGATCTGTGGGTGCCATCATATTGTGAGGGTCTGTGGGGGAGGCCATCATACTGTGTGGGAGCCCTCATACTGAGCTACATGGGTACACAGGAGAACAATTTCCTGGTGATGAGTCACATAAAGATAAGTAAGTGAGAAATACGGACTTTTGGTCTATCTGGTTGCAGACTTGAATTGATATGGTGTTGTGTGCCAGGAAGGAGACATGAGATAGCATGTTCTAAAGGAAAGCTAAGATATAATGGCAGTGGGAATCCTGATTACAGGCAGGGAGCATAGCGGAGACAAAGAGCAGGGCGAGGTATTTAGCTCAGGCCAGGAGGCCTACTTAAACGGTTGGGAACTTTGCCAAGGGGGAGCAGAAGTCCTAATTAAACGGGATTAAGTTAAGTAAGGATTCCTTATCTTAGACAAATAGAATTTAAGGAAACAATTGTCTATAGTAGACAGGAGGCTACAGTGTTTTCAAACTAGGACACGAGTTCTCCTATGGAGAGCTGAAGATGCAGTGCCTCAGCAAGAAGTGTGTGGCCCTCATCACATGAACTTTGATAGTATTAGGCTAAGTGCCCACGATGCAGAAATGCTCCGGATTTTTTCCTGAGCGTTTCTGCATCTCCCTGGCAGAAAAAACTCATGCAGATTGTACATGCGGATTGTACATGCGTTTTTCTTGCCAGGGACAAGCGGATTTGAAGCGTTCTTCAGGCTGTGTGCCCACTATGCGTTTTGCAAGCGTTTGTGCAGTGGAATTTCCGCAGCGTAAACGCTTAAAAAACGCTTGGTAATCCGCCCCTCATGGTCCCCAATGACAAGCCGCAATTTCAATGCCCATGCTGCGGATTTTTCCGCAGCGTTTATGCTGCGCTCAAAAATCAGCAGCATGTCCATTAATTTTGCGGACACGTAGTGTAATCGCCGCCATTGACTTGCATTGGACCGCGTGACATCCGCACCACTGCATCTACACAAGCGGATATCACACGGTTCGATGAGCAGATGTTACCCAGGTCTGGAGGAGAGGAGACTCTCCTCCAGACCCGGGTACCATAGAACCGGTAAAAAAAAGAATAAAATAAAAAATAAAGATTATATTCACCTTCTGGCGGCCCGCGCTGCACTCGTCCTCCTTTGCCGGCAGATCGCGAAGGACTGTAGGACCTGCGCTGACGTCATAGTTATGTGACGGCAGGTCCTAGTGCAGTGCACAGCGATCTCCCGGCTGCCAGAACGGAGCGAAGCAAGACTCCGGGGGTCATCAGAAGGTAACATTCTTTACGGGCACACTATATAAATCCATGCCGGTTGCATGGATTTATATAGTGTGACCATGTTGTCAAGCACTTTCCAGGTGATGCTAAAATCGCTTGGAAAGCGCTTGTCAACCCGCATGCGGAAATGCAAGTGAAGAACTGTTCACATCTGCATGTATTTGGCAGGAAAAACGCATGCACAATCTGCATGCGTTTTTTCTGCCAGGGAGATGCAGAAATTTTCTGCTTCATTTCTGCATCGTGGGCACATAGCCTCACATGAATTTGCGCATGCATTATATGAACGCAGGTGAATCCGCATGTGTTCAATGAACCATTCGGATTCGCCGCATTCAATCCATTGTAGTGATCTAATTTCTCTTGCAGAGACTAGCGACTCCGCAAGAGAAATTGACATGCTGTGGTCTGGAAAGATGCGCCGCATGTCAGTGTCCGCGGGTGATCCGCAGGTGCACGGAGACGCATAGTGGACATGGGATTTCTACAAATCCCATCCACTATGCTGTAACATCTGGCCACTGTGTCAAACCCACAGCGGCACGCAGCGTCAAACCCACAGCGGCTCCTGATCGTGTGCACATCTTGCTCAATAATGATTTTATGGACTGTTCTAGCTTGTAACAAAACTTATGTGCCACTACATGTAACCGGAAAATTCTTGACTCTGCATAGTGCAGAAGACGCATTCATAAAGTGTTGTGCCTGCTATCTGATGTATATACTTCTCATCAACGTCTTGTTAAATAAAGAAAAGTTTATTTTTGGACTTTGGCTTCTCTTATTCATCTCCATACCATCTGGCCCAGGCCTGCCAAGTACAACGACAGCATGAGATGTGCAGAGTCAGGAGCTATGACACTGCCAAATACAAATATACAGTACATGTATATATTTTCCTTTTGAGGTTGGGGGGGGCAATTACAGCTATTGCTGTGGGACCTGTGATTTCTATCTACACCACTGTGTTTCCTCAGGGAACTTACCAAGATGTGTGCTGAGCACCTTGAACCCCCAGGTGCTTCACAGAAGTTTATAACATGGAGCCGTGAAAATAAAAAAATGTAACTTTTTCCACAAAAATGATCGTTTAGCCCCAAATTTTTAATTTTCAAAAGGGTAAGAGGACAAAATGGAACCTAAAAACTGTTTTCAATTTCTTCTGAGTATGCCAATACCCCATATGTGGGGAGAATACAGTGTTTGGGCGCACGTCGGGGTTCAGAAGGGAAGGAGCACTGTGTGACTTTTTGAACACAAAATTGTCTGGAATCTACAGCGGACGCCATGTCGTATTTCGGGAGCCCCTGATGTGCCTAAATAGTGGAAACCCTCCACAATTGACTCCATGTTGAAAACTAGACCCCTCAAAGATTTTATCAAGGGGTATAGTGTACATTTTGAACCCAGAGGTACGACACAGAATTTGATAACATTAGGTCATCATATTGAATAAGTTGTCATTAGTCTTGAGCGCAAGTGCTCGCTACTTAAGTTTGCATCGGGTACTCGGGTATGCATCATGTATCGCGGGTGCTCGAGTCCCTGCCCCGCATGTTTCACGGTTGTTAGAAACCCCAAAAAACATGCGGGGATCGCTCGTGCATGGCAGGCGATCCCAGCAACGTTTTTTTGGGCTGCGAAACATATGGAGCAGAGACTCGAGCATGTCACTCGAGCACCCGCGATACTCAGTGCATTCCCGAGCACCTGATGCAAACTCAAGTAGCGAGCACTTGCGCTCAACATTGGTCGCCCTATCATCATCATTTTTTTTTCTTTACCTTTGAAAAAATCCCAACCCTAATACAGCCCTAACCCTAGCACAATCCTAACTCTAGAGTTTATTTTTTTACGCCGTTCCTCGTGCGGTATAACTGATTAGATGACTTTATTCTTTGGGTTGGTGTGATTACAGCGATACCAGATTCATATCGGGTTTTTATGATAGACAGCTGTCACACACTAAAAGACGCTTTTTTTTGCAAAGACTAGTGTTTGCATCTCCATATTTTGAGAGCTGTAATTTTTCGATATTTTGGCCGACAGAGTTATGTGACAGCTTGTTTTTTGTGGGACAAGTTGGCGTTTTTATTGGTACCATTTTCGGGCATGTGGAATTTTTTGATCGCTTTCTATTCCGATTCTTGGGAGGCAGAATAAACAAAAAACAGCAATTCCGGAATTGTTTTTTTTTTATGCCGCGCCGCATTTGGTAAAATTGATAAGGCAGCTTTATTCTACGGGTCAGTAAGTTTACAGCGGTATCACATTTTTATTTTTTTTATGTTTTGGCGCTTTTACACAATTAAAACTATTTTCTAGAAAAAATATTTTTTTTGTATCGCTTTATTCTGAGAGCTATAACTTTTTTATTTTTTCGGATGATGGGGCTTGTTTTTTGCGGGACAAGATGACGTTGCTTCATTTTTATTTTTTTTTACCGTGTTCACTAAATGGGTTAACTAGTGGGACAGTTTTATAGGTCAGGTCGTTCCGGATGCGGTGATACCAAATATGTGTACTTTTATTGTTTTTTTTTCATAATAAATAAATATTATGGGTACAATATATTTTTATTTTTTGGGGATTATTTTTTTCATTTTTTTTTTATATTTTCACTTTCCTACCCTTTTTTTTACTTTTACACATTGTCCCACTATGGGACTTTCACTTTTTGCAGCCTGATCGACTGTATAGCATAGAGAGCAGCAGCTCCCTATGTCATGCAGCCTGTCAGCACTGCGTATGACCAACGTAACTTCCTGGTGACCCGGATGCTGTCATGGCGACATCGGGTCATCATGACAACATCCGGGAGCCACCGCAGACATCGCTGGGGGCCACAGAGGAGGTGAGTACCAGCACTTACCTCCCTCCTTGCCCCTGCAATGCTGCGATCAATTTCGATTGCAGCAGTGTGGGAGTTAATGTGCTGGGAGCGGTGCGGGACTGCTCCCTGCATATATCACCGGGTGTCAGCTGTGACAATCAGCTGACACCCGGCAGCGATTGCCCTGCACCGCTTGTGTGCGGGCGCGATCGCATTATGCTTAAAAGTACATAGCTGGTCCATAAGTCCCAGGTCACAGCTACGTACTATTACTGATGTCGTCGGAAAGGGGTTAAAACAAATGTTTAACATATTGAAAAATAACAAAATGTATCCTATGCTTTTTGCATGTTTTTTTCTTTTTACAGGAATTGTTGGTGCCAATTTTCTTTTGAAACATGTTAATATCTTTTTTTTCTGTTTTTTTCTTGTAATATAAGGGCAGAAATAAACCCCATAAAACACTGTACATGGAGACTTTGGCATCAAATAATTTCTGTCTGCGATGTTTGTGCAAATAAAAAAGCTTTTATAAAAGTCTCAAATTTCTGTGTGTAAATCAGACATGAGATCTAACGTGATAGAAGATTACAGTCCGGGGAAGATGGGAAACATTCATACAGACGGCCAGTGGTGATGTAGTCAGTGACGGACTCTGGCCAAATATGTTTCAAGAGCTGTGGTAGAATATGAAGATTTCATCCTCATCATGAAGTAGTTATTTCTAATGTCACGTGTAATGAATATCTCCTGCAGTATTCCAGTGTCGGTAAATGAGACGAGAATTAGCGTTATGGAAGATGAGTCTATGTGAAACGTATTCAGCTGCCGACTCCGAGGAAGAAACTGCTTGTTGTCTATAGCATAAAATATATAGGTTTTATTAGTAGTTATAAAGAAGAAAGCTACATACTGTAAAATAATAAATCTCCTCATATGTTTCCCTTATTATCTAAAGTAATTGTATTATTACACAGAATTTTTATGATGTTACATTGGCTCATCTTCTTCTAATTCAGGTCTCTACAATACCGAATCCTCTCAGTGAAGATCTTCCATAGAAGAGAATTTTCCTGATTTACCCGTCAAAGATGCATATGGACAGAGACAAGATGGTGGAGAGGATATTACACCTCACCCTAGAGATCCTCTTCCGGCTTACTGGAGAGGTGAGAGATTCTGATGACGTCACATTACATCATTCTTATCTATGGGAATAACAGATGGACAGAACTGGAGAAGTGAGGACTCTGGAAATGTCTGTAGAGAGATTTATTAATGAGTCTCTCCATAACCAGGATTACACAGTAGTGAAGAAGACCTCTAGTGAACGCCGTCAGGACCCTGTGTCTGAGGGATGGGGAAGACCCCTGAGCCCAATCACAGGGCTTCCACCTCACCCCCTGATGCTTGAGGACATCAATGACCAGAAGATCCTAGAACTCACCTACAAGATGATTGAGCTGCTGACTGGAGAGGTGACACTGCTGGGAATGCTGGGACATTATACAGTAACGCTATGGAGGGATCGGGGGGATGACGGTATCATTGTATGTGTCAGGTTCCTATAAGGTGTCAGGATGTCGCCGTCTATTTCTCCATGGAGGAGTGGGAGTATTTAGAAGGACACAAAGATCTGTACAAGGACGTCATGATGGAGGTTCCCCAGCCCCTCACATCACTAGGTAATAGACCGGACTAAATACACACGACCTATAATTATCTCTATGTAAAGAATGAATTCAGTCCTGTATGTGTTTCCTCCAGATCTATCCAGTAAGAGGACAACACCAGAGAGATGTCCCCGTCCTCTTCTTCCACAGGACCGTAAACAAGAAGACCCCAATGTTCCTCAGGATCATCAGGTAGATGGAGAGATGGTGTCATGAGATCTCCCCTATGATGTGTAGACGGCTGTGAAGGTCTTGTGCTCAGTCTTGTTTTATCCACCAGTATTATTATGGTTTATACTTGTGTAATGAGAACGGTGGAGATGGCAGGATTAGAGCTGATCATAGATGGGACTTCTCCATCTGTCTGTGACTTTTATAATATTTGTTTCAGGGTGAAGATCTGATCCATATTAATACTACAGAGACATATGTGAGGGGTGATGAGCGGTGTAAGGAGCAGATTCCTACATATGACTACCCAGGTGAGTAGTGACCACTAAACTCTGAGAAGTCACAGATTCTTCTCACTCACCGGCTGTGGCTGCTTTATCAGTCGTGTAGTCCGGCCGTATCACAATCGTGTGATCACCATTTTCCCACTAGACCACAACATTTTTCTCCATCCGAAAATATTCAATTTACTTTGTGTAATTGTGAAAGACCTTTTCTATAGAACTTACAACCTGGAGGATCCACCTACCCCCTGGGATTAGTAGATGCTGACCGTTACCTGCCCAGATCTGTAAACTACAAAGCCAAATGACAGCGTACGTAGAAAGTGCTGACAAGTGAGAAAATCACTTGAAGAAAAATATTCTGATGGACCTGTAAGAGAAAGCGGAGGGTAATGATGCTGTTGGCTTCCTAGATCCCTGATATCTTATTGGATGAATCTACCTTCTCTCCCTTCTGTGCTGCTGAATGTGCTCGTATGGTGCCTACAAGACCAGGTCCAGTCTTTCTGGCCAAACTTCTCTTTTATGATCGACAACATTAAATGTGCAGTGAGGGCCAAGTGTGAATTTCTGTACAATAACAACGGAGTTTCCCTTTATCCTGACTTTTCAATTTCTTTTTAAACCAACTAACTTCAAACAGGATCTTGATAAACTACATAAATACCATTACACCTGTGCGGTGATATGTCTCTAAGCTGTGCGTGGCTGATGGCTGTAATATACATCTAATCACACCGGCAGGAGATGTGGTGGCATGGCGTGGTGGCATGGCTCGAGCCCTGGTTTCATGGATTCACTCCACATCATAAATTCCATTATGTTTTCAATCCTAAAGAATTCAGATTCCTGCACAATCTCTCCTGAAATGGGGGCACTAATACTTTCTCTACTCTTCTGGTCTGGACTCATCATACCTCCAATGGTCCACCATAAATGAGTGCATCTCCGGTTTAGTGTTGGATTTCTCCCTTCATACATACGTTGTTGTTGGGGATGTTACATGTTTATATATTCTTTTTTTTACAAGTTCATTCTGTATGATAGTCTGATTGTGGTGGGATCGGCTGGCCTCACTTATGTGAGTCTTTAACACCCTGGTAGTCTTTCAAAAAGATCTCCATTGCCTCTTCCAAATGCCAGAGATCTAAATTTAAGACCCCTCAGCTCTGCAGTATTGTAAAAAACTTCACTTTAAATGTCTAATATTTCTTCTTGACACTCATGTGATAGAAAATATTGTCCCTTACAATAGTTTAGATTGCCAAGAGCCACCGAGCCCCAGACTCTAATTACCCCAGAGAGGTTTCTCCACTAGTTACTCATTTTTCTTTGATGGAGACTGTTGAGTTTGATCATTTCAGTAGATGTTTTATTGTCTATACTCACAGTTTTTGACTTCAGTAATCCTCTGATTTAACCCCTTCCCGCAGACAGTTTTTTGTTCCTAATCAGGCCCCATTTTTCAAATCTGACGTTTTGTCACTTTATGTGGTGATAATTTTGGAATTCTTCACAAAGGATAATAGGAAACAAATGGACCTTACAAATTATTTTCCAACTTCTCTTGAATCTGACAATCCCCTATATACGGTTGTACACTGCTGTCTGGGCACATGGCAGGGTAAGAAGGGAAGGAGCGCCATTTAGCTATTAGGAATGCAGATTTTCCTGGAATAGTTCGCAGACGCAATGTATTGGGGGCACTGTTCATGGTCACCTGGCAGCTCAAAAGATGGCCACCACAAACTGACTTGTCACTATCTACTCCATTTACAGATTTCACAAATTACTTTGCTCATCACCCTTTAACCCCTCTATATGGATCTGGACTTACACAGAGACCCCTAGGTTTGGACCACGGTGTTACCTGCTGTTCTGTGGAGTGAGATGGGAAGAAGAATAGTCAGGTAGCCGGATCAGAACCTGGAGGGCAGAGAAAATACAAGATCAGAAGACACGAGTAGTCAGTAAACGGGCCGAGGTCACACCAGGAAACAAATACACAAGCCGGGAGCTGAGCACAGAGGCCTGAACCAGAGGAGAACAAGGCTGGATCTGGCAGCTTCCGGCAATATGCTTCCAGCTTTAGTAGGGTGCGGTGCTTTCCAAATGGCTGAAGTAGGGAGCAGATTACTCCAGCTGGACAGCACACACACCCATACTGCCAGACTGGATGGTACTACTGGTCCCATTCACCCTAATCTTAGTGGCTGTACAGAGCCTGCGCCTTTTACTCCATATTTGGGAGGCAGAATGAACAAACAGCTGAACACGACGCTCTACTGGTTCATCCTATGAGGTTTTCTATTAGATGGTCCTGGTGAATAAGTGATTTTTTTTTTATAGAACTTGCCTTTATTTACTGACAGTTTAAGTAGAAATGTTCAAAAATATAAAATTCAAGGATTTTTTATTAAAAAATAATAATTGGTTTTATTCTTGGCAGATGACTGTACCCGGAGATCAGAGAGACAGCTGACATCTTCAATTTTCAAATCAGACAGTTTTCAGATCCCACAGGATACAATTGAAGTGAATGACATTTCCCCAGATATCCCATCATCCCTTCACAGCAAAGATCTGTCATCTGATCCTTTGAAACAGGTCCTGTCTTCTGATTCATTACCGAGTACTAAGGAAAATCATAGTCACAAAATAAGCATTAAAAAACAAACTGATACTAAAGCAAAAAAGCCATTTTCACATTCAGAATATGGAAATAGTTTTCCTCTCAAAAAGTCTTTTCTTAAACATCAAAAAATTCACACAGTGAAGAATAGATTTTCTTGCTCCAAGTGTGGGAAATGTTTTAATCAGAAATCAGATCTTTTTAGGCATGAGGTAACTCACACAGGAGAGAAATCATTTTCCTGTTCAGAATGTGGGAAATGTTTTACAGAGAAATCCACTCTTATCAAACACCAGAGAACTCACACAGTGGAAAAGCCTTTTTCATGTTCAGATTGTGGGAAATGTTTTAACCAGAAATCTAGTTTTCTTAAGCACCAGAGAACTCACACAGTGGAAAAGCCTTTTCCATGTTCAGAATGTGGAAAATGTTTTAACCAGAAATCTAGTTTTCTTAAGCACCAGAGGACTCACACAGGGGAGAAGCCATTTTCATGTTCAGAATGTGTGAAATATTTTACAGCGAAATCAACTCTTATTGCACATCAGAAAACTCACACTGGGGAGAAGCCATTTTCTTGTTCAGAATGTGGGAAGTGTTTTGCAAAGAAATCAAATCTTATCAAGCATCACAAAACTCACACAGGGGAGAAGCCATTTTCATGTTCAGAATGTGTGAAATATTTTACAGCGAAATCAACTCTTATTGCACACCAGAGAACTCACACAGGGGAGAAGCCATTTTCATGTTCAGAATGTGGGAAATATTTTACAGAGAAATCAAATCTTATCAAGCATCACAAAACTCACACAGGTGAGAAGCCTTTTACATGTTCAGAATGTGGGAAATGTTTTACAGAGAAATCAACTCTTATCAAACACCAGAGAACTCACACAGGGGAGAAGCCTTTTTCATGTTCAGAATGTGGGAAATGTTTTACAGAGAAATCAACTTTTATCAAACATCAGAGAACTCACACAGGTGAGAAGCCTGTTTCTTGTTCAGAATGTGTGAAATATTTTACAGAGAAATCAACTCTTATTGCACATCAGAGAACTCACACAGGGGACAAGCCATTTTCATGTTCAGAATGTGGGAAATATTTTACAGAGAAATCAAATCTTATCAAGCATCACAAAACTCACACAGGTGAGAAGCCTTTTTCATGTTCAGAATGTGGGAAATGTTTTACAGAGAAATCAACTCTTATTGCACATCAGAGAACTCACACAGGGGAGAAGCCATTTTCTTGTTCAGAATGTGGGAAATGTTTTGCAAAGAAATCAAAGCTTATCACACATCAGAGAACTCACACAGGAGACAAGCCTTTTCCATGTTCAGAATGTGGAAAATGTTTTACAGAGAAATCAACTCTTATTGTACACCAGAGAACTCACACAGGAGAGAAGCCATTTTCATGTTCAGAATGTGGGAAACGTTTTACAGCGAAATCAACTCTTATCAAACATCACAAAACTCACACAGGGGAGAAGCCTTTTACATGTTCAGAATGTGGGAAATGTTTTACTGCGAAATCAACTCTTATCAAACATCAGAGAACTCACACAGGGGTGAAGCCTTTTCTGTGTTCAGAATATGGAAAATGTTTTAACCACAAATCTGATTTTGATAAGCTCCAGAGAACCCACACAGGGGAGAAGCCGGAAATGTTTTGTACAGAAATCACATGTTAATAAACATCATAGAATTCACACAGGGGAGAAGCCTTTTTCATGTTCAGATTGTGGGAAATATTTTAACCAGAAAGCGCATCTTAATAACCACCAGAGAACCCACACAGGGGAGAATGCCACAACTACACCCAACTAGTCTCTGTACAGACAAGTAAGGCCCTAGCTGCACAACTAAAAACACCACCACAGACCTAACTCCCTAATAAGCCGTTGAGGAGTTTCTTATACCTCCTGAGGAACCAGAGGGGAGGCTGCAACACACTATCAACAAGGGGAAAGTAAAGTATGAAGACCCATGACCTAGGACACAAACCCAGCTTTCTGACACTAGGCACTAAATTGTGACCCAAAATCCTTTACTAATCTTCAGATTTCATGAGGCCTTGCACACAGTCAAGGCACCTAGTGCCAGAGGCAGCGAAACCACCCCAAAACACATTTGAACCTCCACCATATTTAACTATATGGGTTGTAAATTTATTGATTATGCTGCGCACCTTGGACAAAGGAACATGCGGATCCCTAAAGATGGACTTATAACCTTGAAATTGTTGATATTTTTCAACAATTTTGGTTCTCAAATCCTCAGACAGTTCTCGTCTCCTCTTTCTGTTTTCTCCATGCTTAGTGTGGCACACATATGCACACAATGCAAAGATTGAATCAACTTCTCCCTTTTTTATCTGGTTTTAGTTGTGATTTTCATATTGCCCACACCTGTTACTTGCCACAATTGCGTTTGAACAAGCTTCACATTCACTTGAAACAAAGTTGTTTACCCACAATTTAGGCAAGGTGCCAACAATTTTTTCCAGCCTATTTTGTGCAAGATTATGTTTAATTTGCCTTTTTTTCTCTGTTTTCTTGTGTTGTTCCAATACACGCAAAGGAAATAAACGTGTAGAACAAAACATGTAATTGCAATAATTTTCTGGGAGAATTACTTCATTTTCTGGAACAATTTCAAGGGATCCAACACTTTTCACCATGACTTGTTTTTGTTGCCTTTTTAACTTGTTGCAGCATTTCATCCTCTACGTGTTCAGCTATATTAGGAGGCTTGTAGCAAACTCCAGTTAGCAGCTTTCCATTATTGCCACGTCCATGTACATTTACCCAGACTGATTCTACATTAGGAATGTAAAACTCACAACATGAAAACTTTGACAAAGTCGTGGGCCAACCAGTATACAGTATAATGGGCCCCACATGCTCCTCCATACATAAGAAACAAGAGGAAAAAACTTCAAGTCAGAGTCCCATATAATAGTGAAAAAATTACAAAATGTTATTAATTATAATTTATACAGGAAAAAAATATGAATCGCAGAAACAGAGACAGTTAATAGTAAAACAATGGAGGAGCACTAATGAAGAGCATGAGACAAATTAACATGATTCTTTTCTGATGTAAATACAGTGCAGACCAAAAGTTTGGACACACCTCATTTAAAGATTTTCTGTATTTTCATGACTATGAAAATTGTACATTCACACTGAAGGCATCAAAACTATAAATTAACACATGTGGAATTATATACTTAACAAAAAAAGTGTGAAACAACTGAAAATATGTCTTATATTCTAGGTTCTTCAAAGTAGCCACCTTTTGCTTTGATGACTGCTTTGCACACTCTTGGCATTCTCTTGATGAGCTTCAAGAGGTAGTCACCGGAAATATCGGTTTCATTTACCGCCGCTTCAATACCTAGGACGTGTTCACATATTCTTGCCTTAAGTTATCTAGTTGTGAGCCTTCCATAGATTTTAGGACAGCGGCATGTCGCATAATAGACCACCGCTTTAGAGGTACAAGTTATCTGTTTGGTGATGTAATAGGTCCTAGAGCCCTGGGAATCTCTGAAAGAGTTAGCATGTTCGACATTAGGACACGCCACAGATCAACCACATGGTACACATCCATTTACTGGAGGTGGTCTTTTCAAAAAAAATTAGGGGGAGTGGTAGGATAATAGTGGCTTCTCATAAGATGATCACGGAGATGTTTTGCCTTTCTGAAGGTGATTTGCTGTCTCTCTGGTAGATATTTTGCCATTATGGGGTCAGCCATTAAGATGGGCCTTGATTTGTTAAGACAGTCATGTAATTCTGTAGCTTTAGAGTTGAATGTTGTAATGAACCGTAACAAGTGATGAGCCAGCATGCTCGCAACTGCTCGCCCGAGCATCTCACTGCTCGCCCGAGCATCTCACTGCTCGCAACTGCTCGCCCGAGCATCTCACTGCTCGGCGCTCGCCGAGTATATCCAGGGTTCCACGGTGGGAGCTCGGGTCCCCTCCCTGCATGTTTGGCGCTCTTTAGAGTGCCAATCAACATGCAGGGATTGTCTGCCACACACTGTAAAGCCGCAGCCATGTTGGTTGTGGCATTACAGTGATTGGCTGGCCACACAGGGTCATCAGGTCTATATCAGACCTAGCGCCCCCATGCTAGGCAGGCAGGGTATATAGCAGACTGCAGTGCACATAGCAAGAGGATCCATTCCAGTTCAGCCTGTTGCAGTTCCCTACAGGAAGTGGTGGAGGTGGAGCCTGCAGTGAGCTGTGTGCCGTGTGCTGTCTGGACTGTGTGGCTGCGTTTGGAGAGAGCTCCTGGGAAGGGAGGTTTTTTTTTTCCATCTGGGACTTTTTGTCTGCCCCCTTCCCAGGAAGGAAAGCTTGTGGTGGGACTGGCCTCCGGGGCTGGGCCCCCGGCTCCCACCTCCCGGTCCAAGCTGGCGGGGGGTGGGAGAAACACCAAGCCGGCTAAGGCCACAAGATCTGGCCAAGACAGCAAGGGGTCCGGCATGAGGACCCGGAGGACCCCCGAGGCTATGACCGCGGCGGCTCCTCCCTCCGGAGGTGGGTCGAGTATGAGCGGAGGTGCTGCAGCGGTGCCCCCTGATTGGGGTACCAAGGCGTCGAGGGAGGCAACCGTCACCTATGCCTCCCGTATACATGCACACCTCTGCGAGTATGAGGACGCCACAAAGAAGCTGAGTTCCCTCTGGGGGGAGTTGAGGGTGGCTCAGGAGAGGTCCGTGAGGGCCTCTGGCAGTAAGAAGCCTGAGCTATCCGCCGCGGTCCGGAAGATCAAGCGGGCCATACAGGACCTGGAGGACCGCAGGAACACCATCATGGCGGGCAGCGGACCATTTAAGGAAAAGCTGCAGAATGATAGCCGGTTCAGAGCCATGACCGGTGGGGCTCTGGAGGGGTCGCAGGGCCCCGGCCAGGCGGTGGAGGAGGAGGAAGAAGAGGTATGCGTGGAGGAGGTCGCACCCTACCCACCGCCTGGTGGCCTGGTAAGTGATCTCCAGGCATCGTATAGCGGGATAGCCCCTGAGCAGATGGCTCTCCCGTCGGATTCTAGCCCTTCAGAGGGCAGCGGGAGCGAGGGGGAGGATGAGGAGGATGGGAGCAGTAGCAGTGAGGGGGGCTGCCTTATCATGCAGCAGATCCAGCAGATCGAGTCCCCGATACGTTTTGGTCAGCTTACGTTCGGGGATGAGATCTGCGAGGATGAGGCACCCGTGAGGGGGATGAAGAGAAAAGCAAAAAAAAAGAGAAAAACAACTGTTGCACACAAATTTGTGTATGTCCCCCTCTCTGGGGCCCCCCTGTCCCGTTGTGCGGCACCCGCTACCCACCCCGGCTTGGACTCTGTTGTGGGTCCACAGCGAGGGAGCGGGGAGAACATAGGCCATGGCACGCAGAGCGCTGCCTCTGTTTGTGGTAATGGAGGCAGTGGGTCCAAGGTGTCTGATATGGAGCATGGCGCGGAGGGCGGCCCGATGGTGGGAGTCATCAGTGGAGGTGCTCGGGCTGGATCCCCTGTAAAAGGGGGGTCTGGCCTGGCACCTGGTGCGCCTGCTGGCGTGCGGGGGGCGGCGTGTACATCCGCCGCTGCCTCCTGCGCTGCCGGCGGTGCACCGACAGCCGGGGCCGCATCTCCGGCGGCGTGTGCTGGGGTGTCTGGGTCCCTCACGCACGGATCCACTAAATCTGGATCACTTTCAGGGACCCAGAGACCTGGTAAGGTGAAGGGCGCGGGGCCTGCGGCTCCGGCAGAGCCGGCTCATAAACGAAAGGTGGGGCTTGCTCCCCTGGCAAAATCCGTGGCGAGGTCGGGGCCCCCTGCGCAGGGGCCCAGTAATGGGTCAGCGCGGGGGGCTCCACCGCCGCTGGGTGCCGAGGGGGAGTGGCCTAGCCTGGGGCCGGCCACCGGAGCTGGGGTGGCCAGGCTTTTTGTGGCAACGGGTGTGACGGTAGGGGGTGCTATGCCCCTGAGAGCTGGTGCCGCTGGTCCAGGGGCCCCTGTGAGTAGACCCGGCTCCGGGTCAGCTTCGGGGGTCCCTGCGCGGCCGGCTTCGGGGGGTGTGGCCTCCCAGCCGTCCACAGCGCCAGTGGGAGTGGCCTCTGGGGCCCCCACCGTGCTGCCTGGTGCGGGGGGCGTGGCCTCCCTGTCACCAAAGGCACCGGTGGGAGTGGCCTCTGGGGCCCCCGCCGTGCTGCCTGGTGTGGGGGGCGTGGCCTCCCTGTCATCCACGGCACCGGTGGGAGTGGCCTCTGGGGCCCCCACTGTGCTGCCTGGTGCGGGGGGCGTGGCCTCCCTGTCACCCACGGCACCGGTGGGAGTGGCCTCCGGGGCCCCCACCGTGCTGCCTGGTGTGGGGGGCGTGGCCTCCCTGTCATCCACGGCACCGGTGGGAGTGGCCTCTGGGGCCCCCACTGTGCTGCCTGGTGCGGGGGGCGTGGCCTCGCGGGTAAATCCCGCACAAGTGGGCGTGGCTTCACCCGAAAAGGGGCGGGGCTTAGCGCCGGCAGCTGCTGGGAGCAGTGGTGCCACAGTTGTGGCTAAAAATGGAGGTGGTGCCTGCCTGCCGGTGTCCTCTGTGCCCACGGGCTTATCTGGGGCAGGGGCGCCGGCAAAAATAGCTGCAGCACCAGGCTCCCAAAACCCCCCGGCAGGGAAGGTGCTGCCAGCAGGTGGCAGCAGTAGTAATGCTGGTGGAAAACCTGCTGGCAGAAAGTGTGTGGAGAAAAGAAATAACTGTGACCCCAGTGTGCATGTGAGTGGGGGTGGGGCAAGTGGGGTCACTGTCGGTATGGATGTGTCTGTGGTGGAGGAAGCGAGTGCTGGTGTGTCTGTTGCTAGTGGGGGGAGTGGGGGTGGGGCTGGTCCATCTGCCCCCCCGGCTGCTGGTCCCCGGAGTTTTGCGGGGGTAGTAGCCGGGGCCTCGGGGTCTTCTCGGGGGGCTTCCTCACCTCTGGACCTCAGGGATGGTGACTTGCGACGCCGTTTCCTGGAGGCCCTCAAGAAGGGAGAACGGACGATCCAGGTAGAGGGAAGAGAGGTGGACCTGGCCTTTTGGCTAGATAGGCATGGCCTGGCCGCCTTCCAAGATAAAAAGGAGGGGGAGACAGCGTGGTCCCTCCCGACAGCCGGGCAGGGGGTGGCCAGGAGGAATGTAGTTCGTCTTCGGTGGAGGGGCAGTGAAGCGTGCCCGCCAAGAGCAAGGGTCGTGGAGCTCCTCCTGAAGATGAACTTCAGGGCGACTGACATCTTTGCCCTGATCCATCCTTTTGGTACCCCCATCTTCGACATCAGTTTTGTTCGGCCGGAGGGCCTAGAGCTTTTTTGGTCGAATTTTGAACTGGTGAAGGGGGAGCCCGGCTGGCGAGACTTTGCCGTGCAGGCGGTGTCTCGCCAAAATGGAGTAAAGAGAGTGACCGTTCTAACTAATAACGAGTCACTCTCTGGGGTCGATATTATGACGTGGCTTTCCCGCTATGGGGAGGTCACGGACGTCCCAAAAAAGAACAGGGACGAGTTTGGCATCTGGTCAGGGGGCTGGACCTTCATGATGAGGTTGAAGGTCTCAGGCGGTACTGTCACCCACATCCCCTCCTCAGCATTCCTGGGGAGGGACAGGATCCTGATCTTCTACCAGGGGCAACCAAAGGTCTGCCACAGGTGCGGTGATCCCCGCCACTTCAGCGCGGGCTGCAAGGTGCAGAAATGTGCCTTGTGTGGCGGGGTAGGTCATCTTGCCGCGGCCTGTGGTGACATTAGGTGTCACCTGTGTGGTGACCTAGGTCACCCGTACAGCCGCTGCCCCCGCTCCTTTTCTAACACCATCTCTGGTCAGGCGGGGGAGAGCCATGGGGGGGTCCCCAGCGGTGCATCCTCTGCTGGAGCCGGAGGTGGGGGCGGGAGAGGAGCTGAGGGGTCGGTGAAGGAAGGCGTGGCCAGTACATCTGCCCACCAGTGGCATCAGGTGAGGCGCCGTGGGGGTAGGGGGCAGGATAAGCCCCAGGCGACTGGGGTGATGTCTGTACCCTCCTCGGAAGCGGCAGCCGGTGCCCCTGAGGCCCTGGGGGAGGAGGCGGTGAGCGAGGAGATCAGGAGGATGGAGAGGGAGGAGGTGGCTGCTTCTGATGACTCCTCCCAGTATGAAAGTCTGGACGAGGAGGTGGTGGAGCAGCCTAAAACAAAAGGTGACAATAAGACCAGTAAGAGTCGGAGGAGGAAACGAAAAGGGGCAAAAACATCTAAGGCCCCCCCCCTGGCCACTAAGGTGCCTACGGAAGGGCTCACCGGCTCCCCTCTGATCCCCCTCTCCAACCGGTTCCATGCCCTCGATGACTCTGCTGTGTCGGAGGTCGGGGGTGAGGGACCGGCAGTAACATCTGAGGTGCCTTCAGGGAGCGGCGGGGTCCGTCCTCCGGAGGGCTCACTTTCCTCTGGGGGGGGGACTGCCCTGGGGTCCAGGGGTGAGGAACCCGGTACTGGGAGGGTGGTGACGGGTGCTATGGACACCTCGGTGTCACTAAAGAGGAGGGGAGAGTCTGGCTCCTCCTCTGAAGGTGAAAAAGGTAAATTGAGGGGTGCGGTTAAAAAGAAGGCCGTCTAACTCAATCACCCATGATGGCGGAACCTACCCCGTTGACTCTGGCGTCGATTAATGTCGCCAGTATAAAGTCAGATGCGGCCAGATTTATGGCCTTTGATTTTTTCAACCGAGTTGAGGCTGACATTTTATTTTTGCAGGAGACCAGACTAACAGACATGGGGGCCATTTACAAAGCAAGGAGGGAGTGGAGGTGCGGGCCCTCATACTGGTCTCTTGCGGCCGAGCCGTATAGCGGGGTAGCGGTCCTTTTTAAGGCTGCTTCGGTGGAATGCAGACGGGTGATCGAGGTAGAAATGGGGAGGTGCTTGGTCCTTGACGTCTTCATGGGGGGACAGGAGCTCCGGCTCATTAACATCTATGGTCCACAGTCAGAGTGGGACCGTAAATGTCTCTTCCTGAAGATCAAGCCCTATCTTTTTACCAGCCGGCAGGTGGTCTTCGGTGGGGACTTTAATACTATAACTAGACCCCGTGATAGGGGAGGCCCCGGAGACCGAAGGCTGGCTTTTGATAGTAATACCCTCAACAGCATAGCAAGCGAAGCTCGCCTGGTGGATGTCCACATCCGGCACACCCCAGGTCACGGGGGTTTCACCTTTCATAGGGGTAGTTGTAGGTCTAGGATAGATAGGTTTTTTTTAAAGGAGGAAGCCGTCTCTTCTGCAGTGTCCGCTGTTGAGGTGGAATTCTCCGATCACTGTTTCATTTCCTTTTCTTTGAATGTTGCAGAGACTCCCCGGATAGGGAGAGGCCTATGGAAGCTGAATTCGTCCCTGTTGAAAGAAGCGGATGTGAGACAATCCTTTGAGGAATTTCTTCAGAGCCAGGTGCCTCTCTTGGGTCTCTGTAGCAGTAAGTCTGAGTGGTGGGAGATCTTCAAAACAAGGGTTGCGGGGTTCTTCCGTCAGCTTTCGAGCCTCAGAGGCCTGAACAGGTACCGCCTGTATCGGGAGCTGGGGAGGAAACTCGAGCAGCTCGTCTCGACTGGAGGGGACCGTGAGGAAATCTCCAGGGTGAAGGCCTTGCTCAAGGGGTGCCAGTATGATAGGCACACATCCTTAGTTTTTGAGAGGGATTTCGGGAGGTACCGCTCGCCCGACCCCTACAGGAACTGCAGGATGTCAGTGAGTTGCAAGATGGTAACAGGACTGATCGACAGTACGGGTTCCCTGAACAGATCCAAATCAGGGATCCTGGAGGTGGTCAGATCCTTCTACTCGCATCTCTTGGGAAGGAGGGATCCAGATCGGGATGAGATGTCGGCTTTCCTGGCTGAAACCATCCCTGAACCAGGGGATGACCCCTCTCTTCATGGTTTGGCAGAAGCAATCAGGGAAGAGGAAGTGAGACGGGCCATTGATGGGCTCCGGCCCAAAAAATCGCCCGGTCCGGATGGCTTAACATCCGAGTTTTACAGGACTTTTAGGGACTCTTTGGTCCCCCTCATGACTGAGGTTTTTAATGAATGTCTTTCCTCGGACATTCTTCCCGGTTCAATGAGGAAGTCCGCCCTGATTATCCTGTCAAAGGGTAAAGACTCGTCCCGTATTGAGAATTGGCGTCCCATAGCGCTTCTCAATACGGACCGAAAGGTTCTGGCAAAGGTGCTTTTCAATCGGTTGGTGAAGTTTGCACCCCGGCTCCTTTCGGGGGCCCAGCACTGCTCTGTTCCAGGCCGCAGTACTTTTAGTGCTGTGCTCGGTGTCCGGGAGGCAGTGGAGCGGGGCAGGGCAGGTCTCTGGAAGGGGTACTTGCTGTCCTTAGACCAAGCGAAGGCCTTTGACCGGGTTAACCATGAGTACCTCTGGTCCGTCCTTCTGAGGTACGGTCTGCCCGGGAGGTTTGTTGATTGGTTGAGAGTATTATACAATGGGGCAGAGACTTTTCCGCTTGTGAACGGTTGGGTCGGACCCCCTTTTGAGGTGAGGTCTGGTGTCCGCCAGGGCTGTCCTCTGAGCCCACTGTTATACGTGTTCGCGATCGACCCCTTTTTAAGGAGAGTGGAACGCGGACCGTTGGTGGGAGTCGGGATGGACCGGGCGGAGCCAGAGGCCACCTTGAGGGTAGTGGCGTACGCCGACGACGTTTCCCTCTTTGTATCCTCGAGAGAGGAGGCGGACTGGGTCATGTCTGAAGTTGAGCGCTACTCGGTGGCTTCTGGGTCCATGATCAACCGGGATAAGTGTGAGAGTCTCTGGCTGGGAGGGGGAGATCCAAGTTTCGATCTCCCGGACACCCTTCCAGGGCCTCAGGCCACAGCAAAAATTTTAGGCATCAGTTTCGGCCCGGGGGACTATCCCCAGCAAAACTGGGAGGGCAGACTTAAGATTGCCGCCCAGAAGGTGGATCAGTGGAAGGGTTGGTCCTTGACCCTGAGGGAAAGGGTTAACCTGGCCAAGGGGTATTTGCTCCCTTTATTAATATACCTGGGCAGCGTCTGCATCTTGCCAGAACCTCTTTGGACACGGGTCTACAGCCTGTTCTTCCAACTATTATGGGGGAATAGGCTGAACCTGATCAAGAGGGAGGTCACGTACCGCACGAGGAGACTAGGAGGGTTGGGTATGGTCAACCCGGTGGTGTTTCTAGTAAACACCTTTCTTAAGGCAAACATCGCCAACCTCTGGTTAGAGAGGGCTCCTCCGTGGGTATTCTCCTGTAGGGGGTGGTTTCGGCCTTTCTTCCAGGAATGGGAGACAGGAGGGCGGGTGAAGGACCTTCGCACGCCTCATGGGCATCTTCCGGCTTATGCTACCCTGGTTGTGAAGGCGATCCGCCGGTGGGGTCTGGGAGTGTGGGAGATCAGGACCTTGTCAAGGAGGTTACTTGACAATAGGGTTCTGTTGACCCACTTCCAGAAGCCCCTGGCCCTCAAGGATTGCCCAAGCCGGGATCTGGAGGTGGGGCTCGGGTTATTAAACTCTAAGCGGATCCCCTTGAAGTTTTGGGACTTGACTTGGCGCTGCTTCCATGGGAGACTGTATGTGAGGGGCAACCTGAAGTACAGGAACTCTGATGACCGGGATTGTCCCCGCGAGGAGTGTGGCGGCATGCTTGAAAGCATGGAGCACTTCCTGCTTCAATGTCCCTTTAATACAGAGGTCTACAGTAGGGTGGGTGCTTCCATTGGCTGGCCTAGGCTGGCAGGCCTTTCCTATGCGGAGTGGGCCTATGGGGCATTCAGATCCCTTGGTGGCCGAGATCGGGGCACTGTCTTCTTAGTTAGTTTAGTGACTAGGTTTTACACGTGGAACGCACGGTGTTTAGTGTCCACCCAGCATAAAGTCCTCCCCCGAGAAGAGGTGATTAGGAACATCCTGGGTGACCTGGCAAAAGTGCGCTCGCTGGAGTATGAGAGGCTGGGTGCAGGGAGGGCTTCCCTTCTATGGAGGGGGTTCTCATTTAATGTGCCCTAGGGAGAGTTAGGGTATGTGTGTCTGTGATAGGGTTAGTTTAGTCCTTTCTATATTTTATATTTATTTGTAGGGTCAGATGGATGTGTAGGGTCAGGGAGGGACAGGTAGGGACAGTCTTTAGGGATAGGTAGTTAGCATTAGGTTGGTAGTGAGGGTCAGAGAGGGACAGGTAGGGACAGGTA
Source organism: Phyllobates terribilis (assembly GCF_046119375.1). Lineage (NCBI taxonomy): Eukaryota > Metazoa > Chordata > Amphibia > Anura > Dendrobatidae > Phyllobates > Phyllobates terribilis. Next base: position 428,886 of record NW_027362772.1, read on the forward strand.
GGGAAAGATTGGTAGGGCGGTAGGGACAGGTTTTTCTTTTTCTTTAATAGGGAGGGACAGGCTGTTTGTGTGTTAGAGCAGGGTGAGAGCCTCTGTAGTCTCCAGTTTCCTGGTGGTGGGCTGCTCCCCTCACATTTGTAGTTTTTTGTTTTACGGTTCAGAATCTGAATATAGGGCTTGCAAGCACTGAACTTGGGTCTGATCCTTTGGTTCATGTTTAGTAGTCTTAAAAATCGGTTAAGTTGTTATGTCATGATGATTTGGTTAGTTGTTGTTACATCGTTATGTTGTGTTGTATATAAATAATGTATGTGTATTGTGTGTGTGGGGGGGTTAGTTTAGGTTGGGTGGGGGGCTTTAGGGGGGAGGGGGGAGGGGTTTGCGGTGGTTTTGTGAAAAATGTGGACGTCCTGCGGGATGCCGGAAGAGGCAAAGGGACCTTTTTGTGTGTGAAATGGCCACAAACTTTAGTGGGGCTTGTTGTGATAAGGCCACAGACTCTCGTGGGACCTTGGGTGTTAAAAAATGGTGGTGGGGGGAAAAAAAAAAAAAAAAAAAAAAAAAAAAAAAATATATAAAAAACTACAAAAAAAAGGTTTGCTGTGCATTAAGTTTTGTTTCGGCCAGGTGGCCTATTTCTTTGTTTTTGGCAGTGGGCCAGTTATTTAGTTTTCCTTTTTTGTTAGGGGGTTAGGTATGAATGTGCAGGTATGGATGTTGTGTATGCTGGGGGTCGGGTGCGTTTTAGGGCGCACCCTGGAGTTATGGTAGGGTCTTCCCTTGCTGGGGGGTCTCCTACAGAGTCTGCTGGAGGACTTGAACTTTGTGTCGTCTTATATTTCTTTGTTGGACTCTATATAATTTCAGATTTTAGGTTATGTCTTGCTGGGGTTTTGTTGGTTGTTAGTTGTTTGTTTGTTGTATAATTGTATCTGTGGTTTGGTTTTTGTGTTTTGTATATGTGTTTTTGTACTTTTATAATAAAAGAGCTCCAGTTCAGCCTGTTGCAGTTCCCTACAGGAAGTGGTGGAGGTGGAGCCTGCAGTGAGCTGTGTGCCGTGTGCTGTCTGGACTGTGTGGCTGCGTTTGGAGAGAGCTCCTGGGAAGGGAGGTTTTTTTTTCCATCTGGGACTTTTTGTCTGCCCCCTTCCCAGGAAACAAGGCTCAGAGTGGGACTGGCCTCCGGGGCTGGGCCCCCGGCTCCCACCTCCCGGTCCAAGCTGGCGGGGGGTGGGAGGAACACCAAGCCGGCTAAGGCTACAAGATCTGGCCAAGACAGCAGGGGTTCCAGCATGAGGACCCGGAGGACCCCCGAGGCTACGACCGCGGCGGCTCCTCCCTCCGGAGGTAGGTCGAGTACGAGTGGAGGTGCTGCAGCGGTGCCCCCTGATTGGGGTACCAAGGCGTCGAGGGAGGCAACCGTCACCTATGCCTCCCGTATACATGCGCACCTCTGCGAGTATGAGGACGCCACAAAGAAGCTAAGTTCCCTCTGGGGGGAGTTGAGGGTGGCTCAGGAGAGGTCCGTGAGGGCCTCTGGCAGTAAGAAGCCTGAGCTATCCGCCGCGGTCCGGAAGATCAAGCGGGCCATTCAAGACCTGGAAGACCGCAGGAGCACCATACTGGCGGGCAGTGGACCCTTCATGGAGAAGCTGCTTAATGATGACCGGTTCAGAGCCATGACCGGTGGGGCTCTGGAGGGGTCGCAGGGCCCCAGCCAGGTGGTGGAGGAGGGGGAAGAAGAGGTATGCGTGGAGGAGGTCGCACCCTACCCACCGCCTGGTGGCCTGGTAAGTGATCTCCAGGCATCGCATAGCGGGATAGCCCCTGAGCAGATGGCTCTCCCGTCTGATTCTAGCCCTTAGGAGGGCAGCAGGAGCGAGGGGGAGGATGAGGAGGATGGGAGTAGCAGCAGTGAGGGGGGCTGCCTTATCATGCAGCAGATCCAGCAGATCGAGTCCCCGGTACGTTTTGGTCAGCTTACGTTCGGGGATGAGATCTGCGAGGATGAGGCACCCGGGAGGGGGACGAAGAGAAAAGCAAAAAAAAAAAAAGAAAACATCTATTGCACATAAATTTGTGTTTGTCCCCCTCTCTGGGGCCCCCCTGTCCCGTTGTGCGGCACCCGCCACCCACCCCGGCTTGGACTCTGTTGTGGGTCCACAGCGAGGGAGCGGGGAGAACATAGGCCATGGCACGCAGAGCGCTGTCTCTGTTTGTGGTAATGGAGGCAGTGGGGCGGAGGTGTCTGATATGGAGCATGGCACGGAGGGCGGCCCGACGGTGGGTGTGATCTATGGTGGTGCTCAGGCTGGATCCCCTGTAAAAGGGAGGTCTGGCCTGGCACCTGGTGCGCCTGCTGGCGTGCAGGGGGCGGCTTGTACATCTGCCGCTGCCTCCTGCTCTGCTGGCGGCGCACCGACAGCCGGGGCCGCATCTCCGGCGGCGTGTGCTGGGGTTTCTGGGTCCCTCACGCACGGATCCACTAAATCTGGATCACTTTCAGGGACCCAGAGACCTGGTAAGGTGAAGGGCGCGGGGCCTGCCGCTCCGGCAGAGCCGGCTCATAAAGGAAAGGTGGGGCTTGCTCCCCTGGCAAAATCCGTGGCGAGGTCGGGGCCCCCTGCGCAGGGGCCCAGTAATGGGTCAGCGCGGGGGGCTCCACCGCCGCTGGGTGCCGAGGGGGAGTGGCCTAGCCTGGGGCCGGCCGCCGGAGCTGGGGTGGCCAGGCTTTTTGTCGTAAAGGGTGTGACGGTAGGGGGTGCTATGCCCCTGAGAGCTGGTGCCGCTGGGAGTGGCCTCTGGGGCCCCCACCGTGCTGCCTGGTGTGGGGGGTGTGGCCTCCCTGTCATCCACGGCACCGCTGGGAGTGGCTTCTGGGGCCCCCACTGTGCTGCCTGGTGTGGGGGGCGTGGCCTCCCTGTCATCCACGGCACCGGTGGGAGTGGCCTCTGGGGCCCCCACTGTGCTGCCTGGTGCGGGGGGCGTGGCCCCCCTGTCACCCACGGCACCGGTGGGAGTGGCCTCTGGGGCCCCCACGGTGCTGCCTGGTGCGGGGGGCGTGGCCTCCCTGTCACCCACGGCACCGGTGGGAGTGGCCTCCGGGGCCCCCACCGTGCTGCCTGGTGTGGGGGGCGTGGCCTCCCTGTCATCCACGGCACCGGTGGGAGTGGCCTCTGGGGCCCCCACTGTGCTGCCTGGTGCGGGGGGCGTGGCCTCCCTGTCACCCACGGCACCAGTGGGAGTGGCCTCTGGGGCCCCCACTGTGCTGCCTGGTGCAGGGGGCGTGTCCTCGCGGGTAAATCCCGCACAAGTGGGCGTGGCTTCATCCGAAAAGGGGCGGGGCTTAGCGCCGGCAGCTGCTGGGAGCAGTAGTGCCACAGCTGTGGCTAAAAATGGAGGTGGTGCCTGCCTGCCAGTGTCCTCTGTGCCCACGGGCTTATCTGGGGCAGGGGCGCCGGCAAAAATAGCTGCAGCACCAGGCTCCCAAAACCCCCCGGCAGGGAAGGTGCTGCCAGCAGGTGGCAGCAGTAGTAATGCTGTTGGAAAACCTGCTGGCAGAAAGTGTGTGGAGAAAAAAAACAACTGTGACCCCAGTGTGCATGTGAGTGGGAGTGGGGCAAGTGGGGTGACTGTCGGTATGGATGTGTCTGTGGTGGAGGAAGTGAGTGCTGGTGTGTCTGTTGCTAGTGGGGGGAGTGGGGGTGGGGCTGGTCCATCTGCCCCCCCGGCTGCTGGTCCCCGGAGTTTTGCGGGGGTAGTAGCCGGGGCCTCGGGGTCTTCTCGGGGGGCTTCCTCACCTCTGGACCTCAGGGACGGTGACTTGCGACGCCGTTTCCTGGAGGCCCTCAAGAAGGGAGAACGGACGATCCAGGTAGAGGGAAGAGAGGTGGACCTGGCCTTTTGGCTAGATAGACATGGCCTGGCCGCCTTCCAAGATAAAAAGGAGGGGGAGACAGCGTGGTCTCTCCCGACAGCCGGGCAGGGGGTGGCCAGGAGGAATGTAGTTCGTCTTCGGTGGAGGGGCAGTGAAGCGTGCCCGCCAAGAGCAAGGGTCGTGGAGCTCCTCCTGAAGATGAACTTCAGGGCGACTGACATCTTTGCCCTGATCCATCCTTTTGGTACCCCCATTTTCGACATCAGTTTTGTTCGGCCGGAGGGACTAGAGCTTTTTTGGTCGAATTTTGAACTGGTGAAGGGGGAGCCCGGCTGGCGAGACTTTGCCGTGCAGGCGGTGTCTCGCCAAAATGGAGTAAAGAGAGTGACCGTTCTAACTAATAACGAGTCGCTCTCTGGGGTCGATATTATGACGTGGCTTTCCCGCTATGGGGAGGTCACGGACGTCCCAAAAAAGAACAGGGACGAGTTTGGCATCTGGTCAGGGGGCTGGACCTTCATGATGAGGTTGAAGGTCTCAGGCGGTACTGTCACCCACATCCCCTCCTCAGCATTCCTGGGGAGGGACAGGATCCTGATCTTCTACCAGGGGCAACCAAAGGTCTGCCACAGGTGCGGTGATCCCCGCCACTTCAGCGCGGGCTGCAAGGTGCAGAAATGTGCCTTGTGTGGCGGGGTAGGTCATCTTGCCGCGGCCTGTGGTGACATTAGGTGTCACCTGTGTGGTGACCTAGGTCACCCGTACAGCCGCTGCCCCCGCTCCTTTTCTAACACCATCTCTGGTCAGGCGGGGGAGAGCCATGGGGGGGTCCCCAGCGGTGCATCCTCTGCTGGAGCCGGAGGTGGGGGCGGGAGAGGAGCTGAGGGGCCGCTGAAGGAAGGCGTGGCCAGTACATCTGCCCACCAGTGGCATCAGGTGAGGCGCCGTGGGGGTAGGGGGCAGGATAAGCCCCAGGCGACTGGGGTGATGTCTGTACCCTCCTCGGAAGCGGCAGCCGGTGCCCCTGAGGCCCTGGGGGAGGAGGCGGTGAGCGAGGAGATCAGGAGGATGGAGAGGGAGGAGGTGGCTGCTTCTGATGACTCCTCCCAGTATGAAAGTCTGGACGAGGAGGTGGTGGAGCAGCCTAAATCAAAGGGTGACAATAAGACCAGTAAGAGTCGGAGGAGGAACCGAAAAGGGGCAAAAACATCTAAGGCCCCCCCCCTGGCCACTAAGGTGCCTACGGAAGGGCTCACCGGCTCCCCTCTGATCCCCCTCTCCAACCGGTTCCATGCCCTTGATGACTCTGCTGTGTCGGAGGTCGGGGGTGAGGGACCGGCGGTAACATCTGAGGTGCCTTCAGGGAGCGGCGGGGTCCGTCCTCCGGAGGGCTCACTTTCCTCTGGGGGGGGGGACTGCCCTGGGGTCCAGGGGTGAGGAACCCGGTAAGACTGGGAAGGTGGTGACGGGTGCTATGGACACCTCGGTGTCACTAAAGAGGAGGGGAGAGTCTGGCTCCTCCTCTGAGGGTGAAAAAGGTAAATTGAGGGGTGCGGTTAAAAAGAAGGCCGTCTAACTCAATCACCCATGATGGCGGAACCTACCCCGTTGACTCTGGCGTCGATTAATGTCGCCAGTATAAAGTCAGATGCGGCCAGATTTATGGCCTTTGATTTTTTCAACCGAGTTGAGGCTGACATTTTATTTTTGCAGGAGACCAGACTAACGGACATGGGGGCCATTTACAAAGCAAGGAGGGAGTGGAGGTGCGGGCCCTCATACTGGTCTCTTGCGGCCGAGCCGTATAGCGGGGTAGCGGTCCTTTTTAAGGCCGCTTCGGTGGAATGCAGACGGGTGATCGAGGTAGAAATGGGGAGGTGCTTGGTCCTTGACGTCTTCATGGGGGGACAGGAGCTCCGGCTCATTAACATCTATGGTCCACAGTCAGAGTGGGACCGTAAATGTCTCTTCCTGAAGATCAAGCCCTATCTTTTTACCAGCCGGCAGGTGGTCTTCGGTGGGGACTTTAATACTATAACCAGATCCCGTGATAGGGGAGGCCCCGGAGACCGAAGGCTGGCTTTTGATAGTAATACCCTTAACAGCATAGCAAGCGAAGCTCGCCTGGTGGATGTCCACATCCGGCACACCCCAGGTCACGGGGGTTTCACCTTTCATAGGGGTAGTTGTAGGTCTAGGATAGATAGGTTTTTTTTAAAGGAGGAAGCCGTCTCTTCTGCAGTGTCCGCTGTTGAGGTGGAATTCTCCGATCACTGTTTCATTTCCTTTTCTTTGAATGTTGCAGAGACTCCCCGGATAGGGAGAGGCCTATGGAAGCTGAATTCGTCCCTGTTGGAAGAAGCGGATGTGAGACAATCCTTTGAGGAATTTCTTCAGAGCCAGGTGCCTCTCTTGGGTCTCTGTAGCAGTAAGTCTGAGTGGTGGGAGATCTTCAAAACAAGGGTTGCGGGGTTCTTCCGTCAGCTTTCGAGCCTCAGAGGCCTGAACAGGTACCGCCTGTATCGGGAGCTGGGGAGGAAACTCGAGCAGCTCGTCTCGACTGGAGGGGACCGTGAGGAAATCTCCAGGGTGAAGGCCTTGCTCAAGGGGTGCCAGTATGATAGGCACACATCCTTAGTTTTTGAGAGGGATTTCGGGAGGTACCGCTCGCCCGACCCCTACAGGAACTGCAGGATGTCAGTGAGTTGCAAGATGGTAGCAGGACTGATCGACAGTACGGGTTCCCTGAACAGATCCAAATCAGGGATCCTGGAGGTGGTCAGATCCTTCTACTCGCATCTCTTGGGAAGGAGGGATCCAGATCGGGATGAGATGTCGGCTTTCCTGGCTGAAACCATCCCTGAACCAGGGGATGACCCCTCTCTTCATGGTTTGGCAGAAGCAATCAGGGAAGAGGAAGTGAGACGGGCCATTGATGGGCTCCGGCCCAAAAAATCGCCCGGTCCGGATGGCTTAACATCCGAGTTTTACAGGACTTTTAGGGACTCTTTGGTCCCCCTCATGACTGAGGTTTTTAATGAATGTCTCTCCTCGGACATTCTTCCCGGTTCAATGAGGAAGTCCGCCCTGATTATCCTGTCAAAGGGTAAAGACTCGTCCCGTATTGAGAATTGGCGTCCCATAGCGCTTCTCAATACGGACCGAAAGGTTCTGGCAAAGGTGCTTTTCAATCGGTTGGTGAAGTTTGCACCCCGGCTCCTTTCGGGGGCCCAGCACTGCTCTGTTCCAGGCCGCAGTACTTTTAGTGCTGTGCTCGGTGTCCGAGAGGCAGTGGAGCAGGGCAGGGCAGGTCTCTGGAAGGGGTACTTGCTGTCCTTAGACCAGGCGAAGGCCTTTGACCGGGTTAACCATGAGTACCTCTGGTCCGTCCTTCTGAGGTACGGTCTGCCCGGGAGGTTTGTTGATTGGTTGAGAGTATTATACAATGGGGCAGAGACTTTTCCGCTTGTGAACGGTTGGGTCGGACCCCCTTTTGAGGTGAGGTCTGGTGTCCGCCAGGGCTGTCCTCTGAGCCCACTGTTATACGTGTTCGCGATCGACCCCTTTTTAAGGAGAGTGGAACGCGGACCGTTGGTGGGAGTCGGGATGGACCGGGCGGAGCCAGAGGCCACCTTCAGGGTAGTGGCGTACGCCGACGACGTTTCCCTCTTTGTATCCTCGAGAGAGGAGGCGGACTGGGTCATGTCTGAAGTTGAGCGCTACTCGGTGGCTTCTGGGTCCATGATCAACCGGGATAAGTGTGAGAGTCTCTGGCTGGGAGGGGGAGATCCAAGTTTCGATCTCCCGGACACCCTCCCAGGGCCTCAGGCCACAGCAAAAATTTTAGGCATCAGTTTCGGCCCGGGGGACTATCCCCAGCAAAACTGGGAGGGCAGACTTAAGATTGCCGCCCAGAAGGTGGATCAGTGGAAGGGTTGGTCCTTGACCCTGAGGGAAAGGGTTAACCTGGCCAAGGGGTATTTGCTCCCTTTATTAATATACCTGGGCAGCGTCTGCATCTTGCCAGAACCTCTTTGGACACGGGTCTACAGCCTGTTCTTCCAACTATTATGGGGGAATAGGCTGAACCTGATCAAGAGGGAGGTCACGTACCGCACGAGGAGACTAGGAGGGTTGGGTATGGTCAACCCGGTGGTGTTTCTAGTAAACACCTTTCTTAAGGCAAACATCGCCAACCTCTGGTTAGAGAGGGCTCCTCCGTGGGTATTCTCCTGTAGGGGGTGGTTTCGGCCTTTCTTCCAGGAATGGGAGACAGGAGGGCGGGTGAAGGACCTTCGCACGCCTCATGGGCATCTTCCGGCTTATGCTACCCTGGTTGTGAAGGCGATCCGCCGGTGGGGTCTGGGAGTGTGGGAGATCAGGACCTTGTCAAGGAGGTTACTTGACAATAGGGTTCTGTTGACCCACTTCCAGAAGCCCCTGGCCCTCAAGGATTGCCCAAGCCGGGATCTGGAGGTGGGGCTCGGGTTATTAAACTCTAAGCGGATCCCCTTGAAGTTTTGGGACTTGACTTGGCGCTGCTTCCATGGGAGACTGTATGTGAGGGGCAACCTGAAGTACAGGAACTCTGATGACCGGGATTGTCCCCGCGAGGAGTGTGGCGGCATGCTTGAAAGCATGGAGCACTTCCTGCTTCAATGTCCCTTTAATACAGAGGTCTACAGTAGGGTGGGTGCTTCCATTGGCTGGCCTAGGCTGGCAGGCCTTTCCTATGCGGAGTGGGCCTATGGGGCATTCAGGTCCCTTGGTGGCCGAGATCGGGGCACTGTCTTCTTAGTTAGTTTAGTGACTAGGTTTTACACGTGGAATGCACGGTGTTTAGTGTCCACCCAGCATAAAGTCCTCCCCCGGGAAGAGGTGATTAGGAACATCCTGGGTGACCTGGCAAAAGTGCGCTCGCTGGAGTATGAGAGGCTGGGTGCAGGGAGGGCTTCCCTTCTATGGAGGGGGTTCTCATTTAATGTGCCCTAGGGAGAGTTAGGGTATGTGTGTCAGTGATAGGGTTAGTTTAGTCCTTTCTATATTTTATATTTATTTGTAGGGTCAGGTGGATGTGTAGGGTCAGGGAGGGACAGGTAGGGACAGTCTTTAGGGATAGGTAGTTAGCATTAGGTTGGTAGTGACGGTCAGAGAGGGACAGGTAGGGACAGGTAGGGATAGATTGGTAGGGCGGTAGGGACAGGTTTTTCTTTTTCTTTAATAGGGAGGGACAGGGTGTTTGTGTGCTAGATTAGGGTGAGAACCTCGGTAGTCTCCAGTTTCCTGGTGGTGGGCTGCTCCCCTCACATTATAGTTTTTTGTTTTACGGTATTGGAAACCCGAATATAGGGCTTGCAAGTACTGAACTTGGGTCTGACTTTTGTTCATGGTTATGGTCATTTGTTTATATTGTGCTATTGTTATGTTGTGTTTGCTTTGGTTATGTTGAGTACTGTATATACATGTATAGTTTTGTGTATTGTATGTATGTGTAATTTGCGCACGGGGGGGTTTAGTGTAGGTTGGGTGGGGGGTTTCAGGGGGGGAGGGGGAGGGGTTTTTGGGAGAATGGACGTCCTACGGGATGCGGGAAAAAGGACCCGTTATTTGTGGGCCACAAACTTTCGTGGGACCTAAAAAGAGATGCTGTGATAAGGCCACAGACTTTCGTGGGACCTTGGGTGTTTTAAAAAATGGTGGTGGGGAAAAAAAAAAAAAAATAATAATATAAAAAACTACAAAAAAAAGGTTTGCTGTGTATTAAGTTTTGTTTCGGCCAGGTGGGCTATTTCTTTGTTTTTGGCAGTGGGCCAGTTTGTTGTTTTGTTTTGGGGGTTTAGGTATGAATGTGGAGTGAATGTTGGAAGGGGATATTTTTGGAAAAAAAGGTTTAAGGTCTTCCCTTGCTGGGGGGATTTTGGGAAATGGACTTTATGTTATGAACATTGTAGGACATTTTTGCTTTGCTTTATAATTTATACTGGACATTATAATTTTGGATTTGTTTGTGTTTCGTTGGGGTTTGTGTCTTGGTTCTTTGTGTAGTGTGTTTTTATGGTTTGTTTTATATTTTTATAATAAAAGAGCTCCAGTTCAGCCTTTTGCAGCTTCTTTCAGGAAGTGGTGGAGGTGGAGCCTGCAGCGAGCTGTGCTGAGTGTGCTTCCTGGACTGTGTGCTGCTGTGGAGAGAGCTCCTGGGAAGGGAGGTTTTTTTTTTTTTTCCATCTGGGACTTTTTGTCTGCCCCCTTCCCAGGAAACAAGGCTCATAGTGGGACTGGCCTCCGGGGCTGGGCCCCCGGCTCCCACCTCCCGGTCCAAGCTGGCGGGGGGTGGGAGGAACACCAAGCCGGCTAAGGCGACAAGATCTGGCCAAGACAGCAGGGGTTCCAGCATGAGGACCCGGAGGACCCCCGAGGCTGCGACCGCGGCGGCTCCTCCCTCCGGAGGTAGGTCGAGTACCAGCGGAGGTGCTGCAGCGGTGCCCCCTGATTGGGGTACCAAGGCGGCGAGGGAGGCAACCGTCACCTATGCCTCCCGTATACATGCGCACCTCTGTGAATATGAGGACGCTACAAAAAAGCTAAGTTCCCTCTGGGGGGAGTTGAGGGTGGCTCAGGAGAGGTCCGAGAGGGCCTCTGGCAGTAAGAAGCCTGAGCTATCCGCCGCGGTCCGGAAGATCAAGCGGGCCATACAAGACCTGGAGGACCGCAGGAGCACCATCATGGCGGGCAGCGGACCCTTTAAGGAAAAGTTGCAGAATGATAGCCGGTTCAGAGCCATGACCGGTGGGGCTCTGGAGGGGTCGCAGGGCCCCAGCCAGGTGGTGGTGGAGGAGGAAGAGGTATGCGTGGAGGAGGCTGCACCCTACCCACTGCCTGGTGGCCTGGTAAGTGATCTCCAGGCATCGCATAGCGGGATAGCCCCTGAGCAGATGGCTCTCCCGTCTGATTCTAGCCCTTCAGAGGGCAGCGGGAGCGAGGGGGAGGATGAGGAGGATGGGAGCAGTAGCAGTGAGGGGGGCTGCCTTATCATGCAGCAGATCCAGCAGATCGAGTCCCCGGTACGTTTTGGTCAGCTTACGTTCGGGGATGAGATCTGCGAGGATGAGGCACCCGTGAGGGGGATGAAGAGAAAAGCAAAAAAAAGAGAAAAACAACTGTTGCGCACAAATTTGTGTATGTCCCCCTCTCTGGGGCCCCCCTGTCCCGTTGTGCGGCACCCGCTACCCATCCCGGCTTGGACTCTGTTGTGGGTCCACAGCGAGGGAGCGGGGAGAACATAGGCCATGGCATGCGGAGCGCTGTCTCTGTTTGTGGTAATGGAGGCAGTGGGGCGGAGGTGTCTGATATGGAGCATGGCGCGGAGGGCGGCCCGACGGTGGGTGTGATCTGTGGTGGTGCTCAGGCTGGATCCCCTGTAAAAGGGAGGTCTGGCCTGGCACCTGGTGCGCCTGCTGGCGTGCAGGGGGCGGCTTGTACATCTGCCGCTGCCTCCTGCTCTGCTGGCGGCGCACCGACAGCCGGGGCCGCATCTCCGGCGGCGTGTGCTGGGGTGTCTGGGTCCCTCACGCACGGATCCACTAAATCTGGATCACTTTCAGGGACCCAGAGACCTGGTAAGGTGAAGGGCGCGGGGCCTGCGGCTCCGGCAGAGCCGGCTCATAAAGGAAAGGTGGGGCTTGCTCCCCTGGCAAAATCCGTGGCGAGGTCGGGGCCCCCTGCGCAGGGGCCCAGTAATGGGTCAGCGCGGGGGGCTCCACCGCCGCTGGGTGCTGAGGGGGAGTGGCCTAGCCTGGGGCCGGCCGCCGGAGCTGGGGTGGCCAGGCTGTTTGTGGTGAAGGGTGTGACGGTAGGGGGTGCTATGCCCCTGAGAGCTGGTGCCGCTGGTCCAGGGGCCCCTGTGAGTAGACCCAGTTCCGGGTCGGCTTCGGGGGTCCCGGCGCGGCCGGCTTCGGGGGGCGTGGCCTCCCAGCCGTCCACGGCACCAGTGGGAGTGGCCTCTGGGGCCCCCACCGTGCTGCCTGGTGTGGGGGGTGTGGCCTCCCTGTCATCCACGGCACCGGCGGGAGTGGCCTCTGGGGCCCCCACTGTGCTGCCTGGTGTGGGGGGCGTGGCCTCCCTGTCACCCAAGGCACCGGTGGGAGTGGCCTCTGAGGCCCCCACTGTGCTGCCTGGTGCGGGGGGCTTGGTCTCCCTGTCACCCACGGCACCGGTGGGTGTGGCCTCTGGGGCCCCCACCGTGCTGCCTGGTGCGGGGGGCGTGGCCTCGCGGGCAAACCCCACCCAAGTGGACGTGGCTCCACCCGAAAAGGGGCGGGGCTTAGCGCCGGCAGCTGCTACTGCTGGGAGCAGTGGTGCCACGGCTGCAGACAACGGAGGAGGTGCCTGCCTGTCGGTGTCCTCTGTGCCCACGGGCTTATCTGGGGCAGGGGCGCCGGCAAGAATGGCAGCAGCACCAGGTTCCCAAAACCCCCCGGCAGGGAAGGTACTGCCAGCAGGTGGCGGCAGTGCTGCTGCAGGGAAAAAATGTTTGCAAAAAAAAAAAAACTGTGACCCCAGTGTGCATGTGAGTGAGAGTGGGGCGAGGGGTGTGACAACTGACGTGGATGGGGATAGCGTGGGTATGGATGTGGCTGTGATTGAAGATACAAGTGTTGAGGTGTCTGTGGAAGGGAGTAAGAATGGTGTGTCTGTTGGTAGTGGGGGTGGGGCTGGTCCATCTGCCCCCCCGGTTGCTGGTCCCCGGAGTTTTGCGGGGGTAGTAGCTGGGGGCTCGGGATCTTCAGGGCGGGCTTCCTCACCTCTGGACCTCAGGGATGGTGACTTGCGGCGCCGTTTCCTCGAGGCCCTCAAAAAGGGAGAACGGACGATCGAGGTAGAGGGAAGAGCGGTAGACTTGGCCTTTTGGCTGGATAGACATGGCCTGGCCACCTTCCAAGATAAAAGGGAGGGGGAGACAGTGTGGTCCCTCCCGACAGCCGGGCAGGGGGTGGCCAGGAGGAATGTGGTCCGTCTTCGGTGGAGGGGCAGTGAAGCGTGCCCGCCAAGATCGAGGGTCGTGGAGCTCCTCCTGAAGATGAGCTTCAGGGCGACTGACATCTTTGCCCTGATTCATCCTTTTGGTACCCCCATCTTCGACATCAGTTTTGTTCGGCCGGAGGGCCTAGAGCTTTTCTGGTCAAATTTTGAACTGGTGAAGGGGGAGCCCGGCTGGCGAGACTTTGCCGTGCAGGCGGTGTCTCGCCAAAATGGCGTAAAGAGGGTGACCGTTTTGACAAATAACGAGTCACTCTCTGGGGTCGATATTATGACGTGGCTTTCCCGCTATGGGGAGGTCACGGACGTCCCAAAAAAGAACAGGGACGAGTTTGGCATTTGGTCAGGGGGCTGGACCTTCATGATGAGGTTGAAGGTCTCAGGCGGTACTGTCACCCACATCCCCTCCTCGGCATTTCTGGGGAGGGACAGGATCCTGATCTTTTACCAGGGGCAGCCGAAGGTCTGCCACAGGTGCGGTGATCCCCGCCACTTCAGCGCGGGCTGCAAGGTACAGAAATGTGCCTTGTGTGGCGGGGTAGGTCATCTTGCCGCGGCCTGTGGTGACATTAGGTGTCACCTGTGTGGTGACCTAGGTCACCCGTATAGCCGCTGCCCCCGCTCCGTTTCTAACACCATCTCTGGTCAGGCAGGGGAGAGCCGTGGGGGGGTCCCCAGCGGTGCATCCTCTGCTGGAGCTGGAGGTGGGGGCGGGAGAGGAGCTGAGGGGCCAGTGAGGGAAGGCGAGGCCAGTTCATCTGCCCACCAGTGGCAACAGGTGAGGCGCCGTGGGGGTAGGGGGCAGGATAAGCCTCAGGCGACTGGGGTGATGTCTGTCCCCACCCCAGAAGCGGCAGCCGGAGCCCCTGAGGCCCTGGGGGAGGAGGCGGTGAACGAGGAGATCAGGAGGATGGAGAGGGAGGAGGTGGCTGCTTCTGATGATTCCTCCCAGTATGAAAGTCTGGACGAGGAGGTGGTGGAGCAGCCTAAAAAATCAGGTGACGGTAAGACCATTAAGAGTCGGAGGAGGAGGAACAAAAAAGGGGCAAAAACATCTAAAGCCCCTCCCCTGGCCGCTAAGGTGCCTACGGAAGGGCTCACCGGCTCCCCTCTGATCCCCCTCTCCAACCGGTTCCATGCCCTCGATGACTCTGCTGTGTCGGAGGTCGGGGGCGAGGGACCGGCGGTAACATCTGAGGTGCCTTCAGGGAGCGGCGGGGTCCGTCCTCCGGGGGGCTCTCTTTCCTCTGGGGGGGGGACTGCCCCGGGGTCCAGAGGTGAGGAAACCAGTACTGGGAAGGAGGTGTCTAGTACTATGGACACCTCTGTGTCACTAAAGAGGAGGGGAGAGTCTGGCTCCTCCTCTGAAGGTGAGCACAAAAAATCTGGGGGTACGGTCAAAAAGAAGGCCGTCTAACTCAATCACCCATGATGGCGGAACCTACCCCGTTGACTCTGGCGTCGATTAATGTCGCCAGTATAAAGTCAGATGCGGCCAGATTTATGGCCTTTGATTTTTTCAACCGAGTTGAGGCTGACATTTTATTTTTGCAGGAGACCAGACTAACAGACATGGGGGCCATTTACAAAGCAAGGAGGGAGTGGAGGTGCGGGCCCTCATACTGGTCTCTTGCGGCCGAGCCGTATAGCGGGGTAGCGGTCCTTTTTAAGGCCACTTTGGTGGAATGCAGACGGGTGATCGAGGTAGAAATGGGGAGGTGCTTGGTCCTTGACGTCTTCATGGGGGGACAGGAGCTCCGGCTCATTAACATCTATGGTCCACAGTCAGAGTGGGACCGTAAATGTCTCTTCCTGAAGATCAAGCCCTATCTTTTTACCAGCCGGCAGGTGGTCTTCGGTGGGGACTTTAATACTATAACTAGATCCCGTGATAGGGGAGGCCCCGGAGACCGAAGGCTGGCTTTTGATAGTAATACCCTTAACAGCATAGCAAGCGAAGCTCGCCTGGTGGATGTCCACATCCGGCACACCCCAGGTCACGGGGGTTTCACCTTTCATAGGGGTAGTTGTAGGTCTAGGATAGATAGGTTTTTTTTAAAGGAGGAAGCCGTCTCTTCTGCAGTGTCCGCTGTTGAGGTGGAATTCTCCGATCACTGTTTCATTTCCTTTTCCTTGAATGTTACAGAGACTCCCCGGATAGGGAGAGGCCTATGGAAGCTGAATTCGTCCCTGTTGGAAGAAGCGGATGTGAGACAATCCTTTGAGGAATTTCTTCAGAGCCAGGTGCCTCTCTTGGGTCTCTGTAGCAGTAAGTCTGAGTGGTGGGAGATCTTCAAAACAAGGGTTGCGGGGTTCTTCCGTCAGCTTTCGAGCCTCAGAGGCCTGAACAGGTACCGCCTGTATCGGGAGCTGGGGAGGAAACTCGAGCAGCTCGTCTCGACTGGAGGGGACCGTGAGGAAATCTCCAGGGTGAAGGCCTTGCTCAAGGGGTGCCAGTATGATAGGCACACATCCTTAGTTTTTGAGAGGGATTTCGGGAGGTACCGCTCGCCCGACCCCTACGGGAACTGCAGGATGTCAGTGAGTTGCAAGATGGTAGCAGGACTGATCGACAGTACGGGTTCCCTGAACAGATCCAAATCAGGGATCCTGGAGGTGGTCAGATCCTTCTACTCGCATCTCTTGGGAAGGAGGGATCCAGATCGGGATGAGATGTCGGCTTTCCTGGCTGACACCATCCCTGAACCAGGGTATGACCCCTCTCTTCATGGTTTGGCAGAAGCAATCAGGGAAGAGGAAGTGAGACGGGCCATTGATGGGCTCCGGCCCAAAAAATCGCCCGGTCCGGATGGCTTAACATCCGAGTTTTACAGGACTTTTAGGGACTCTTTGGTCCCCCTCATGACTGAGGTTTTTAATGAATGTCTCTCCTCGGACATTCTTCCCGGTTCAATGAGGAAGTCCGCCCTGATTATCCTGTCAAAGGGTAAAGACTCGTCCCGTATTGAGAATTGGCGTCCCATAGCGCTTCTCAATACGGACCGAAAGGTTCTGGCAAAGGTGCTTTTCAATCGGTTGGTGAAGTTTGCACCCCGGCTCCTTTCGGGGGCCCAGCACTGCTCTGTTCCAGGCCGCAGTACTTTTAGTGCTGTGCTCGGTGTCCGAGGCAGTGGAGCAGGGCAGGGCAGGTCTCTGGAAGGGGTACTTGCTGTCCTTAGACCAGGCGAAGGCCTTTGACCGGGTTAACCATGAGTACCTCTGGTCCGTCCTTCTGAGGTACGGTCTGCCCGGGAGGTTTGTTGATTGGTTGAGAGTATTATACAATGGGGCAGAGACTTTTCCGCTTGTGAACGGTTGGGTCGGACCCCCTTTTGAGGTGAGGTCTGGTGTCCGCCAGGGCTGTCCTCTGAGCCCACTGTTATACGTGTTCGCGATCGACCCCTTTTTAAGGAGAGTGGAACGCGGACCGTTGGTGGAAGTCGGGATGGACCGGGCGGAGCCAGAGGCCACCTTGAGGGTGGTGGCGTACGCCGACGACGTTTCCCTCTTTGTATCCTCGAGAGAGGAGGCGGACTGGGTCATGTCTGAAGTTGAGCGCTACTCGGTGGCTTCTGGGTCCATGATCAACCGGGATAAGTGTGAGAGTCTCTGGCTGGGAGGGGGAGATCCAAGTTTCGATCTCCCGGACACCCTTCCAGGGCCTCAGGCCACAGCAAAAATTTTAGGCATCAGTTTCGGCCCGGGGGACTATCCCCAGCAAAACTGGGAGGGCAGACTTAAGATTGCCGCCCAGAAGGTGGATCAGTGGAAGGGTTGGTCCTTGACCCTGAGGGAAAGGGTTAACCTGGCCAAGGGGTATTTGCTCCCTTTATTAATATACCTGGGCAGCGTCTGCATCTTGCCAGAACCTCTTTGGACACGGGTCTACAGCCTGTTCTTCCAACTATTATGGGGGAATAGGCTGAACCTGATCAAGAGGGAAGTCACGTACCGCACGAGGAGACTAGGAGGGTTGGGTATGGTCAACCCGGTGGTGTTTCTAGTAAACACCTTTCTTAAGGCAAACATCGCCAACCTCTGGTTAGAGAGGGCTCCTCCGTGGGTATTGTCCTGTAGGGGGTGGTTTCGGCCTTTCTTCCAGGAATGGGAGACAGGAGGGCGGGTGAAGGACCTTCGCACGCCTCATGGGCATCTTCCGGCTTATGCTACCCTGGTTGTGAAGGCGATCCGCCGGTGGGGTCTGGGAGTGTGGGAGATCAGGACCTTGTCAAGGAGGTTACTTGACAATAGGGTTCTGTTGACCCACTTCCAGAAGCCCCTGGCCCTCAAGGATTGCCCAAGCCGGGATCTGGAGGTGGGGCTCGGGTTATTAAACTCTAAGCGGATCCCCTTGAAGTTTTGGGACTTGACTTGGCGCTGCTTCCATGGGAGACTGTATGTGAGGGGCAACCTGAAGTACAGGAACTCTGATGACCGGGATTGTCCCCGCGAGGAGTGTGGCGGCATGCTTGAAAGCATGGAGCACTTCCTGCTTCAATGTCCCTTTAATACAGAGGTCTACAGTAGGGTGGGTGCTTCCATTGGCTGGCCTAGGCTGGCAGGCCTTTCCTATGCGGAGTGGGCCTATGGGGCATTCAGGTCCCTTGGTGGCCGAGATCGGGGCACTGTCTTCTTAGTTAGTTTAGTGACTAGGTTTTACACGTGGAATGCACGGTGTTTAGTGTCCACCCAGCATAAAGTCCTCCCCCGGGAAGAGGTGATTAGGAACATCCTGGGTGACCTGGCAAAAGTGCGCTCGCTGGAGTATGAGAGGCTGGGTGCAGGGAGGGCTTCCCTTCTATGGAGGGGGTTCTCATTTAATGTGCCCTAGGGAGAGTTAGGGTATGTGTGTCTGAGATAGGGTTAGTTTAGTCCTTTCTATATTTTATATTTATTTGTAGGGTCAGATGGATGTGTAGGGTCAGGGAGGGACAGGTAGGGACAGTCTTTAGGGATAGGTAGTTAGCATTAGGTTGGTAGTGAGGGTCAGAGAGGGACAGGTAGGGACAGGTAGGGATAGATTGGTGTAACGGGTCCGGGAGCCGGAACCTCTGAGCTACTATACAAGGGGGCGGCCCTTGTAAGGGAGCGGGTGGCAGTCTCTGGGTGAACGGACAGGGAGTTACGGCAAGTGATCAGGGCAGTCTCTGGGTAAGGGGTAGGTACGACCTGTGATGGCAGAGCCTCCGGGTAGGCTAGCAGGCAGATGGTAGATGTGTGCTCCCAGGTGAGCAAGCGAGAGTCTCTGGAATAGCAGGTGGTCACGGCACGTGACGGCGGAACCTCCGGGCTGGCAGGCAGGTAGGTAACGGAGAAGCGCTCCCAGGTGAGCGGGCAAGAGTCTCTGGAATAGCTGGTGGTCACCGCACGTGACAACGGGACCTCCGGGCTGGCAAGCAGGCAGGTAACGGAGATGCGCTCCCAGGTGAGCGGGCAAGAGTCTCTGAGATAGCTGGTGGTCACAGCACGTGACAACGGAGCCTCCGGGCTGGCAAGCAGGCAGATAACGGAGAAGCGCTCCCAGGTGAGCGGGCAAGCTGGTCCATAGACAGACTGACCGGAGTAGTAAGGCAGACCGTCGGACCTCAGGCAAGCAGGCAGGTAGCTGATATGCGCTCCCAGGTGAGCGGGCAGGCTGGTCCTTTAGACAGACTGACAGGAGTAGTAAGGCAGACCGTCGGACCTCAGACTGGCAGACAGGTAACAAGTATTCAGGCAGGAATCAGGCAGGTAACTGGCAGGTAACTAGCAGGAAACTGGCAGGAAACTGGCAGGTAACTGGCAACGGGACCTGAGGGCTGAAGCACAGGTGAGACACAGGTGCAAACAACATTGCTCGGGCACCTCCATTTTGGAGGAGGTGCCTTATATATGATGAAGTCCTCCGGCGATTGGCCGGGGACTCCTTAGGACGGCGCGCGCGGCCCCTTTAAGAGGAGGGGAGCGCGCGCGCGCGCCCTAAGCACAGGGGCCGGGAAGGAGCGCGCGCTGAGAGCAGAGCGGGAGGAGGACGCCGGGAAGGAGCGCGCGCTGACAGCAGAGCGGGGAGAGGACGCCGGGCACGGAGCAGAGCGGTGAGGGGAGCAGCGTCCCTGCCTAGCAGAGGGCAGGGACGCCAGCGCTACAGTACCCCCCCCTTTAGGCCCCCCCTTTTTTAGGCCAGACAGAAATTTAGATAGGATGAGAGGGGCATGGATGTTCTCCCGGGGCTCCCACGTTCTCTCCTCAGGACCAAACCCCTTCCAATCTACCAGAAAAAAGGTCTTTCCTCTTACCCTTTTGGTGGCAAGAATGTTCTCTACCTCAAACTCGTCCTCAGCAGAAACCGGAGCAGGAGGCGTACCTGTAGACTTGGAAAAAGAGTTAAGCACCACAGGTTTGAGGAGAGACACATGGAAGGAGTTAGGGATCCGTAAGTTGGCCGGGAGTTTCAATTTATAGGCCACCGGGTTGATCTGACTGATGACCTCCAGTGGGCCGATGAACCGAGGCCCTAACTTATAGGAAGGGATCTTGAGCCGGACATATTTGGACGAGAGCCAGACTTTATCCCCAGGGCGGAATTGAGGAGGGTCCAGACGTTTTTTGTCAGCGTGTCTTTTCATACGCTCGGATGACAGAAGGAGTGCGGACCGGGTACTCTCCCATATGGAGGAAAATTTGTTAACAAGAGATTCCGCAGCCGGATTGTCCGCCGAGGTGGAGACGGGAAACGGGATCCGAGGATGCTGACCGTAGACTACAAAAAACGGGGATTTGGAGGAAGACTCGCTCTCGTGATTGTTGTACGAGAATTCGGCCCATGGCAGGAGATCCACCCAGTCAGAATGGTGGGCATTAACGAAGTGCCGAAGGTAACTGGTCAGGTTCTGATTGATCCGCTCCACTTGACCATTAGACTGTGGGTGGTAAGCGGAGGAGAAGTCCAGGGTGACGTCCAGCAATTTACAAGTGGCTCTCCAGAAACGGGAAGTGAACTGTACCCCACGATCCGACACGATGTGACGGGGCAGGCCATGAAGACGGAAGATGTGGCGGATAAAGTCTTTAGCCAGCTCGGGTGCAGACGGAAGACCTGGCAGTGGAATGAAGTGAGCCATCTTGGAGAAGCGGTCAGCGACCACCCAAATGACCGTACAACCGGCAGAGACGGGTAGATCAGTAATGAAGTCCATCGCTATATGCTGCCAGGGGGCAGCAGGTACTGGCAGAGGTAGGAGGCGGCCGGCCGGCAGGTGTCTCGGAACTTTGTTGCGGGCGCAGGACACACAGGCAGAAACAAAGTCTATTACATCCTTGTGCAGGTTAGGCCACCAGTAGTGCCGGGTAATAAGCTGGAGGGTCTTTTTCTGACCGGCGTGGCCAGCTAGTTTAGACGAATGACCCCAGTGTAGGATCTTCTCCCGATCAGGTACTGGTACGAACGTCTTACCAGGAGGAAGACGATTTAGACTCACGGGAGCCACCTGCATTACTCTGGCGGGATCGATGATATGTTTCGGATCCTCCTCGAGATCAGACACCAGAAAGGACCGAGACAAGGCGTCCGCCTTGACGTTTTTGTCAGCCGGGCGAAAATGAAGGACAAAATCAAAACGAGCAAAAAACAAGGACCACCGGGCTTGGCGCGGGTTAAGTCTCTGGGCATGCTGGAGGTAAGCCAAGTTCTTGTGGTCAGTGTAAATTATTACCGGGTGAAGAGCCCCCTCGAGCAGGTAACGCCACTCCTCCAATGCCAGTTTGATGGCCAATAACTCTCGGTCTCCTATGGAATAGTTGCGCTCAGAGGAGGAGAAGAGTTTAGAGAAGAAGCCACAAGTTACCATCCTCCCGGAAGATGATTTTTGAGTAAGTACCGCTCCGGCTCCAGAGGAGGAGGCGTCAACTTCCAGGAAGAACTGCTTGTTGCCATCTGGGCGATGCAGCACCGGGGCGGAAGAGAAGGCCTGTTTAAGGGAAAGAAAGGCCTCCTCTGCTTCGGGTGGCCACTCTTTGGGATTAGTACCTTTACGGGTGAGCGCAGAAATTGGGGCCGTCCGGGAAGAGAAGTGTGGTATGAAGAGGCGGTAGTAGTTGGCGAAGCCCAGGAATCGCTGAATGGCCTTCAACCCCTCCGGTCGGGGCCATTTCTCGATGGCAGACAGTTTCTCAGGATCCATTTGTAGGCCGGTCTGAGAGATAATGTAGCCCAGAAACGGAAGCGAGGTCTGCTCAAAGAGGCACTTCTCAAATTTAGCGTAGAGATGGTTCTGCCTTAGCCTGAGCAGGACCTGACGAACGTCCCTCCGGTGAGTCTGGAGATCCGGAGAGAAGACCAAGATGTCGTCCAGGTACACCACTACGCAGGAGTAGAGAAGGTCCCGGAAGATGTCATTGACCAACTCTTGAAAGACGGCAGGAGCGTTACAGAGACCAAAGGGCATTACCAGGTATTCATAGTGGCCGTCCCGGGTGTTGAATGCCGTCTTCCATTCATCCCCCTGACGAATACGAACCAGGTTGTACGCCCCACGAAGGTCCAGTTTGGTGAAGATCCTAGCCCCCCTCAGGCGATCAAATAATTCTGGAATGAGCGGAAGGGGGTACTTATTCTTCACCGTGATCAGGTTTAGGCCTCTATAGTCTATACAGGGACGGAGAGAGCCGTCCTTCTTTTTGACGAAAAAGAAGCCTGCTCCCGCCGGGGAGGTAGATTTCCGGATGAATCCTCTGGCCAGATTCTCCTCAATATATTCGGACATTGACCGGGTCTCAGCAGCGGATAAAGGATAGATACGCCCACGGGGAGGAGTAGTACCGGGTAGCAGATCGATGGGACAGTCGTATGGTCTATGTGGTGGTAATGTCTCTGCCTCCTTTTTATTAAAGACATCTGCATAAGACCAATAAGGAATCGGAAGTCCAGGTAGATTAGCTGGGGTAGGAGAGGGACGGACGGGATGGACGGGAACCAGGCAGGTTTTATGACAGTCTTGTCCCCAGCGAAGGACCTCTCCGGTTTGCCAGTCTAGCACGGGTGCATGTCTCTGGAGCCAGGGCAGACCTAGCAAGAGGGCGTGAGAGAGTCCAGGCAGAACATGAAAGGAGATACTTTCAGAATGCAGCATTCCCACCTGCAGGGTAATGGATTCGGTGATGAGTTGAATGGGGCGAGGTAAGAGGCCCCCATCCACGGCAGCGACAGACAAGGGTACAGCCAGAGGTTTGGTGGGGATGCGGTATTTCTCAACCAGGGACTGTGAAATAAGGTTCCCGGCTGCTCCAGAGTCAAGTTGGGCTAGTTTGAAATAACGGTTCTCCCCGTAGATGATCGAAACTGACAACAGCAGGGATGGAGAGGATTTATTCTCGTCTAGGTGGACCTCTCTGAGCGAACCTAGACACAGGCGTTTCCCGACCTCTCCGGGCAGGCACGGATCCGGTGCTCCTTACTGCCACAGTAGAAGCAGCTCCCCTCGGCACGGCGTGAGTCCTGACGGGTTTTGACCATCTTGGTCTGGTCGACCTGCATAGGCTCAGGAGAGTGTACCTGGGGAGAGATGGAGGGAATGACGGGTTTCTGGAAAGTAGGAGCTAAACGTGGAATCCTTCTCTCACGGGTGACCTCTTTGGCACGCTCCTGGAACCGTAGGTCAATCCGGGTGGCAAGGGTTATTAGATCATCGAGAGAGGTAGGAATGTCCCGACCAGCAAGTTCATCTTTAATACGACCGGACAGACCCTCCCAGAAGACGGATACCAGAGCGTCGTTATCCCAGGCCAGCTCCGAGGCAAGGGTGCGGAACCGTATGGCATATTGGCCCACGGTGAGACCCTCCTGACGGAGGCGTAGCAGAGAGGATGCGGATGAGGTCTTCCGTCCGGGTTCGTCGAAGACTTTCCGGAAAGCCGAGAGAAAAGCAGGCAAGTTGGACACCAGGGGGTCTCCTCTCTCCCATAGAGGATTTAGCCAGGCCAGGGCCTCCCCGGTGAGATGGGACATGATAAAGGCAATTTTGGCCCGGTCGGAATTAAACTGATGGGACAAAAGTTCAAAGTGCAGGGTGCACTGATTTATGAAGCCCCGAGCCTGGACGGAGTCGCCTCCGAAGCGAGGAGGTGCAGACAGCCGGGGACCGGGATAGGTTACCATGGTATTAGTGGGTAGCGGAGCTGCCGGGTTGCGAGTCATGGTACTGGCAGTGGCTGCAGGTGGTGCAGTCAGAGTGTCCAGGCGAGTATTGACATTCCGCAGGTGACCCAGGATGGACTCCTGTTGGGACCTTTGACGGGACAGTTCATGACACAGGTCCGTGAGCGAGGGAGCTTGGGTGCCACCGGGTTCCATGGCCCGAGCAAACTGTAACGGGTCCGGGAGCCGGAACCTCTGAGCTACTATACAAGGGGGCGGCCCTTGTAAGGGAGCGGGTGGCAGTCTCTGGGTGAACGGACAGGGAGTTACGGCAAGTGATCAGGGCAGTCTCTGGGTAAGGGGTAGGTACGACCTGTGATGGCAGAGCCTCCGGGTAGGCTAGCAGGCAGATGGTAGATGTGTGCTCCCAGGTGAGCAAGCGAGAGTCTCTGGAATAGCAGGTGGTCACGGCACGTGACGGCGGAACCTCCGGGCTGGCAGGCAGGTAGGTAACGGAGAAGCGCTCCCAGGTGAGCGGGCAAGAGTCTCTGGAATAGCTGGTGGTCACCGCACGTGACAACGGGACCTCCGGGCTGGCAAGCAGGCAGGTAACGGAGATGCGCTCCCAGGTGAGCGGGCAAGAGTCTCTGAGATAGCTGGTGGTCACAGCACGTGACAACGGAGCCTCCGGGCTGGCAAGCAGGCAGATAACGGAGAAGCGCTCCCAGGTGAGCGGGCAAGCTGGTCCATAGACAGACTGACCGGAGTAGTAAGGCAGACCGTCGGACCTCAGGCAAGCAGGCAGGTAGCTGATATGCGCTCCCAGGTGAGCGGGCAGGCTGGTCCTTTAGACAGACTGACAGGAGTAGTAAGGCAGACCGTCGGACCTCAGACTGGCAGACAGGTAACAAGTATTCAGGCAGGAATCAGGCAGGTAACTGGCAGGTAACTAGCAGGAAACTGGCAGGAAACTGGCAGGTAACTGGCAACGGGACCTGAGGGCTGAAGCACAGGTGAGACACAGGTGCAAACAACATTGCTCGGGCACCTCCATTTTGGAGGAGGTGCCTTATATATGATGAAGTCCTCCGGCGATTGGCCGGGGACTCCTTAGGACGGCGCGCGCGGCCCCTTTAAGAGGAGGGGAGCGCGCGCGCGCGCCCTAAGCACAGGGGCCGGGAAGGAGCGCGCGCTGAGAGCAGAGCGGGAGGAGGACGCCGGGAAGGAGCGCGCGCTGACAGCAGAGCGGGGAGAGGACGCCGGGCACGGAGCAGAGCGGTGAGGGGAGCAGCGTCCCTGCCTAGCAGAGGGCAGGGACGCCAGCGCTACAATTGGTAGGGCGGTAGGGACAGGTTTTTCTTTTTCTTTAATAGGGAGGGACAGGGTGTTTGTGTGCTAGATTAGGGTGAGAACCTCGGTAGTCTCCAGTTTCCTGGTGGTGGGCTGCTCCCCTCACATTATAGTTTTTTGTTTTACGGTATTGGAAGCCCGAATATAGGGCTTGCAAGTACTGAACTTGGGTCTGACTTTTGTTCATGGTTATGGTCATTTGTTTATATTGTGCTATTGTTATGTTGTGTTTGCTTTGGTTATGTTGAGTACTGTATATACATGTATAGTTTTGTGTATTGTATGTATGTGTAATTTGCGCACGGGGGGGTTAGTGTAGGTTGGGTGGGGGGTTTCAGGGGGGAGGGGGAGGGGTTTTTGGGAGAATGGACGTCCTACGGGATGCGGGAAAAAGGACCCGTTATTTGTGGGCCACAAACTTTCGTGGGACCTAAAAAGAGATGCTGTGATAAGGCCACAGACTTTCGTGGGACCTTGGGTGTTAAAAATGGTGGTGGGAAAAAAAAATAAATAAAAAAAAAAAGGGAGGGGTTTTTTTTTTGTGTGTGTATAGGTGTTAAGCTTTTCGGCCAGGTGGCCTATTTCTTTATTTTTGGCGATGGGCCAGTTATTTAGTTTTCCTTTTTTGTTAGGGGGTTAGGTATGAATGTGCAGGTATGGATGTTGTGTATGCTGGGGGTCGGGTGCGTTTTAGGGCGCACCCTGGAGGTATGGTAGGGTCTTCCCTTGCTGGGGGGTCTCCTGGAGCGGGGTTCCCCGGCTCCGGTCCTCGGGGCCCACCGGCGGGTCATGTTTTCGGGATTTCCTTGGTGTTGCACAGGTGGTGGAATTATTGCCTGTGCGGGTGATGGAATTATCGCCTGTGTGGTGCTGGGGGGGTCCTGGGGGCATGGCCTGTTGGTGGGCCTTGGGGACTGGAGTTGGGGAGCCCTGTCCTAGAGAGTCTGCTGGAGGACTTGGACTTTGTGTCATCACATATTTCTTTGTTGGACTCGTATAATTTCAGATTTTAGGTTATGTCTTGCTGGGGTTTTGTTGGTTGTTAGTTGTTTGTTTGTTGTATAATTGTATCTGTGGTTTGGTTTTTGTGTTTTGTATATGTGTTTTTGTACTTTTGTAATAAAAGAGCTCCAGTTCTGTCTGCTGGTGCTTTTACAGATATTTGTAGAAATCGCCCCAGGTATTAGGGGCCAGGAATCATTTTTTTATCTTTATCCTGACTATTTGCTTAAAAGTCAATACAGAGAACACCGTTTTTCTGCGCCATTTGCTTGTTGGCACTGCAGAATACAGCCAGGTCCTTTCCATAATACAGCGCTAAAAATCCTGCTATTTAAAACGTTGGTTTGTCCATCACATGGATCACATATAATTGCGCTCCATTGACTTCCATTGAAATTTTGTTTCAGTGGGTCAGTGAACTTACTGACACAAGGTCGGCGCTGTTAAAAATAGTTACCTACAGGCCAGCTATTTAAAACTGTGGTTTGTCCGTCACACGGATCACATATAAGTTCGCTCCAAATTCAGCCATTTGTAGTGAGCGTGGAAGATATTGTCCTCCATTTAAAATGGGCACGGCATGTGGCAACGGACGGGGAACTGGACATGATGGTGCATGCAGAGGCCGAGACTGTGGGCAAGCTGAAATTGTGCCACAACAAACACCCACATCTTCTCGCTCAACCTTCCTGTCACAATTAATAGAGGACCGCAGTACACCACTATTGAACACAGAGCAGTGTGAAAAGGTTATTGGTTGGATAGCAGATAATGCTTACAGTCACTTAGCCACCACCACCACCTGTCTTCCACACGGTCAAGTCTCAGTAGCCATTAGTCTGGACCGCATATTCCTCACCCTGATCCTCCTTCCTCCCACCATGCCGATTGCCCAGAGACAACTGATCCCACACTTGGACACTCCGAAGAGCTGTTCACTTTTCCATTTATAAATTCGGGCCTCTTGCCTGGTCCACTTGAAGCGGGGCAAGAGGAGATCGCATGTAGCGATGCCCAAATATTTGAGCAGCCAAGGTCACACGAAGGCGACGGTGGGAAAGTGTCACAAGAGGTGGACAATGATGAGACACAATTGCCAGAAAGTCAGGAGGAGGACCATGGTGCGGAAGTGGAAGACAAGGCGGTGCATGATATAGTAACTGACCCAACTTGGCAGGAGGACACACAGGGGGAGGGAGGCAGAGCACCCCAACAGGCAGGAAGAAGCAGTGTGGTGGCCACAGACAGAAGGCGGGCAACCGTTCCTCGTAACACCAACACGACGGAAGTTGCCAGTACAACTGTTAGGTCTTCCCGAGTCTGGTTGTTTTTTAAAGACTCTGCCGATAACTCCAAAAAGGCCATTTGCACCACCTGCCAGACCAGCATCAGCAAAGGTAGCAAAACTACCAGCCTGACCACCACCAGCATGATCAGGCACATGGCAGCAAAGCACCCGACTTTGTGGGCCGAATCCCAGGGTCCAGGAACAGTGTCTGCGGGTGGCACCATTGCTTCTTCTGCTGTTGTGCGTGCAAGCCAATCCCCTGTCCATAGTGCATGTGAAGATGCCTCCTGCCCTACACCTGTCGTTGCACACTCAGCTAGCACCATCAGCAAACATGTCCTTGTCCCAGCGCTGCGTTCAGTTGTCCATACCCCAATCCTTGGAACGCAAGCGCAAATACGCCGCCAACGCCCCACAGGCCACACTACTATGTTCCCACATTTCACGACTGGTTTCACTCAAAATGTTGACTTTTAGGCTCGTGGAGATGGAAGCTTTCCACAACCTGATGGTGGTGGCCGTCCCTCAGTACTCTGTCCCCAGCCACCACTATTTCTCCCGGTGTGCCGTCCGCATTACACCAGCACGTGTCCCACAACATTAGCCGTGCCCTCAACAATGCAGTTACAGGGAAAGTCCACCTAACCATGGACATGTGGACAAGTGCTTGTGGGCAAGGACGGTACATCTTGCTGACGGCACACTGGGTTAACATAGTGGAAGCCGGGACCCAGTCGGACCTTGGGATTGAACACTTCCTCCCGACGCCGAGGATTGCGGGCCAAAGGTCAATCAGGGTTGCCCCCACAGTCTACAGCTCCTGCACCTCATCCTCCTTCTACTCTTCAGCCTCCATCTCTGAAATGACCACATCAGTCACAAGCTGGAAGAGCTGCCTCGGCCAAGCGGCAACAGGTTGTGCTGAAGCTAATATGCTTAGGTGACAAACCGCACAATGCTGAAGTGTTGTGGACAGCTCTGGAAGAGCAGGCAGATCTGTGGCTGACACCGCTGAACCTACAGCCAGGCATGGTCATGTGTGACAATGGTCGAAACCTGATGGCGGCACTGAGGCGAGGCGAGCTCACACATGTACCATGCCTGGCCCATGTGTTTAACCTCATGGTTCAGCAGTTTCTCAAAAGCTACCCGGAGGTGCCGGATCTGCTTGTCAAAGTACACCACCTGTGTGCCCATTTTAGAAAGTCAGCTACAGCTTCCACCGCCCTTGCCGTGCTTCAGCAGCGTTTGCAGCTTCCGGCTCACTAACTGGTGTGTGATGTCCCAACGCATTGGAACTCTACATTGCAGATGTTGGGAAGGATTTGTGAGCAGAAGAGTGCAGTTGTTGGGTATACGCTTCCTGATTTGGGCTATTTGCTCTTGTCGTCCTCCTTCTCATCCTCATCCTCCACCACCATATCACCAGGGTGACCGGTGCAACACCCACATAATTTTTTTAAAGGGTGTTTATGATGCCCGTAAAAAAAAATTTTTTATACAGTATGTTCATGTATACCCCCCATGAGTAAATGTTTGTCAGCCCATACACTTAGTGCATGGGCATTACAAGTATAGGAGACCAGCTCCTTTCTAATGGGAACATTTTTTTATGATACCCTCCTCCACGCATTTTCCAAGCTGCATTGGAGTGCCTCCCAATTTTTGGCAGCCCTTAAATTCACTGCATAGGCCAACACTATGGGAGATCCAGTTGCTAATAATGGGAACATTTTTTCATGAGACCCTCTATGTCTCTTTCAAGGGGCATTGGAGTGCCTCCCAATTTTTGGCAACCCTTGCATTCACTGCATAGGCAAACAGTATGGGAGACCCACTTCCTAATAATGGGAGCATTGTTTTCAGGAGACCCTCCTCTAAGTCTCTTCAAAGGGGTACTGGGGTGCGTCCAAATTTTCAAAGGGGTATTGGGGTGCGTCCATCTTTTGCGCAGCCTTGCCACTCACTGCATACGCAATAACAGTATAGGAAACCCACTCTTTAGTAATGGGAACAACAAAGCATAGCCGGCTGATGGCTCTCTAAGAATAGCGAGGGCCGACTGCTGGCCCTTTAAGAATAGTAAAGGCCGCCTGATGGCCCTATAAAAATAGGCTTTGTGACTTTCAGAGTCCCTCCTTCATAAATGAAACAGGATGTGTCTGATCATGTCTCACACACCACATGTTGTAAAATGTTAAAATTACATTTCCCAGTGAATGCATTTGTCACGGTTGAAAGCAATACAAAAGTGCAAAAACGCATCAAAAACGCTATGTGTGAACATAGCCTATGGTGTGGAGGAGTATTTTTGTTTTTGGTTATTTATTTTGCCTTATATACAAGTCATTACCCTAGAAAGGATGTTCCTTAACATATTTCCCAGGAAAATCCATTTTGGTTTCGTTTTTTGTATGTTTTATTGTGAGTCCGTAAAAGTGGTGTAATACCTCTGACAACATTGTTGACAGCAGTGACCTGGGAGTCAGAAATGCTTCCAGGGGTCTTCCCCATGCTGTTCCCATGTCCTTTGAGCACTGTTTCCATCGATTTGGGCAATTCCAATGTGCTCGACCCGAGCATCGAGCACCCGAGCATTTTAGTGCTCACCCATCACTAATATTCATGTCTATTAATTTCCAAGAAATTTTAACTTTGAAGGGAACCGGTCAGGATCTCCTATTTGTAACCACTTATTTACTGATCCCTTTATACCCTTCTTACAAGGCTTTTTTTGACTTATTAACTGCTACCTATGCATAAAATCAGTTTTATAACAGGGCTTGCAATTTGCTAAGTAGTGGGGGACTAGTTGTGGGGGGCGTTGTTTTCCCCCGATTAATTGTCCGACTAATGATGTTATACCCCTGTGAGCATGAGTCACGTTATTTACAATAGCGTTGTTACCACTGGCTCTTTGACATTGCGCAGTAAGTCCGGTGTACGCACCCCAAGTTTATCGGCGCACTGTGTATTAACTAGAGGCAGTGATGACAGGACACAGTCCGCCTTCACAGGCGGTTCTCTGCAAATTCCGCAGCCGGCTGTGTCCTGCGTCCATAATGCATACCCGGCCATGCACAGTGTACCTGGCTTACTGTGCATTATCAGAGATGCTGAAATTTACAAAGAGCTGTTAGTGGCACCGCTCTTGCAAATAATGTCACTCAAACCCACAGGGCATGATAACATGATTAGTGGGACTATAGAACAATTACTCTAAGGAAAACAATGCCCACCAGACCAGTCACCCATTAGTTATCATATTTCAAGCCCAGTTACAAAACTGATTTCTTGGGTATGCAGCAGCAGATAAAAGATATAAAGGTGTCATTCGACTTAGCTTTCAAGGATCTGCATGTCTATATATGTGGTTTGGGCCAGGTTCATATTATTAAACGATTCCCTTTAAAGAGGAACTGGTTACTTTACATTGAAGTGGCTGAAGATATGAATAAAACATGGTTTCTTTTATTTCTCATCTCCATTGCAGAGATATTAACTTGTAAACTTTACGCCAATTTCCCCTTCAACTAAGGGGGCGTTTACTTTTCCCCTGTATGACGTTGTCCAATAATATGCAGGAGGTGTCAGGCAGAGGATAAAGAGCACACCCCCAGAGAATATCAGAACTGGCTTTCTTTGTATCTGATATAATACTCATGTCTAACTAGTTTAAAAAAAAATCTCACTTCCAGGGATTACTATGCAGAGATGTGTGATTCCATATACTGCTCTGCATCCGTCCCAGGCTTTGGGGAATAACTTCCCGGTACCTGGGATAAATGCTGATCGCACACTGCAGCTCTAGTCTCACAGCAGCAGGGCAGCACTGGGATGAGAGCTGCAGTGTCCGATCAGCATTTACCCCAGGTCCCAGGACATTATTCCACAAGTTGAAGGTCAAATTAACCAATAAAATGTAACAAGTAACAAACCCAAAACTATCTGGTGTGCTTGAGTTTAGGTTTAGAGAGAGGACACTTTGCTTCTACAGTTTATGGTTCTGGCAGCTTTTGAAATATATATACAGTACAGACCAAAAGTTTGGACACACCTTCTCATTTAAAGATTTTTCTGTATTTTCATGACTATGAAAATTGTACATTCACACTGAAGGCATCAAAACTATGAATTAACACATGTGAAATTATATACTTAACAAAAAAGTGTGAAACAACTGAAAATATGTCTTATATTCTAGGTTCTTCAAAGTAGCCACCTTATGCTTTGATGACTGCTTTGCACACTCTTGGCATTCTCTTGATGAGCTTCAAGAGGTAGTCACCGGAAATGCTTTTCACTTCACAGGTGTGCCCTGTCAGGTTTAATAAGTGGGATTTCTTGCCTTATAAATGGGGTTGGGACCATCAGTTGTGTTGTGCAGAAGTCAGGTGGATACACAGCTGATAGTCCTACTGAATAGACTGTTAGAATTTGTATTATGGCAAGAAAAAAGCAGCTAAATAAAGAAAAACGAGTGGCCATCATTACTTTAAGAAATGAAGGTCAGTCAGTGCGAAAAATTGGGCAAACTTTGAAAGTGTCCCCAAGTGCAGTTGCAAAAACCATCAAGTGCTACAAAGAAACTGGCTCACATGAGGACCACCCCAGGAAAGGAAGACCAAGAGTCACCTCTGCTTCTGAGGATAAGTTTATCCGAGTCACCAGCCTCAGAAATCGCAGGTTAACAGCAGCTCAGATTAGAGACCAGGTCAATGCCACACAGAGTTCTAGCAGCAGACACATCTCTTCAACAACTGTTAAGAGGAGACTTTGTGCAGCAGGCCTTCATGGTAAAATAGCTGCTAGGAAACCACTGCTAAGGACAGGCAACAAGCAGAAGAGTTCTTGTGTGGGCTAAAGAACACAAGAAATGGACATTAGACCAATGGAAATCTGTGCTTTGGTCTGATGAGTCCAAATTTGAGATCTTTGGTTCCAACCACTGTGTCTTTGTGCGACGCAGAAAAGGTGAACGGATGGACTCTACATGCCTGGTTCCCACCGTGAAGCATGGAGGAGGAGGTGTGATGGTGTGGGGGGGCTTTGCTGGTGACACTGTTGGGGATTTATTAAAAATTGAAGGCATACTGAACCAGCATGGCTACCACAGCATCTTGCAGCGGCATGCTATTCCATCCGGTTTGCGTTTAGTTGGACCATCATTTATTTTTCATCAGTACAATGACCCCAAACACACCTCCAGGCTGTGTAAGGGCTATTTGACCAAGAAGGAGAGTGATGGGGTGCTACGCTAGATGACCTGGCCTCCACAGTCACCAGACCTGAACCCAATCGAGATGGTTTGGGGTGAGCTGGACCGCAGAGTGAAGGCAAAAGGGCCAACAAGTGCTAAGCATCTCTGGGAACTCCTTCAAGATTGTTGGAAGACCATTTCCGGTGACTACCTCTTGAAACTCAACAGGAGAATGCCAAGAGTGTGCAAAGCAGTTATCAAAGCAAAAGGTGGCTACTTTGAAGAACCTAGAATATAAGACATATTTTCAGTTGTTTCACACTTTCTTGTTAAGTATATAATTCCACATGTGTTAATTCATAGTTTTGATGCCTTCAGCGTGAATGTACAATTTTCATAGTCATGGTCTGTACTGTATATATATATATATATATATATATATATATATATATATATATATATATATATATATATATATATATATATATATATCAACTTACAGCTAACTTTTTTTTTCTGATGAAGTTGTTCATTTTTCCTGTCTTTTCCATCTTGTCGTGGCCAATATCACGACTTCTCCAGTCAAGACTCGTCTGCAGAGGTTACAACAAAGACACATATGACTTCTTACATTTCCTGTCCCCATCTGTTCCCAACCTGCACAAACTCCTCATCCTTCTGTCACCCCAATGCTGATCCACTGTGTCCCTATTTCTGATCCTCTTAATACCCCTCATAATAATGACACCACTGTGCCACTTACAAAGTAAGACACCTCCTTTCTGCCCTTAGATGGTAAAATTGTGCCCTAGAAATCAGTGCCCACACTTTTCCCCTAGAAAGTAATAATTCCTTCACTGTGCCCATCTGACAATCACAATACCGAGTGCCCTTATAACAATTATGCATCTTAAGGTCCCCCTTAAAATGTAATAATGTCCCGAGTCCCCCCATATATAGTTCTCCTGTATACAGCATGATACCCCACACCTCTCACATACCCGCAACTCCTTATACACAGTATGATGGGCCCCACAGTAGCCCCTCCCACACTGTATGATGGCCCCTAGTAGTCCCAACACACTGTAAATGGCCCCCAGTAGCCCCCCACACTGTATGAAGGTCTCCTATAGTCCTCCCACACCATATATTCGCCCCCAGTAGTTCCCCCACACTGTAAATGGCCCCCAGTGTTTCCCCTACACTGTATAGATCAGGGGTCTCAAACTCGGCTGGGTATATGGGCCGCACATGGAAAAAATTTGAATTTGGGGGGCTGCATTCTTTGTTCAATGTGACATTTTTAGTGATACCATTTTTTTTTGTATACACCTTTTGAACATTTTTTCCTTGTTTATTTTTTTATAGCTTGGGTCGTTATGGATGTGGCGATAATAAACGTGCACTTTTTTGTGTTTAGTTTACATATAAAACAGCATTTTTAGTGCCCAATATTTTTTCATGCTTTATTTTTATTTTTTTGATTTTTACAATTTTGTTTCCCCCAATTGGCCACATTCAGTAATATTGTCTTACAATTAGCATCATATAGTAATAATGGCAAACATCTTGTAGTAATGTTCCCCGTCCAAGTCCCCATCTTGTACTAATGTGCCCCATCCAGGTCCCCATCCTGTGGCTATGTGCCTCATCCAGGTCCCCATCTTGTGGCTATGTGCCCCATCCCGGTCCCCATCTTGTGGCTATGTGCCCCATCCAGATCTCCATCTTGTGGCTATGTGCCCCATCCAGGTCTCCATCTTGTACTAATGTGCCTCATCCAGGTCCCCATCTTGTGGCTATGTGCCCCATCCAGGTCTCCATCTTGTGGCTATGTGCCCCATCCAGGTCTCCATCTTGTGGCTATGTGCCCCATCCAGGTCTCCATCTTGTGGCTATGTACCCCATCCAGGTCCCCATCCTGTGGCTATTTGCCCCATCCAGATCCCCATCTTGTGGCTATGTGCCCCACCCAGGTCCCCATCTTGTGGCTATGTACCCCATCCAGGTCCCCATCCTGTGGCTATGTGCCCCATCCAGGTCCCCAACCTGTGGCAATGTTCCCGATCCAGGGCCCCATCCAGGTCCCCATCTTGTGGCAATGTTCCCCATCCTGGCCCCCATCTTGTACTAATGTGCCTCATCCAGGTCCCCATCTTGTGGCTATGTGCCCCATCCAGATCCCCATCTTGTGGCTATGTGCCCCATCCAGGTCCCCATCTTGTGGCTGTGTGCCCCATCCAGGTCCCCATCTTGTGGCTATGTGCCCCATCCAGGTCCCCATCTTGTGGCTATGTGCCCCACTCAGGTCCCCATCTTGTGGCTATGTGCCCCATCCAGATCCCCATCTTGTGGCAATGTTCCCAATCCAGGTCCCCAGCCTGTGGCAATGTTCCCGATCCAGGTCCCCATCTTGTGACTATGTGCCCCATCCAGGTCCCCATCTTGTACTAATGTGCCCCATCCAGGTCCCCATCTTGTGGCAATGTTCCCCATCCTGGCCCCCATCTTGTACTAATGTGCCTCATCCAGGTCCCCATCTTGTGGCTATGTGCCCCATCCAGATCCCCATCTTGTGGCTATGTGCCCCATCCAGGTCCCCATCCTGTGGCTATGTGCCCCATCCAGGTCCCCATCTTGTGGCTATGTGCCCCCTGTTCTTCACACACATAAAATAGAAAAAAAAAGATGATTCTCACCTGTCCTCCGTTCCCTTGGCGTCCTTCCTGCAGATGTGGCCCGCAGGCACCACAGAGTCAGACCCCTTGACGATCCCGACCTGGTCCAGGAGGAGCCGCCGACAGCAGCGCTGCATTGCCGCACAGAGACCGTCTCCCAGCACTGCATTTCCAATGCCAGCCGCCGGCCAATCAGAGGCCAGCAGCTGATATCTGCTTATGGCAATGACGTCATACTCGCTGCGCCGACACGCAGATATCAGCTGCTGGCCTCTGATTGGCCAGCGGCTGGCATTGGAAATGCAGTGCTGGGAAACAGTCTCTGTGCGGCAATGCAGCGCTGCTGTCGGCGGCTCCTCCTGGACCTGGTCGGGATCATCAAGGGGTCTGTGCCTGCGGGCCGCATAAAGCAACCTCAGGGGCCGCATGCGGCCCGCGGGCCGCATGTTTGAGACCCCTGGTATAGATAGTACCTAGTAGTCCGGTAGCTTCCCTTCACTATGGATGGCCCACAGTCTTCCCCCACATTGCATGGATGGCACCCAGCAGTCCAGTAGCCCCTACACTGTGTGGATAGCCCCCAGTCTCCCGACTCCCACACTGTATGATGGCCCCAGTAGACCCCTCACACTGTATGATGGCCCCAGTAGTCCCCTCACACTGTGTGGATGGCCCCCAGTAGTCCCCCATGAGCGCTATAAACATCTTATACTCACCTAAATATGGATCCTGAGAAGTCCGCCGACAGAAAGGACAAGGCATGGGAGGACCAACACGGTGGTATCATGGCTCTGGGGCAGAGTCCGCCTTGCCCGTGTGTCTCTGCTTTTCTGTAGACCACAGGCTTAATCGTTAAATCGACCTGCGGTCTACAGAATGTGAAGCGGACGTGCAGGCAGACCATGCCTCTCTTCTCCACCGCAGAATTGTATCTGTGTCGGCGATCTGTGCACAGTGATACAGTTTAGAGTAGTGGTAGCTCCGGGTGGGCCCCTCTGAACCTGGCCAGGGACCACCGCACCCTCTTCCCCTTGGTAATTACGCTACTGTATTTGTTAGAATAGTAAGTTGTCAGGACCTCCTTCTCTTATCTGGTGTGACTGGGGGGTATCCACTACAAAACCACCTATTCCGTCTAAAATGATTACAATTTTCCAATGTATATCTCCCACTCATGATAATTACCCAAAACTGCCATCACTAAGGTTTGGTTCAGGAGCTAGCACTCTTCTCCTTCCTGCTCCATTTTATCCGAGGTTCTCTGAGAGAAAGAGAACAGAGCTGCCTCCAGTTTCTCTGCACTCGATAATGTGGGAACATTTTATAGTGTGTGGGGGCATCATACATATTACACGGGAGGCACAGTGGGGGCATCATACATATTACACTGGAGGCACAGCGGGGACATCAGACATATTACACGGGAGGCATAGTGGGGACATCAGACATATTACACGGGAGGCGCAGTGGGGGCATCATAGATATTACATGGGAGGCACAGTGGGGGCATCATACTTATCACACTGGATGCAAGGTGGGGGCATCATACATATTACACGGGAGGCACAGTGGGGGCATCATACATATTACACGGGAGGCACAGTGGGGGCATCATACATATTACACGGGAGGCACAGTGGGGGCATCATACATATTACACGGGAGGCACAGTGGGGGCATCATACATATTACACGGGAAGCACAGTGGGGACATCATACATATTACACGAGAGGCACAGTGGGGACATCATACATATTACACTGGAGGCATAGTGGGGGCATCATACATATTACACGGGAGGCACAGTGGGGGCATCAGACATATTACACGGGAAGCACAGTGGGGCATCATACATATTACACGGGAGGCACAGTGGGGGCATCAGACATATTACACGGGAGGCACAGTGGGGGCATCATACATATTACATGGGAGGCACAGTGGGGGCATCATACATATCACACGGGAGGCACAGTGGGGGCATCATACTTATCACACGGGAGGCTCAGTTGGGGCATCATACATATTACACGGGAGGCACAGTGGGGGCATCATACATATTACACGGGAGGCACAGTGGGGCATCATACATATTACAAGGGAAGCACAGTGGGGGCATCATACATATTACACGGGAGGCACAGTGGGGACATCATACATATCACACGGGAGGCACAGTGGGGGCATCATACATATCACACGGGAGGCACAGTGGGGGCATCATACATATCACACGGGAGGCACAGTGGGGGCATCATACATATTACACGGGGGGCACAGTGGGGGCATCATACATATTACACGGGAGGCACAGTGGGGCATCATACATATTACACGGGAAGCACAGTGGGGGCATCATACATATTACACGGGAGGCACAGTGGGGACATCATACATATTACACGGGAGGCACAGTGGGGGCATCATACATATCACACGGGAGGCACAGTGGGGGCATCATACATATTACATGGGAGGCACAGTGGGGGCATCATACATATTACACGGGAAGCACAGTGGGGGCATCATACATATTACACGGGAGGCACAGTGGGGACATCATACATATCACACTGGAGGCACAGTGGGGGAATCATACATATTACACGGGAGGCACAGTGGGCACATCATACATATTACACGGGAGGCATAGTGGGGGCATCATACATATTACATGGGAGGCACAGTGGGGGCATCATACATATCACACGGGAGTCACAGTGGGGGCATCAAACATATTACACGGGAGGCACAGTGGGGACATCATACATATTACACGAGAGGCACAGTGGGGACATCATACATATTACACTGGAGGCATAGTGGGGGCATCATACATATCACACGGGAGGCACAGTGGGGGCATCATACATATCACACGGGAGGCACAGTGGGGCATCATACATATTACACGGGGGGCACAGTGGGGGCATCATACATATTACACGGGAGGCACAGTGGGGGCATCATACATATCACACGGGAGGCACAGTGGGGGCATCATACATATTACATGGGAGGCACAGTGGGGGCATCATACATATTACACGGGAAGCACAGTGGGGGCATCAAACATATTACACGGGAGGCACAGTGGGGACATCATACATATCACACTGGAGGCACAGTGGGGGAATCATACATATTACACGGGAGGCACAGTGGGCACATCATACATATTACACGGGAGGCATAGTGGGGGCATCATACATATTACATGGGAGGCACAGTGGGGGCATCATACATATCACACGGGAGTCACAGTGGGGGCATCAAACATATTACACGGGAGGCACAGTGGGGACATCATACATATCACACAGGAGTCACAGTGGGGCATCATGCATATCACACGGGAGGCACAGTGGGGGCATCATACATATCACACGGGAGGCACAGTGGGGGATCATACATATTACACGGGAAGCACAGTGGGGGCATCATACATATTACACGGGAGGCACAGTGGGGGCATCATACATATCACACAGGAGGCACAGTGGGGGCATCATACATATCACACGGGAGGCACAGTGGGGGCATCATACATATCACACGGGAGGCACAGTGGGGGCATTAGACATATTACATGGGAAGCACAGTGGGGCATCAGACATATTACACGGGAGGCACAGTGGGGGCATCATACATATTACACGGGAGGCACAGTGGGGGCATCATACTTATTACATGGGAGGAACAGTGGGGGCATCATAAATATTACATGGGAGGCACAGTGGGGGCATCATACATATTACACGGGAAGCACAGTGGGGACATCATACATATTACCCGGGAGGCATAGTGGGGACATCATACATATTACATGGGAGGCACAGTGGGGGCATCATACATATTACATGGGAGGCACAGTGGGGGCATCATACATATTACATGGAGGCACAGTGGGGGCATCATACATATCACACGGGAGGCACAGTGGGGGCATCATACTTATCACACTGGATGCAAGGTGGGGGCATCATACATATCACACGGGAGGCACAGTGGGGGCATCAAACATATCACACGGGAGGCACAGTGGGGGCATCATACATGTTACACGGGAGGCACAGTGGGGGCATCATACATATCACACGGGAGGCACAGTGGGGGCATCATACATATTACACGGGAGGCACAGTGGGGGCATTATACATATTACACGGGAGGCACAGTGGGGGCATCATACATATTACACAGGAGGCACAGTGGGGGCATCATACATATTACACGGGAGGCACAGTGGGGGCATCATACATATTACACGGGAGGCACAGTGGGGGCATCATACATATTACACGGGAGGCACAGTGGGGACATCATACATATTACACGGGAGGCACAGTGGGGGCATCATACATATTACACGGGAGGCACAGTGGGGGCATCAGACATATTACACGGGAGGCACAGTGGGGGCATCATACATATTACACGGGAGGCACAGTGGGGGCATCATACATATTACATGGGAGGAACAGTGGGGGCATCATAAATATTACATGGGAGGCACAGTGGGGGCATCATACATATTACACGGGAAGCACAGTGGGGACATCATACATATTACCCGG
Source organism: Phyllobates terribilis (assembly GCF_046119375.1). NCBI lineage: Eukaryota > Metazoa > Chordata > Amphibia > Anura > Dendrobatidae > Phyllobates > Phyllobates terribilis. Next base: position 468,006 of record NW_027362772.1, read on the forward strand.
GAGGCATAGTGGGGACATCATACATATTACACTGGAGGCATAGTGGGGGCATCATACATATTACACGGGAGGCAGAGTGGGGGCATCATACATATTACACGGGAGGCACAGTGGGGGCATCATACATATTACACGGGAGGCAGAGTGGGGGCATCATATACATTACACGGGAGGCACAGGGGGGCATCATACATATTACATGGGAGGCACAGTGGGGGCATCATCCATATTACATGGGAGGCACAGTGGGGGCATCATACATATTACACGGGAGGCACAGTGGCTGTATCATACATATTACACGGGAGGCAGAGTGGGGGCATCATACATATTACACGGGGGGCAGAGTGGGGGCATCATACATATTACACAGGAGACACAGTGGGGGCATCATACATATTACACGGGAGGCACCGTGGGGGCATCATACATATTACACGGGAGGCACATTGGGGCAGCATACATATTACACGGGAAGCACAGTGGGGGCATCATACATATTACACGGGAGGCACAGTGGGGACATCATACATATTACACGGGAGGCACAGTGGGGACATCATACATATTACACGGGAGGCACAGTGGGGGCATCATACATATTACACGGGAGGCACAGTGGGGACATCATACATATTACACGGGAGGCACAGTGGGGCATCATACATATTACACGGGAAGCACATTTGGGGCATCATATATATTACACTGGAGGCACAGTGGGGGCATCATATATATTACACTGGAGGCACAGTGGGGGCATCATACATATCACACGGGAGGCACAGTGGGGGCATCATACTTATCACACTGGATGCAAGGTGGGGGCATCATACATATTACACGGGAGGCACAGTGGGGGCATCATACATATCACACGGGAGGCACAGTGGGGGCATCATACATGTTACACGGGAGGCACAGTGGGGGCATCATACATATCACACGGGAGGCACAGTGGGGCATCATACATATTACACGGGAAGCACAGTGGGGGCATCATACATATTACACGGGAGGCACAGTTGGGGCATCATACATATCACACGCCAGGCACAGTGGGGGCATCATACATATCACACGGGAGGCACAGTGGGGCATCATACATATTACATGGGAAGCACAGTGGGGGCATCATACATATTACACGGGAGGCACAGTTGGGGCATCATACATATCACACAGGAGGCACAGTGAGGGCATCATACATATCACACGGGAGGCACAGTGGGGCATCATACATATTACACGGGAGGCACAGTGGGGGCATAATACATATTACACGGGAGGCACAGTGGGGCATCATACATATTACACGGGAAGCACAGTGGGGGCATCATACATATTACACGGGAGGCACAGTGGGGGCATCATACATATCACATGGGAGGCACAGTGGGGGCATCATACATATTACATGGGAGGCACAGTGGGGGCATCATACATATTACATGGGAGGCACAGTGAGGGCATCATACATATTACACGGTATGCACAGTGGGGACATCATACATATTACACGGGAGGCACAGTGGGGGCATCATACATGTTACACGGGAGGCACAGTGGGGGCATCATACATATCACACGGGAGGCACAGTGGGGGCATCATACATATTACACGGTATGCACAGTGGGGACATCATACATATTACACGGGAGGCACAGTGGGGGCATCATACATGTTACACGGGAGGCACAGTGGGGGCATCATACATATCACACGGGAGGCACAGTGGGGGCATCATACATATTACACGGGAGGCACAGTGGGGGCATTATACATATTACACGGGAGGCACAGTGGGGGCATCATACATATTACACAGGAGGCACAGTGGGGGCATCATACATATTACACGGGAGGCACAGTGGGGGCATCATACATATTACACGGGAGGCACAGTGGGGGCATCATACATATTACACGGGAGGCACAGTGGGGACATCATACATATTACACGGGAGGCACAGTGGGGGCATCATACATATTACACGGGAGGCACAGTGGGGGCATCAGACATATTACACGGGAGGCACAGTGGGGGCATCATACATATTACACGGGAGGCACAGTGGGGGCATCATACATATTACATGGGAGGAACAGTGGGGGCATCATAAATATTACATGGGAGGCACAGTGGGGGCATCATACATATTACACGGGAAGCACAGTGGGGACATCATACATATTACCCGGGAGGCATAGTGGGGACATCATACATATTACACTGGAGGCATAGTGGGGGCATCATACATATTACACGGGAGGCAGAGTGGGGGCATCATACATATTACACGGGAGGCACAGTGGGGGCATCATACATATTACACGGGAGGCAGAGTGGGGGCATCATATACATTACACGGGAGGCACAGGGGGGCATCATACATATTACATGGGAGGCACAGTGGGGGCATCATCCATATTACATGGGAGGCACAGTGGGGGCATCATACATATTACACGGGAGGCACAGTGGCTGTATCATACATATTACACGGGAGGCAGAGTGGGGGCATCATACATATTACACGGGGGGCAGAGTGGGGGCATCATACATATTACACAGGAGACACAGTGGGGGCATCATACATATTACACGGGAGGCACCGTGGGGGCATCATACATATTACACGGGAGGCACATTGGGGCAGCATACATATTACACGGGAAGCACAGTGGGGGCATCATACATATTACACGGGAGGCACAGTGGGGACATCATACATATTACACGGGAGGCACAGTGGGGACATCATACATATTACACGGGAGGCACAGTGGGGACATCATACATATTACACGGGAGGCACAGTGGGGACATCATACATATTACACGGGAGGCACAGTGGGGACATCATACATATTACACGGGAGGCACAGTGGGGGCATCATACATATCACACAGGAGGCACAGTGGGGGCATCATACATATTACATGGGAGGCACAGTGGGGGCATCATACATATTACATGGGAAGCACAGTGGGGGCATCTACATATTACACGGGAGGCACAGTGGGGACATCATACATATCACACGGGAGGCACAGTGGGGGAATCATACATATTACACGGGAGGCACAGTGGGCACATCATACATATTACACGGGAGGCACAGTGGGGGCATCATACATATTACATGGAAGGCACAGTGGGGGCATCATACATATCACACGGGAGGCACAGTGGGGACATCATGCATATTACACGGGATGCACAGTGGGGGATCATACATATTACACGGGAGGCACAGTGGGGGATCATACATATTACACGGGAAGCACAGTGGGGGCATCATACATATTACACGGGAGGCACAGTGGGTGCATCATACATATCACACAGGAGGCACAGTGGGGGCATCATGCATATCACACGGGAGGCACAGTGGGGGCATCATACATATCACACGGGAGGCACAGTGGGGGCATTAGACATATTACACGGGAGGCACAGTGGGGGCATCATACATATTACACGGGAGGCACAGTGGGGCATCATACATATTACACGGGAGGCACAGTGGGGCATCATACATATTACACGGGAAGCACATTTGGGGCATCATATATATTACACGGGAGGCACAGCGGGGGTATCATGCATATTACATGGGAGGCACAGTGGGGGCATCATACATATTACATGGAGGCACAGTGGGGGCATCATACATATCACACGGGAGGCACAGTGGGGGCATCATACTTATCACACTGGATGCAAGGTGGGGGCATCATACATATTACACGGGAGGCACAGTGGGGGCATCATACATATCACACGGGAGGCACAGTGGGGGCATCATACATGTTACACGGGAGGCACAGTGGGGGCATCATACATATCACACGGGAGGCACAGTGGGGGCATCATACATATCACACGGGAGGCACAGTGGGGGCATCATACATATTACACGGGAGGCACAGTGGGGGCATTATACATATTACACGGGAGGCACAGTGGGGGCATCATACATATTACACGGGAGGCACAGTGGGGGCATCATACATATTACACGGGAGGCACAGTGGGGGCATCATACATATTACACAGGAGGCACAGTGGGGGCATCATACATATTACACGGGAGGCAGAGTGGGGGCATCATACATATTACACGGGAGGTATAGTGGGGGCATCATACATATTACACAGGAGGCACAGTGGGGACATCATACATATTACACGGGAGGCACAGTGGGGGCATCATACATATTACACGGGAGGCACAGTGGGGGCATAATACATTTTACACGGTAGGCACAGTGGGGGCATCATACATATCACACGGGAGGCACAGTGGGGGCATCATACATATCACACGGGAGGCACAGTGGGGGCATCATACATATTACACGGGGGGCACAGTGGGGGCATCATACATATTACACGGGAGGCACAGTGGGGCATCATACATATTACACGGGAAGCACAGTGGGGGCATCATACATATTACACGGGAGGCACAGTGGGGACATCATACATATTACACGGGAGGCACAGTGGGGGCATCATACATATCACACGGGAGGCACAGTGGGGGCATCATACATATTACACGGGAGGCACAGTGGGGGCATCATACATATTACACGGGACGCACAGTGGGGGCATCATACATATTACATGGGAGGCACAGTGGGGGCATCATACATATCACACGGGAGGCACAGTGGGGGCATTAGACATATTACACGGGAGGCACAGTGGGGGCATCATACATAATACACGGGAGGCACAGTTTGGACATTAGACATATTACACGGGAGGCACAGTGGGGGCATCATACATATCACACGGGAGGCACAGTGGGGGCATCATACATATCACATGTGAGGCACAGTGGGGGCATCATACATATCACACGGGAGACACAGTGGGGGCATCATACATATCACATGGGAGGCATAGTGGGGGCATCATACATATCACACAGGAGGCACAGTGGGGGCATCATACATATTACACGGGAGGCACAGTGGGGACATCATTCATATTACACGGGAGGCACAGTGGGGCATCATACATATTACACGGGAAGCACATTTAGGGCATCATATATATTACACGGGAGGCACAGTGGGGGTATCATACATATTACATGGGAGGCACAGTGGGGGCCTCATACATATTACATGGAGGCACAGTGGGGGCATCATACATATCACACGGGAGGCACAGTGGGGGCATCATACTTATCACACTGGATGCAAGGTGGGGGCATCATACATATTACACGGGACGCACAGTGGGGGCATCATACATATCACATGGGAGGCACAGTGGGGGCATCATACATGTTACACGGGAGGCACAGTGGCGGCATCATACATATCACACGGGAGGCACAGTGGGGGCATCATACATGTTACACGGGAGGCACAGTGGCGGCATCATACATATCACACGGGAGGCACAGTGGGGGCATCATACATATTACACGGGAGGCACAGTGGGGGCATTATACATATTACACGGGAGGCACAGTGGGGGCATCATACATATTACACGGGAGGCACAGTGGGGGCATCATACATATTACACAGGAGGCACAGTGGGGACATCATACATATTACACGGGAGGCATAGTGGGGGCATCATACATATTACACGGGAGGCACAGTGGGGACATCATACATATTACACGAGAGGCACAGTGGGGGCATCATACATATTACACGGGAGGCACAGTGGTGGCATCATACATATTACACGGGAGGCACAGTGGTGGCATCATACATATTACACGGGAGGCAGAGTGGGGGCATCATACATATTACACGGGAGGCACAGTGGGGGCATCATACATATTACACAGGAGGCACAGTGGGGGCATCATACATATTACACGGGAGGCACAGTGGGGGCATCATACATATTACACGGGAGGCAGAGTGGGGGCATCATACATATTACACGGGAGGCACAGTGGGGGCATCATACATATTACACGGGAGGCAGAGAGGGGGCACCATATATATTACACGGGAGGCACAGGGGGGCATCATACATATTACATGGGAGGCACAGTGGGGGCATCATACATATTACATGGGAGCCACAGTAGGGGCATCATACATATTACACGGGAGGCACAGTGGCTGTATCATACATATTACACGGGAGGCAGAGTGGGGGCATCATACATATCACACGCCAGGCACAGTGGGGGCATCATACATATCACACGGGAGGCACAGTGGGGCATCATACATATTACATGGGAAGCACAGTGGGGGCATCATACATATTACACGGGAAGCACAGTGGTTGCATCATACATATTACACGGGAGGCACAGTTGGGGCATCATACATATCACACGGGAGGCACAGTGGGGCATCATACATATTACACGGGAGGCACAGTGGGGGCATAATACATATTACACGGGAGGCACAGTGGGGCATCATACATATTACACGGGAAGCACAGTGGGGGCATCATACATATTACACGGGAGGCACAGTAGGGACATCATACATATCACACGGGAGGCACAGTGGGGGCATCATACATATTACATGGTAGGCACAGTGGGGGCATCATACATATTACACGGGAAGCACAGTGGGGGCATCATACATATTACACAGGAGGCCCAGTGGGGACATCATACATATCACACTGGAGGCACAGGGGGGGAATCATACATATTACACAGGAGGCACAGTGGGCACATCATACATATTCCACGGGAGGCACAGTGGGGGCATCATACATATCACACGGGAGGCACAGTGGGGGCATCATACATATCACACGGGAGGCAAAGTGGGGCATCATACATATTACACGGGAAGCACAGTGGGGGCATCATACATATTACACGGGAGGCACAGTTGGGGCATCATACATATCACACGCCAGGCACAGTGGGGGCATCATACATATCACACGCCAGGCACAGTGGGGGCATCATACATATTACACGGGAAGCACAGTGGGGGCATCCTACATATTACACGGGAGGCACAGTTGGGGCATCATACATATCACACAGGAGGCACAGTGAGGGCATCATACATATCACACGGGAGGCACAGTGGGGCATCATACATATTACACGGGAGGCACAGTGGGGGCATAATACATATTACACGGGAGGCAAAGTGGGGCATCATACATATTACACGGGAAGCACAGTGGGGGCATCATACATATTACACGGGAGGCACAGTTGGGGCATCATACATATCACACGCCAGGCACAGTGGGGGCATCATACATATCACACGCCAGGCACAGTGGGGGCATCATACATATTACACGGGAAGCACAGTGGGGGCATCCTACATATTACACGGGAGGCACAGTTGGGGCATCATACATATCACACAGGAGGCACAGTGAGGGCATCATACATATCACACGGGAGGCACAGTGGGGCATCATACATATTACACGGGAGGCACAGTGGGGGCATAATACATATTACACGGGAGGCACAGTGGGGCATCACACATATTACACGGGAAGCACAGTGGGGGCATCATACATATTACACGGGAGGCACAGTGGGGACATCATACATAACACACGGGAGGCACAGTGGGGGCATCATACATATTACATGGTAGGCACAGTGGGGGCATCATACATATTACACGGGAAGCACAGTGGGGGCATCATACATATTACACGGGAGGCACAGTGGGGACATCATACATATCACACTGGAGGCACAGTGGGGGAATCATACATATTACACGGGAGGCACAGTGGGCACATCATACATATTCCACGGGAGGCACAGTGGGGGCATCATACATATTACACGGGAGGCACAGTGGGGGCATCATACATATTACACGGGAGGCAGAGTGGGGGCATCATATATATTACATGGGAGGCACAGGGGGGCATCATACATATTACATGTGAGGCACAGTGGGGGCATCATATTACACGGGAGGCACAGTGGGGGCATCATACATATCACACGGGAGGCACAGTGGGGGCATCATACATGTTACACGGGAGGCACAGTGGGGGCATCATACATATCACACGGGAGGCAAAGTGGGGCATCATACATATTACACGGGAAGCACAGTGGGGGCATCATACATATTACACGGGAGGCACAGTTGGGGCATCATACATATCACACGCCAGGCACAGTGGGGGCATCATACATATCACACGGGAGGCACAGTGGGGCATCATACATATTACACGGGAAGCACAGTGGGGGCATCATACATATTACACGGGAGGCACAGTTGGGGCATCATACATATCACACGGGAGGCACAGTGAGGGCATCATACATATCACACGGGAGGCACAGTGGGGCATCATACATATTACACGGGAGGCAAAGTGGGGGCATAATACATATTACACGGGAGGCACAGTGGGGCATCATACATATTACACGGGAAGCACAGTGGGGGCATCATACATATTACACGGGAGGCACAGTGGGGACATAATACATATCACACGGGAGGCACAGTGGGGGCATCATACATATTACATGGTAGGCACAGTGGGGGCATCATACATATTACACGGGAAGCACAGTGGGGGCATCATACATATTACACGGGAGGCACAGTGGGGACATCATACATATCACACTGGAGGCACAGTGGGGGAATCATACATATTACACGGGAGGCACAGTGGGCACATCATACATATTCCACGGGAGGCACAGTGGGGGCATCATACATATCACACGGGAGGCACAGTGGGGGCATCATACATATCACACGGGAGGCACAGTGGGGGCATCATACATATTACATGGGAGGCACAGTGAGGGCATCATACATATTACACGGTATGCACAGTGGGGACATCATACATATTACACGGGAGGCACAGTGGGGACATCATACATATTACACGGGAGGCACAGTGGGGACATCATACATATTACACGGGAGGCACAGTGAGGGCATCATACATATTACACGGTATGCACAGTGGGGACATCATACATATTACACGGGAGGCACAGTGGGGACATCATACATATTACACGTGAGGCACAGTGGGGGCATCATACATATTACACGGGAGGCACAGTGGGGGCATCATACATATCACACGGGATGCACAGTGGGGGCATCATACATATTACATGGGAGGCACAGTGGGGGCATCATACATATTACACGGGAAGCACAGTGGGGGCATCATACATATTACACGGGAGGCACAGTGGGGACATCATACATATCACACGGGAGGCACAATGGGCACATCATACATATTACACGGGAGGCACAGTGGGGGCATCATACATATTACATAGGAGGCACAGTGGGGGCATCATACATATCACACGGGAGGCACAGTGGGGACATCATACATATTACACGGGAGGCACAGTGGGGGATCATACATATTACACGGGAGGCACAGTGGGGGATCATACATATTACACGGGAAGCACAGTGGGGGCATCATACATATTACACGGGAGGCACAGTGGGGGCATCATACATATCACACAGGAGGCACAATTGGGGCATCATACATATCACACGGGAGGCACAGTGGGGGCATCATACATATCACACGGGAGGCACAGTGGGGGCATTAGACATATTACACGGGAGGCACAGTGGGGACATCATACATATTACACGGGAGGCACAGTGGGGGCATCATATATATTACACGGGAGGCACAGTGGGGGCATCATACATATCACACGGGAGGCACAGTGGGGGATTTAGACATATTACACGGGAGGCACAGTGGGGACATCATACATATTACACGGGAGGCACAGTGGGGGCATCATATATATTACACGGGAGGCACAGTGGGGGCATCATATATATTACACGGGAGGCACAGTGGGGGCATCATACATATTACACGGGAGGCACAGTGGGGACATCATACATATCACACTGGAGGCACAGTGGGGGAATCATACATATTACACGGGAGGCACAGTGGGCACATCATACATATTACTCGGGAGGCACAGTGGGGGCATCATACATATTACATGGGAGGCACAGTGGGGGCATCATACATATCACACGGGAGGCACAGTGGGGGCATCATACATATTACACGGGAGGCACAGTGGGGGCATCATACATATCACACAGGAGGCATAGTGGGGGCATCATACATATCACACGGGAGGCACAGTGGGGGCATCATACATATCACACGGGAGGCACAGTGGGGGCATTAGACATATCACACGGGAGGCACAGTGGGGGCATTAAACATATTACACGGGAGGCACAGTGGGGGCATCATACATATCACACAGGAGGCACAGTGGGGGCATCATACATATCACACAGGAGGCACAGTGGGGGCATCATACATATTACACGGTAGGCACAGTGGGGGCATCATACATATTACATGGAGGCACAGTGGGGGCATCATACATATTACACGGGAGGCACAGTGGGGGCATCATACATATCACACTGGAGGCACAGTGGGGCATCATACATATTACACGGGAGGCACAGTCGGGGCATCATACATATCACACGGGAGGCACAGAGGGGGCATCATACATATTACACGGGAGGCACAGTGGGGGCATCATACATATTACACGGGAGGCACAGTGGGGGCATTATACATATTACACGGGAGGCACAGTGGGGGCATCACACATATTACACGGAAGGCACAGTTGGGGAATCATACATATTACACGGGAGGAACAGTGGGGGCATCATACATATCACACGGGAGGCACAGTGCGGGCATCATACATATTACACGGGAGGCACAGTGGGGGCATCATACATATTACACGGGAGGCACAGTGGGGGCATCATACATATTACACGGGAGGCAGAGTGGGGGCATCATACATATTACACGGGAGGCACAGTGGGGGCATCATACATATTACACGGGAGGCACAGTGGGGGCATCATATTACACGGGAGGCACAGTGGGGGCATCATACATATTATACGGGAGGCACAGTGGGGGCATCATACATATTACATGGGAGGCACAGTGGGGGCATCATACATATTACACGGGAGGCACAGTGGGGGTATCATACATATTACACGGGAGGCAGAGTGGGGGCATCATACATATTACACGGGAGGCACAGTGGGGTCATCATACATATTACACAGGAGACACAGTGGGGGCATCATACATATTACACGGGAGGCACAGTGGGGGCATCATACATATTACATGGGAGGCACAGTGGGGCATCATACATATTACACGGGATGCACAGTGGGGGCATCATACATATTACACATGAGGCACAGTGGGGACATCATACATATTACACGGGAGGCACAGTGGGGGCATCATACATATCACACGGAAGGCACAGTGGGTGCATCATGCATATTACATGGGAGGCACAGTGGGGGCATCATACATATTACACGGGAAGCACAGTGGGGGCATCATACATATCACACGGGAGGCACAGTGGGGACATCATACATATGACACTGGAGGCACAGTGGGGGCATCATACATATTACACAGGAGGCCCAGTGGGGGCATCATACATATTACACGGGAGGCACAGTGGGGGCATCATACATATTAAACGGGAGGCACAGTGGGGGCATCATACATATTACACGGGAGGCAGAGTGGGGGCATAATACATTTTACACGGGAGGCACAGTGGGGGCATCATACATATCACACGGGAGGCACAGTGGGGGCATCATACATATCACACGGGAGGCACAGTGGGGGCATCATACATATTACATGGGAGGCACAGTGGGGGCATCATATTACACGGGAGGCACAGTGGGGGCATCATACATATCACACAGGAGGCACAGTGGGGGCATCATACATATCACATGGGAGACACAGTGGGGGCATCATACATATTACACGGGAGGCACAGTGGGGACATCATACATATCACACTGGAGGCACAGTGGGGGAATCATACATATTACACGGGAGGCACAGTGGGCACATCATACATATTACACGGGAGGCACAGTGGGGGCATCATACATATCACACAGGAGGCACAGTGGGGGCATCATACATATCACACGGGAGGCACAGTTGGGGCATCATACATATGACACGGGAGGCACAGTGGGGGCACTACACATATTACACGGGAGGCACAGTGGTAGCATTAGACATATTACACGGGAGGCACAGTGGGGGCATCATACATATCACACGGGAGGCACAGTGGGGGCATCATACATATCACACGAGAGGCACAGTGGGGGCATCATACATATCACACGGGAGACACAGTGGGGGCATCATACATATCACACGGGAGGCATAGTGTGGGCATCATACATATCACACAGGAGGCACAGTGGGGGCATCATACATATTACACGGGAGGCACAGTGGGGGCATCATACATATCACACTGGAGGCACAGTGGGGCATCATACATATTACACGGGAGGCACAGTCGGGGCATCATACATATCACACGGGAGGCACAGAGGGGGCATCATACATATTACACGGGAGGCACAGTGGGGGCATCATACATATTACACGGGAGGCACAGTGGGGGCATTATACATATTACACGGGAGGCACAGTGGGGGCATCACACATATTACACGGGAGGCACAGTTGGGGAATCATACATATTACACGGGAGGAACAGTGGGGGCATCATACATATCACACGGGAGGCACAGTGCGGGCATCATACATATTACACGGGAGGCACAGTGGGGGCATCATACATATTACACGGGAGGCACAGTGGGGGCATCATACATATTACACGGGAGGCAGAGTGGGGGCATCATACATATTACACGGGAGGCACAGTGGGGGCATCATACATATTACATGGGAGGCACAGTGGGGGCATCATATTACACGGGAGGCACAGTGGGGGCATCATACATATTATACGGGAGGCACAGTGGGGGCATCATACATATTACATGGGAGGCACAGTGGGGGCATCATACATATTACACGGGAGGCACAGTGGGGGTATCATACATATTACACGGGAGGCAGAGTGGGGGCATCATACATATTACACGGGAGGCACAGTGGGGTCATCATACATATTACACAGGAGACACAGTGGGGGCATCATACATATTACACGGGAGGCACAGTGGGGGCATCATACATATTACATGGGAGGCACAGTGGGGCATCATACATATTACACGGGATGCACAGTGGGGGCATCATACATATTACACATGAGGCACAGTGGGGACATCATACATATTACACGGGAGGCACAGTGGGGGCATCATACATATCACACGGAAGGCACAGTGGGTGCATCATGCATATTACATGGGAGGCACAGTGGGGGCATCATACATATTACACGGGAAGCACAGTGGGGGCATCATACATATCACACGGGAGGCACAGTGGGGACATCATACATATGACACTGGAGGCACAGTGGGGGCATCATACATATTACACAGGAGGCCCAGTGGGGGCATCATACATATTACACGGGAGGCACAGTGGGGGCATCATACATATTAAACGGGAGGCACAGTGGGGGCATCATACATATTACACGGGAGGCAGAGTGGGGGCATAATACATTTTACACGGGAGGCACAGTGGGGGCATCATACATATCACACGGGAGGCACAGTGGGGGCATCATACATATCACACGGGAGGCACAGTGGGGGCATCATACATATTACATGGGAGGCACAGTGGGGGCATCATATTACACGGGAGGCACAGTGGGGGCATCATACATATCACACAGGAGGCACAGTGGGGGCATCATACATATCACATGGGAGACACAGTGGGGGCATCATACATATTACACGGGAGGCACAGTGGGGACATCATACATATCACACTGGAGGCACAGTGGGGGAATCATACATATTACACGGGAGGCACAGTGGGCACATCATACATATTACACGGGAGGCACAGTGGGGGCATCATACATATCACACAGGAGGCACAGTGGGGGCATCATACATATCACACGGGAGGCACAGTTGGGGCATCATACATATGACACGGGAGGCACAGTGGGGGCACTACACATATTACACGGGAGGCACAGTGGTAGCATTAGACATATTACACGGGAGGCACAGTGGGGGCATCATACATATCACACGGGAGGCACAGTGGGGGCATCATACATATCACACGAGAGGCACAGTGGGGGCATCATACATATCACACGGGAGACACAGTGGGGGCATCATACATATCACACGGGAGGCATAGTGTGGGCATCATACATATCACACAGGAGGCACAGTGGGGGCATCATACATATTACACGGGAGGCACAGTGGGGGCATCATACATATTACACGGGAGGCACAGTGGGGGTATTATACATATCACACTGGAGGCACAGTGGGGCATCATACATATTACATGGGAGGCACAGTGGGGGCATCATACATATCACACGGGAGGCACAGTGGGGGCATCATACATATTACACGGGAGGCACAGTGGGGGCATCATACATATTACACGGGAGGCACAGTGGGGGCATTATACATATTACACGGGAGGCACAGTGGGGGCATCATACATATTACACGGGAGGCACAGTGGGGGCATCATACATATTACACGGGAGGCACAGTGGGGGCATCATACATGTTACACGGGAGGCACAGTGCGGGCATCATACATATTACACGGGAGGCACAGTGGGGGCATCATACATGTTACACGGGAGGCACAGTGGGGGCATCATACATATTACACGGAAGGCACAGTGGGGGCATCATACATATCACACGAGAGGCACAGTGGGGGCATCAGACATATTACACGAGAGGCACAGTGGGGGCATCAGACATATTACACGGGAGGCACAGTGGGGGCATCAGACATATTACACGGGAGGCACAGTGGGGGCATCAGACATATTACACGGGAAGCACAGTGGGGCATCATACATAATACACGGGAGGCACAGTGGGGACATCAGACATATTACACACGAGGCACAGTGGGGGCATCATACATATTACACACGAGGCACAGTGGGGGCATCATACATATTACACACGAGGCACAGTGGGGGCATCATACATATTACATGGGAGGCACAGTGGGGGCATCATACATATTACACGGGAGGCACAGTGGAGGCATCATACATATTACACGGAAAGCACAGTGGGGGCATCATACATATTACACGGGAGGCACAGTGGGGACATCATACATATTACACGGGAGGCACAGTGGGGGCATCATATATATCACACGGGAGGCACAGTGGGTGCATCATACTTATTACACGGGAGGCACAGTGGAGGCATCATACATATTACACGGAAAGCACAGTGGGGGCATCATACATATTACACGGGAGGCACAGTGGGGACATCATACATATTACACGGGAGGCACAGTGGGGGCATCATACATATCACACGGGAGGCACAGTGGGTGCATCATACTTATTACACGGGAGGCACAGTGGGGGCATCATACATATTACACGGGAGGCACAGTGGGGACATCATACATATGACACTGGAGGCACAGTGGGGGAATCATACATATTACACGGGAGGCACAGTGGGCACATCATACATATTACACGGGAGGCACAATGGGGGCATCATACATATTACACGGGAGGCACAATGGGGGCATCATACATATTACATGGGAGGCACAGTGGGGGCATCATACATATCACACGGGAGGCACAGTGGGGGCATCATACATATCACACGGGAGGCACAGTGGGGGCATCATACATATCACACGGGAGGCACAGTGGGGGCATCATACATATCACACGGGAGGCACAGTGGGGGCATTAGACATATTACACGGGAGGCACAGTGGGGGCATTAGACATATTACACGGGAGGCACAGTGGGGGCATCATACATATCACACGGGAGGCACAGTGGGGGCATCATACATATCACACGGGAGGCACAGTGGGGGCATCATACATATCACACGGGAGACACAGTGTGGGCATCATACATATTACACGGGAGGCACAGTGGGGACACCACACATATCACACTGGAGGCACAGTGGGGGAATCATACATATTACACGGGAGGCACAGTGGGCACATCATACATATTACACGGGAGGCACAGTGGGGGCATCATACATATTACATGGGAGGCACAGTGGGGGCATCATACATATCACACGGGAGGCACAGTGGGGGCATCATACATATCACACGGGAGGCACAGTGGGGGCATCATACATATCACACGGGAGGCACAGTGGGGGCATTAGACATATTAAATGGGAGGCACAGTGGTGGCATTAGACATATTACACTGGAGGCACAGTGGGGGCATCATACATATCACACGGGAGGCACAGTGGGGTCATCATACATATCACACGGGAGGCACAGTGGGGGCATCATACATATCACACGGGAGGCACAGTGGGGGCATCATACATATCACACGGGAGGCACGGTGGGGGCATTAGACATATTACACGGGAGGCACTGTTGGGGCATCATACATATTACACGGGAGGCACAGTGGGGGCATCATACATATTACACGGGAGGCACAGTGGGGGCATCATACATATTACACGGGAGGCACAGTGGGGCATCATACATATTACACGGGAAGCACAGTGGGGGCATCATACATATTACACGGGAGGCACAGTGGGGGCATCATACATATTACACGGGAGGCACAGTGGGGACATCATACATATTACACGGGAGGCACAGTGGGGGCATCATACATATTACACGGGAGGCACAGTGGGGGCATCATACATATTACATGGGAGGCACAGTGGGGGCATCATACATATCACACGGGAGGCACAGTGGGGACATCATAAATATTACACGGGAAGCACAGTGGGGGATCATACATATTACACGGGAGGCACAGTGGGGGATCATCCATATTACACGGGAAGCACAGTGGGGGCATCATACATATTACACGGGAGGCACAGTGGGGGCATCATACCTATCACACGGGAGGCACAGTGGGGGCATTATACATATCACACGGGAGGCACAGTGGGGGCATCATACATATCACACGGGAGGCACAGTGGGGGCATTAGACATATTACACGGGAGGCACAGTGGGGGCATCATACGTATTACACGGGAGGCACAGTTTGGGCATTAGACGTATTACACGGGAGGCACAGTGGGGGCATCATACGTATTACACGGGAGGCACAGTTTGGGCATTAGACGTATTACACGGGAGGCACAGTGGGGGCATCATACATATCACACGGGAGGCACAGTGGGGGCATCATACATATCACACGGGAGGCACAGTGGGGGCATCATACATATCACACGGGAGACACAGTGGGGGCATCATACATATCACACGGGAGGCATAGTGGGGGCATCATACATATCACACGGGAGGCACAGTGGGGGCATCATACATATTACTCGGGAGGCACAGTGGGGGCATCATACATATTACACGGGAGGCACAGTGGGGCATCATACATATTACACGGGAAGCACAGTTGGGGCATCATATATATTACACGTGAGGCACAGTGGGGGCATCATACATATTACATGGGAGGCACAGTGGGGGCATCATACATATTACACGGGAGGCACAGTGGGGGCATCATACATATTACACGGGAGGCACAGTCGGGGCATCATACATATTACACGGGAGGCACAGTGGGGGCATCATACACATTACACAGGAGGCACAGTGGGGACATCATACATATTACATGGGAGGCACAGTGGGGGCATCATACATATTACAAGAGAGGCAGAGTGGGGGCATCATACATATTACACAGGAGGCACAGTGGGGACATCATACATATTACACGGGAGGCACAGTTGGGGCATCATACATATTACACAGGAGGCACAGTGGGGGCATCATACATATTACACGGGAGGCACAGTGGGGGCATCATACATATTACACTGGAGGCAGAGTGGGGGCATCATGCATATTTCACGGGAGGCACAGTGGGGGCATCATACATATTACACAGGAGGCACAGTGGGGGCATCATACATATTACATGGGAGGCACAGTGGGGGCATCATACATATTACATGGGAGGCACAGTGGGGGCATCATATTACACGGGAGGCACAGTGGGGGCATCATACATATTATACGGGAGGCACAGTGGGGGCATCATACATATTACATGGGAGGCACAGTGGGGGCATCATACATATTAAACGGGAGGCACAGTGGGGGTATCATACATATTACACAGGAGGCAGAGTGGGGGCATCATACATATTACACGGGAGGCACAGTGGGGGCATCATACACATTACACAGGAGGCACAGTGGGGGCATCATACATTTTACACGGGAGGCACAGTGGGGACATCATACATATTACACGGGAGGCACAGCGGGGGCATCATACATATCACACGGGAGGCACAGTGGGGGCATCATACATATTACATGGGAGGCACAGTGGGGGCATCATACATATTACACGGGAGGCACAGTGGGGGTATCATACATATTACACGGGAGGCACAGTGGGGGCATCATACATTTTACACGGGAGGCACAGTGGGGCATCATACATATTACACGGGAAGCACAGTGGGGGCATCATACATTTTACACGGGAGGCACAGTGGGGACATCATACATATTACACGGGAGGCACAGCGGGGGCATCATACATATCACACGGGAGGCACAGCGGGGGCATCATACATATCACATGGGAGGCTCAGTGGGGGCATCATACATATTACATGGGAGGCACAGTGGGGGCATCATACATATTACACGGGAAGCACAGTGGGGGCATCATACATATTACACGGGAGGCACAGTGGGGACATCATACATATCACACTGGAGGCACAGTGGGGGAATCATACATATTACACGGGAGGCACAGTGGGCACATCATACATATTACACGGGAGGCACAGTGGGGCATCATACATATTACATGGGAGGCACATTGGGGGCATCATACATATTACACGGGAAGCACAGTGGGGGCATCATACATATTACACGGGAGGCACAGTGGGGACATCATACATATCACACTGGAGGCACAGTGGGGGAATCATACATATTACACAGGTGGCACAGTGGGCACATCATACATATTACACGGGAGGCACAGTGGGGCATCATACATATCACACGGGAGGCACAGTGGGGGCATCATACATATTACACGAGAGGCACAGTGGGGGCATCATACATATCACACAGGAGGCACAGTGGGGGCATCATACATATCACACGGGAGGCACAGTGGGGGCTTCATACATATTACACGGGAGGCACAGTGGGGGCATTAGACATATTACACGGGAGGCACAGTGGGGGCAGCATACATATCACACGGGAGGCACAGTGGGGGCATAGTACATATCACATGGGAGACACAGTGGGGGCATCATACATATCACACGGGAGGCATAGTGGGGGCATCATACATATCACACAGGAGGCACAGTGGGGGCATCATGCATATTACATGGGAGGCACAGTGGGGGCATCATACATATTACACGGGAGGCACAGTGGGGCATCATACATATTACACGGGAAGCACAGTTGGGGCATCATACATATTACATGGGAGGCACAGTGGGGGCATCATACATATTACACGGGAGGCACAGTGGGGGCATCATACATATTACACGGGAGGCACAGTGGGGGCATCATACATATTACACGGGAGGCACAGTGGGGGCATCATACATATTACACGGGAGGCACAGTGCAGGCATCATACATATTACACGGGAGGCACAGTGGGGGCATCATACATATTACACGGGAGGCACAGTGGGGGCATCATACATATTACACGAGAGGCACAGTGGGGGCATCATACATATCACACGGGAGGCACAGTGGGGGCATCAGACATATTACACGGGAGGCACAGTGGGGGCATCAGACATGTTACACGGGAGGCACAGTGGGGGCATCATGCATATTACACGAAAAGCACAGTGGGGCATCATGCATATTACACGGGAGGCACAGTGGGGGCATCAGACATATTACACGGGAGGCACAGTGGGGGCATCAGACATATTACACGGGAGGCACAGTGGGGGCATCATACATATTACACGGGAGGCACAGTGGGGGCATCATACATATTACATGGGAGGCACAGTGGGGGCATCATACATATTACACGGGAAGCACAGTGGGGACATCATACATATTACACGGGAGGCACAGTGGGGACATAATACATATTACACTGGAGGCACAGAGGGGGCATCATACATATCACAGGGGAGGCACAGTGGGGTCATCATACATATTACACGGGAGGCACAGTGGGGGCATCATACATATCACACGGGAGGCACAGTGGGGGCATCATACATATTACACGGGAGGTACAGTGGGGGCATCATACATATTACACGGGAGGCACAGTGGGGGTATCATACATATTACACGGGAGGCACAGTGGGGGCATCATACATATTACACGGGAGGCACAGTGGGGGCATCATACATATTACACGGGAGACAGAGTGGGGGCATCATACATATTACACGGGAGGCACAGTGGGGGCATCATACATATTACATGGGAGGCACAGTGGGGGCATCATATTACACGGGAGGCACAGTGGGGGCATCATACATATTATACGGGAGGCACAGTGGGGGCATCATACATATTACATGGGAGGCACAGTGGGGGCATCATACATATTACACGGGAGGCACAGTGGGGGTATCATACATATTACACAGGAGGCAGAGTGGGGGCATCATACATATTACACGGGAGGCACAGTGGGGGCATCATACACATTACTCGGGAGGCACAGTGGGGGCATCATACATTTTACACGGGAGGCACAGTGGGGACATCATACATATTACACGGGAGGCACAGCGGGGGCATCATACATATCACACGGGAGGCACAGTGGGGGCATCATACATATTACATGGGAGGCACAGTGGGGGCATCATACATATTACACGGGAGGCACAGTGGGGGTATCATACATATTACGCGGGAGGCACAGTGGGGGCATCATACATATTACACGGGAGGCACAGTGGGGCATCATACATATTACACGGGAAGCACAGTGGGGGCATCATACATTTTACACGGGAGGCACAGTGGGGACATCATACATATTACATGGGAGGCACAGTGGGGGCATCATACATATCACACGGGAGGCACAGTGGGGGCATCATACATATCACATGGGAGGCACAGTGGGGGCATCATACATATTACATGGGAGGCACAGTGGGGGCATCATACATATTACACGGGAAGCACAGTGGGGGCATCATACATATTACACGGGAGGCACAGTGGGGACATCATACATATCACACTGGAGGCACAGTGGGGGAATCATACATATTACACGGGAGGCACAGTGGGCACATCATACATATTACACGGGAGGCACAGTCGGGCATCATACATATTACATGGGAGGCACATTGGGGGCATCATACATATTACACGGGAAGCACAGTGGGGGCATCATACATATTACACGGGAGGCACAGTGGGGACATCATACATATCACACTGGAGGCACAGTGGGGGAATCATACATATTACACGGGAGGCACAGTGGGCACATCATACATATCACACGGGAGGCACAGTGGGGCATCATACATATCACACGGGAGGCACAGTGGGGGCATCATACATATTACACGAGAGGCACAGTGGGGGCATCATACATATCACACAGGAGGCACAGTGGGGGCATCATACATATCACACGGGAGGCACAGTGGGGGCATCATACATATCACACGGGAGGCACAGTGGGGGCATTAGACATATTACACGGGAGGCACAGTGGGGGCATTAGACATATTACACGGGAGGCACAGTGGGGGCATCATACATATCACACAGGAGGCACAGTGGGGGCATCATACATATCACACGGGAGGCACAGTGGGGGCATCATACATATCACACGGGAGACACAGTGGGGGCATCATACATATCACACGGGAGGCATAGTGGGGGCATCATACATATCACACAGGAGGCACAGTGGGGGCATCATGCATATTACATGGGAGGCACAGTGGGGGCATCATACATATTACACGGGAGGCACAGTGGGGCATCATACATATTACACGGGAAGTACAGTTGGGGCATCATACATATTACATAGGAGGCACAGTGGGGGCATCATACATATTACACGGGAGGCACAGTGGGGGCATCATACATATTACACGGGAGGCACAGTGGGGGCATCATACATATTACACGGGAGGCACAGTGGGGGCATCATACATATTACACGGGAGGCACAGTGCAGGCATCATACATATTACACGGGAGGCACAGTGGGGGCATGATACATATTACACGGGAGGCACAGTGGGGGCATCATACATATCACACGGGAGGCACAGTGGGGGCATCAGACATATTACACGGGAGGCACAGTGGGGGCATCAGACATGTTACACGGGAGGCACAGTGGGGGCATCATGCATATTACACGAAAAGCACAGTGGGGCATCATGCATATTACAAGGGAGGCACAGTGGGGGCATCAGACATATTACACGGGAGGCACAGTGGGGGCATCAGACATATTACACGGGAGGCACAGTGGGGGCATCATACATATTACACGGGAGGCACAGTGGGGGCATCATACATATTACATGGGAGGCACAGTGGGGGCATCATACATATTACACGGGAAGCACAGTGGGGACATCATACATATTACACGGGAGGCACAGTGGGGACATCATACATATTACACTGGAGGCACAGTGGGGGCATCATACATATCACACGGGAGGCACAGTGGGGTCATCATACATATTACACGGGAGGCACAGTGGGGGCATCATGCATATTACACGGGAGGCACAGTGGGGGCATCATACATATCACACGGGAGGCACAGTGGGGGCATCATACATATTACACGGGAGGTACAGTGGGGGCATCATACATATTACACGGGAGGCACAGTGGGGGTATCATACATATTACACGGGAGGCACAGTGGGGGCATCATACATATTACACGGGAGGCACAGTGGAGGCATCATACATATTACACAGGAGGCACAGTGGGGCCATCATACATATTACACGGGAGGCACAGTGGGGGCATCATACATATTACACGGGAGGCACAGTGGGGGCATCATACATATTACACGGGAAGCACAGTGGGGGCATCATACATATTACACGGGAGGCACAGTGGGGACATCGTACATATTACACGGGAGGCACAGTGGGGGCATCGTACATATCACACGGGAGGCACAGTGGGGGCATCATACATATCACACGGGAGGCACAGTGGGGGCATCATACATATTACATGGGAGGCACAGTGGGGGCATCATACATATTACACGGGAAGGACAGTGGGGGCATCATACATATTACACGGGAGGCACAGTGGGGGCATCATACATATCACACGGGAGGCACAGTGGGGGCATCATACATATTGCACGAGAGGCACAGTGGGGGCATCATACATATCACACAGGAGGCACAGTGGGGGCATCATACATATCACACGGGAGGCACAGTGGGGGCATCATACATATCACACGGGAGGCACAGTGGGGGCATTAGACATATTACACGGGAGGCACAGTGGGGGCATCATACATATCACACGGGAGACACAGTGGGGGTATCATACAGATCACACGGTAGGCATAGTGGGGGCATCATAGATATCACACAGGAGGCACAGTGGGGGCATCATACATATTACACGGGAGGCACAGTGGGGGCATCATACATATTACACGGGAGGCACAGTGGGGCATCATACGTATTACACGGGAAGCACAGTTGGGGCATCATATATATTACACGGGAGGCACAGTGGAGGCATCATACATATTACATGGGAGGCACAGTGGGGGCATCATACATATTACATGGAGTCACAGTGGGGGCATCATACATATTACACGGGAGGCACAGTGGGGGCAACATACCTATCACACAGGAGGCATAGTGGGGGCATCATACATATCAGACAGGAAGCACAGTGGGGGCATGATACATATCACACGGGAGGCACAGTGGGGACATTAGACATATTACACGGGAGGCACAGTGGGGGCATCATACGTATTACACGGGAGGCACAGTTTGGGCATTAGACATATTACACGGGAGGCACAGTGGGGGCATCATACATATCACACGGGAGGCACAGTGGGGGCATCATACATATCACACGGGAGGCACAGTGGGGGCATCATACATATCACACGGGAGACACAATGGGGGCATCATACAGATCACACGGGAGGCACAGTGGGGGCATCATACATATCACACAGGAGGCACAGTGGGGGCATCATACATATTACACGGGAGGCACAGTGGGGGCATCATACATATTACACGGGAGGCACAGTGGGGCATCATACATATGACACGGGAAGCACAGTTGGGGCATCATATATATTACACGGGAGGCACAGTGGGGGCATCATACATATTACATGGGAGGCACAGTGGGGGCATCATACATATTACATGGAGTCACAGTGGGGGCATCATACATATTACACGGGAGGCACAGTGGGGGCATCATATTTATCACACTGGAGGCACAGTGGGGGCATCATACATATTACATGGGAGGCACAGTGGGGGCATCATACATATTACATGGGAGGCACAGTGGGGGCATCATACATATCACACGGGAGGCACAGTGGGGGCATCATACATGTTACACGGGAGGCACAGTGGGGGCATCATACATATCACACGGGAGGCACAGTGGGGGCATCATACATATTACACGGGAGGCACAGTGGGGGCATTATACATATTACACGGGAGGCACAGTGGGGGCATCATACATATTACACGGGAGGCACAGTGGGGGCATCATACATATTACATGGGAGGCACAGTGGGCACATCATACATATTACACGGGAGGCACAGTGGGGGCATCATACATATTACATGGGAGGCACAGTGGGGGCATCATACATATCACATGGGAGGCACAGTGGGGTCATCATACATATTACACGGGAGGCACAGTGGGGGCATCATACATATCACACGGGAGGCACAGTGGGGGCATCATACATATTACACGGGAGGTACAGTGGGGGCATCATACATATTACACCGGAGGCACAGTGGGGGTATCATACATATTACACGGGAGGCATAGTGGGAGCATCATACATATTACACGGGAGGCACAGTGGGGGCATCATACATATTACACAGGAGGCACAGTGGGGCCATCATACATATTACACGGGAGGCACAGTGGGGGCATCATACATATTACACGGGAGGCACAGTGGGGGCATCATACATATTACACGGGAAGCACAGTGGGGGCATCATACATATTACACGGGAGGCACAGTGGGGACATCGTACATATTACACGGGAGGCACAGTGGGGGCATCATACATATCACACGGGAGGCACAGTGGGGGCATCATACATATCACATGGGAGGCACAGTGGGGGCATCATACATATTACATGGGAGGCACAGTGGGGGCATCATACATATTACACGGGAAGGACAGTGGGGGCATCATACATATTACACGGGAGGCACAGTGGGGACATCATACATATCACACTGGAGGCACCGTGGGGGAATCATACATATTACATGGGAGGCACAGTGGGCACATCATACATATTACACGGGAGGCACAGTGGGGGCATCATACATATTACATGGGAGGCACAGTGGGGGCATCATACATATCACACGGGAGGCACAGTGGGGGCATCATACATATTACACGAGAGGCACAGTGGGGGCATCATACATATCACACAGGAGGCACAGTGGGGGCATCATACATATCATACGTGAGGCACAGTGGGGGCATCATACATATCACACGGGAGGCACAGTGGGGGCATCATACATATCACACGGGAGACACAGTGGGGGCATCATACAGATCACACGGTAGGCATAGTGGGGGCATCATAGATATCACACAGGAGGCACAGTGGGGGCATCATACATATTACACGGGAGGCACAGTGGGGGCATCATACATATTACACGGGAGGCACAGTGGGGCATCATACATATTACATGGGAAGCACAGTTGGGGCATCATATATATTACACGGGAGGCACAGTGGGGGCATCATACATATTACATGGGAGGCACAGTGGGGGCATCATACATATTACATGGAGTCACAGTGGGGGCATCATACATATTACACGGGAGGCACAGTGGGGGCAACATACCTATCACACACGAGGCATAGTGGGGGCATCATACATATCAGACGGGAAGCACAGTGGGGGCATGATACATATCACACGGGAGGCACAGTGGGGACATTAGACATATTACACGGGAGGCACAGTGGGGGCATCATACGTATTACACGGGATGCACAGTTTGGGCATTAGACATATTACACGGGAGGCACAGTGGGGGCATCATACATATCACACGGGAGGCACAGTGGGGGCATCATACATATCACACGGGAGGCACAGTGGGGGCATCATACATATCACACGGGAGACACAATGGGGGCATCATACAGATCACACGGGAGGCACAGTGGGGGCATCATACATATCACACAGGAGGCACAGTGGGGGCATCATACATATTACACGGGAGGCACAGTGGGGGCATCATACATATTACACGGGAGGCACAGTGGGGCATCATACATATGACACGGGAAGCACAGTTGGGGCATCATATATATTACACGGGAGGCACAGTGGGGGCATCATACATATTACATGGGAGGCACAGTGGGGGCATCATACATATTACATGGAGTCACAGTGGGGGCATCATACATATTACACGGGAGGCACAGTGGGGGCATCATACTTATCACACTGGAGGCACAGTGGGGGCATCATACATATTACATGGGAGGCACAGTGGGGGCATCATACATATTACATGGGAGGCACAGTGGGGGCATCATACATATCACACGGGAGGCACAGTGGGGGCATCATACATGTTACACGGGAGGCACAGTGGGGGCATCATACATATCACACGGGAGGCACAGTGGGGGCATTATACATATTACACGGGAGGCACAGTGGGGGCATCATACATATTACACGGGAGGCACAGTGGGGGCATCATACATATTACACGGGAGGCACAGTGGGGGCATCATACATATTACACGGGAGGCACAGTCGGGGCATCATACATATTACACGGGAGGCACAGTGGGGGCATCATACATATTACACAGGAGGCACAGTGGGGACATCATACATATTACATGGGAGGCACAGTGGGGGCATCATACATATTACACGGGAGGCAGAGTGGGGGCATCATACATATTACACGGGAGGCACAGTGGGGGCATCATACATATTACACAGGAGGCACAGTGGGGGCATCATACATATTACACGGGAGGCACAGTGGGGGCATCATACATATTACACAGGAGGCACAGTGGGGACATCATACATATTACATGGGAGGCACAGTGGGGGCATCATACATATTACATGGAGTCACAGTGGGGGCATCATACATATTACACGGGAGGCACAGTGGGGGCATCATACCTATCACACAGGAGGCAAAGTGGGGGCATCATACATATCACACGGGAGGCACAGTGGGGGCATCATACATATCACATGGGAGGCACAGTGGGGACATTAGACATATTACACGGGAGGCACAGTGGGGGCATCATACATATTACACGGGAGGCACAGTGGGGGCATCATACATATTACACGGGAGGCACAGTGGGGGCATCATACATATTACACGGGAGGCACATTCGGGGCATCATACATATTACACGGGAGGCACAGTGGGGGCATTATACATATTACACGGGAGGCACAGTGGGGGCATCATACATATAACACGGGAGGCACAGTGGGGGCATCATACATATCACATGGGAGGCACAGTGGGGGCATCATACATATTACACGGGAGGCACAGTGGGGGCATCATACATATTACACGGGAAGCACAGTGGGGGCATCATACATATTACACGGGAGGCACAGTGGGGACATCATACATATCACACTGGAGGCACAGTGGGGGAATCATACATATTACACGGGAGGCGCAGTGGGCACATCATACATATTACACGGGAGGCACAGTGGGGGCATCATACATATTACATGGGAGGCACAGTGGGGGCATCATACATATCACACGGGAGGCACAGTGGGGGCATCATACATATTACACGAGAGGCACAGTGGGGGCATCATACATATCACGCAGGAGGCACAGTGGGGGCATCATACATATCACACGGGAGGCACAGTGGGGGCATCATACATATCACACAGGAGGCACAGTGGGGGCATCATACATATCACACGGGAGGCACAGTGGGGGCATCATACATATCACACGGGAGGCACAGTGGGGGCATCATACATATCACACGGGAGGCACAGTGGGGACATTAGACATATTACATGGGAGGCACAGTGGGGACATTAGACATATTACACGGGAGGCACAGTGGGGGCATCATACGTATTACACGGGAGGCACAGTTTGGGCATTAGACATATTACACGGGAGGCACAGTGGGGGCATCATACATATCACACGGGAGGCACAGTGGGGGCATCATACATATCACACGGGAGGCACAGTGGGGGCATCATACATATCACACGGGAGACACATTGGGGGCATCATGCAGATCACACGGGAGGCATAGTGGGGGCATCATACATATCACACAGGAGGCACAGTGGGGGCATCATACATATTACACGGGAGGCACAGTGGGGGCATCATACATATTACACGGGAGGCACAGTGGGGCATCATACATATTACACGGGAAGCACAGTTGGGGCATCTTATATATTACACGGGAGGTACAGTGGGGGCATCATACATATTACATGGGAGGCACAGTGGGGGCATCATACATATTACATGGAGTCACAGTGGGGGCATCATACATATTACACGGGAGGCACAGTGGGGGCATCATACCTATCACACAGGAGGCAAAGTGGGGGCATCATACATATCACACGGGAGGCACAGTGGGGGCATCATACATATCACATGGGAGGCACAGTGGGGACATTAGACATATTACACGGGAGGCACAGTGGGGGCATCATACGTATTACACGGGAGGCACAGTTTGGGCATTAGACATATTACACGGGAGGCACAGTGGGGGCATCATACATATCACATGGGAGGCACAGTGGGGGCATCATACATATCACATGGGAGGCACAGTGGGGGCATCATACATATCACACGGGAGACACAGTGGGGGCATCATACAGATCACACGGGAGGCATAGTGGGGGCATCATACATATCACACGGGAGGCACAGTGGGGGCATCATACATATCACACGGGAGACACAGTGGGGGCATCATACAGATCACACGGGAGGCATAGTGGGGGCATCATACATATCACACAGGAGGCACAGTGGGGGCATCATACATATTACACGGGAGGCACAGTGGGGGCATCATACATATTACACGGGAGGCACAGTGGGGCATCATACATATTACACGGGAAGCACAGTTGGGGCATCATATATATTACACGGGAGGCACAGTGGGGGCAACATACCTATCACACAGGAGGCAAAGTGGGGGCATCATACATATCACACGGGAGGCACAGTGGGGGCATGATACATATCACACGGGAGGCACAGTGGGGACATTAGACATATTACACGGGAGTCACAGTGGGGGCATCATACGTATTACACGGGAGGCACAGTTTGGGCATTAGACATATTACACGGGAGGCACAGTGGGGGCATCATACATATCACACGGGAGGCACAGTGGGGGCATCATACATATCACACGGGTGGCACAGTGGGGGCATCATACATATCACACGGGAGACACAATGGGGGCATCATACAGATCACACGGGAGGCATAGTGGGGGCATCATACATATCACACAGGAGGCACAGTGGGGGCATCATACATATTACACGGGAGGCACAGTGGGGGCATCATACATATTACACGGGAGGCACAGTGGGCATCATACATATTACACGGGAAGCACAGTTGGGGCATCATATATATTACACGGGAGGCACAGTGGGGGCATCATACATATTACACGGGAGGCACAGTGGGGACATCATACATATTACATGGGAGGCACAGTGGGGGCATCATACATATTACATGGAGTCACAGTGGGGGCATCATACATATTACACGGGAGGCACAGTGGGGGCATCATACTTATCACACTGGAGGCACAGTGGGGGCATCATACATATTACATGGGAGGCACAGTGGGGGCATCATACATATTACACGGGAGGCACAGTGGGGGCATCATACATATCACACGGGAGGCACAGTGGGGGCATCATACATGTTACACGGGAGGCACAGTGGGGGCATCATACATATCACACGGGAGGCACAGTGGGGGCATCATACATATTACACGGGAGGCACAGTGGGGGCATTATACATATTACACGGGAGGCACAGTGGGGGCATCATACATATTACACGGGAGGCACAGTGGGGGCATCATACATATTACACGGGAGGCACAGTCGGGGCATCATACATATTACACGGGAGGCACAGTGGGGCCATCATACATATTACACAAGAGGCACAGTGGGGACATCATACATATTACATGGGAGGCACAGTGGGGGCATCATACATATTACACGGGAGGCAGAGTGGGGGCATCATACATATTACACGGGAGGCACAGTGGGGGCATCATACATATCACACGGGAGGCACAGTGGGGGCATCATACATGTTACACGGGAGGCACAGTGGGGGCATTATACATATTACACGGGAGGCACAGTGGGGGCATCATACATATTACACGGGAGGCACAGTGGGGGCATCATACATATCACACGGGAGGCACAGTGGGGGCATTAGACATATTACACGGGAGACACAGTGGGGGCATGATACATATCACACAGGAGGCAGAGTGGGGGCATCATACATATCACACGGGAGGCACAGTGGGGGCATCATACATATCACACGGGAGACACAGTGGGGGCATCATACATATCACACGGGAGGCACAGTGGGGGCATCATACATATTACACGGGAGGCACAGTGGGGCATCATACATATTACACGGGAAGCACAGTTGGGGCATCATACATATTACATGGGAGGCACAGTGGGGACATCATACATATTACACGGTAGGCACAGTGGGGGCATCATACATATTACACGGGAGGCACAGTGGGGGCATCATACATATTACACGGGAGGCACAGTGGGGGCATCATACATATTTCACGGGAGGCACAGTGCGGGCATCATACATATTACACGGGACGCACAGTGCGGGCATCATACATATTACACGGGAGGCACAGTGGGGGCATCATACATATTACACGGGAGGCACAGTGGGGGCATCATACATATCACACGGGAGGCACAGTGGGGGCATCAGACATATTACACGGGAGGCACCGTGGGGGCATCAGACATGTTACACGGGAGGCACAGTGGGGGCATCATGCATATTACACGAAATGCACAGTGGGGCATCATGCATATTACACGGGAGGCACAGTGGGGGCATCAGACATATTACACGGGAGGCACAGTGGGGGCATCAGACATATTACACGGGAGGCACAGTGGGGGCATCATACATATTACACGGGAGGCACAGTGGGGGCATCATACATATTACATGGGAGGCACAGTGGGGGCATCATACATATTACACGGGAAGCACAGTGGGGACATCATACATATTACACGGGAGGAACAGTGGGGACATCATACATGTTACACGGGAGGCACAGTGGGGGCATTATACATATTACACGGGAGGCACAGTGGGGGCATCATACATATTACACGGGAGGCACAGTGGGGGCATAATACATATTACACGGGAGGCACAGTCGGGGCATCATACATATTACATGGGAGGCACAGTGGGGGCATCATACATATCACACGGGAGGCACAGTGGGGGCATCATACATATTACACGAGAGGCACAGTGGGGGCATCATACATATCACACAGGAGGCACAGTGGGGGCATCATACATATCACACGGGAGGCACAGTGGGGGCATCATACATATCACACGGGAGGCACAGTGGGGGCATTAGACATATTACACGGGAGACACAGTGGGGGCATGATACATATCACACAGGAGGCAGAGTGGGGGCATCATACATATCACACGGGAGGCACAGTGGGGGCATCATACATATCACACGGGAGACACAGTGGGGGCATCATACATATCACACGGGAGGCACAGTGGGGGCATCATACATATTACACGGGAGGCACAGTGGGGCATCATACATATTACACGGGAAGCACAGTTGGGGCATCATACATATTACATGGGAGGCACAGTGGGGGCATCATACATATTACACGGGAGGCACAGTGGGGACATCATACATATTACACGGTAGGCACAGTGGGGGCATCATACATATTACACGGGAGGCACAGTGGGGGCATCATACATATTACACGGGAGGCACAGTGGGGGCATCATACATATTTCACGGGAGGCACAGTGCGGGCATCATACATATTACACGGGACGCACAGTGCGGGCATCATACATATTACACGGGAGGCACAGTGGGGGCATCATACATATTACACGGGAGGCACAGTGGGGGCATCATACATATCACACAGGAGGCACAGTGGGGGCATCAGACATATTACACGGGAGGCACCGTGGGGGCATCAGACATGTTACACGGGAGGCACAGTGGGGGCATCATGCATATTACACGAAATGCACAGTGGGGCATCATGCATATTACACGGGAGGCACAGTGGGGGCATCAGACATATTACACGGGAGGCACAGTGGGGGCATCAGACATATTACACGGGAGGCACAGTGGGGGCATCATACATATTACACGGGAGGCACAGTGGGGGCATCATACATATTACATGGGAGGCACAGTGGGGGCATCATACATATTACACGGGAAGCACAGTGGGGACATCATACATATTACACGGGAGGAACAGTGGGGACATCATACATATTACACTGGAGGCACAGTGGGGGCATCATACATATCACACGGGAGGCACAGTGGGGTCATCATACATATTACACGGGAGGCACAGTGGGGGCATCATACATATCACACGGGAGGCACAGTGAGGGCATCATACATATTACACGGGAGGCACAGTGGGGGCATCATACATATTACACGGGAGGCACAGTGGGGGCATCATACATATCACACGGGAGGCACAGTGAGGGCATCATACATATCACACGGGAGGCACAGTGGGGACATTAGACATATTACACGGGAGGCACAGTGGGGGCATCATACGTATTACACGGGAGGCACAGTTTGGGCATTAGACATATTACACGGGAGGCACAGTGGGGGCATCATACATATCACACGGGAGGCACAGTGGGGGCATCATACATATCACACGGGAGGCACAGTGGGGGCATCATACATATCACACGGGAGACACAGTGGGGGCATAATACAGATCACACGGGAGGCATAGTGGGGGCATCATACATATCACACAGGAGGCACAGTGGGGGCATCATACATATTACACGGGAGGCACAGTGGGGGCATCATACATATTACACGGGAGGCACAGTGGGGCATCATACATATTACACGGGAAGCACAGTTGGGGCATCATATATATTACACGGGAGGCACAGTGGGGGCATCATACATATTACATGGGAGGCACAGTGGGGGCATCATACATATTACATGGAGTCACAGTGGGGGCATCATACATATTACACGGGAGGCACAGTGGGGGCATCATACCTATCACACAGGAGGCAAAGTGGGGGCATCATACATATCACACGGGAGGCACAGTGGGGGCATCATACATATCACATGGGAGGCACAGTGGGGACATTAGACATATTACACGGGAGGCACAGTGGGGGCATCATACGTATTACACGGGAGGCACAGTTTGGGCATTAGACATATTACACGGGAGGCACAGTGGGGCATCATACATATCACACGGGAGGCACAGTGGGGGCATCATACATATCACACGGGAGGCACAGTGGGGGCATCATACATATCACACGGGAGACACAGTGGGGGCATCATACAGATCACACGGGAGGCATAGTGGGGGCATCATACATATCACACGGGAGGCACAGTGGGGGCATCATACATATCACACGGGAGACACAGTGGGGGCATCATACAGATCACACGGGATGCATAGTGGGGCATCATACATATCACACAGGAGGCACAGTGGGGGCATCATACATATTACACGGGAGGCACAGTGGGGGCATCATACATATAACACGGGAGGCACAGTGGGGCATCATACATATTACACGGGAAGCACAGTTGGGGCATCATATATATTACACGGGAGGCACAGTGGGTGCATCATACATATTACATGGGAGGCACAGTGGGTGCATCATACATATTACATGGGAGGCACAGTGGGGGCATCATACATATTACATGGAGTCACAGTGGGGGCATCATACATATTACACGGGAGGCACAGTGGGGTCAACATACCTATCACACAGGAGGCACAGTGGGGGCATCATACATATCACACGGGAGGCACAGTGGGGGCATGATACATATCACACGGGAGGCACAGTGGGGGCATCATACATATTACATGGAGTCACAGTGGGGGCATCATACATATTACACGGGAGGCACAGTGGGGGCATCATACTTATCACACTGGAGGCACAGTGGGGGCATCATACATATTACATGGGAGGCACAGTGGGGGCATCATACATATTACACGGGAGGCACAGTGGGGGCATCATACATATCACACGGGAGGCACAGTGGGGGCATCATACTTATCACACTGGAGGCACAGTGGGGGCATCATACATATTACATGGGAGGCACAGTGGGGGCATCATACATATTACACGGGAGGCACAGTGGGGGCATCATACATATCACACGGGAGGCACAGTGGGGGCATCATACATGTTACACGGGAGGCACAGTGGGGGCATCATACATATCACACGGGAGGCACAGTGGGGGCATCATACATATTACACGGGAGGCACAGTGGGGGCATTATACATATTACACGGGAGGCACAGTGGGGGCATCATACATATCACACGGGAGGCACAGTGGGGGCATCATACATATTACACGGGAGGCACAGTCGGGGCATCATACATATTACACGGGAGGCACAGTGGGGGCATCATACATATTACACAAGAGGCACAGTGGGGACATCATACATATGACATGGGAGACACAGTGGGGGCATCATACATATTACACGGGAGGCAGAGTGGGGGCATCATACATATTACACGGGAGGCACAGTGGGGGCATCATACATATCACACGGGAGGCACAGTGGGGGCATCATACATGTTACACGGGAGACACAGTGGGGGCATCATACATATCACACGGGAGGCACAGTGGGGGCATCATACATACTACACGGGAGGCACAGTGGGGGCATTATACATATTACACGGGAGGCACAGTGGGGGCATCATACATATTACACGGGAGGCACAGTGGGGGCATCATACATATTACACGGGAGGCACAGTCGGGGCATCATACATATTACACGGGAGGCACAGTGGGGGCATTATACATATTGCACGGGAGGCACAGTGGGGGCATCATACATATTACACGGGAGGCACAGTTGGGGCATCATACATATTACACGGGAGGCACAGTCGGGGCATCATACATATTACACGGGAGGCACAGTGGGGGCATCATACATATTACACAGGAGGCACAGTGGGGACATCATACATATTACATGGGAGGCACAGTGGGGGCATCATACATATTACACGGGAGGCAGAGTGGGGGCATCATACATATTACACGGGAGGCACAGTGGGGACATCATACATATTACACAGGAGGCACAGTGGGGACATCATACATATTACACGGGAGGCACAGTGGGGGCATCATACATATTACACAGGAGGCAAAGTGGGGACATCATACATATTACACGGGTGGCACAGTGGGGGCATCATACATATTACACGGGAGACAGAGTGGGGGCATCATACATATTACACGGGAGGCACAGTGGGGGCATCATATATATTACACAGGAGGCACAGTGGGGGGATTCATACATATTACACGGGAGGCACAGTGGGGGCATCATACATATTACACTGGAGGAACAGTGGGGGCATCATACATATTACACGGGAGGCACAGTGGGGGCATCATACATATTACACGGGAGGCAGAGTGAGGGCATCATACATATTACACGGGAGGCACAGTGGGGGCATCATACATATTACATGGGAGGCACAGTGGGGGCATCATATTACACGGGAGGCACAGTGGGGGCATCATACATATTATACGGGAGGCACAGTGGGGGCATCATACATATTACATGGGAGGCACAGTGGGGCATCATACATATTACACGGGAGGCACATTGGGGGTATCATACATATTACACGGGAGGCACAGTGGGGGCATCATACATATTACACAGGAGGCACAGTGGGGGCATCATACATATTACAAGGGAGGCACGGTGGGGGCATCATACATATTACACGGGAGGCACAGTGGGGCATCATACATATTACACGGGAAGCACAGTGGGGGCATCATACATATTACACGGGAGGCACAGTGGGGACATCATACATATTACACGGGAGGCACAGTGGGGGCATCATACATATCACACGGGAGGCACAGTGGGGGCATCATACATATCACATGGGAGGCACAGTGGGGGCATCATACATATTACATGGGAGGCACAGTGGGGGCATCATACATATTACACGGGAAGCACAGTGGGGGCATCATACATATTACACGGGAGGCACAGTGGGGACATCATACATATCACACTGGAGGCACAGTGGGGGAATCATACATATTACACGGGAGGCGCAGTGGGCACATCATACATATTACACGGGAGGCACAGTGGGGGCATCATACATATTACATGGGAGGCACAGTGGGGGCATCATACATATCACACGGGAGGCACAGTGGGGGCATCATACATATTACACGAGAGGCACAGTGGGGGCATCATACATATCACACAGGAGGCACAGTGGGGGCATCATACATATCACACGGGAGGCACAGTGGGGGCATCATACATATCACACGGGAGGCACAGTGGGGGCATTAGACATATTACATGGGAGGCACAGTGGGGGCATTAGACATATTACACGGGAGGCACAGTGGGGGCATCATACATATCACACGGGAGGCACAGTGGGGGCATCATACATATCACATGGGAGGCACAGTGGGGGCATCATACATATCACACGGGAGACACAGTGGGGGCATCATACTTATCACACGGGAGGCATAGTGGGGGCATCATACATATCACACGGGAGGCACAGTGGGGGCATCATGCATATTACATAGGAGGCACAGTGGGGGCATCATACATATTACACGGGAGGCACAGTGGGGCATCATACATATTACACGGGAAGCACAGTTGGGGCATCATACATATTACATGGGAGGCACAGTGGGGACATCAAACATATTACACGGGAGGCACAGTGGGGGCATCATACATATTATACGGGAGGCACAGTGGGGGCATCATACATATTACACGGGAGGCACAGTGGGGGCATCATACATATTACACGGGAGGCACAGTGCGGGCATCATACATATTAAACGGGACGCACAGTGCGGGCATCATACATATTACACGGGAGGCACAGTGGGGGCATCATACATATTACACGGGAGGCACAGTGGGGGCATCATACATATTACACGGGAGGCACAGTGGGGGCATCATACATATTACACGGGAGGCACAGTGGGGGCATCATACATATCACACGGGAGGCACAGTGGGGGCATCAGACATATTACACGGGAGGCACAGTGGGGGCATCAGACATGTTACACGGGAGGCACAGTGGGGGCATCATGCATATTACACGAAAAGCACAGTGGGGCATCATGCATATTACACGGGAGGCACAGTGGGGGCATTAGACATATTACACGGGAGGCACAGTGGGGGCATCATACATATCACACAGGAGGCACAGTGGGGGCATCATACATATCACATGGGAGGCACAGTGGGGGCATCATACATATCACACGGGAGACACAGTGGGGGCATCATACTTATCACACGGGAGGCATAGTGGGGGCATCATACATATCACACGGGAGGCACAGTGGGGGCATCATGCATATTACATAGGAGGCACAGTGGGGGCATCATACATATTACACGGGAGGCACAGTGGGGCATCATACATATTACACGGGAAGCACAGTTGGGGCATCATATATATTACACGGGAGGCACAGTGGTGGCATCATACATATTACACTGGAGGCACAGTGGGGGCATCATACATATTACACGGGAGGCACAGTGGGGGCATCATACCTATCACACAGGAGGCAAAGTGGGGGCATCATACATATCACACGGGAGGCACAGTGGGGGCATCATACATATCACATGGGAGGCACAGTGGGGACATTAGACATATTACACGGGAGGCACAGTGGGGGCATCATACGTATTACACGGGAGGCACAGTTTGGGCATTAGACATATTACACGGGAGGCACAGTGGGGCATCATACATATCACACGGGAGGCACAGTGGGGGCATCATACATATCACACGGGAGGCACAGTGGGGGCATCATACATATCACACGGGAGACACAGTGGGGGCATCATACAGATCACACGGGAGGCATAGTGGGGGCATCATACATATCACACGGGAGGCACAGTGGGGGCATCATACATATCACACGGGAGACACAGTGGGGGCATCATACAGATCACACGGGATGCATAGTGGGGCATCATACATATCACACAGGAGGCACAGTGGGGGCATCATACATATTACACGGGAGGCACAGTGGGGGCATCATACATATAACACGGGAGGCACAGTGGGGCATCATACATATTACACGGGAAGCACAGTTGGGGCATCATATATATTACACGGGAGGCACAGTGGGTGCATCATACATATTACATGGGAGGCACAGTGGGTGCATCATACATATTACATGGGAGGCACAGTGGGGGCATCATACATATTACATGGAGTCACAGTGGGGGCATCATACATATTACACGGGAGGCACAGTGGGGTCAACATACCTATCACACAGGAGGCACAGTGGGGGCATCATACATATCACACGGGAGGCACAGTGGGGGCATGATACATATCACACGGGAGGCACAGTGGGGACATTAGACATATTACACGGGAGTCACAGTGGGAGCATCATACGTATTACAAGGGAGGCACAGTTTGGGCATTAGACATATTACACGGGAGGCACAGTGGGGGCATCATACATATCACACGGGAGGCACAGTGGGGGCATCATACATATCACACGGGAGGCACAGTGGGGGCATCATACATATCACACGGGAGACACAATGGGGGCATCATACAGATCACACGAGAGGCATAGTGGGGGCATCATACATATCACACAGGAGGCACAGTGGGGGCATCATACATATTACACGGGAGGCACAGTGGGGGCATCATACATATTACACGGGAGGCACAGTGGGCATCATACATATTACACGGGAAGCACAGTTGGGGCATCATATATATTACACGGGAGGCACAGTGGTGGCATCATACATATTACACTGGAGGCACAGTGGGGGCATCATACATATTACATGGAGTCACAGTGGGGGCATCATACATATTACACGGGAGGCACAGTGGGGGCATCATACTTATCACACTGGAGGCACAGTGGGGGCATCATACATATTACATGGGAGGCACAGTGGGGGCATCATACATATTACACGGGAGGCACAGTGGGGGCATCATACATATCACACGGGAGGCACAGTGGGGGCATCATACATGTTACACGGGAGGCACAGTGGGGGCATCATACATATCACACGGGAGGCACAGTGGGGGCATCATACATATTACACGGGAGGCACAGTGGGGGCATTATACATATTACACGGGAGGCACAGTGGGGGCATCATACATATCACACGGGAGGCACAGTGGGGGCATCATACATATTACACGGGAGGCACAGTCGGGGCATCATACATATTACACGGGAGGCACAGTGGGGGCATCATACATATTACACAAGAGGCACAGTGGGGACATCATACATATGACATGGGAGACACAGTGGGGGCATCATACATATTACACGGGAGGCAGAGTGGGGGCATCATACATATTACACGGGAGGCACAGTGGGGGCATCATACATATCACACGGGAGGCACAGTGGGGGCATCATACATGTTACACGGGAGGCACAGTGGGGGCATCATACATATCACACGGGAGGCACAGTGGGGGCATCATACATACTACACGGGAGGCACAGTGGGGGCATTATACATATTACACGGGAGGCACAGTGGGGGCATCATACATATTACACGGGAGGCACAGTGGGGGCATCATACATATTACACGGGAGGCACAGTCGGGGCATCATACATATTACACGGGAGGCACAGTGGGGGCATTATACATATTGCACGGGAGGCACAGTGGGGGCATCATACATATTACACGGGAGGCACAGTTGGGGCATCATACATATTACACGGGAGGCACAGTCGGGGCATCATACATATTACACGGGAGGCACAGTGGGGGCATCATACATATTACACAGGAGGCACAGTGGGGACATCATACATATTACATGGGAGGCACAGTGGGGGCATCATACATATTACACGGGAGGCAGAGTGGGGGCATCATACATATTACACGGGAGGCACAGTGGGGACATCATACATATTACACAGGAGGCACAGTGGGGACATCATACATATTACACGGGAGGCACAGTGGGGGCATCATACATATTACACAGGAGGCAAAGTGGGGACATCATACATATTACACGGGTGGCACAGTGGGGGCATCATACATATTACACGGGAGACAGAGTGGGGGCATCATACATATTACACGGGAGGCACAGTGGGGGCATCATACATATTACACAGGAGGCACAGTGGGGGGATTCATACATATTACACGGGAGGCACAGTGGGGGCATCATACATATTACACTGGAGGAACAGTGGGGGCATCATACATATTACACGGGAGGCACAGTGGGGGCATCATACATATTACACGGGAGGCAGAGTGAGGGCATCATACATATTACACGGGAGGCACAGTGGGGGCATCATACATATTACATGGGAGGCACAGTGGGGGCATCATATTACACGGGAGGCACAGTGGGGGCATCATACATATTATACGGGAGGCACAGTGGGGGCATCATACATATTACATGGGAGGCACAGTGGGGCATCATACATATTACACGGGAGGCACATTGGGGGTATCATACATATTACACGGGAGGCACAGTGGGGGCATCATACATATTACACAGGAGGCACAGTGGGGGCATCATACATATTACAAGGGAGGCACGGTGGGGGCATCATACATATTACACGGGAGGCACAGTGGGGCATCATACATATTACACGGGAAGCACAGTGGGGGCATCATACATATTACACGGGAGGCACAGTGGGGACATCATACATATTACACGGGAGGCACAGTGGGGGCATCATACATATCACACGGGAGGCACAGTGGGGGCATCATACATATCACATGGGAGGCACAGTGGGGGCATCATACATATTACATGGGAGGCACAGTGGGGGCATCATACATATTACACGGGAAGCACAGTGGGGGCATCATACATATTACACGGGAGGCACAGTGGGGACATCATACATATCACACTGGAGGCACAGTGGGGGAATCATACATATTACACGGGAGGCGCAGTGGGCACATCATACATATTACACGGGAGGCACAGTGGGGGCATCATACATATTACATGGGAGGCACAGTGGGGGCATCATACATATCACACGGGAGGCACAGTGGGGGCATCATACATATTACACGAGAGGCACAGTGGGGGCATCATACATATCACACAGGAGGCACAGTGGGGGCATCATACATATCACACGGGAGGCACAGTGGGGGCATCATACATATCACACGGGAGGCACAGTGGGGGCATTAGACATATTACATGGGAGGCACAGTGGGGGCATTAGACATATTACACGGGAGGCACAGTGGGGGCATCATACATATCACACAGGAGGCACAGTGGGGGCATCATACATATCACATGGGAGGCA
Organism: Phyllobates terribilis; assembly: GCF_046119375.1. NCBI lineage: Eukaryota > Metazoa > Chordata > Amphibia > Anura > Dendrobatidae > Phyllobates > Phyllobates terribilis. The sequence goes on from NW_027362772.1 coordinate 510,281, forward strand.
CAGTGGGGGCATCATACATATCACACGGGAGACACAGTGGGGGCATCATACTTATCACACGGGAGGCATAGTGGGGGCATCATACATATCACACGGGAGGCACAGTGGGGGCATCATGCATATTACATAGGAGGCACAGTGGGGGCATCATACATATTACACGGGAGGCACAGTGGGGCATCATACATATTACACGGGAAGCACAGTTGGGGCATCATACATATTACATGGGAGGCACAGTGGGGACATCAAACATATTACACGGGAGGCACAGTGGGGGCATCATACATATTATACGGGAGGCACAGTGGGGGCATCATACATATTACACGGGAGGCACAGTGGGGGCATCATACATATTACACGGGAGGCACAGTGCGGGCATCATACATATTAAACGGGACGCACAGTGCGGGCATCATACATATTACACGGGAGGCACAGTGGGGGCATCATACATATTACACGGGAGGCACAGTGGGGGCATCATACATATTACACGGGAGGCACAGTGGGGGCATCATACATATTACACGGGAGGCACAGTGGGGGCATCATACATATCACACGGGAGGCACAGTGGGGGCATCAGACATATTACACGGGAGGCACAGTGGGGGCATCAGACATGTTACACGGGAGGCACAGTGGGGGCATCATGCATATTACACGAAAAGCACAGTGGGGCATCATGCATATTACACGGGAGGCACAGTGGGGGCATTAGACATATTACACGGGAGGCACAGTGGGGGCATCATACATATCACACAGGAGGCACAGTGGGGGCATCATACATATCACATGGGAGGCACAGTGGGGGCATCATACATATCACACGGGAGACACAGTGGGGGCATCATACTTATCACACGGGAGGCATAGTGGGGGCATCATACATATCACACGGGAGGCACAGTGGGGGCATCATGCATATTACATAGGAGGCACAGTGGGGGCATCATACATATTACACGGGAGGCACAGTGGGGCATCATACATATTACACGGGAAGCACAGTTGGGGCATCATACATATTACATGGGAGGCACAGTGGGGACATCAAACATATTACACGGGAGGCACAGTGGGGGCATCATACATATTATACGGGAGGCACAGTGGGGGCATCATACATATTACACGGGAGGCACAGTGGGGGCATCATACATATTACACGGGAGGCACAGTGCGGGCATCATACATATTAAACGGGACGCACAGTGCGGGCATCATACATATTACACGGGAGGCACAGTGGGGGCATCATACATATTACACGGGAGGCACAGTGGGGGCATCATACATATTACACGGGAGGCACAGTGGGGGCATCATACATATTACACGGGAGGCACAGTGGGGGCATCATACATATCACACGGGAGGCACAGTGGGGGCATCAGACATATTACACGGGAGGCACAGTGGGGGCATCAGACATGTTACACGGGAGGCACAGTGGGGGCATCATGCATATTACACGAAAAGCACAGTGGGGCATCATGCATATTACACGAGAGGCACAGTGGGGGCATCAGACATATTACATGGGAGGCACAGTGGGGGCATCAGACATATTACACGGGAGGCACAGTGGGGGCATCATACATATTACACGGGAGGCACAGTGGGGGCATCATACATACTACATGGGAGGCACAGTGGGGGCATCATACATATTACACGGGAGGCACAGTGGGGACATCATACATATTACACTGGAGGCACAGTGGGGACATCATACATATCACACGGGAGGCACAGTGGGGTCATCATACATATTACACGGGAGGCACAGTGGGGGCATCATACATATTACACGGGAGGCACAGTGGGGGCATCATACATATTACACGGGAGGCACAGTGGGGGATCATACATATTACACGGGAAGCACAGTGGGGGCATCATACATATTACACGGGAGGCACAGTGGGGGCATCATACCTATCACACAGGAGGCAAAGTGGGGGCATCATGCATATCACACGGGAGGCACAGTGGGGGCATCATACATATCACACGAGAGGCACAGTGGGGACATTAGACATATTACACGGGAGGCACAGTGGGGGCATCATACGTATTACACGGGAGGCACAGTTTGGGCATTAGACATATTACACGGGAGGCACAGTGGGGGCATCATACATATCACATGGGAGGCACAGTGGGGGCATCATACATATCACACGGGAGGCACAGTGGGGGCATCATACATATCACACGGGAGACACAGTGGGGGCATCATACAGATCACACGGGAGGCATAGTGGGGGCATCATACATATCACACAGGAGGCACAGTGGGGGCATCATACATATTACACGGGAGGCACAGTGGGGGCATCATACATATTACACGGGAGGCACAGTGGGGCATCATACATATTACACGGGAAGCACAGTTGGGGCATCATATATATTACACGGGAGGCACAGTGGGGGCATCATACATATTACATGGGAGGCACAGTGGGGGCATCATATATATTACATGGAGTCACAGTGGGGGCATCATACATATTACACGGGAGGCACAGTGGGGGCATCATACCTATCACACAGGAGGCAAAGTGGGGGCATCATACATATCACACGGGAGGCACAGTGGGGGCATCATACATATCACATGGGAGGCACAGTGAGGACATTAGACATATTACACGGGAGGCACAGTGGGGGCATCATACGTATTACACGGGAGGCACAGTTTGGGCATTAGACATATTACACGGGAGGCACAGTGGGGGCATCATACATATCACATGGGAGGCACAGTGGGGGCATCATACATATCACATGGGAGGCACAGTGGGGGCATCATACATATCACACGGGAGACACAGTGGGGGCATCATACAGATCACACGGGAGGCATAGTGGGGGCATCATGCATATCACACGGGAGGCACAGTGGGGGCATCATACATATCACACGGGAGACACAGTGGGGGCATCATACAGATCACACGGGAGGCATAGTGGGGGCATCATACATATCACACAGGAGGCACAGTGGGGGCATCATACATATTACACGGGAGGCACAGTGGGGGCATCATACATATTACACGGGAGGCACAGTGGGGCATCATACATATTACATGGGAAGCACAGTTGGGGCATCATATATATTACACGGGAGGCACAGTGGGGGCATCATACATATTACATGGGAGGCACAGTGGGGGCATCATACATATTACATGGAGTCACAGTGGGGGCATCATACATATTACACGGCAGGCACTGTGGGGGCAACATACCTATCACACAGGAGGCAAAGTGGGGGCATCATACATATCACACGGGAGGCACAGTGGGGACATTAGACATATTACACGGGAGTCACAGTGGGGGCATCATACGTATTACACGGGAGGCACAGTTTGGGCATTAGACATATTACACGGGAGGCACAGTGGGGTCATCATACATATCACACGGGAGGCACAGTGGGGGCATCATACATATCACACGGGAGGCACAGTGGGGGCATCATACATATCATACGGGAGACACAATGGGGGCATCATACAGATCACACGGGAGGCATAGTGGGGGCATCATACATATCACACAGGAGGCACAGTGGGGGCATCATACATATTACACGGGAGGCACAGTGGGGGCATCATACATATTACATGGGAGGCACAGTGGGCATCATACATATTACACGGGAAGCACAGTTGGGGCATCATATATATTACACGGGAGGCACAGTGGGGGCATCATACATATTACATGGGAGGCACAGTGGGGGCAGCATACATATTACATGGAGTCACAGTGGGGGCATCATACATATTACACGGGAGGCACAGTGGGGGCATCATACTTATCACACTGGAGGCACAGTGGGGGCATCATACATATTACATGGGAGGCACAGTGGGGGCATCATACATATTACACGGGAGGCACAGTGGGGGCATCATACATATCACACGGGAGGCACAGTGGGGGCATCATACATGTTACACGGGAGGCACAGTGGGGGCATCATACATGTCACACGGGAGGCACAGTGGGGGCATCATACATATTACACGGGAGGCACAGTGGGGGCATTATACATATTACACGGGAGGCACAGTGGGGGCATCATACATATTACACGGGAGGCACAGTGGGGGCATCATACATATTACACGGGAGGCACAGTCGGGGCATCATACATATTACACGGGAGGCACAGTGGGGGCATCATACATATTACACAAGAGGCACAGTGGGGACATCATACATATTACATGGGAGGCACAGTGGGGGCATCATACATATTACACGGGAGGCAGAGTGGGGGCATCATACATATTACACGGGAGGCACAGTGGGGGCATCATACATATTGCACAGGAGGCACAGTGGGGACATCATACATATTACACGGGACGCACAGTTGGGGCTTCATACATATTACACAGGAGGCACAGTGGGGACATCATACATATTACACGGGTGGCACAGTGGGGGCATCATACATATTACACGGGAGACAGAGTGGGGGCATCATACATATTACACGGGAGGCACAGTGGGGGCATCATACATATTACACAGGAGGCACAGTGGGGGCATCATACATATTACACGGGAGGCACAGTGGGGGCATCATACATATTACACGGGAGGCACAGTGGGGGCATCATACATATTACACGGGAGGCACAGTGGGGGCATCATACATATTACACGGGAGGCACAGTGGGGGCATCATACATATTTCACGGGAGGCACAGTGCGGGCATCATACATATTACACGGGACGCACAGTGCGGGCATCATACATATTACACGGGAGGCACAGTGGGGGCATCATACATATTACACGGGAGGCACAGTGGGTGCATCATACATATCACACGGGAGGCACAGTGGGGGCATCAGACATATTACACGGGAGGCACAGTGGGGGCATCAGACATGTTACACGGGAGGCACAGTGGGGGCATCATGCATATTACACGAAAAGCACAGTGGGGCATCATGCATATTACACGGGAGGCACAGTGGGGGCATCAGACATATTACACGGGAGGCACAGTGGGGGCATCAGACATATTACACGGGAGGCACAGTGGGGGCATCATACATATTACACGGGAGGCACAGTGGGGGCATCATACATATTACATGGGAGGCACAGTGGGGGCATCATACATATTACACGGGAAGCACAGTGGGGGCATCATACATATTACACGGGAGGAACAGTGGGGACATCATACATATTACACTGGAGGCACAGTGGGGGCATCATACATATCACACGGGAGGCACAGTGGGGTCATCATACATATTACACGGGAGGCACAGTGGGGGCATCATACATATCACACGGGAGGCACAGTGAGGGCATCATACATATTACACGGGAGGCACAGTGGGGGCATCATACATATTACACGGGAGGCACAGTGGGGGATCATACATATTACACGGGAAGCACAGTGGGGGCATCATACATATTACACGGGAGGCACAGTGGGGGCATCATACCTATCACACAGGAGGCAAAGTGGGGGCATCATGCATATCACACGGGAGGCACAGTGGGGGCATCATACATATCACACGGGAGGCACAGTGGGGACATTAGACATATTACACGGGATGCACAGTGGGGGCATCATACGTATTACATGGGAGGCACAGTTTGGGCATTAGACATATTACACGGGAGGCACAGTTGGGGCATCATGCATATCACACGGGAGGCACAGTGGGGGCATCATACATATCACACGGGAGGCACAGTGGGGACATTAGACATATTACACGGGAGGCACAGTGGGGCATCATACATATTACACGGGAAGCACAGTTGGGGCATCATATATATTACACGGCAGGCACAGTGGGGGCATCATACATATTACATGGGAGGCACAGTGGGGGCATCATACATATTACATGGAGTCACAGTGGGGGCATCATACATATTACACGGGAGGCACAGTGGGGGCATCATACCTATCACACAGGAGGCAAAGTGGGGGCATCATACATATCACACGGGAGGCACAGTGGGGGCATCATACATATCACATGGGAGGCACAGTGGGGACATTAGACATATTACACGGGAGGCACAGTGGGGGCATCATACGTATTACACGGGAGGCACAGTTTGGGCATTAGACATATTACACAGGAGGCACAGTGGGGCATCATACATATCACACAGGAGGCACAGTGGGGGCATCATACATATCACACGGGAGGCACAGTGGGGGCATCATACATATCACACGGGAGACACAGTGGGGGCATCATACAGATCACACGGGAGGCATAGTGGGGGCATCATACATATCACACGGGAGGCACAGTGGGGGCATCATACATATCACACGGGAGACACAGTGGGGGCATCATACAGATCACACGGGATGCATAGTGGGGCATCATACATATCACACAGGAGGCACAGTGGGGGCATCATACATATTACACGGGAGGCACAGTGGGGGCATCATACATATTACACGGGAGGCACAGTGGGGCATCATACATATTACACGTGAAGCACAGTTGGGGCATCATATATATTACACGGGAGGCACAGTGGGGGCATTATACATATTACATGGGAGGCACAGTGGGGGCATCATACATATTACATGGAGTCACAGTGGGGGCATCATAAATATTACACGGGAGGCACAGTGGGGGCAACATACCTATCACACAGGAGGCAAAGTGGGGGCATCATACATATCACACGGGAGGCACAGTGGGGCATGATACATATCACACGGGAGGCACAGTGGGGACATTAGACATATTACACGGGAGTCACAGTGGGGGCATCATACGTATTACACGGGAGGCACAGTTTGGGCATTAGACATATTACACGGGAGGCACAGTGGGGGCATCATACATATCACACGGGAGGCACAGTGGGGGCATCATACATATCACACGGGAGGCACAGTGGGGGCATCATACATATTACACGGGAGGCACAGTGGGGGCATCATACATATTACATGGGAGGCACAGTGGGCATCATACATATTACACGGGAAGCACAGTTGGGGCATCATATATATTACACGGGAGGCACAGTGGGGGCATCATACATATTACATGGGAGGCACAGTGGGGGCAGCATACATATTACATGGAGTCACAGTGGGGGCATCATACATATTACACGGGAGGCACAGTGGGGGCATCATACTTATCACACTGGAGGCACAGTGGGGGCATTATACATATTACATGGGAGGCACAGTGGGGGCATCATACATATTACACGGGAGGCACAGTGGGGGCATCATACATATCACACGGGAGGCACAGTGGGGGCATCATACATGTTACACGGGAGGCACAGTGGGGGCATCATACATGTCACACGGGAGGCACAGTGGGGGCATCATACATATTACACGGGAGGCTCAGTGGGGGCATTATACATATTACACGGGAGACACAGTGGGGGCATCATACTTATCACACGGGAGGCATAGTGGGGGCATCATACATATCACACGGGAGGCACAGTGGGGGCATCATGCATATTACATAGGAGGCACAGTGGGGGCATCATACATATTACACGGGAGGCACAGTGGGGCATCATACATATTACACGGGAAGCACAGTTGGGGCATCATACATATTACATGGGAGGCACAGTGGGGACATCAAACATATTACACGGGAGGCACAGTGGGGGCATCATACATATTATACGGGAGGCACAGTGGGGGCATCATACATATTACACGGGAGGCACAGTGGGGGCATCATACATATTACACGGGAGGCACAGTGCGGGCATCATACATATTAAACGGGACGCACAGTGCGGGCATCATACATATTACACGGGAGGCACAGTGGGGGCATCATACATATTACACGGGAGGCACAGTGGGGGCATCATACATATTACACGGGAGGCACAGTGGGGGCATCATACATATTACACGGGAGGCACAGTGGGGGCATCATACATATCACACGGGAGGCACAGTGGGGGCATCAGACATATTACACGGGAGGCACAGTGGGGGCATCAGACATGTTACACGGGAGGCACAGTGGGGGCATCATGCATATTACACGAAAAGCACAGTGGGGCATCATGCATATTACACGGGAGGCACAGTGGGGGCATCAGACATATTACATGGGAGGCACAGTGGGGGCATCAGACATATTACACGGGAGGCACAGTGGGGGCATCATACATATTACACGGGAGGCACAGTGGGGGCATCATACATACTACATGGGAGGCACAGTGGGGGCATCATACATATTACACGGGAGGCACAGTGGGGACATCATACATATTACACTGGAGGCACAGTGGGGACATCATACATATCACACGGGAGGCACAGTGGGGTCATCATACATATTACACGGGAGGCACAGTGGGGGCATCATACATATTACACGGGAGGCACAGTGGGGGCATCATACATATTACACGGGAGGCACAGTGGGGGATCATACATATTACACGGGAAGCACAGTGGGGGCATCATACATATTACACGGGAGGCACAGTGGGGGCATCATACCTATCACACAGGAGGCAAAGTGGGGGCATCATGCATATCACACGGGAGGCACAGTGGGGGCATCATACATATCACACGAGAGGCACAGTGGGGACATTAGACATATTACACGGGAGGCACAGTGGGGGCATCATACGTATTACACGGGAGGCACAGTTTGGGCATTAGACATATTACACGGGAGGCACAGTGGGGGCATCATACATATCACATGGGAGGCACAGTGGGGGCATCATACATATCACACGGGAGGCACAGTGGGGGCATCATACATATCACACGGGAGACACAGTGGGGGCATCATACAGATCACACGGGAGGCATAGTGGGGGCATCATACATATCACACAGGAGGCACAGTGGGGGCATCATACATATTACACGGGAGGCACAGTGGGGGCATCATACATATTACACGGGAGGCACAGTGGGGCATCATACATATTACACGGGAAGCACAGTTGGGGCATCATATATATTACACGGGAGGCACAGTGGGGGCATCATACATATTACATGGGAGGCACAGTGGGGGCATCATACATATTACATGGAGTCACAGTGGGGGCATCATACATATTACACGGGAGGCACAGTGGGGGCATCATACCTATCACACAGGAGGCAAAGTGGGGGCATCATACATATCACACGGGAGGCACAGTGAGGACATTAGACATATTACACGGGAGGCACAGTGGGGGCATCATACGTATTACACGGGAGGCACAGTTTGGGCATTAGACATATTACACGGGAGGCACAGTGGGGGCATCATACATATCACACGGGAGGCACAGTGGGGGCATCATACATATCACATGGGAGGCACAGTGGGGGCATCATACATATCACACGGGAGACACAGTGGGGGCATCATGCATATCACACGGGAGGCACAGTGGGGGCATCATACATATCACACGGGAGACACATTGGGGGCATCATACAGATCACACGGGAGGCATAGTGGGGGCATCATACATATCACACAGGAGGCACAGTGGGGGCATCATACATATTACACGGGAGGCACAGTGGGGGCATCATACATATTACACGGGAGGCACAGTGGGGCATCATACATATTACATGGGAAGCACAGTTGGGGCATCATATATATTACACGGGAGGCACAGTGGGGGCATCATACATATTACATGGGAGGCACAGTGGGGGCATCATACATATTACATGGAGTCACAGTGGGGGCATCATACATATTACACGGGAGGCACTGTGGGGGCAACATACCTATCACACAGGAGGCAAAGTGGGGGCATCATACATATCACACGGGAGGCACAGTGGGGACATTAGACATATTACACGGGAGTCACAGTGGGGGCATCATACGTATTACACGGGAGGCACAGTTTGGGCATTAGACATATTACACGGGAGGCACAGTGGGGTCATCATACATATCACACGGGAGGCACAGTGGGGGCATCATACATATCACACGGGAGGCACAGTGGGGGCATCATACATATCATACGGGAGACACAATGGGGGCATCATACAGATCACACGGGAGGCATAGTGGGGGCATCATACATATCACACAGGAGGCACAGTGGGGGCATCATACATATTACACGGGAGGCACAGTGGGGGCATCATACATATTACATGGGAGGCACAGTGGGCATCATACATATTACACGGGAAGCACAGTTGGGGCATCATATATATTACACGGGAGGCACAGTGGGGGCATCATACATATTACATGGGAGGCACAGTGGGGGCAGCATACATATTACATGGAGTCACAGTGGGGGCATCATACATATTACACGGGAGGCACAGTGGGGGCATCATACTTATCACACTGGAGGCACAGTGGGGGCATCATACATATTACATGGGAGGCACAGTGGGGGCATCATACATATTACACGGGAGGCACAGTGGGGGCATCATACATATCACACGGGAGGCACAGTGGGGGCATCATACATGTTACACGGGAGGCACAGTGGGGGCATCATACATGTCACACGGGAGGCACAGTGGGGGCATCATACATATTACACGGGAGGCACAGTGGGGGCATTATACATATTACACGGGAGGCACAGTGGGGGCATCATACATATTACACGGGAGGCACAGTGGGGGCATCATACATATTACACGGGAGGCACAGTCGGGGCATCATACATATTACACGGGAGGCACAGTGGGGGCATCATACATATTACACAAGAGGCACAGTGGGGACATCATACATATTACATGGGAGGCACAGTGGGGGCATCATACATATTACACGGGAGGCAGAGTGGGGGCATCATACATATTACACGGGAGGCACAGTGGGGGCATCATACATATTGCACAGGAGGCACAGTGGGGACATCATACATATTACACGGGACGCACAGTTGGGGCTTCATACATATTACACAGGAGGCACAGTGGGGACATCATACATATTACACGGGTGGCACAGTGGGGGCATCATACATATTACACGGGAGGCACAGTGGGGGCATCATACATATTACACAGGAGGCACAGTGGGGGCATCATACATATTACACGGGAGGCACAGTGGGGGCATCATACATATTACACGGGAGGCACAGTGGGGGCATCATACATATTACACGGGAGGCACAGTGGGGGCATCATACATATTACACGGGAGGCACAGTGGGGGCATCATACATATTTCACGGGAGGCACAGTGCGGGCATCATACATATTACACGGGACGCACAGTGCGGGCATCATACATTTTACACGGGAGGCACAGTGGGGGCATCATACATATTACACGGGAGGCACAGTGGGGGCATCATACATATCACACGGGAGGCACAGTGGGGGCATCAGACATATTACACGGGAGGCACAGTGGGGGCATCAGACATGTTACACGGGAGGCACAGTGGGGGCATCATGCATATTACACGAAAAGCACAGTGGGGCATCATGCATATTACACGGGAGGCACAGTGGGGGCATCAGACATATTACACGGGAGGCACAGTGGGGGCATCAGACATATTACACGGGAGGCACAGTGGGGGCATCATACATATTACACGGGAGGCACAGTGGGGGCATCATACATATTACATGGGAGGCACAGTGGGGGCATCATACATATTACACGGGAAGCACAGTGGGGGCATCATACATATTACACGGGAGGAACAGTGGGGACATCATACATATTACACTGGAGGCACAGTGGGGGCATCATACATATCACACGGGAGGCACAGTGGGGTCATCATACATATTACACGGGAGGCACAGTGGGGGCATCATACATATCACACGGGAGGCACAGTGAGGGCATCATACATATTACACGGGAGGCACAGTGGGGGCATCATACATATTACACGGGAGGCACAGTGGGGGATCATACATATTACACGGGAAGCACAGTGGGGGCATCATACATATTACACGGGAGGCACAGTGGGGGCATCATACCTATCACACAGGAGGCAAAGTGGGGGCATCATGCATATCACACGGGAGGCACAGTGGGGGCATCATACATATCACACGGGAGGCACAGTGGGGACATTAAACATATTACACGGGATGCACAGTGGGGGCATCATACGTATTACATGGGAGGCACAGTTTGGGCATTAGACATATTACACGGGAGGCACAGTGGGGGCATCATGCATATCACACGGGAGGCACAGTGGGGGCATCATACATATCACACGGGAGGCACAGTGGGGACATTAGACATATTACACGGGAGGCACAGTGGGGCATCATACATATTACACGGGAAGCACAGTTGGGGCATCATATATATTACACGGGAGGCACAGTGGGGGCATCATACATATTACATGGGAGGCACAGTGGGGGCATCATACATATTACATGGAGTCACAGTGGGGGCATCATACATATTACACGGGAGGCACAGTGGGGGCATCATACCTATCACACAGGAGGCAATGTGGGGGCATCATACATATCACACGGGAGGCACAGTGGGGGCATCATACATATCACATGGGAGGCACAGTGGGGACATTAGACATATTACACGGGAGGCACAGTGGGGGCATCATACGTATTACACGGGAGGCACAGTTTGGGCATTAGACATATTACACAGGAGGCACAGTGGGGCATCATACATATCACACAGGAGGCACAGTGGGGGCATCATACATATCACACGGGAGGCACAGTGGGGGCATCATACATATCACACGGGAGACACAGTGGGGGCATCATACAGATCACACGGGAGGCATAGTGGGGGCATCATACATATCACACGGGAGGCACAGTGGGGGCATCATACATATCACACGGGAGACACAGTGGGGGCATCATACAGATCACACGGGATGCATAGTGGGGCATCATACATATCACACAGGAGGCACAGTGGGGGCATCATACATATTACACGGGAGGCACAGTGGGGGCATCATACATATTACACGGGAGGCACAGTGGGGCATCATACATATTACACGTGAAGCACAGTTGGGGCATCATATATATTACACGGGAGGCACAGTGGGGGCATTATACATATTACATGGGAGGCACAGTGGGGGCATCATACATATTACATGGAGTCACAGTGGGGGCATCATAAATATTACACGGGAGGCACAGTGGGGGCAACATACCTATCACACAGGAGGCAAAGTGGGGGCATCATACATATCACACGGGAGGCACAGTGGGGCATGATACATATCACACGGGAGGCACAGTGGGGACATTAGACATATTACACGGGAGTCACAGTGGGGGCATCATACGTATTACACGGGAGGCACAGTTTGGGCATTAGACATATTACACGGGAGGCACAGTGGGGGCATCATACATATCACAAGGGAGGCACAGTGGGGGCATCATACATATCACACGGGAAGCACAGTGGGGGCATCATACATATTACACGGGAGGCACAGTGGGGGCATCATACATATTACATGGGAGGCACAGTGGGCATCATACATATTACACGGGAAGCACAGTTGGGGCATCATATATATTACACGGGAGGCACAGTGGGGGCATCATACATATTACATGGGAGGCACAGTGGGGGCAGCATACATATTACATGGAGTCACAGTGGGGGCATCATACATATTACACGGGAGGCACAGTGGGGGCATCATACTTATCACACTGGAGGCACAGTGGGGGCATCATACATATTACATGGGAGGCACAGTGGGGGCATCATACATATTACACGGGAGGCACAGTGGGGGCATCATACATATCACACGGGAGGCACAGTGGGGGCATCATACATGTTACACGGGAGGCACAGTGGGGGCATCATACATGTCACACGGGAGGCACAGTGGGGGCATCATACATATTACACGGGAGGCTCAGTGGGGGCATTATACATATTACACGGGAGGCACAGTGGGGGCATCATACATATTACACGGGAGGCACAGTGGGGGGCATCATACATATTACACGGGAGGCACAGTCGGGGCATCATACATATTACACGGGAGGCACAGTGGGGGCATCATACATATTACACAAGAGGCACAGTGGGGACATCATACATATTACATGGGAGGCACAGTGGGGGCATCATACATATTACACGGGAGGCAGAGTGGGGGCATCATACATATTACACGGGAGGCACAGTGGGGGCATCATACATATTGCACAGGAGGCACAGTGGGGACATCATACATATTACACGGGACGCACAGTGGGGGCTTCATATATATTACACAGGAGGCACAGTGGGGACATCATACATATTACACGGGTGGCACAGTGGGGGCATCATACATATTACACGGGAGACAGAGTGGGGGCATCATACATATTACACGGGAGGCACAGTGGGGGCATCATACATATTACACAGGAGGCACAGTGGGGGCATCATACATATTACACGGGAGGCACAGTGGGGGCATCATACATATTACACGGGAGGCACAGTGGGGGCATCATACATATTACACGGGAGGCACAATGGGGGCATCATACATATTACACGGGAGGCACAGTGGGGGCATCATACATATTACACGGGAGGCACAGTGGGGGCATCATACATATTTCACGGGAGGCACAGTGCGGGCATCATACATATTACACGGGACGCACAGTGCGGGCATCATACATATTACACGGGAGGCACAGTGGGGGCATCATACATATTACACGGGAGGCACAGTGGGGGCATCATGCATATCACACGGGAAGCACAGTGTGGGCATCAGACATATTACACGGGAGGCACAGTGGGGGCATCAGACATGTTACACGGGAGGCACAGTGGGGGCATCATGCATATTATACGAAAAGCACAGTGGGGCATCATGCATATTACACGGGAGGCACAGTGGGGGCATCAGACATATTACACGGGAGGCACAGTGGGGGCATCAGACATATTACACGGGAGGCACAGTGGGGGCATCATACATATTACACGGGAGGCACAGTGGGGGCATCATACATATTACATGGGAGGCACAGTGGGGGCATCATACATATTACACGGGAAGCACAGTGGGGGCATCATACATATTACACGGGAGGAACAGTGGGGACATCATACATATTACACTGGAGGCACAGTGGGGGCATCATACATATCACACGGGAGGCACAGTGGGGTCATCATACATATTACACGGGAGGCACAGTGGGGGCATCATACATATCACACGGGAGGCACAGTGAGGGCATCATACATATTACACGGGAGGCACAGTGGGGGCATCATACATATTACACGGGAGGCACAGTGGGGGATCATACATATTACACGGGAAGCACAGTGGGGGCATCATACATATTACACGGGAGGCACAGTGGGGGCATCATACCTATCACACGGGAGGCACAGTGGGGGCATCATACATATCACACGGGAGGCACAGTGGGGACATTAGACATATTACACGGGAGGCACAGTGGGGGCATCATACGTATTACATGGGAGGCACAGTTTGGGCATTAGACATATTACACGGGAGGCACAGTGGGGGCATCATGCATATCACACGGGAGGCACAGTGGGGGCATCATGCATATCACACGGGAGGCACAGTGGGGACATTAGACATATTACACGGGAGGCACAGTGGGGCATCATACATATTACACGGGAAGCACAGTTGGGGCATCATATATATTACACGGGAGGCACAGTGGGGGCATCATACATATTACATGGGAGGCACAGTGGGGGCATCATACATATTACATGGAGTCACAGTGGGGGCATCATACATATTACACGGGAGGCACAGTGGGGGCATCATACCTATCACACAGGAGGCAAAGTGGGGGCATCATACATATCACACGGGAGGCACAGTGGGGGCATCATACATATCACATGGGAGGCACAGTGGGGACATTAGACATATTACACGGGAGGCACAGTGGGGGCATCATACGTATTACACGGGAGGCACAGTTTGGGCATTAGACATATTACACGGGAGGCACAGTGGGGCATCATACATATCACACAGGAGGCACAGTGGGGGCATCATACATATCACACGGGAGGCACAGTGGGGGCATCATACATATCACACGGGAGACACAGTGGGGGCATCATACAGATCACACGGGAGGCATAGTGGGGGCATCATACATATCACACGGGAGGCACAGTGGGGGCATCATACATATCACACGGGAGACACAGTGGGGGCATCATACAGATCACACGGGATGCATAGTGGGGCATCATACATATCACACAGGAGGCACAGTGGGGGCATCATACATATTACACGGGAGGCACAGTGGGGGCATCATACATATTACACGGGAGGCACAGTGGGGCATCATACATATTACACGTGAAGCACAGTTGGGGCATCATATATATTACACGGGAGGCACAGTGGGGGCATTATACATATTACATGGGAGGCACAGTGGGGGCATCATACATATTACATGGAGTCACAGTGGGGGCATCATACATATTACATGGAGTCACAGTGGGGGCATCATACATATTACACGGGAGGCACAGTGGGGGCAACATACCTATCACACAGGAGGCAAAGTGGGGGCATCATACATATCACACGGGAGGCACAGTGGGGGCATGATACATATCACACGGGAGGCACAGTGGGGACATTAGACATATTACACGGGAGTCACAGTGGGGGCATCATACGTATTACACGGGAGGCACAGTTTGGGCATTAGACATATTACACGGGAGGCACAGTGGGGGCATCATACATATCACACGGGAGGCACAGTGGGGGCATCATACATATCACACGGGAGGCACAGTGGGGGCATCATACATATCACACGGGAGACACAATGGGGGCATCATACAGATCACACGAGAGGCATAGTGGCGGCATCATACATATCACACAGGAGGCACAGTGGGGGCATCATACATATTACACGGGAGGCACAGTGGGGGAATCATACATATTACACGGGAGGCACAGTGGGGCATCATATATATTACACGGGAGGCACAGTGGGGGCATCATACATATTACATGGGAGGCACAGTGGGGGCATCATACATATTACATGGAGTCACAGTGGGGGCATCATACATATTACACGGGAGGCACTGTGGGGGCAACATACCTATCACACAGGAGGCAAAGTGGGGGCATCATACATATCACACGGGAGGCACAGTGGGGACATTAGACATATTACACGGGAGTCACAGTGGGGGCATCATACGTATTACAAGGGAGGCACAGTTTGGGCATTAGACATATTACACGGGAGGCACAGTGGGGGCATCATACATATCACACGGGAGGCACAGTGGGGGCATCATACATATCACACGGGAGGCACAGTGGGGGCATCATACATATCACACGGGAGACACAATGGGGGCATCATACAGATCACACGGGAGGCATAGTGGGGGCATCATACATATCACACAGGAGGCACAGTGCGGGCATCATACATATTACACGGGAGGCACAGTGGGGGCATCATACATATTACATGGGAGGCACAGTGGGCATCATACATATTACACGGGAAGCACAGTTGGGGCATCATATATATTACACGGGAGGCACAGTGGGGGCATCATACATATTACATGGGAGGCACAGTGGGGGCAGCATACATATTACATGGAGTCACAGTGGAGGCATCATACATATTACACGGGAGGCACAGTGGGGGCATCATACTTATCACACTGGAGGCACAGTGGGGGCATCATACATATTACATGGGAGGCACAGTGGGGGCATCATACATATTACACGGGAGGCACAGTGGGGGCATCATACATATCACACGGGAGGCACAGTGGGGGCATCATACATGTTACACGGGAGGCACAGTGGGGGCATCATACATATCACACGGGAGGCACAGTGGGGGCATCATACATATTACACGGGAGGCACAGTGGGGGCATTATACATATTACACGGGAGGCACAGTGGGGGCATCATACATATTACACGGGAGGCACAGTGGGGGCATCATACATATTACACGGGAGGCACAGTCGGGGCATCATACATATTACACGGGAGGCACAGTGGGGGCATCATACATATTACACAAGAGGCACAGTGGGGACATCATACATATTACATGGGAGGCACAGTGGGGGCATCATACATATTACACGGGAGGCAGAGTGGGGGCATCATACATATTACACGGGAGGCACAGTGGGGGCATCATACATATTGCACAGGAGGCACAGTGGGGACATCATACATATTACACGGGACGCACAGTGGGGGCTTCATACATATTACACAGGAGGCACAGTGGGGACATCATACATATTACACGGGTGGCACAGTGGGGGCATCATACATATTACACGGGAGACAGAGTGGAGGCATCACACATATTACACGGGAGGCACAGTGGGGGCATCATACATATTACACAGGAGGCACAGTGGGGGCATCATACATATTACACGGGAGGCACAGTGGGGGCATCATACATATTACACGGGAGGCACAGTGGGGGCATCATACATATTACACGGGAGGCACAGTGGGGGCATCATACATATTACACGGGAGGCACAGTGGGGGCATCATACATATTACACGGGAGGCACAGTGGGGGCATCATACATATTACACGGGAGGCACAGTGGGGGCATCATACATATTACACGGGAGGCACAGTGGGGGCATCATACATATTACACGGGAGGCACAGTGGGGGCATCATACATATTTCACGGGAGGCACAGTGCGGGCATCATACATATTACACGGGACGCACAGTGCGGGCATCATACTTATTACACGGGAGGCACAGTGGGGGCATCAGACATATTACACGGGAGGCACAGTGGGGGCATCATACATATCACACGGGAGGCACAGTGGGGGCATCAGACATATTACACGGGAGGCACAGTGGGGGCATCAGACATGTTACACGGGAGGCACAGTGGGGGCATCATGCATATTACACGAAAAGCACAGTGGGGCATCATGCATATTACACGGGAGGCACAGTGGGGGCATCAGACATATTACACGGGAGGCACAGTGGGGGCATCAGACATATTACACGGGAGGCACAGTGGGGGCATAATACATATTACACGGGAGGCACAGTGGGGGCATCATACATATTACACGGGAGGCACAGTGGGGGCATCATACATATTACACGGGAAGCACAGTGGGGACATCATACATATTACACGGGAGGAACAGTGGGGACATCATACATATTACACTGGAGGCACAGTTGGGGCATCATACATATCACACGGGAGGCACAGTGGGGTCATCATACATATTACACGGGAGGCACAGTGGGGGCATCATACATATCACACGGGAGGCACAGTGAGGGCATCATACATATTACACGGGAGGCACAGTGGGGGCATCATACATATTACACGGGAGGCACAGTGGGGGATCATACATATTACACGGGAAGCACAGTGGGGGCATCATACATATTACACGGGAGGCACAGTGGGGGCATCATACCTATCACACAGGAGGCAAAGTGGGGGCATCATGCATATCACACGGGAGGCACAGTGGGGGCATCATACATATTACATGGGAGGCACAGTCGGGGCATCATACATATTACACGGGAGGCACAGTGGGGGCATCATACATATTACACAAGAGGCACAGTGGGGACATCATACATATTACATGGGAGGCACAGTGGGGGCATCATACATATTACACGGGAGGCAGAGTGGGGGCATCATACATATTACACGGGAGGCACAGTGGGGGCATCATACATATCACACGGGAGGCACAGTGGGGGCATCATACATGTTACACGGGAGGCACAGTGGGGGCATCATACATATCACACAGGAGGCACAGTGGGGGCATCATACATACTACACGGGAGGCACAGTGGGGGCATTATACATATTACACGGGAGGCACAGTGGGGGCATCATACATATTACACGGGAGGCACAGTGGGGGCATCATACATATTACACGGGAGGCACAGTGGGGGCATCATACATATTACACGGGAGGCACAGTGGGGGCATTATACATATTACACGGGAGGCACAGTGGGGGCATCATACATATTACACGGGAGGCACAGTGGGGGCATCATACATATTACACGAGAGGCACAGTGGGGGCATCATACATATCACACAGGAGGCACAGTGGGGGCATCATACATATCACACGGGAGGCACAGTGGGGGCATCATACATATCACACGGGAAGCACAGTGGGGGCATCATACATATTACACGAGAAGCACAGTGGGGGCATCATACATATCACACAGGAAGCACAGTGGGGGCATCATACATATCACACGGGAGGCACAGTGGGGGCATCATACATATCACACGGGAGGCACAGTGGGGGCATTAGACATATTACACGGGAGGCACAGTGGGGGCATTAGACATATTACACGGGAGGCACAGTGGGGGCATCATACATATCACACAGGAGGCACAGTGGGGGCATCATACATATCACATGGGAGGCACAGTGGGGGCATCATACATATCACACGGGAGACACAGTGGTGGCATCATACTTATCACACGGGAGGCATAGTGGGGGCATCATACATATCACACGGGAGGCACAGTGGGGGCATCATGCATATTACATGGGAGGCACAGTGGGGGCATCATACATATTACACGGGAGGCACAGTGGGGCATCATACATATTACACGGGAAGCACAGTTGGGGCATCATACATATTACATGGGAGGCACAGTGGGGACATCATACATATTACACGGGAGGCACAGTGGGGGCATCATACATATTACACGGGAGGCACAGTGGGGGCATCATACATATTACACGGGAGGCACAGTGCGGGCATCATACATATTACACGGGACGCACAGTGCGGGCATCATACATATTACACGGGAGGCACAGTGGGGGCATCATACATATTACACGGGAGGCACAGTGGGGGCATCATACATATTATACGGGAGGCACAGTGGGGGCATCATACATATCACACGGGAGGCACAGTGGGGGCATCAGACATATTACACGGGAGGCACAGTGGGGGCATCAGACATGTTACACGGGAGGCACAGTGGGGGCATCATGCATATTACAAGAAAAGCACAGTGGGGCATCATGCATATTACACGGGAGGCACAGTTTGGGCATTAGACATATTACACGGGAGGCACAGTGGGGGCATCATACATATCACACGGGAGGCACAGTGGGGGCATCATACATATCACACGGGAGGCACAGTGGGGGCATCATACATATCACACGGGAGACACAGTGGGGGCATCATACAGATCACACGGGAGGCATAGTGGGGGCATCATACATATCACACGGGAGGCACAGTGGGGGCATTATACATATCACACGGGAGACACAGTGGGGGCATCATACAGATCACACGGGAGGCATAGTGGGGGCATCATACATATCACACAGGAGGCACAGTGGGGGCATCATACATATTACACGGGAGGCACAGTAGGGGCATCATACATATTACACGGGAGGCACAGTGGGGGCATCATACATATTACACGGGAGGCACAGTGGGGGCATCATACATATTACACGGGAGGCACAGTCGGGGCATCATACATATTACACGGGAGGCACAGTGGGGGCATCATACATATTACACAAGAGGCACAGTGGGGACATCATACATATTACATGGGAGGCACAGTGGGGGCATCATACATATTACACGGGAGGCAGAGTGGGGGCATCATACATATTACACGGGAGGCACAGTGGGGGCATCATACATATTGCACAGGAGGCACAGTGGGGACATCATACATATTACACGGGAGGCACAGTGGGGGCTTCATACATATTACACAGGAGGCACAGTGGGGACATCATACATATTACACGGGTGGCACAGTGGCGGCATCATACATATTACACAGGAGGCACAGTGGGGGCATCATACATATTACACAGGAGGCACAGTGGGGGCATCATACATATTACACGGGAGGCACAGTGGGGGCATCATACATATTACACGGGAGGCACAGTGGGGGCATCATACATATTACACGGGAGGCACAGTGGGGGCATCATACATATTACACGGGAGGCACAGTGGGGGCATCATACATATTACACGGGAGGCACAGTGGGGGCATCATACATATTACATGGGAGGCACAGTGGGGGCATCATATTACACGGGAGGCACAGTGGGGGCATCATACATATTATACGGGAGGCACAGTGGGGGCATCATACATATTACATGGGAGGCACAGTGGGGGCATCATACATATTACACGCGAGGCACATTGGGGGTATCATACATATTACACGGGAGGCAGAGTGGGGGCATCATACATATTACATGGGAGGCACAGTGGGGGCATCATGCATATTACACAGGAGGCACAGTGGGGGCATACAACATATTACAAGGGAGGCACAGTGGGGGCATCATACATATTACACGGGAGGCACAGTGGGGCATCATACATATTACACGGGAAGCACAGTGGGGGCATCATACATATTACACGGGAGGCACAGTGGGGACATCATACATATTACACGGGAGGCACAGTGGGGGCATCATACATATTACACGGGAGGCACAGTGGGGACATCATACATATTACACGGGAGGCACAGTGGGGGCATCATACATATTACATGGGAGGCACAGTGGGGGCATCATACATATTACACGGGAAGCACAGTGGGGGCATCATACATATTACACGGGAGGCACAGTGGGGACATCATACATATCACACTGGAGGCACAGTGGGGGAATCATACATATTACACGGGAGGCGCAGTGGGCACATCATACATATTACACGGGAGGCACAGTGGGGGCATCATACATATTACATGGGAGGCACATTGGGGGCATCATACATATTACACGGGAGGCACAGTGGGGGCATCATACATATCACACGGGAGGCACAGTGGGGGCATCATACATATTACACGGGAGGCACCGTGGGGGCATCATACATATCACACAGCAGGCACAGTGGGGGCATCATACATATCACACGGGAGGCACAGTGGGGGCATCATAGATATCACACGGGAGGCACATTGGGGGCATTAGACATATTACACGGGAGGCACAGTGGGGGCATTAGACATATTACACGGGAGGCACAGTGGGGGCATCATACATATCACACGGGAGACACAGTGGTGGCATCATACAGATCACACGGGAGGCATAGTGGGGGCATCATATTTATCACACAGGAGGCACAGTGGGGGCATCATACATATTACACGGGAGGCACAGTGGGGGCATCATACATATTACACGGGAGGCACAGTGGGGCATCATACATATTACACGGGAAGCACAGTTGGGGCATCATATATATTACACGGGAGGCACAGTGGGGGCATCATACATATTACATGGAGTCACAGTGGGGGCATCATACATATTACACGGAAGGCACAGTGGGGGCAACATACCTATCACACAGGAGGCAAAGTGGGGGCATCATACATATCACACGGGAAGCACAGTGTGGGCATGATACATATCACACGGGAGGCACAGTGGGGACATTAGACATATTACACGGGAGGCACAGTGGGGGCATCATACGTATTACACAGGAGGCACAGTTTGGGCATTAGACATATTACACGGGAGGCACAGTGGGGGCATCATACATATCACACGGGAGGCACAGTGGGGGCATCATACATATCACACGGGAGGCACAGTGGGGGCATCATACATATCACACGGGAGACACAATAGGGGCATCATACATATCACACGGGAGACACAATAGGGGCATCATACTGATCACACGGGAGGCACAGTGGGGGCATCATACATATCACACAGGAGGCACAGTGGGGGCATCATACATATTACACGGGAGGCACAGTGGGGCATCATACATATTACACGGGAAGCACAGTTGGGGCATCATATATATTACACGGGAGGCACAGTGGGGGCATCATACATATTACATGGGAGGCACAGTGGGGGCATCATACATATTACATGGAGTCACAGTGGGGGCATCATACATATTACACGGGAGGCACAGTGGGGGCATCATACTTATCACACTGGAGGCACAGTGGGGGCATCATACATATTACATGGGAGGCACAGTGGGGGCATCATACATATTACACGGGAGGCACAGTGGGGGCATCATACATATCACACGGGAGGCACAGTGGGGGCATCATACATGTTACACGGGAGGCACAGTGGGGGCATCATACATATCACAAGGGAGGCACAGTGGGGGCATCATACATATTACACGGGAGGCACAGTGGGGGCATTATACATATTACACGGGAGGCACAGTGGGGGCATCATACATATTACACGGGAGGCACAGTGGGGGCATCATACATATTACACGGGAGGCACAGTCGGGGCATCATACATATTACACGGGAGGCACAGTGGGGGCATCATACATATTACACAGGAGGCACAGTGGGGACATCATACATATTACACGGGAGGCACAGTGGGGGCATCATACATATTACAAAGGAGGCAGAGTGGGGACATCATACATATTACACGGGTGGCACAGTGGGGGCATCATACATATTACACGGGAGACAGAGTGGGGGCATCATACATATTACACGGGAGGCACAGTGGGGGCATCATACATATTACACGGGAGGCACAGTGGGGGCATCATACATATTACACGGGAGGCACAGTGGGGGCATCATACATATTACACGGGAGGAACAGTGGGGGCATCATACATATTACACGGGAGGCACAGTGGGGGCATCATACATATTACACGGGAGGCAGAGTGAGGGCATCATACATATTACACGGGAGGCACAGTGGGGGCATCATACATATTACACGGGAGGCACAGTGGGGGCATCATATTACACGGGAGGCACAGTGGGGGCATCATACATATTATACGGGAGGCACAGTGGGGGCATCATACATATTACATGGGAGGCACAGTGGGGGCATCATACATAATACATGGGAGGCACATTGGGGGTATCATACATATTACACGGGAGGCAGAGTGGGGGCATCATACATATTACACGGGAGGCACAGTGGGGGCATCATACATATTACACAGGAGGCACAGTGGGGGCATCATACATATTACAAGGGAGGCACGGTGGGGGCATCATACATATTACACGGGAGGCACAGTGGGGCATCATACATATTACACGGGAAGCACAGTGGGGGCATCATACATATTACACGGGAGGCACAGTGGGGACATCATACATATTACACGGGAGGCACAGTGGGGGCATCATACATATCACACGGGAGGCACAGTGGGGGCATCATACATATTACATGGGAGGCACAGTGGGGGCATCATACATATTACACGGGAGGCACAGTGGGGGCATCATACATATTACATGGGAGGCACAGTGGGGGCATCATACATATTACACGGGAAGCACAGTGGGGGCATCATACATATTACACGGGAGGCACAGTGGGGACATCATACATATCACACTGGAGGCACAGTGGGGGAATCATACATATTACACGGGAGGCGCAGAGGGCACATCATACATATTACACGGTAGGCACAGTGGGGGCATCATACATATTACATAGGAGGCACAGTGGGGGCATCATACATATCACACGGGAGGCACAGTGGGGGCATCATACATATTACACGAGAGGCACAGTGGGGGCATCATACATATCACACAGGAGGCACAGTGGGGGCATCATACATATCACACGGGAGGCACAGTGGGGGCATCATACATATCACACGGGAGGCACAGTGGGGGCATTAGACATATTACACGGGAGGCACAGTGGGGGCATTAGACATATTACACGGGAGGCACAGTGGGGGCATCATACATATCACACAGGAGGCACAGTGGGGGCATCATACATATCACACGGGAGGCACAGTGGGGGCATCATACATATCACACAGGAGACACAGTGGGGTCATCATACTTATCACATGGGAGGCATAGTGGGGGCATCATACATATCACACGGGAGGCACAGTGGGGGCATCATGCATTTTACATGGGAGGCACAGTGGGGGCATCATACATATTACACGGGAGGCACAGTGGGGCATCATACATATTACACGGGAAGCACAGTTGGGGCATCATACATATTACACGGGAGGCACAGTGGGGGCATCATACATATTACACGGGAGGCACAGTGGGGGCATCATACATATCACACGGGAGGCACAGTGCGTGCATCAGACATATTACATGTGAGGCACAGTGGGGGCATCAGACATGTTACATGGGAGGCACAGTGGGGGCATCATACATATTACACGGGAGGCACAGTGGGGCATCATACATATTACACGGGAGGCACAGTGGGGGCATCATACATATTACACGGGAGGCACAGTGGGGGCATCATACATATTACACGGGAGGCACAGTGCAGGCATCATACATATTACACGGGACGCACAGTGCGGGCATCATACATATTACACGGGAGGCACAGTGGGGGCATCATACATATTACACGGGAGGCACAGTGGGGGCATCATACATATCACACGGGAGGCACAGTGGGTGCATCAGACATATTACATGGGAGGCACAGTGGGGGCATCAGACATGTTACACGGGAGGCACAGTGGGGGCATCATGCATATTACACGAAAAGCACAGTGGGGCATCATGCATATTACACGGGAGGCACAGTGGGGACATCAGACATATTCATGGGAGGCACAGTGGGGGCATCAGACATATTACACGGGAGGCACAGTGGGGGCATCATACATATTACACGGGAGGCACAGTGGGGGCATCATACATATTACACGGGAGGCACAGTGGGGGCATCATACATATTACACGGGAAGCACAGTGGGGACATCATACATATTACACGGGAGGCACAGTGGGGACATCATACATATTACACTGGAGGCACAGTGGGGGCATCATACATATCACACGGGAGGCACAGTGGGGTCATCATACATATTACACGGGAGGCACAGTGGGGGCATCATACATATCACACGGGAGGCACAGTGAGGGCATCATACATATTACACGGGAGGCACAGTGGGGGCATCATACATATTACACGGGAGGCACAGTGGGGGATCATACATATTACACGGGAAGCACAGTGGGGGCATCATACATATTACACGGGAGGCACAGTGGGGGCATCATACCTATCACACAGGAGGCAAAGTGGGGGCATCATGCATATCACACGGGAGGCACAGTGGGGGCATCATACATATCACACGGGAGGCACAGTGGGGACATTAGACATATTACACGGGAGGCACAGTGGGGGCATCATACGTATTACACGGGAGGCACAGTTTGGGCATTAGACATATTACACGGGAGGCACAGTGGGGGCATCATACATATCACACGGGAGGCACAGTGGGGGCATCATACATATCATACGGGAGGCACAGTGGGGGCATCATACATATCACACGGGAGACACAGTGGGGGCATCATACAGATCACACGGGAGGCATAGTGTGGGCATCATACATATCACACAGGAGGCACAGTGGGGGCATCATACATATTACACGGGAGGCACAGTGGGGGCATCATACATATTACACGGGAGGCACAGTGGGGCATCATACATATTACACGGGAAGCACAGTTGGGGCATCATATATATTACACGGGAGGCACAGTGGGGGCATCATACATATTACATGGGAGGCACAGTGGGGGTATCATACATATTACACGGGAGGCACAGTGGGGGCATCATACATATCACACGGGAAGCACAGTGGGGGCATCATACATATCACACGGGAGGCACAGTGGGGGCATCATACATATCACACGGGAGACACAGTGGGGGCATCATACAGATCACACGGGAGGCATAGTGGGGGCATCATACATATCACACGGGAGACACAGTGGGGGCATCATACAGATCACAGGGGAGGCATAGTGGGGGCATCATACATATCACACGGGAGGCACAGTGGGGGCATCATACATATCACATGGGAGACACAGTGGGGGCATCATACAGATCACACGGGAGGCATAGTGGGGGCATCATACATATCACACAGGAGGCACAGTGGGGGCATCATACATATTACACGGGAGGCACAGTGGGGGCATCATACATATTACACGGGAGGCACAGTGGGGCATCATACATATTACACGGGAAGCACAGTTGGGGCATCATATATATTACACGGGAGGCACAGTGGGGGCATCATACATATTACATGGGAGGCACAGTGGGGGCATCATACATATTACATGGAGTCACAGTGGGGGCATCATACATATTACACGGGAGACACAGTGGGGGCAACATACCTATCACACCGGAGGCAAAGTGGTGGCATCATACATATCACACGGGAGGCACAGTGGGGGCATGATACATATCACACGGGAGGCACAGTGGGGACATTAGAAATATTACACGGGAGTCACAGTGGGGGCATCATACGTATTACATGGGAGGCACAGTTTGGGCATTAGACATATTACACGGGAGGCACAGTGGGGGCATCATACATATCACACGGGAGGCACAGTGGGGGCATCATACATATCACACGGGAGGCACAGTGGGGGCATCATGCATATCACACGGGAGACACAATGGGGGCATCATACAGATCACACGGGAGGCATAGTGGGGGCATCATACATATCACACAGGAGGCACAGTGGGGGCATCATACATATTACACGGGAGGCACAGTGGGGGCATCATACATATTAAACGGGAAGCACAGTTGGGGCATCATATATATTACACGGGAGGCACAGTGGGGGCATCATACATATTACATGGGAGGCACAGTGGGGGCATCATACATATTACATGGAGTCACAGTGGGGGCATCATACATATTACACGGGAGGCACAGTGGGGGCATTATACATATTACACGGGAGGCACAGTGGGGGCATCATACATATTACACGGGAGGCACAGTGGGGGCATCATACATATTACACGGGAGGCACAGTCGGGGCATCATACATATTACACGGGAGGCACAGTGGGGGCCTCATACATATTACACAAAAGGCACAGTGGGGACATCATACATATTACATGGGAGGCACAGTGGGGGCATCATACATATTACACGGGAGGCAGAGTGGGGGCATCATACATATTACACGGGAGGCACAGTGGGGGCATCATACATATTACACTGGAGGCACAGTGGGGACATCATACATATTACACGGGAGGCACAGTGGGGGCATCATACATATTACACAGGAGGCACAGTGGGGGCATCATACATATTACACGGGAGGCACAGTGGGGGCATCATACATATTACACGGGAGACAGAGTGGCGGCATCATACATATTACACGGGAGGCACAGTGGGCGCATCATACATATTACACAGGAGGCACAGTGGGGGCATCATACATATTACACGGGAGGCACAGTGGGGGCATCATACATATTACACGGGAGTCACAGTGGGGGCATCATACATATTACACGGGAGGCACAGTGGGGGCATCATACATATTACAAGGGAGGCAGAGTGGGGGCATCATACATATTACACGGGAGGCACAGTGGGGGCATCATACATATTA
Organism: Phyllobates terribilis; assembly: GCF_046119375.1. NCBI lineage: Eukaryota > Metazoa > Chordata > Amphibia > Anura > Dendrobatidae > Phyllobates > Phyllobates terribilis. The sequence goes on from NW_027362772.1 coordinate 539,934, forward strand.
CATGGGAGGCACAGTGGGGGCATCATATTACACGGGAGGCACAGTGAGGGCATCATACATATTATACGGGAGGCACAGTGGGGGCATCATACATATTACATGGGAGGCACAGTGGGGGCATCATACATATTACACGGGAGGCACATTGGGGGTATCATACATATTACACGGGAGGCAGAGTGGGGGCATCATACATATTACACGGGAGGCACAGTGGGGGCATCATACATATTACACAGGAGGCACAGTGGGGGCATCATACATATTACACGGGAGGCACAGTGGGGCATCATACATATTACACGGGAAGCACAGTGGGGGCATCATACATATTACACGGGAGGCACAGTGGGGACATCATACATATTACACGGGAGGCACAGTGGGGGCATCATACATATCACACGGGAGGCACAGTGGGGGCATCATACATATCACATGGGAGGCACAGTGGGGGCATCATACATATTACATGGGAGGCACAGTGGGGGCATCATACATATTACACGGGAAGCACAGTGGGGGCATCATACATATTACACGGGAGGCACAGTGGGGACATCATACATATCACACTGGAGGCACAGTGGGCATATCATACATATTACACGGGAGGCACAGTGGGGGCATCATACATATTACACGGGAGGCACAGTGGGGGCATCATACATATTACATGGGAGGCACATTGGGGGCATTATCCATATTACACGGGAGGCACAGTTGGGGTATCATACATATCACACAGGAGGCACAGTGGGGGCATCATACATATCACACGGGAGGCACAGTGGGGGCATTAGACATATCACACAGGAGGCACAGTGAGGCATCATACATATCACACGGGAGGCACAGTGGGGGCATCATAGATATCACACGGGAGGCACATTGGGGGCATTAGACATATTACACGGGAGGCACAGTGGCGGCATTATACATATTACACGGGAGGCATAGTGGGGGCATCATACATATCACACAGGAGGCACAGTGGGGGCATCATACATATCACATGGGAGGCACAGTGGGGGCATCATACATATCACACGGGAGACACAGTGGGGGCATCATACATATCACACGGGAGGCATAGTGGGGGCATCATACATATCACACAGGAGGCACAGTGGGGGCATCATACATATTACACGGGAGGCACAGTGGGGGCATCATACATATTACACGGGAGGCACAGTGGGGGCATCATACATATTACATGGAGTCACAGTGGGGGCATCATACATATTACACGGGAGGCACAGTGGGGGCAACATACCTATCACACAGGAGGCAAAGTGGGGGCATCATACATATCACACGGGAGGCACAGTGGGGGCATGATACATATCACACGGGAGGCACAGTGGGGACATTAGACATATTACACGGGAGTCACAGTGGGGGCATCATACGTATTACACGGGAGGCACAGTTTGGGCATTAGACATATTACACGGGAGGCACAGTGGGGGCATCATACATATCACACGGGAGGCACAGTGGGGGCATCATACATATCACACGGGAGGCACAGTGGGGGCATCATGCATATCACACGGGAGACACAATGGGGGCATCATACAGATCACACGGGAGGCATAGTGGGGGCATCATACATATCACACAGGAGGCACAGAGGGGGCATCATACATATTACACGGGAGGCACAGTGGGGGCATCATACATATTAAACGGGAAGCACAGTTGGGGCATCATATATATTACACGGGAGGCACAGTGGGGGCATCATACATATTACATGGGAGGCACAGTGGGGGCATCATACATATTACATGGAGTCACAGTGGGGGCATCATACATATTACACGGGAGGCACAGTGGGGGCATCATACTTATCACACTGGAGGCACAGTGGGGGCATCATACATATTACATGGGAGGCACAGTGGTGGAATCATACATATTACACGGGAGGCACAGTGGGGGCATCATACATATCACACGGGAGGCACAGTGGGGGCATCATACATGTTACACGGGAGGCACAGTGGGGGCATCATACATATCACACGGGAGGCACAGTGGGGGCATCATACATATTAGACGGGAGGCACAGTGGGGGCATTATACATATTACACGGGAGGCACAGTGGGGGCATCATACATATTACACGGGAGGCACAGTGGGGGCATCATACATATTACACGGGAGGCACAGTCGGGGCATCATACATATTACACGGGAGGCACAGTGGGGGCATCATACATATTACACAAAAGGCACAGTGGGGACATCATACATATTACATGGGAGGCACAGTGGGGGCATCATACATATTACACGGGAGGCAGAGTGGGGGCATCATACATATTACACGGGAGGCACAGTGGGGGCATCATACATATTACACTGGAGGCACAGTGGGGACATCATACATATTACACGGGAGGCACAGTGGGGGCATCATACATATTACACAGGAGGCACAGTGGGGACATCATACATATTACACGGGTGGCACAGTGGGGGCATCATACATATTACACGGGAGACAGAGTGGCGGCATCATACATATTACACGGGAGGCACAGTGGGCGCATCATACATATTACACAGGAGGCACAGTGGGGGCATCATACATATTACACGGGAGGCACAGTGGGGGCATCATACATATTACACGGGAGTCACAGTGGGGGCATCATACATATTACACGGGAGGCACAGTGGGGGCATCATACATATTACAAGGGAGGCAGAGTGGGGGCATCATACATATTACACGGGAGGCACAGTGGGGGCATCATACATATTACATGGGAGGCACAGTGGGGGCATCATATTACACGGGAGGCACAGTGGGGGCATCATACATATACGGGAGGCACAGTGGGGGCATCATACATATTACATGGGAGGCACAGTGGGGGCATCATACATATTACACGGGAGGCACATTGGGGGTATCATACATATTACAAGGGAGGCAGAGTGGGGGCATCATACATATTACACGGGAGGCACAGTGGGGGCATCATACATATTACACAGGAGGCACAGTGGGGGCATCATACATATTACACGGGAGGCACAGTGGGGCATCATACATATTACACGGGAAGCACAGTGGGGGCATCATACATATTACACGGGAGGCACAGTGGGGACATCATACATATTACACGGGAGGCACAGTGGGGGCATCATACATATCACACGGGAGGCACAGTGGGGGCATCATACATATCACATGGGAGGCACAGTGGGGGCATCATACATATTACATGGGAGGCACAGTGGGGGCATCATACATATTACACGGGAAGCACAGTGGGGGCATCATACATATTACACGGGAGGCACAGTGGGGACATCATACATATCACACTGGAGGCACAGTGGGCATATCATACATATTACACGGGAGGCACAGTGGGGGCATCATACATATTACACGGGAGGCACAGTGGGGGCATCATACATATTACATGGGAGGCACATTGGGGGCATTATCCATATTACACGGGAGGCACAGTGGGGGTATCATACATATCACACAGGAGGCACAGTGGGGGCATCATACATATCACACGGGAGGCACAGTGGGGGCATTAGACATATCACACAGGAGGCACAGTGAGGCATCATACATATCACACGGGAGGCACAGTGGGGGCATCATAGATATCACACGGGAGGCACATTGGGGGCATTAGACATATTACACGGGAGGCACAGTGGCGGCATTATACATATTACACGGGAGGCATAGTGGGGGCATCATACATATCACACAGGAGGCACAGTGGGGGCATCATACATATCACATGGGAGGCACAGTGGGGGCATCATACATATCACACGGGAGACACAGTGGGGGCATCATACATATCACACGGGAGGCATAGTGGGGGCATCATACATATCACACAGGAGGCACAGTGGGGGCATCATACATATTACACGGGAGGCACAGTGGGGGCATCATACATATTACACGGGAGGCACAGTGGGGCAACATACATATTACACGCGAAGCACAGTTGGGGCATCATACATATTACATGGGAGGCACAGTGGGGGCATCATACATATTACATGGAGGCACAGTGGGGGCATCATACATATTACACGGGAGGCACAGTGGGGGCATCATACATATCACACTGGAGGCACAGTGGGGCATCATACATATTACACGAGAGGCACAGTGGGGGCATCATACATATTACACAGGAGGCACAGTGGGGGCATCATACATATTACACGGGAGGCACAGTGGGTGCATCATACATATTACACGGGAGGCACAGTGGGGGCATCAAACATATTACACGGGAGGCACAGTGCGGGCATTATACATATTACACGGGAGGCACAGTGGGGGCATCATACATATTACACGGGAGGCACAGTGGGGGCATCATACATATCACACGAGAGGCACAGTGGGGGCATCAGACATATTACACGGGAGGCACATTGGGGGCATCATACATATTACACGGGAGGCACAGTGGGGGCATCATATATATTACATGGGAGGCACAGTGGGGGTATCATACATATTACATGGGAGGCACAGTGGGGACATACATATTACACGGGAGGCACAGTGGGGACATCATACATATTACACGGGAGGCACAGTGGGGACATCATACATATTACACGGGAGGCACAGTGGGGGCATCATACATATTACACGGGAGGCACAGTGGGGGCATCATACATATTACACGGGAGGCACAGTGGGGGCATCATACATATTACACGGGAGGCACAGTGGGGGCATCATACATATTACACGGGAGGCACAGTGGGGGCATCATACATATTACACGGGAAGCACAGTGGAGGCATCATACATATTACACGGGAAGCACAGTGGGGGCATCATACATATTACACGGGAGGCACAGTGGGGGCATCATACATATTACACGGGAGGCACAGTGGGGGCATCATACATATTACACGGGAGGCACAGGGGGCATCATACATATTACACGGGAGGCACAGTGGGGGCATCATACATATTACACGGGAGGCAGAGTGGGGGCATTATACATATTACATGGGAGGCACAGTGGGGGCATCATATTACACGGGAGGCACAGTGGGGGCATCATACATATTATACGGGAGGCACATTGGGGGCATCATACATATTACATGGGAGGCACAGTGGGGGCATCATACATATTAGACGGGAGGCACATTGGGGGCATCATACATATTACACGGGAGGCACAGTGGGGGCATCATACATATTACATGGGAGGCACAGTGGGGGCATCATATTACACGGGAGACACAGTGGGGGCATCATACATATTATACGGGAGGCACAGTGGGGGCATCATACATATTACATGGGAGGCACAGTGGGGGCATCATACATATTACACGGGAGGCACATTGGGGGTATCATACATATTACACGGGAGGCAGAGTGGGGGCATCATACATATTACACGGGAGGCACAGTGGGGGCATCATACATATTACACAGGAGGCACAGTGGGGGCATCATACATATTACAAGGGAGGCACAGTGGGGGCATCATACATATTACACGGGAGGCACAGTGGGGCATCATACATATTACACGGGAAGCACAGTGGGGGCATCATACATATTACACGGGAGGCACAGTGGGGACATCATACATATTACACGGGAGGCACAGTGGGGGCATCATACATATCACACGGGAGGCACAGTGGAGGCATCATACATATCACATGGGAGGCACAGTGGGGGCATCATACATATTACATGGGAGGCACAGTGGGGGCATCATACATATTACACGGGAAGCACAGTGGGGGCATCATACATATTACACGGGAGGCACAGTGGGGACATCATACATATCACACTGGAGGCACAGTGGGGGAATCATACATATTACACAGGAGGCGCAGTGGGCACATCATACATATTACACGAGAGGCACAGTGGGGGCATCATACATATTACATGGGAGGCACATTGGGGGCATCATACATATTACACGGGAGGCACAGTGGGGGCATCATGCATATCAAACGGGAGGCACAGTGGGGGCATCATACATATTACACGGGAGGCACCGTGGGGGCATCATATATATCACACAGGAGGCACAGTGGGGGCATCATACATATCACACGGGAGGCACAATGGGGGCATCATAGATATCACACGGGAGGCACATTGGGGGCATTAGACATATTACACGGGAGGCACAGTGGGGGCATTAGACATATTACACGGGAGGTACAGTGGGGGCATTAGACATATTACACGGGAGGTACAGTGGGGGCATCATACATATCACACGGGAGGCACAGTGGGGGCATCATACATATTACACGGGAGGCACAGTGGGGGCATCATACATATTACCCGGGAGGCACAGTGGGGGCATTATACATATTACACGGGAGGCACAGTGGGGGCATCATACATATTACACGGGAGACACAGTGGGGGCATCATACATATTACACGGGAGGCACAGTGGGGGCATCATACATATTACACGGGAGGCACAGTGCGGGCATCATACATATTACACGGGAGGCAGAGTGGGGGCATCATACATATTACACGGGAGGCACAGTGGGGGCATCATACATATTACACGGGAGGCACAGTGGGGGCATCATACATATCACACGAGAGGCACAGTGGGGGCATCATACATATTACACGGGAGGCACAGTGGGGGCATCATACATATCACACGAGAGGCACAGTGGGGGCATCAGACATATTACACGGGAGGCACAGTGGGGGCATCTACCATATTACACGGGAGGCACAGTGGGGGCATCATACATATTACACTGGAGGCACAGTGGGGGCATCATATATATTACATGGGAGGCACAGTGGGGGCATCATACATATTACATGGGAGGCACAGTGGGGGCATCATACATATTACACGGGAAGCACAGTGGGGACATCATACATATTACACGGGAGGCACAGTGGGGACATCATACATATTACACGGGAGGCACAGTGGGGATATCATACATATTACACTGGAGGCACAGTGGGGGCATCATACATATTACACGGGAGACACAGTGGGGACATCATACATATTACACGGGAGGCACAGTAGGGACATCATACATATTACACTGGAGGCACAGTGGGGGCATCATACATATCACACGGGAGGCACAGTGGGGGCATCATACATATCACACGGGAGGCACAGTGGGGGCATCATACATATTACACGGGAGGCACAGTGGGGCATCATACATATTACACGGGAAGCACAGTGGGGGCATCATACATATTACACAGGAGGCACAGTGGGGACATCATACATATTACACGGGAGGCACAGTGGGGGCATCATAGATATCACACGGGAGGCACATTGGGGGCATTAGACATATTACACGGGAGGCACAGTGGGGGCATTAGACATATTACACGGGAGGTACAGTGGGGGCATTAGACATATTACACGGGAGGTACAGTGGGGGCATCATACATATCACACGGGAGGCACAGTGGGGGCATCATACATATTACACGGGAGGCACAGTGGGGGCATCATACATATTACCCGGGAGGCACAGTGGGGGCATTATACATATTACACGGGAGGCACAGTGGGGGCATCATACATATTACACGGGAGACACAGTGGGGGCATCATACATATTACACGGGAGGCACAGTGGGGGCATCATACATATTACACGGGAGGCACAGTGCGGGCATCATACATATTACACGGGAGGCACAGTGCGGGCATCATACATATTACACGGGAGGCACAGTGGGGGCATCATACATATTACACGGGAGGCACAGTGGGGGTATCATACATATCACACGAGAGGCACAGTGGGGGCATCAGACATATTACACGGGAGGCACAGTGGGGGCATCATACATATTACACTGGAGGCACAGTGGGGGCATCATATATATTACATGGGAGGCACAGTGGGGGCATCATACATATTACATGGGAGGCACAGTGGGGGCATCATACATATTACACGGGAAGCACAGTGGGGACATCATACATATTACACGGGAGGCACAGTGGGGATATCATACATATTACACTGGAGGCACAGTGGGGGCATCATACATATTACACGGGAGACACAGTGGGGACATCATACATATTACACGGGAGGCACAGTAGGGACATCATACATATTACACTGGAGGCACAGTGGGGGCATCATACATATTACACTGGAGGCACAGTGGGGGCATCATACATATCACACGGGAGGCACAGTGGGGGCATCATACATATCACACGGGAGGCACAGTGGGGGCATCATACATATTACACGGGAGGCACAGTGGGGCATCATACATATTACACGGGAAGCACAGTGGGGGCATCATACATATTACACAGGAGGCACAGTGGGGACATCATACATATTACACGGGAGGCACAGTGGGGGCATCTTACATATCACACGGGAGGCACAGTGGGGGCATCATACATATCACATGGGAGACACAGTGGGGGCATCATACATATTACACGGGAGGCACAGTGGGGACATCATACATATCACACTGGAGGCACAGTGGGGGAATCATACATATTACACGGGAGGCACAGTGGGCATATCATACATATTACACGGGAGGCACAGTGGGGGCATCATACATATTACATGGGAGGCACAGTGGGGGCATCATACATATCACACAGGAGGCACAGTGGGGGCATCATACATATTACACGGGAGGCACAGTGGGGGTATCATACATATCACACGGGAGGCACAGTGGGGGCATCATACCTATCACACGGGAGGCACAGTGGGGGCATTAGACATATTACACGGGAGGCATAGTGGGGGCATCATACATATCACACAGGAGGCACAGTGGGGGCATCATACATATCACATGGGAGGCACAGTGGGGGCATCATACATATCACACGGGAGACACAGTGGGGGCATCATACATATCACACGGGAGGCATAGTGGGGGCATCATACATATCACACAGGAGGCACAGTGGGGGCATCATACATATTACACGGGAGGCACAGTGGGGGCATCATACATATTACACGGGAGGCACAGTGGGGCATCATACATATTACACGGGAAGCACAGTTGGGGCATCATACATATTACACGGGAGGCACAGTTGGGGCATCATACATATTACACGGGAGGCACAGTGGGGGCATCATACATATTACATGGGAGGCACAGTGGGGGCATCATACATATTACATGGAGGCACAGTGGTGGCATCATACATATTACACGGGAGGCACAGTGGTGGCATCATACATATCACACTGGAGGCACAGTGGGGCATCATACATATTACACGAGAGGCACAGTGGGGGCATCATACATATTACACGGGAGGCACAGTGGGTGCATCATACATATTACACGGGAGGCACAGTGGGTGCATCATGCATATTACACGGGAGGCACAGTGGGGGCATCATACATATTACACGGGAGGCACAGTGGGGGCATCAAACATATTACACGGGAGGCACAGTGCGGGCATTATACATATTACACGGGAGGCACAGTGTGGGCATCATACATATCACACGGGAGGCACAGTGGGGGCATCATACATATCACACGAGAGGCACAGTCGGGGCATCAGACATATTACACGGGAGGCACAGTGGGGGAATCAGACATATTACACGGGAGGCACAGTGGGGGCATCATGCATATTACACGGGAAGCACAGTGGGGGCATCATACATATTACATTGGAGGCACAGTGGGGGCATCATACATATTACACGGGAAGCACAGTGGGGACATACATATTACACGGGAGGCACAGTGGGGACATCATACATATTACACGGGAGGCACAGTGGGGACATCATACATATTACACGGGAGGCACAGTGGGGGAATCAGACATATTACACGGGAGGCACAGTGGGGGCATCATGCATATTACACGGGAAGCACAGTGGGGGCATCATACATATTACATGGGAGGCACAGTGGGGGCATCATACATATTACACGGGAAGCACAGTGGGGGCATCATACATATTACACGGGAATCACAGTGGGGACATCATACATATTACACGGGAGGCACAGTGGGGACATCATACATATTACATGGAGGCACAGTGGGGGCATCATACATATCACACGGGAGGCACAGTGGGGACATCATACGTATTACACGGGAGGCACAGTGGGGGCATCACACGTATTACACGGGAGGCACAGTGGGGGCATCATACGTATTACACGGGAGGCACAGTGGGGGCATCATACGTATTACATGGGAGGCACAGTGGGGGCATCATACATATTACACGGGAGGCACAGTGGGGGCATCATACATATTACACGGGAGGCACAGTGGGGGCATCATACATATTACACGGGAGGCACAGTGGGGGCATCATACATATTACACGAGAGGCACAGTGGGGGCATCATACATATTACACGGGAGGCACAGTGGAGGCATCATACATATTACACGGGAAGCACAGTGGAGGCATCATACATATTACACGGGAGGCACAGTGGGGGCATCATACATATTACACGGGAGGCACAGTGGGGGCATCATACATGTTACACGGGAGGCACAGGGGGGCATCATACATATTACACGGGAGGCACAGTGGGGGCATCATACATTTTACACGGGAGGCAGAGTGGGGGCATCATACATATTACATGGGAGGCACAGTGGGGGCATCATATTACACGGGAGGCACAGTGGGGGCATTATACATATTATACGGGAAGCACATTGGGGGCATCATACATATTACACGGGAGGCACAGTGGGGGCATCATACATATTACACGGGAGGCACAGTGGGGGTATCATACATATTACACGGGAGGCAGAGTGGGGGCATCATACATATTACACGGGAGGCACAGTGGGGGCATCATACATATTACACAGTAGGCACAGTGGGGGCATCATACATATTACACGGGAGGCACAGTGGGGGCATCATACATATTACACGGGAGGCACAGTGGGGGCATCATACATATTACACGGGAGGCACAGTGGGGGCATCATACGTATTACACGGGAGGCACAGTGGGGGCATCATACGTATTACAACGGAGGCACAGTGGGGGCATCACACATATTATACGGGTGGCACAGTGGGGGCATCATACATATTACACGGGAGGCACAGTGGGGGCATCATACATATTACACGGGAGGCACAGTGGGGGCATCATACATATTACACGGGAGGCACAGTGGGGGCATCATACATATTACACGGGAGGCACAGTGGGGGCATCATACATATTACACGGGAGGCACAGTGGGGGCATCATACATATTACACGGGAAGCACAGTGGGGGCATCATACATATTACACGGGAAGCACAGTGGGGGCATCATACATATTACACGGGAGGCACAGTGGGGGCATCATACATATTACACGGGAGGCACAGTGGGGGCATCATACATATTACACGGGAGGCACAGTGGGGGCATCATACATATTACACGGGAGGCAGAGTGGGGGCATCATACATATTACATGGGAGGCACAGTGGGGGCATCATATTACACGGGAGGCACAGTGGGGGCATCATACATATTATACGGGAGGCACATTGGGGGCATCATACATATTACATGGGAGGCACAGTGGGGGCATCATACATATTACACGGGAGGCACAGTGGGGGTATCATACATATTACACGGGAGGCAGAGTGGGGGCATCATACATATTACACGGGAGGCACAGTGGGGGCATCATACATATTACACAGGAGGCACAGTGGGGGCATCATACATATTACACAGGAGGCACAGTGGGGGCATCATACATATTACACGGGAGGCACAGTGGGGGCATCATACATATTACACAGGAGGCACAGTGGGGGCATCATACGTATTACACGGGAGGCACAGTGGGGGCATCATACATATTACACGGGAGGCACAGTGGGGGCATCATACATATTACACAGGAGGCACAGTGGGGGCATCATACGTATTACACGGGAGGCACAGTGGGGGCATCATACATATTACACAGGAGGCACAGTGGGGGCATCATACGTATTACACGGGAGGCACAGTGGGGGCATCATACATATTACACAGGAGGCACAGTGGGGGCATCATACGTATTACACGGGAGGCACAGTGGGGGCATCACACATATTACACGGGTGGCACAGTGGGGGCATCACAATGTGAGGGACCAATAATGGGACACCGCACTTTCAGAGCAGAACGTCTTTCCATGTTGTCGTCTTTCATAGTTGGGTCGTATTTATCTATCAGAGGAAAAGGAACAAATAAAGTTATGATAAAGTTATATAAATAAAGTCTGGCACAATTTCCACCATTATGTGCCCCTCACTTCTTTCACAATTACCCCGCGCCGCCTTTTCTGCAGTTTTATGTGAGGATGTAACGTGGGACGACACATGAGGTGATTATCACCAGTTACCGGACGTCTACTATATGGCGACATTATATTTTTGAATGTTCTTTTATGTTTTAGGATATTAGAAGGTTTATTGGTTCAGTAACAAATATCCAACATGGATCTTTCTTCTTTGGAAACCAAGTCATTTTATAAGTGGATTTGAGGGGCCACATTTCTCCTGTATTGGAGAAGCTCGGCCATTAAGTGTTATATTCAGTAAATGTGTGCATGTAATGGAGTGAGTGTATTAATACAGTGTACTGACCTACCGTCGCTTTAAGGGTGGTCCGATGCTACTCAGAAAGCTGCCGCTTCTCCGAGAGCCCCAGTGCAGGTAAATTCTTATAGGGAGGGATAATCAGGCTGCCTTGGAAAGAGAAATTGTGTCTCTTCAAAAAGCCAAATGGAGAGTTCAGAATGTATCAGAATCGCCCGATCTATCAATATAACAAAAGAATTAATCCGATCGGTAAACGGCGTAACGAGAAAAAAAATCAAAACACCAGAATTACATTTTTTTGGTTGCTGCAACATTGCAATAAAATGCAATAACGGGCGATCAAAACATCATATCTATCCCAAAATGGTATCAATAAAAATGTAAGCTCAGCACGCAAAAATTAAGCCCTCAAGCGGTCCCAGATCCCAAAAAATGGAGACGCTATAGTTCTGGGAAAATGGCGCCATTTTATTTTTTTTGACAAATTTTGTACTATTTTTTCACCACTTACATAATAAAGAACCTCTACATGTTTATCATCTAAAAACTCCTAATGACCTGGAGAATCATAATGGCAGGGCAGTTTTAGCATTTAGTGAACACGGTAAAAAAAAATAATAAAATTGTGGAATTGCACTTTTTTTTTGCAATTTCACTGCACTTGGAATTTTTTGCCTGTTTTCCAATAAACTATATGATAAAATCAATGGTGCTGTTCAAAAGTACAACTTGTCCCGCAACAAACGAGCCCTCACATGGCCACATTGACGGGAAAAAAAAAGTTATGGCTCTGGGAAGAAAGAGCAAAAAACAAAAATGCAAAAATCCAAGGTGGTTAATGGGGTTAATAATAATAGGAGACTTTACTAATATTTGTAACCAGTTTTGGGATATATTCCCCAGAGGCGAGGATCCAATCTCCCCATTTGGTCGCCTTACAGCAGAGGCGGGATGGATTGACGTTTGAGGGAGAGGTTTCCCACCTCAAAGGTTTACTTCTGGGCTTCATCAACATATCGGTCCCTCTCTAGAATTGATCTAGTGTTATGTAATTCTCTTATGATCCCGCTACTCACTGAGATCCAATATTCCCCTAGATCCCCTTTATCAGACCATTGCTGTTCAAGATGCAAGCAGCACCGACAAGGGCCGGGGTCTCACAAGGTTGGAAACTCAATCCATTCTGGTCAAAAATTATTGACTGTAAAAATGTTAGAGACGCTGGAGGAATTGTTTGATATTAACATAGGGCCGGCATCAATCAATGTGATATGGGATACTATGAAAGCCTTTCTGAGGGGGGCATGGAGTACAGCGATAAAGATTGTCAAAAATACTACACAACAGTATTAGAGAACAATTAGAGAACAAAGTCTGGTAAACGGGAGCATCTTTCATTTCGAACAACTGCCCTGAAAATGTAACACAGTGGAAGGAATCTCAGCGGAAACTAAAATCTATTGAAATAGAACAAGCCGCTAATAAAATAGAGGTTTTTAAAACAACAATTCTGTGAGGAAGAGGAGACCATTGATCGGCTACTTGGAAGGATGACGCAGGCCCCCAAAATAAAATGCCTTCATATATCTTCTGAGAGATGCAGAGGGTAATGTTGTTTCTGAGACACCTGACATATTGGAAGTTATGGGCAGTTTTTATTCTAAGTTATACTCAACTAGGGTTGAATATTCTCAGGAAGATTTGTTGGGGTATTTGTCTGGGAAAGCTCTTCGCTCCTTAGGGGACAAGGACAGAGTATTTCTAGATCGGCCAATCTGGAAGAAGTTCAGAAGGCTGTAGGGAATATGGCCAATGATGAAGCTCCGGGGTAGATGGACTTCCAATAGAAGTAATTAAATACTTTGAGGGAGAATTACTACCACGGTATTTAGAAATGATTAATAATGCCTTTTGAACGGGGTCACTGCCTAGATCACTGTATGAGGCGGTAATTGCGGTGCTGTGTAAGAAAGGAAAAAGACAAAGAGCTACCTGATTAGTACAAGCCAATATCGCTTTTAATGTCGGATGTTAAAATCCTGGCCAAAATTCTTGCCTCTAGGCTGAGCACTGTGAGTGATCAGTAATTCACCTGGACCAGGTAGGATTTATGCCATCTTAGTCAATAGCTATAAATCTGCCCAAGCTTTATTTGAATTTGTAGGTGGCACGGGTGGACATTAAACAAAAAGAAATAGTATCCCTGGATACCGCTAAAGCTTTTTGTTATGCACACGCCCGGACTGACTGGCGCGTGCGGGTGTTGTGGTTCCACTGGACCATTGACCGGAGAGTGCCTGGAGGGGCGTGACTAAGTATCTGGCCGATCCGACCAAGGTGGCACGACGGCATACGACGCCAGTGCACCAGGGAGAAACCGGGCAGAGGGACCAGGTGCTACTCCAGGTCAAACTCCGGACACGGGGGTTGACCTACACTGGGATTACTGGAACAGGCAGGTTAGGCTGCCACAGACTGGTGGATGTAAGCAAACACGGCAGGTATGCAGATGGGTGGATACAGGCGAGTATGCAGGCAGGGAGGTACTGGCCGAAAGGACGGGCTGGAGCACAGAGAGGTTAAGACCCAGTACAGACTGGGTCACAGAACCGCAGATGCGGTAGACAACCACAGCAGAGAGGGAACGCCCGAAGCGGTGGGCAAGAACAGAGCAGGACGGGGCTGCAGGAGCAGCGAGCACAAGCAGGGCAGGACAGGACTGCCGGAGCAGCGGGCAGAAGCAGGGCAGGGCGGAAACCGCAGAAGCAGTAAGCAAGATAAGAGCAGAGCAGAAACCGCAGGAGCGGCAAGCAAGGCAAGAGCAGAGTGAAAACCGCAAGAGCGGCAAGCAAGGCAAGAGCAGAGTGAAAACCGCAAGAGCGGCAAGCTAAGCAGGAGCAGAGCGGACACCGCAAGAGCGGTAAACAAGGCAGGAGCAGAGCAGAAACCGCAAGAGCGGCAAGCTAAGCAGGAGCAGAGCGGACACCGCAGAGCGGTAAACAAGGCAGGAGCAGAGTAGAAACCGCAAGAGCGGCAAGCTAAGCAGGAGCAGAGCGGACACCGCAGAGCGGTAAACAAGGCAGGAGCAGAGCAGAAACCGCAAGAGCGGCAAGCTAAGCAGGAGCAGAGCGGACACCGCAGAGCGGTAAACAAGGCAAGGGGATAGGACTCTGTTCACAAAGAACAGACGGAGAAGGAAAGGCAGAACCAGAAGCACGCACAGTACTTACATAGAAGTAGCGAGCGTACACTAAATTCACAACAGAGGTACAGAGACAACGAGAAGGAATTTAGGAGCGGGTTCAGACTCTGCAGAAAGACGCAGAAAACAGACATAGAGGGAAAAGGGAGACAAGGTTAAAGTAGAAACGAGGCACAGACAACAGGGAACAGAGGAACGGGAACAGAGACAGCAAGGCAGGAACACAAACAGGACTCTGTTCAGACGGAACAGATACCACAAGGCAGGAACACAAACAGGACTCTGTTCAGACGGGAACAGATACCGCAAGGCAGGGACACAAACAGGACTCTGTTCAGACGGGAACAGATACCGCAAGGCAGAGACACAAACAGGACTCTGTTCAGACGGGAACAGATACCGCAAGGCACAGACAGGCAGATCTAGGAATACGGCCCCTAGAAGCCGAAAGAACAGGCAAGAAGCGTGTTCACAAGAACAGACCACAGTTCAGACACAGAACAGGAAAACAGGATAGGAACTGGCATGTCAGAGACAAAAAGCCAACTGACAAGAAACAATGCTCAGGCGCCATCTTGAGGAAGAAGGTGGTATAAATACCCAAAGATGGACAGCAATAGGCTGAAGGTGCAACAGGGGCGTGTCCGCAGCAGGTACAAGAAACAGGAAGTTCAGCGGGCGTCGCCCTATCCAGCCAAAGTGGAGCAGAGCAGAGCACAAGGAAAGAAGCCAGACCAGGAAGCTGGGCGGGAGATGAAGTTTGCGATCTTGCATGATGAGAGATGGAACACCATGCAAGAACGCCGCCAGGTATGCTACAGTACCCCCCCCCTTACGCCCCCTCTTCTTCAGGCCTGCAAGGATCTTCCGCAGGGAATTTGGGGGCCAATCCCTCTCTTCAAGGAGATTACTTCTATTGTCCACAGGAGGAGACAAAACTGGTCTTATAATCTGGATGGCTAATATGCGACTTCCCATCCAGCCATCTTCAGCAACAGATGAAACGGGTGAAGTACCAGAAACAGCACACAAAAAAGTCTCTCTACATTTATTTTTAGGCAGCACCCCAAAAAGTTCAGGAGACAACTGGAGGTCCTCTGCCGGGTTGGAGGGGTGCAGAGACTCGGGGGTAGCCTCTGCTTCGGGGTACATCTTGTCAAGCTCACAGGATGAAATGGGCAAAGTATCAGGTACAAGGTGTAGAGAAGACACTGCCTCTTTGTTATGTGGTGGTACCCCGGAGGATTCAGGAAACAACTGGGGGTCCTCCGCCAGGTTGGAGGGATACCGAGACTCGAGGGTAACCTCTGCTTTGGAGTACACAAGGTCAGACTCACTGGAAGAAGCGGGCGAGGTATCAGGTACCGAGTAAAGGAGAGTCTCTGTCCATTCGCTATCAGGTAGCACCCCGGAGGGTTCAGGAGACGACTGGAGGTCCTCCGCCTGGTCGGAGGGGTGTAGAAACTCGGGGGTAACCTCTACTTCGGAGTACACTAGGTCGGACTCACTGGAAGAAGCGGGCGAGGTATCAGGTACCGAGTAAAGGAGAGTCTCAGTCCATTCGCTATCAGGTAGCACCCCGAAGGGTTCAGGAGACGACTGGAGGTCCTCCGCCTGGTCGGAGGGGTGTAGAGACTCAGGGGTAACCTCTGCTTCGGAGTACACTAGGTCGGACTCACTGGAAGAAGCAGGCGAGGTATCAGGTACAGAGAATAGGAGAGTCTCTGTCCTTTCGCTACCAGGTAGCACCCCGAAGGGTTCTGGAGACAACTGGAGGTCCTCCGCCTGGTCAGAGGGGTGTAGAGACTCGGGAGTAACTACCACTTTGAGGCACCCATTGTCAGGCCCACAGGACTGAGCGGACGAAGTATCG
The DNA here is from genome assembly GCF_046119375.1 of Phyllobates terribilis. NCBI lineage: Eukaryota > Metazoa > Chordata > Amphibia > Anura > Dendrobatidae > Phyllobates > Phyllobates terribilis. The sequence continues at coordinate 557,651 of NW_027362772.1, forward strand.
GGTACCGGGTGTAGGGAAGTCTCTCTCCAATTGTCATCGAGTGGTATCCCGGAGGATTCAGGAGGCAACAAGGGGTCCTCCGCCAGGTAGTAGAGGTGTACAGACTCGGAGGTAAACACAGCTTCGGAGCATCCTTGGACATGCACACTGGTTAAAGTGGGTGTAGAATCTGATGCCAGGTGCAGGAAGCTCTTCTGTGTGGACTCTGGATGGGTAGCAGTCTCTTCTGGCTGGAGAACTGGTGCACCACCCACGCACATCACCCGCTGGGGCTTCTCCGGGATACAGGAAGATGAAGCTTCAGTAGGGACTTCAAGGTTGGGGTCAGGAGGTCTCAGGGAGGACAGACCCTGGCGTGACGGCTTGCCTCTGCGTCTAGCATGTCTGGACTGCCTCTTGAGGTTGGGAGCAGTATTCCGGAGAGTGTAGTCATCCTGAGTGGATTCAGGGCAAGCAACAGTCTTTTCGGGCAGGAGAACTTGTGCGCTACCTATGCACATTACCCGTCGGGGCTGCTCCGGGATACAGGGAAGTGAAGCTTCAGCAGGGGCTTCAGGGTTAGGATCATCGAAAGCCAAAAGGAAGGCCACCAGGAAGGCCTGTAGGTCAAGAACGATAGGATCCTGTGCTTCCCATAGGGGGTTGATCCATTCCAAGGCATCACCCGCTAGGTTGGACATTATAAATCCCACCTTAACCCGATCAGAAGAATAAGCATTAGCATAGAACCGGAACTGCAGCAAGCATTGCCACACAAACGCACGGCATTGTTTTGGATCCCCGTAGTACCGTGGTGGATCCGCGGGAGCAGGTGCAGCTTCAGCAGGGACTCCAGGGTTGGGGTCATCGAAGACCATTAGGAAGGCCACCAGGAAGGCCTGCAGGTCAAGGACGATAGGATCCCAAGCTTCCCATAGGGGGGTGACCCACTTCAAGGCATCCCCCGCTAGGTAGTCAATTATAAATGCCACTTTAGACCAATCAGAAGGAAAAGAAAGAGGGTAGAACTTGAAGTGCAGCATGCATTTCTCCACAAATGCACGACTTTGTTTTGGATCCCCATAGTACTGGGGCGGATCCGCAGGAACGGGTGCAGAAAGCTCCATCTGGATGGGTGCGAAATTAGCCTGGAACTCAGCTAGAGAAAAAAAATTTTTTATTTATTTTTAATGCACGTATTAGCTGGAAAACGTCTCAGAGAGCGAAGGCCGTGGGGCTCAACAGGAACCATGGCCTGAGCATGCTGTTATGCACACGCCCGGACTGACTGGCGTGTGCGGGTGTTGTGGTTCCACTGGACCATGGACCGGAGAGTGCCTGGAGGGGCGTGACTAAGTATCTGGCCGATCCGACCAAGGTGGCACGACGGCATACGACGTCAGTGCGCCAGGGAGAAACCGGGCAGAGGGACCAGGTGCTACTCCAGGTCAAACTCCGGACACGGGGGTTGACCCACACTGGGATTACTGGAACAGGCAGGTTAGGCTGCCACAGACTGGTGGATGTAAGCAAACACGGCAGGTATGCAGATGGGTGGATACAGGCGAGTATGCAGGCAGGGAGGTACTGGCCGAAAGGACGGGCTGGAGCACAGAGAGGTTAAGACCCAGTACAGACTGGGTCACAGAACCGCAGATGCGGTAGACAACCACAGCAGAGAGGGAACGCCCGAAGCGGTGGGCAAGAACAGAGCAGGACGGGGCTGCAGGAGCAGCGAGCACAAGCAGGGCAGGACAGGACTGCCGGAGCAGCGGGCAGAAGCAGGGCAGGGCGGAAACCGCAGAAGCAGTAAGCAAGATAAGAGCAGAGCAGAAACCGCAGGAGCGGCAAGCAAGGCAAGAGCAGAGTGCAAACCGCAAGAGCGGCAAGCAAGGCAAGAGCAGAGTGAAAACCGCAAGAGCGGCAAGCTAAGCAGGAGCAGAGCGGACACCGCAAAAGCGGTAAACAAGGCAGGAGCAGAGCAGAAACCGCAAGAGCGGCAAGCTAAGCAGGAGCAGAGCGGACACCGCAGAGCGGTAAACAAGGCAGGAGCAGAGTAGAAACCGCAAGAGCGGCAAGCTAAGCAGGAGCAGAGCGGACACCGCAGAGCGGTAAACAAGGCAGGAGCAGAGCAGAAACCGCAAGAGCGGCAAGCTAAGCAGGGGCAGAGCGGACACCGCAGAGCGGTAAACAAGGCAGGAGCAGAGCAAAAACCGCAAGAGCGGCAAGCTAAGCAGGAGCAGAGCGGACACCGCAGAGCGGTAAACAAGGCAGGAGCAGAGCAGAAACCGCAAGAGCGGCAAGCTAAGCAGGAGCAGAGCGGACACCGCAGAGCAGTAAACAAGGCAGGAGCAGAGCAGAAACCGCAAGAGCGGCAAGCTAAGCAGGAGCAGAGCGGACACCACAGAGCGGTAAACAAGGCAGGAGCAGAGCAGAAACCGCAAGAGCGGCAAGCTAAGCAGGAGCAGAGCGGACACCGCAGAGCGGTAAACAAGGCAAGGGGATAGGACTCTGTTCACAAAGAACAGACGGAGAAGGAAAGGCAGAACCAGAAGCACGCACAGTACTTACATAGAAGTAGCGAGCGTACACTAAATTCACAACAGAGGTACAGAGACGACGAGAAGGAATTTAGGAGCGGGTTCAGACTCTGCAGAAAAACGCAGAAAACAGACAGAGGGAAAAGGGAGACAAGGTTAAAGTAGAACGAGGCACAGACAACAGGGAACAGAGGAACGGGAACAGAGACAGCAAGGCAGGAACACAAACAGGACTCTGTTCAGACGGGAACAGATACCACAAGGCAGGAACACAAACAGGACTCTGTTCAGACGGGAACAGATACCGCAAGGCAGAGACACAAACAGGACTCTGTTCAGACGGGAACAGATACCGCAAGGCACAGACAGGCAGATCTAGGAATACGGCCCCTAGAAGGCGAAAGAACAGGCAAGAAGCGTGTTCACAAGAACAGACCACAGTTCAGACACAGAACAGGAAAACAGGATAGGACCTGGCATGTCAGAGACAAAAAGCCAACTGACAAGAAACAATGCTCAGGCGCCATCTTGAGGAAGAAGGTGGTATAAATACCCAAAGATGGACAGCAATAGGCTGAAGGTGCAACAGGGGCGTGTCCGTAGCAGGTACAAGAAACAGGAAGTTCAGCGGGCGTCGCCCTATGCAGCCAAAGTGGAGCAGAGCAGAGCACAAGGAAAGAAGCCAGACCAGGAAGCTGGGCGGGAGATGAAGTTTGCGATCTTGCATGATGAGAGATGGAACACCATGCAAGAACGCCGCCAGGTATGCTACACTTTTGATAGTGTAGAGTGGAGTTACATCTGGGTAGTGCTGGAGAAAATGGGGTTTGACCCTAATTTCATGAAATGGGTTAAGATACCATACAAAGCTCCTTCGGTCAAAATTAGAGTGAATGGAGATACTTCTGACAATCTCGAGCTATTCAGGGGAACAAGGCAGGGGTGCCCGCTGTGCCTTATACTCTTTACTTTGCCAATTAAGCCCTTAGCTTATAAAATCAGACACATCCTGGGCTGGAAGGGTTTAGATATGGGAATAAAGAAGAAAGTGTCGCTCTATATGCGGATGACGTCTTATTACTAGTGATGAGCGAGCATGCTCGCCACTGCTCGGTACTCGCCCGAGCATCTCAGTACTCGAGATGCTCGCAGCTTGCCGAATACTTTCGAGATGCTCGGGCGGGAGCCCGGGCCCACGTCCTGCATGTTTGGCGCTATTTAGAGCACCAATCATGCAGGGACTGTCTGCCACTCACTGTAATGTCACAGCCATGGTGGTTGTGGCATTACAGTGATTGCCCAAATCGATGGGAACAGTGCTCACAATGAAACATGAAAAGCCGGCAATTCAGCAGCGGCATACACCGGTACCCGACAATTTAGAACAGAAAAAATAGAGCATCACACATAGATTAGATAGATAGAAACATCTCAGTCACATATATAATAAGTACAGTGATAGTGTTGCTTACTGTACTTGTCATTTAGTGTTAAAATAAAGGATTTATTTTAAAAAAAATTGGCGTGGGGTTCCCCGTAATTTTAGTCTCTAGCAGAGGTTAAGCAGACTGCTGGGGCAGATGTTTGAAGCCTGGGAAGGGGGTAATACCCAGCGAGCTTCCCAGGCTACTAATATCAGCCCCCAGCTGAATACCTAGCCTTTACTAGCTATTAAAATGGGGGACCCCCCCCAAAAAAATGATGTGGGGTCCCCCCTATTTTAATAGCTAGCAAAGGCTAGGCAGACAGCTGGGGGCTGATATCAATAGCCCAGGAAGGGTGCCATGAATATTGGTCCCCTCCCAGGCTAGAAACACCAGCCGTCAGCCGCCCCAGAAATGGCGCATCCATAGAATGCGCCAATTCTGGCACTTAGCCTCGCTCTTCCCACTGCCCTGTAGCGGTGGCAGTGGGGTAATAGGGCTGGGGTTGATGTCAGCTTATAATGCCAGCTGACATCAAGCCCAGGTTAGTAATGGAGAGGCGTCTATAAGACACCCCCATTACTAACCCCATAGTCAAAGTTACAAAAAAACACAAACACCCAGAATAAAGTCCTTTAATTGAAATAAACACACAATTCTTTATTGTTCTAAATTAAACCATACTTACCATCACGCCCATTCCAGCTGAAGCCAACGATCTCCTGCAATAAAAGTAAAATAATAAAGCAACATCATCCTTACCTTTCCATGGTTCCCAGGACAGCTCCAGCTCTGCTACATTCACATGATAGGCTGGATTGCAGCCGAAAGCTGCCATCCAGCTTGCCATGCCGCTGACACTGAGAAGCGCATGCATGTTTGCGCTCCTCAGTGTCTGGCTGTGACGGCATCCAGATGAGCCGAGTTCATGTCCAATGAACTTGGCTCACCTCATGCACGTCACTGACAGCGTGGGAAAATTCTCCTGCGCTTGCGGCGAGCTTGAGAGAATTCTCCTGCCTATATTCTGCCTGCCTGACGTTTGAGTACTGTTCCCATCGATTTGGGCAATTTTTGACCTCCTGCAGACCGCCGGTGGGGGGGGGAGGGACCGCCAGAAAAATGCTAGAGTTTCCCATAGACTTACATTGGGCTCGACCCAAGCTTCGAGCATCCGAGCATTTTACTGCTCGCTCATCACTATTTATGACCAAACTTCACTTTTATGATCGATAACATTAAATGTGCAGTAAGGGCCAAGTGTGAATTTCTGTACAATGACAACAGAGTTTCCCTTTATCCTGACTTTTTAATTTCTTACAAAACCGACTAACTTCAAACAGGATTGCGATTATCTATATAAAAAACATTACACCTGTGCCATGATATGTCTCTAAGCTGTGCGTGGCTGATGGCTGTAATATACATCTATTCACGCCTGCAGGAGATGTGGTGGCATGGCTCGAGCCCTGGTTTCATGGATTCACTCCACGTCATAAATTCCATTAGGTTTTCAATCCTAAGGAATTCAGATTCCTGCACAATCTCTCCTGAAATGGGGGCACTAATACTTTCTCTACTCTTCTGGTCAGGACTCATAGTAGCTCCAATGGTCCACCATAAATGAGTGTGACTCCGGTTTAGTGTTTGAGTTCTCCGCTCATACATACATTCTTGTTGGGAATGTAGCATATTTTTGATTCTATGGCTTTTCTTAAAGGTTCATTCTGTATGATAGTTTGATTGTGGTTGGATCGGCCGGCCTCACTTATGTAAGTGTGTAATGCCCTGGAAGTCTTTAAAAAAAGTTCTCCGTTACCCCTTCCAAATGCCGGAGATTGAAATTTAAGACATCTCAGCTCTGCAGTATTATAAAAAGTTCTCTTTGAATGTCTAATATTTCTTCTTCAAAATCATCTCATAGAAAATATTGGCCCTTACGATAGTTTAGATTGCCAAGAGCCACCGAGCCCCAGACTCTAATTACCCCAGAGAGGTTTCACCACTAGTTACTCATTTTTCTCTGATGAAGACTGTTCAGTTTGATCATTTCAGTAGATGTGTTATTGTCTATACTCACAGTTTTTGACTACAGTAGTTAATGTTCAAAATACTCTGATTTACCTCTTCCCGCAGACAGTTTTTTGTTCCTAATCAGGCCCCATTCTTCAAATCTGACGTTTTGTCACTTTATGTGGTGACAATGTTGGAATTCTTCACAAAGGATAATAGGAAACAAATGGACCTTACAAATTATTTCCAACTACTCTTGAATCTGACAATCCCCTATATACGGTTGTAGACTACTGTCTGGGCACATGGCAGGGTAAGAAGGGAAGGAGCGACATTTAGCTATTTGAATGCAAATCTTCACCTGTTCATATTCACCTACCAGCTCAAAAGATGACCACAACGAACAGGCTTGGCGCTATAGACTCCATTTTCAAGATCCCAGGGATTGCCTTGCCCATCACGCTTTAACCCCTCTACATGGATCTGGACTTACACAGAGACCCCTAGACTTGGGCCATGTTGTGTTACCTTCTGTTCTGTGGTGTGAGATGGCAAGAAGAATAGTCAGGTAGCCGGGTCAGAAGAACAAGGAGGGCAGAAGATACAAAAATAGTCAGTAAACGGGCCGAGGCCACAACGGGAAACAAATACACAAGTCAGGAGCGGAGCACAGAGGACTGAACCAGAGGAGAACAAGGCTGGATCTGGCAGCTTCCGGCAATATGCTTCCAGCTTTAGTAGGGTGCGGTGCTTTCCAAATGGCTGAAGCAGGGAGCAGATTACTCCAGCTGGACAGCACACACACCTATACCGCCAGACTGGATGGTACTACTGGTCCCAGGCTCCCTAATCTTAGTGGCTGGACAGAGCCTGCACCACCCAGAACTTTTGGTTCTCACATCTCCTCCACCATCAGCGCCGCCTGGTGACAGAAGCAGATGTCACGGGAGCAGATCCTAGAGGAGATGGGACACACCATTGGCAGAAGACCTAATATGTCAAAATGGCCGAAAACCAGAGCAGTAGAAATCCGCATAGTAGTGACTATTTTGACTCCACAGCCACTTTAGAGCCACTTTAGAGCCACTACTCTAAAACAGAAGTCATGAATATAACTTTTAAAGCTGAACTGACACAATAACTGATTTCTAAGTTTCCCTTTAAGTGGCAGAAAGACGCAATTAAGTACCTGGGTACACAAATTCCGAGGAACTTGTATGATCTGTATTGTTTAAATTATATCCCCATCCTTGAACAAACGATTCAAAATCTGATGAATTATAACTTGAAACCCTTGTCCTGGTTTGGTTGTATTATTGTGATCAAAATGGACATTTTATCAAATCTTCTTTATACACTGCTCAAAAAAATAAAGGGAACAACAGAATATAACTCCAAGTCAAACAGACTTCTGTGAAATCAAACTGTCCACTTAGGAAGCAACACTGATTGACAATCAATTTCACATGCTGTTGTGCAAATGGAATAGACAATAGCTGGAAATTATTGGCAATTATCAAGACACCCTCAATAAAGGAGTGGTTCTGCAGATGAGGACCACAGACCACATCTCAGTACCAATGCTTTCTGGCTGATGTTTTGGTCACTTTTGAATGTTGGTTGTGCTTTCACACTCGTGGTAGCATGAGACGGACTCTACAACCCACAGAAGTTGCTCAGGTAGTGCATCTCATCCAGGATGGCACATCAATGAGAGCTGTGGCAAGAAGGTTTGCTGTGTCTATCAGCATAGTGTCCAGAGGCTGGAGGCGCTACCAGGAAACAGGACAGTACACCAGGAGACATGGAGGGGGCTGTAGGAGGGCAACAACCCAGCAGCAGGACCGCTATCTCCGCCTTTGTGTAAGGAGGAACAGGAGGAGCACTGCCAGAGTCCTGCAAAATGACCTCTAGCAGGCCACAAATGTGCATGTGTCTGCACAAACGGTTAGAAACCGACTCCATGCGGGTGGTATGAGGGCCCGACGTCCACAGATGGGGGTTGTGCTCACAGCCCAAAACCGTGCAGGACGCTTGGCATTTGCCACAGAACACCAGGATTGGCAAAGTCACCACTGGCACCCTGTGCTCTTCACAGATGAAAGCAGGTTCACACTGAGCACATGTGACAGACGTGACAGAGTCTGGAGACACCGTAGAGAGCGATCTGCTGCCTGCAACATCCTTCAGCATGACGGTTTGGCAGCACAGACTGTCCAGGAGTTGGCGGATACTTTAGTCCAGGTCTGGGAGGAGATCCTACAGGAGACCATCCGCAACCTCATCAGGAGCATGCCCAGGCGTTGTAGGGCGGTCATACAGGCACGTGGAGGCCACACACAATACTCGGCCTCATCAGGAGCATGCCCAGGCGCTGTAGGGAGGTCATACAGGCACGTGGAGGCCACACACAATACTGAGCCTCATTTTGACTTGTTTTAAGGACATTACATCAAAGTTGGATCAGCCTGTAGTGTGTTTTTCCCCTTTAATTTTGGGGGTGACTCCAAATCCAGGCCTCCATTGGTTAATAAATTTGATTTCCATTGATGATTTTTGTGTGATTTTGTTGTCAGCACATTCAACTTTGTACAGAACAAAGTATTTAATGAGAATATTTCATTCATTCAGATCTAGGATGTGTTATTTCAGTGTTCCCTTTATTTTTTTGAGCACTGTGTATATATATATATATATATATATATATATATATATATATACACTACGCAAAGAAGTAAAGGGAACACTATATACAGTATATATATATAATTTAATTTACATTTATTATTTTTTTACTTTGAAACAGAAATGGGCACATTACTACAGGACAAGAGAGCAACACACTCAAGTAAACACCAACAATGGGTTGGAGAAGCGGCATCAGACCTTGAAGTACAGCTATCTGCATTCCTACAAACACTACTCTTTGAGTCAGATGGTGCGAGTGCTACATTTCGGATTCTTTCCAGATGCATATAATAAGTTAACAAATATTTCATGGTCCTTTAACACGTGACAATACAAGCTGTATGGGAACAGAAGCAATCGTGAAAGGAAACCTGTCACATCCCCATATGGTATTAACCTGGAAATTTTGTATTTATATGAAGGTTAATTGCATTCCGAAGCTGCCCTACTCCGGAACAAGGTGTACCCACTGGGGAAAAAATTACCTTTATTCCTCAAAAATTACCTTTATTCCTGGGATTTTCAGAGGCGGCGGGTTCAGTCACCGTTCTTTACCTACTGATTGTCGGCTATAACCAAGCCCCGGCACTGACAGCCAGTTCGGCACTGGTGCTCTACTGTTCTGGCTGTCAGTCAGTGCTGGGTGCGGTTATAGCCAACACTCTGTATGTAATGAACGGTAACAGAAGCCATGTCTATATGACTGAAAGGGGGAGACTGCCAGAAGTATAAACACTCATTTGCTCCGTATTGACTGTCCACAGCACTTAAAGTCTGGCTGTTTCAGAACGATATTAACCCCATATCTGCAGGTTAATAGCACTTGGGGATGTGACAGGACTCCCTTTAACAACGTGGGTCTGTCAATATACAGCATAATGTGCTACAAATGACATAATTTATGGGCCCTGCATGAATTAACCAATCACTGAAGAATAATAACTTTGCGCATTATTTTACTGGGGAATGTTTAAACAGGTTGATTGAAAATGCATCATAATGCACCGATTAACTGTAAATGGGACTTCTGATTTACAAAACAATTTTATAATATACTTGTAACATACCTGGCGGCGTCCTTGCATAGTGGTCCATCTCCCACTGTGCAAGAGCGCGCACTTGATCTCCTGTTCAGAATGTCTCTCTGGCTTCCCTCCTTGCTGTCTGTTTGTGTCTGTTTCTGCTGCTTAAGGGCGGCGCCCGATCACTTCCTGCTTTTTGTACCTGCTGTGGGTCACACCCCTTGTGCGTCCTCAGCCTATTGCTCTCTGTCACCTGGTATATAGCTCAGCTGCTCCCATCTATCCCTGCCTGAGCATAGTGTTTCATTCAGTGTGTGCTTGCACTCTGAAGGTGCCAGGTCCCGTTCTGTGTTCTCTTGTCTGCCTATCCTGGAGGCTGTATTTCCAGGCCTGTCTGAACACGCTCCTAGCCTGTTCCTCCTGCCTTCTAGGGGCCGATTACCTAGACCCGTTCCTGTATCTTGTCTGACCTGTCTTAACACGCACCTTGCCTGTTCGTCCTGCCTCTCTGGGGGCCGTATTCCCAGACCCGCTCCTGTATTCCGCTGCAGTGTCGGTCTCCTCCGTACACTCAGTTCCAGTCTGAACTCTCTCCTATCCTTTACCTGTTTTGCCTCTATGTCCGTTCCCTTCCTTTTTCTGCAGAGTCTGAACTCGTACCTAACTCCTGCTTGTTGTCTCTGTACTCCCGTTTGTGAGTTTGTGGTCCACTCGCTACTTCTCTGCTAGTACCCTGTGGGTGTCTGGCTCTGCCTTTCCCTTCCTGTCTGTTCCGTGTGAACAGAGCCCTGTCCCCCCTACTCAGCCTAGCCTGCTCTGACTCCTTTGCTCACCGCTCCGGCGGTTCTAGCCTGCTCTGACTCCTTTGCTCACCGCTCCGGCGGTTCTAGTCTGCTCTGACTCCTTTGCTTACCGCTCCGGCGGTTCTAGCCTGCCCTGCTTCTGCCCACTGCTCCGGCAGTCCTGTCCTGCCCTGCTTCTGCCCACTGCTCCGGCAGTCCTGTCCTGCCCTGCTTCTGCCCACTGCTCCGGCAGTCCTGTCCTGCCCTGCTTCTGCCCGCTGCTCCGGCAGTCCTGTCCTGCCCTGCTTCTGCCCACTGCTCCGGCAGTCCTGTCCTGCCCTGCTTCTGCCCGCTGCTCCGGCAGTCCTGTCCTGCCCTGCTTCTGCCCGCTGCTCCGGCAGTCCTGTCCTGCCCTGCTTCTGCCCGCTGCTCCGGCAGTCCTGTCCTGCCCTGCCCTGCTTCTGCCCGCTGCTCCGGCAGTCCTGTCCTGCCCTGCTTCTGCCCGCTGCTCCGGCAGTCCTGTCCTGCCCTGCTTCTGCCCGCTGCTCCGGCAGTCCTGTCCTGCCCTGCTTCTGCCCGCTGCTCCGGCAGCCCCGTCCTGCTCTGTTCTTGCCCACGGCTTCGGGCGTTCCCTCTCTGCTGTGGTTGTCTACCGCATCTGCGGTTCTGTGACCCAGTCTGTACTGGGTCTTAACCTTTCTGTGCTCCAGCCCGTCCTTTCGGCCAGTACCTCCCTGCCTGCATACTCGCCTGTATCCACCCATCTGCATACCTGCCGTGTTTGCTTATATCCACCAGTCTGTGCCAGCCTAACCTGCCTGTTCCTGAGTCCCAGTGTGTACTGGGTCCTATCCCGCCTGTGTTCCTACCTGCTAGTGCCTCCCTGTCTGCACTCTAGCTGTGCTTGCCTGTACCCCTCTACCTGTATTGTTCCTGAGTCCCAGTGTGTACTGGGTCCTATCCCGCCTGTGTTCCTACCTGCTAGTGCCTCCCTGTCTGCACTCTAGCTGCGCTTGCCTTTACCCGCCTGCCTGCATACCAGTCGTGCCTGCCTATACCCTCCAGTCTGTGCGCCAGCCTAACCAGCCTGATCCAGTAATCCCTGTGTGGGTCAACCCCCGTGTCCGGAGTTTGACCTGGAGTAGCACCTCGTCCCTCTGCCCGGTTTCTCCCTGGTGCACTGGCGTCGTATGCCGTCGTGCCATCTTGGTCGGATCGGCCAGATACTTAGTCACGCCCCTCCAGGCACTCTCCGGTTCATGGTCCAGTGGAATCACTACAATCACACGCACACGCCGCTCAGCCCGGGCGTGTGCATAACAGCATGCTCAGGCCATGGTTCCCGTTGAGCCCCACGGCCTTCGCTCTCTGAGAAGTTTTCCAGCGAATACATGCATTAAAATAAATAAATAAATATTTTTTTTTCCTTTAGCTGAGTTCCAGGCGAATTACGCACCCGTCCAGATGGATCTATCTGCTCTCGTTCCCGCGGATCCGCTACGTTATTATGGGGATCCTAGACAAAGTCGTGCATTTGTGGAGCAATGCATGCTACACTTCAAGTTCTACCCTCTATGTTTTCCCACCAATCGGGTTAAGGTGGCATTCATTATGTCTTACCTGGCGGGTGATGCCTTGGAATGGATCAACCCCCTATATGAAACACAGGATCCGATCCTCCTGGACCTAATGGCCTTCCTGGTGGCCTTTCTAATGGTCTTCGATGATCCTAACCCGGAGGCTCCTGCTGAAGCTTCACTTCCCAATATCCCGGAGCAGCCCCAATGGGTAATGTGTGTGGGTAGCGCAATAGTCCTCCAGCCCAATGAGACTACTGCCCACCCAGAATCCTCACAGGGTGACTACGCTTTCCGGAATACTTCTCCCAACCTCAAGAGGCAGTCCAGACGTGCTAGACGTAGAGGCAAGCCGTCACGCCAGGGTCTGTCCTCCCTGAGACCTCCTGACCCCAACCTTGAAGTCCCTACTGAAGCTTCATCTCCCTGTATCCCGGAGAAGCCCCAACGGGTAATGTGCGTGGGTAGTGCACCAGTTCTCCTGCCCGAAGAGACTTCTGCCCATCCAGACTCCACACAGGAGAACTTCCTGCACCCGGCATCAGATGCTTCACCCACTTTAACCGGTGTGCATGTCCAAGGATGCTCCAAAGCTGTGGTTACCTCAGAGTCTGTGCACCTCTACTACCTGGCGGAGGACCCCCTGTTGCCTCCTGAATCCTCCGGGATACCACTCGATGACAAATGGAGAGAGAATTCTCTACACCCGGTACTCGATACTTTGTCCGCTTCGTCCTGTGAGCCTGACAATGGGTACCCCAAAGTGGTAGTTACCCCCGAGTCTCTACACCCCTCCGACCAGGCGGAGGACCTCCAGTTGTCTCCTGAACCCTTCGGGGTGCTACCTGGTAGCGAAAGGACAGAGACTCTCCTATACTCTGTACCTGATACCTCGCTCGCTTCGTCCAGTGAGTCCAACCTAGTGTACTCCGAAGCAGAGGTTACTCCCGAGTCTCTACACCCCTCCGACCAGGCGGAGGACCTCCAGTTGTCTCCTGAACCCTTCGGGGTGCTACCTGGTAGCGAAAGGACAGAGACTCTCCTATACTCTGTACCTGATACCTCGCTCGCTTCGTCCAGTGAGTCCAACCTAGTGTACTCTGAAGCAGTGGTTACTCCCGAGTCTCTACACTCCTCTGACCAGGCGGAGGACCTCCAGTTGTCTCCAGAACCCTTCGGGGTGCCACCTGGTGGTAAATGGACAGAGACTTTCCTATATCCTGGATCTGATACCTCGCTTGCTTCGTCCAGTGAGTCCGACCTAGTGTACTCTGAAGCAGAGGTTACCCGTGAGTCTCTACACCCCTCTGACCAGGCGGAGGACCGCCAGTTGTCTCCAGAACCCTTCGGGGTGCCACCTGGTGGACAATGGACAGAGACTTTCCTATACTCGGTACCCGATACCTCGCCTGCTTCGTCCAGTGAGTCCGACCTAGTGTACTCTGAAGCAGATGTTTTCTCTGAGCCTCTGCACTCTTCTGACCCGGCGGAGGACCTACAGTTTCCTGAATCCTCCGGGGTACCACCAGAAAACAAAGAGACAGTGACTTTTCCTCATTATGTACCTGATAACCCGTCTATTTCTTCCTGTGAGCTTGACAAGATGTACCTCGAAGCAGAGATTACCCCCAAGTCTCTGTCCCCCTCCAACCCGGTGGAGGACTTCCAGTTGTCTCCTGTACCCTCTGGGGTGCCACCTGAAAATATGTGGAGAGAGACTTCCTTGTGTGCTGTTCCTGGTACTCCACCCGTTTCGTCTGTTGCTAAGGGTGGCTGGATGGGAGGTAGCATCCTAGCTACCCAGAGGAGACCAGTTTTTCCGGTGGACAGGGGAAGTGATCTCTTCGAAGTGAAGAATTGGCCCTCAAATTCCCTGCGGAAGATTCTGGCAGGCCTGAAGAAGAGGGGGCGTAAGGGGTGGGGTACTGTAACATACCTGGCGGCGTCCTTGCATAGTGGTCCATCTCCCACTGTGCAAGAGCGCGCACTTGATCTCCTGTCCAGAATGTCTCTCTGGCTTCCCTCCATGCTGTCTGTTTGTGTCTGTTTCTGCTGCTTAAGGGCGGCGCCCGATCACTTCCTGCTTTTTGTACCTGCTGTGGGTCACACCCCTTGTGCGTCCTCAGCCTATTGCTCTCTGTCACCTGGTATATAGCTCAGCTGCTCCCATCTATCCCTGCCTGAGCATAGTGTTTCATTCAGTGTGTGCTTGCACTCTGAAGGTGCCAGGTCCCGTTCTGTGTTCTCTTGTCTGCCTATCCTGGAGGCTGTATTTCCAGGCCTGTCTGAACACGCTCCTAGCCTGTTCCTCCTGCCTTCTAGGGGCCGATTACCTAGACCCGTTCCTGTATCTTGTCTGACCTGTCTTAACACGCACCTTGCCTGTTCGTCCTGCCTCCTGGGGCCGTATTCCCAGACCCGCTCCTGTATTCCGCTGCAGTGTCGGTCTCCTCCGTACACTCAGTTCCAGTCTGAACTCTCTCCTATCCTTTACCTGTTTTGCCTCTATGTCCGTTCCCTTCCTTTTTCTGCAGAGTCTGAACTCGTACCTAACTCCTGCTTGTTGTCTCTGTACTCCCGTTTGTGAGTTTGTGGTCCACTCGCTACTTCTCTGCTAGTACCCTGTGGGTGTCTGGCTCTGCCTTTCCCTTCCTGTCTGTTCCGTGTGAACAGAGCCCTGTCCCCCCTACTCAGCCTAGCCTGCTCTGACTCCTTTGCTCACCGCTCCGGTGGTTCTAGCCTGCTCTGACTCCTTTGCTCACCGCTCCGGCGGTTCTAGTCTGCTCTGACTCCTTTGCTTACCGCTCCGGCGGTTCTAGCCTGCCCTGCTTCTGCCCACTGCTCCGGCAGTCCTGTCCTGCCCTGCTTCTGCCCACTGCTCCGGCAGTCCTGTCCTGCCCTGCTTCTGCCCGCTGCTCCGGCAGTCCTGTCCTGCCCTGCTTCTGCCCGCTGCTCCGGCAGTCCTGTCCTGCCCTGCTTCTGCCCGCTGCTCCGGCAGTCCTGTCCTGCCCTGCTTCTGCCCGCTGCTCCGGCAGTCCTGTCCTGCCCTGCTTCTGCCCGCTGCTCCGGCAGCCCCGTCCTGCTCTGTTCTTGCCCACCGCTTCGGGCGTTCCCTCTCTGCTGTGGTTGTCTACCGCATCTGCGGTTCTGTGACCCAGTCTGTACTGGGTCTTAACCTTTCTGTGCTCCAGCCCGTCCTTTCGGCCAGTACCTCCCTGCCTGCATACTCGCCTGTATCCACCCATCTGCATACCTGCCGTGTTTGCTTATATCCACCAGTCTGTGCCAGCCTAACCTGCCTGTTCCTGAGTCCCAGTGTGTACTGGGTCCTATCCCGCCTGTGTTCCTACCTGCTAGTGCCTCCCTGTCTGCACTCTAGCTGTGCTTGCCTGTACCCCTCTACCTGTATTGTTCCTGAGTCCCAGTGTGTACTGGGTCCTATCCCGCCTGTGTTCCTACCTGCTAGTGCCTCCCTGTCTGCACTCTAGCTGCGCTTGCCTTTACCCGCCTGCCTGCATACCAGTCGTGCCTGCCTATACCCTCCAGTCTGTGCGCCAGCCTAACCAGCCTGATCCAGTAATCCCTGTGTGGGTCAACCCCCGTGTCCGGAGTTTGACCTGGAGTAGCACCTGGTCCCTCTGCCCGGTTTCTCCCTGGTGCACTGGCGTCGTATGCCGTCGTGCCATCTTGGTCGGATCGGCCAGATACTTAGTCACGCCCCTCCAGGCACTCTCCGGTTCATGGTCCAGTGGAATCACTACAATCACACGCACACGCCGCTCAGCCTGGGCGTGTGCATAACAATACTTTACAAATTAATTTTATATAATATTGGTATTTGTGTGTAAAATATTTTTATTTTACTTTTTGAAAGGTATGTCTACTTAAATGTGATCAGCTCTGAACAGTACCGGAAGTATGATGTCAACGTTCCAACATTTCTGCACAATCGTTCACGACATTTTATTAAACATATTAAACATGAGCATGTGACCATTTGGTCATGTGATGTGTCTCAATGGTTATTGGGGTGCGATGTTCAGGTCTGACGATCAGCTGATACGATTGAGCGTGCGGTAGTGCGCTTCCGGTTTGCGTGGAGGTGTGTGCACGCACTCTATGGTCTGTTGTGTGGTACATGGTATATAAAGGTGGGTGGCTGATATGCATATGTGCCCCTTGATAAAGGTTTCTTCCCAAATGCGCGTCGGGGTGACGTGTACAGTGCTGCTGAGCTGCCAGTGGCTATCCAGGTAATCGCTATGCATAAATATATCTTATAAATGCTTGTTGCACATTGCTTTGCTTAGTACGAGATCTATTACTATGAACCCTGGATTCCATGATTTTACATACATGAGTTAATATTGTCATGAGAGTATTATATATATACATTTTGAATATATGGATTATATACACATGTATAAGTGACTCTCGATAGATTATTATTCTGGTTAGCTGTATGCTGCCACGGTTTCACATGTTTTTATATTATATTTTGGTCTTCATCAATCTGTCCCCTTGCTGCTGATTACTTGTATACAGTACAGACCAAAAGTTTGGACACACCTTCCCATTTAAAGATTTTTCTGTATTTTCATGACTTTGAAAATTGTACATTCACACTGAAGGCATCAAAACTATGAATTAACACATGTGGAATTATATACTTAACAAAAAAGTGTGAAACAACTGGAAATATGTCTCATATTCTAGGTTCTTCAAAGTAGCCACCTTTTGCTTTGATGACTGCTTTGCACACTCTTGGCATTCTCTTGATGAGCTTCAAGAGGTAGTCACCGGAAATGGTCTTCACTTCACAGGTGTGCCCTGTCAGGTTTAATAAGTTGGATTTCTTGCCTTATAAATGGGGTTGGGACCATCAGTTTCACGTCTGGATATTTCCGGAAGTGGAAAAAACAGTACTGGAGATGTCTGTGTGGCCACATCAGGATTGCATGTACCGGAGCTTGGGAATCAGTGGTACAGTTAACACTGTTCCTAAGCGAAGGGTGCTGAACGCTACCCTCATCATTGTCCTTGCTTGCACTGAGATCAGCACCATCAGGGGTCCATGATGAGAGTAGTAGTCTGCTCCCGATGTCTCCAACTGTTAAAATAAGAATAAAGTATAAAATCCTTAAACTCACCCGTGTCCCCCACTGTAATCCATGCGACCGTTCTCGCCGAGGAGCCAGGAAGAATGACTCACTGCAGCAAGCAGCCCCGAGCTGCACTCAGCGAGTGGTGTCCTGTCACTCACTGAGCTCAGCGCAGCTCCAGGGCCGCTCACTGGAGTGAGTCATTCTCCCTGGCTCCTCGGCGAGAGCGGTCAGATGGATTACAGTGGGGGACATCTTCTGACAGGTGAATCTAAAGATTTTTTATTTTTACAGTTGGACACACCGGGAGCAGACACTACTGCTCTCATCATGGTCCCCTGCTGGTGTTGATCGCAGCTCAAGCAGGAAACTATGATGAGGGCAGTGTTCAGCACCCGGCGCTTGGGAACAACACTAACTACACTGATTCCCTGGCGCCGGTACATGTCATCTGTGTGGGACGTTTTTGCGTGTCAGCGTGTTTTGCCCATGGACACACAGTCCGTGGAAACACTCAGACATGTGCACAGACTCATTTGAATGGGTCTGCATGTGTCAGTGTCACCAGTACCAGTGGAAACTGTGACCACACATACCTGAGACACTGACATCTGAGTGTGAACATAGCCTAACGCTGTATTTTAAACATACAAAACCCATCAAAAGAAAACCTGTCATCACAATTTTCAACTCTAAAATAGCATCAGTATTTTTTAATGCTTATTAAAGGGAACCTATCACCATGTTTTCCCCATATAAAGTAGGGTACGCATCTTTCAGCCCTCTGTTAAAGCATTCTAGAATGCTGCATATACACACATGGTCAAAATTGTTGGTGCCCCTCGTTTAATGAAAGAAAAACCCACAATGGTCACAGAAATAACTTGAATCTGACAAAAGTAATAATAAATTAAAAATCGATGAAAATGAACAAATGAAAGTCAGACATTGCTTTTCTGCTTCCACAGAATAAAAAAAAAATTAAACTCATGAAATCGGCCTGGACAGAAATGATGGTTCTTCTTAACTTAATATTTTGTTGAGCAACCTTTTGAGGCAATCACTGCAATCAAACGATTCCTGTAACTGTCAATGAGACTTCTGCACCTCTCGACAGGTATTTTGGCCCACTCCTCATGAGTAAACTGCTCCAGTTGTCTCGTGTGTGAAAGTTGCCTTTTCCAGACGGCATGTTTCAGCTCTTTCCAAAGATGCTCAATAGGATTTAGGTCAGGGCTCATAGAAGCCACTTCAGAATAGTCCAATGTTTTCCTCTTAGCCATTCTTGGGTGTTTTTAGCTGTGTTTTGGGTCATTATCCTGTTGAAAGACCCCTGACCTGCGACTGAGACCAAGCTTTCTGACACTGGGCAGCACATTTCTCTCTAGAATCCGTCGATAGTCTTGAGATTTCATTGTACCCTGCACAGATTCAAGACACCCTGTGCCAGATGCAGCAAAGCAACCCCAGAACATAACAGAGCCTTCACCATGTTTCACAGTAGGGACAGTGTTCTTTTCTTGATATGCTTCATTTTTCGGTCTGTGAACATAGAGCTGATGTGCTTTGCCAAAAACTTCCATTTTGTCTCATCTGTCCATAGGACATTCTCCCAGAAGCTTTGTGGTGTTACGGATCCGGGTGGTGGAACCTCTGTGCTGCGGTGGAAGGAGGGACCCAGAGGGGCGTAACTAGGTATCAACTCGGAGCGACCTAGGTCGTACGGCGGCTCAATCGACTCCGTGACCAGGGAGGGTCCGAGCAGAGGGACCAGGTGCTACTCTGGGGACGACCTTGTAAGGGAGCAGGTGACTCCCATGGTACAGATGGCAGGGACTGACCGGTATTGCAGATGGGCACAGCAGGCAGGCTGATGAGTAATCCGGGTGGATGGACTGGCAGACACGGCAGGCGACAGGTGGGAGCCTCTAGGTAGGTTGTCAGGTGGTCACGGCAGGTGACAGGCAGGAGCCTCTAGGTAGGCTGTCAGGTGGTCACGGCAAGTGACGGGCAGGAGCCTCCAGGTAGGCTGACAGGTGGTCACGGCAAGTGACAGACAGGAGCCTCTAGGTAGGCTGTCAGGTGATCACGGCAAGTGACAGGCAGGAGCCTCTAGGTAGGCACAGCAGGTAGCAAGCAGGAGCCTCCAGGTAGGCATGGCAGGTAGCGGGCAGGTGCTTCCAGGTAAGCAGGCGGGCAAAGCCCATAGACAGACTGGCGGACTGAACGGAAGACAGACTGTCGGGCTGGAGAGTAGTCAGGCTGGTGGACTGGACTGGTAGTCAGGCTGGCGGGCAGGACTAGTAGTCAGGCTAGCAGCGGGACCTGAGGGCTGAAGCAGAGGTAAGTACACTGTGCAACAACTATTGCTCGGGCACCTCCATATTGGAGGAGGTGCCTTATATATGGGAGGACCTCCGGCAATTGGCCGGGGACTCCTTAGGGCGGCGCGTGCGGCCCCTTTAAGAGGGAGGGAGCGCACGCGCCCTAAGCACAGTGCCCGGGAAGCTGCGCGCACTGGCAGCAGCAGGAAGAGGAGCGCTGGAGAACGCCGGGCGGGGAGCGCGGCGGTGAGAGGGACGGCGTCTCTGCCTGGCAGGGGGCAGAGACGCCGATGCTACATGTGGCTTGTCAACATGTAGTTTGGCAAATTCCAGCCTGGCTTTTTTATGATTTTTTTTCAACAATGGTGTTCTCCTTGGTCATCTCCCATGAAGTCCACTTTGGATCAAACAACAACGAATGGTGCGATCTGACACTGATGTTCCTTGTGCTTGAAGTTCACCTTTAATCTCTTTAGAAGTTTTCCTGGGCTCTTTTGTTATCATTTGTATTATTCGTCTCTTTGATTTGTGATCAATTTTCCTCCTGCGGCCACGTCCAGGGAGATTGGCTACAGTCCCATGGATCTTAAATTTCCGAATAATGTGTGCAACTGTAGTCACGGGAACATCACGCTGCTTGGAGATGGTCTTATAACCTTTACCTTTAACATGCTTGTCTATAATTTTCTTTCTAATCTCCTGAGACAACTTTTTCCTTTGCTTAATCTGGTCCATGTTGAGTGTGGTACACCATGTCACCAAACAGCACAATGAGTATCTGTAGTCCTATATACAGGCCCACTGACTGATTACAGGATTGTAGATACCTGTGATGATAATTAGTGGGCACAACGTGATTTAACATGTCCCTTTTGTCACATTATTTTCAGGGGTACCATCATTTCTGTCCAGGCCTGTTTCATCAGTTTAATTTTTTTTTAAATTCTGTGGAAGCAGAAAAGCAATGTCTGACTTTCATTTGTTCATTTTCATAGATTTTTAATTTATTATTACTTTTGTCAGATTCAAGTTATTTCTGTGACCATTGTGGGTTTTTCTTTCATTAAACGAGGGGAACCAACAATTTTGACCACATGTGTAAGTCTTCAAGCCGCTCTGCATAATGCAAAAAAGACCTTTAATCATACTCACATGCAATCCGGTCCGATGGGCATCTCTGGTGTTGATCCATTGCCTCCTCTCTTCTTGCAATCACTGTTTCTTGTGGATGATGCATCCTATGGGATGGGGCTGTGCAAATTTTTATGCATTCAGGAGGCACTCTCCTGATTGATTTTTTTTTTTTGTATTTGACCAATTTTTTGTGTTATAAAGTTTTGCACTTTTATGAAAAAAAATTGTACTTATAAAAGGGATCGTGTTCTTAGCATTATTGTAAGAAGGTGAAGTTGTCATTTTTCAAATACATCAGAAATAACGAAAATAAAACCTACTAAAGTATAGAGTTTACAAGGCTAAAAAATCACTTTTAGAAAAAAGTACTTTTCTATATATAATGTTCAAATGTTATTACTACAATATTTAGTTCTGCTAATGTTATTTAAAGAATATTTCTATATGTAAAAAGGTTATTTATACAATATTTATTTCTGATTAAAAGTTAGAGATTTCTGTGAGTGATTAGTAATTATTGTGACTGTAGTTAAAACACTTCTACTCTGAGGCAAATTACACATTTGGATTTTAGACTTTCACTATATGCATGTGGCAGGAAAAGCCCATGATGCATCTGTATATAGGGTCCTATTAATAACATGACTTGGACATTTAGCCTACTTTTAAAATCGTGTTCACTTGTACAAGCTGCATGGATGTAAACATCCTTAAAGGGGATATCCGGGACTTTGTTAAGGAAAAAAAAGGTCCGAAGCATTAACAGGAAGTTAGACTGCGTGCCCACTATGCGTTTTTCAAGTGTTTTTGCTTCAGAATTTCCGCAGCGAAAACACTTAACCCCTTAAGCCCCGGAGCATTTTCCGTTTTTGCATTTTCGTTTTTGCTCCCCTTGTTCCCAGAGCCATAGCGTTTTTATTTTTTGGTCAATATGGCTATGTGAGGGCTTATTTTTTGCGGGACGAGTTGTACTTTTCAACGCCATTACTAGTTTTACCATATCCTGTACGGGAAAACGGGAAAAAAATTCCAAGTGCGGTAAAATTGCAAAAAAAGTGCAATACCACAGTTGTTTTTTATTTATTTTTTTTACCACGTTCACTGAATGCTAAAACTGACCTGCCTTTCTTATTCTACAGGTCATTACGAGTTCATAGACACCAAACATGTATAGGTTCTTTTATATTTAAGTGGTGAAAAAAAATCCAAAATTTGGTAAAAAATAAAATAAAAAAATAGCGCCATTTTCTAAGACCCGTAGCGTCTCCATTTTTCGTGATCTGGGGCTGGTTGATGGCTTATTTTTTGCGCACTGGGCTGACATTTTTATTGATAACATTTGGGGTAGATCCGATGTTTTGATCGCCCGTTATTGCATTTTATTGCAATTTTGCGGCGACCAAAAAACGTAATTCTGGCGTTTAGAATTTTTTTCTCGTTACGCCGTTTACCGATCGGATTAATTCTTTTTTTATATTGATAGATCGGGCGATTCTGAACGCGGCGATACCAAATATGTGTATGTGGGGTTTATTTTTTATTATTTTATTTTGAATGGTGCAAAAGGGGGGTGATTTAAACTTTTATATTTTTTTATTTTTTTTATATTTTTAAAAACTTTTTTTTTTTACTTTTTGCATGCTTCTATAGTCTCCATAGGAGACTAGAAGCAGCAACTATCCGATCGCCTCTGCTACATACAGGGGACGAGCAGGTCCCCTGCATGCAGCAGAAATGGTCCTGTGCTATGAGCGCCGACCACTAGGTGGCGCTCATAGCGACAAGATCATGACAACCACAGGCGTCTGCTGCAGACCCTGGGTTGTCATGCCCCCCATCGGCGACCCGCCATCACGTGACGGGGTCGCCGGTGGGCGGGGCTTATGACGCACTACCCGGAAGCGCGCGTTAAATGCTGCTGTCAGAGATTGACAGCGGCATTTAACATGTTAACAGCCGCGGGTGGATCACGATTCCACCCGCGGCTGTTGCGGGCACATGTCAGCTGTAAGAATCAGCTGACATGTGCTCCGTTCAGTGAGGACTCAGCGCAGCAGCCCTCACTGAACGGGCAGTACGCAAATATGCGTACTAATACGTCCCCGGTATTTAAGGGGTTAAAAAACGCTTGGTAATACGTGCCCCATGGTCCCCAATGATAATCCTCATGTGCTGTGCAAATGCTGTGGAAATTTCCGCTGCAGATTATCATTGCGGAAAAATACGCTCCATGTCCATTAATTTTGCCGACACGCAGCGTAATTGCCGCCATTGACTTGCATTGAATCACTTAATATCCGCATGACTACATGTGCACATGCAGATATTAAGCGATTCAATGTGCGGATGGCACCCGGGTCTGGAGAAGAGGAGACTCTCCTCCAGACCCAGGTACCATGGTACCTGTAAAAAAAGAATTTAAAATAAAAAATAACCTTATTCTCACCTTCTCATGGCCCCCAGTATTTTCTCCGCTGCGTCCGGTCTCTTGTACAGCTCGCGGTGGTGTGAAAGGACCTTCCATGACGTCATTTAGTCATGTGACAGGTCACGCGTCTGCTATATACCTGACAGAAGCCCATACATTCTCCTGCCTCCAATAATATATACCTGACAGGAGCCCATACATTCTCCTGCCTCCAATAATATATACCTGACAGGAGCCCATAGATTCTGCTGCCTCCAATAATATATACCTGACAGGAGCCCATACATTCTCCTGCCTCCAATAATATATACCTGACAGGAGCCCATACATTCTGCTGCCTCCAATAATATATACCTGACAGGAGCCCATACATTCTCCTGCCTCCAATAATATATACCTGACAGGAGCCCATACATTCTGCTGCCTCCAACAATATATACCCGACAGGAGCCCATACATTCTCCTGCCTCCAATAATATATACCTGACAGAAACCCATACATTCTGCTGCCTCCAATAATATATACCTGACAGGAGCCCATAGATTCTGCTGCCTCCAATAATATATACCTGACAGGAGCCCATAGATTCTGCTGCCTCCAATAATATATACCTGACAGGAGCCCATAGATTCTGCTGCCTCCAATAATATATACCTGACAGGAGCCCATACATTCTGCTGCCTCCAATAATATATACCCGACAGGAGCCCATACATTCTGCTGCCTCCAATAATATATACCTGACAGGAGCCCATACATTCTGCTGCCTCCAATAATATATACCCGACAGGAGCCCATACATTCTGCTGCCTCCAATAATATATACCCGACAGGAGCCCATACATTCTGCTGCCTCCAATAATATATACCCGACAGGAGCCCATACATTCTGCTGCCTCCAATAATATATACCCGACAGGAGCCCATACATTCTGCTGCCTCCAATAATATCCAATAATATATACCCGACAGGAGCCCATACATTCTCCTGCCTCCAATAATATATACCCGACAGGAGCCCATACATTCTCCTGCCTCCAATAATATATACCTGACAGAAGCCCATACATTCTGCTGCCTCCAATAATATATACCTGACAGGAGCCCATACATTCTGCTGCCTCCAATAATATATACCTGACAGGAGCCCATACATTCTGCTGCCTCCAATAATATATACCTGACAGGAGCCCATACATTCTCCTACCTCCAATAATATATACCTGACAGGAGTCCATACATTCTGCTGCCTCCAATAATATATACCTGACAGGAGCCCATACATTCTGCTGCCTCCAATAATATATACCTGACAGGAGCCCATACATTCTGCTGCCTCCAATAATATATACCTGACAGGAGCCCATACATTCTCCTGCCTCCAATAATATATACCTGACAGGAGCCCATACATTCTCCTACCTCCAATAATATATACCTGACAGGAGCCCATACATTCTGCTGCCTCCAATAATACACTGCTCAAAAAAATAAAGGTAACACTTAAACAACAGAATATAACTCCAAGTAAATCAAACTTCTGTGAAATCAACTGTCCACTTAGGAAGCAACACTGATTGACAATCAATTTCACATGCTGTTGTGCAAATGGAATAGACAATAGATGGAAATTATTGCCAATTATCAAGACACCCTCAATAAAGGAGTGGTTCTGCAGGTGGGCACCACAGACTACAGCTCAGTACCAATGCTTTCTGGCTAATGTTTTGGTCACTTTTGAATGTTGGTTGTGCTTTCACACTTGTGGTAGCATGAGACAGACTCTACAACCCGCAGAAGTTGCTCAGGTAGTTCAGCTCATTCAGGATGGCACATCAATGCGAGCTGTGGCAAGAAGGTTTGCTGTGTCTGTCAGCGTAGTGTCCAGAGGATGGAGGCGCTACCAGGAGACAGGCCAGTACACCAGGAGACGTGGAGGGGGCCGTAGGAGGGCAACAACCCAACAGCAGAACCACTACCTCCGCCTTTGTGCAAGGAGGAACAAGAGAAACACTCCCAGAGCCCTGCAAAATGACCTCCAGCAGGCCACAAATGTTCATGTGTCTGCACAAACGGTTAGAAAACGACTCCATGAGGGTGGTATGGGGGCCCGACGTCCACAGATGGGGGTTGTGCTCACAGCCCAACACCGTGCAGGACGTTTGGCATTTGCCACAGAACACCAGGATTGGCAAAGTCGCCACTGGCGCCCTGTGCTCTTCACAGATGAAAGCAGGTTCATACTGAGCACATGTGACAGAGTCTGGAGACGCCGTGGAGAGCGATCTGCTGCCTGCAGCATCCTTCAGCATGACAGGTTTGGCAATGGGTCAGTAATGGTGTGGGGTGGCATTTCTTTGGAGGGCCGCACAGCCCTCCATGTGCTCGCCAGAGGTAGCCTGACTGCCATTAGGTACTGAGATGAGATCCTCAGACCACTTGTGAGACCATATGCTGGTGCGGTTGGCCCTGGGTTCCTCCTAATGCAGGACAATGCCAGACCTCATGTGGCTGGAATGTGTCAGCAGTTCCTGCAAGATGAAGGCATTGAAGCTATGGACTGGCCCGTCCGTTCCCCAGACCTGAATCCGATTGAGCACATCTGGGACATCATGTCTCGCTCCATCCAGCAACGTCACGCTGCACCACAGACTGTCCAGGAGTTGGTGAATGCTTTAGTCCAGGTCTGGGAGGAGATCCCACAGGAGACCATCCGCAACCTCATCAGGAGCATGCCCAGGCATTGTAGGGAGGTCATACAGGCACGTGGAGGCCACACACAATACTCAGCCTCATCAGGAGCATGCCCAGGCGTTGTAGGGAGGTCATACAGGCACGTGGAGGCCACACACAATACTGAGCCTCATCAGGAGCATGCCCAGGCGTTGTAGGGAGGTCATACAGGCACGTGGAGGCCACACACAATACTCAGCCTCATCAGGAGCATGCCCAGGCATTGTAGGGAGGTCATACAGGCACGTGGAGGCCACACACAATACTGAGCCTCATTTTGACTTGTTTTAAGGACATTACATCAAAGTTGGATCAGCCTGTAGTGTGTTTTTCCACTGTAATTTTGGGGGTGACTCCAAATCCAGGCCTCCATTGGTTAATAAATGTGATTTCCATTGATGATTTTTGTGTGATTTTGTTGTCAGCACATTCAGCTTTGTACAGAACAAAGTTTTCAATGAGAATATTTCATTCATTCAGATCTAGGATGTGTTATTTGAGTGCTCCCTTTAGTTTTTTGAGCAGTGTATATACCTGACAGGAGCCCATACATTCTAGGCTCAACCGTGCATCCACTGAGGCCCCTGATCATGTGACCCCTGACTCCTCCCCTCCTGTGACCTCATCACAGGTCCTGTGCGCACACAACAGCCATATATGTGGTGGCGGCTCTGCAGGTGGAGGTATGTGGAGACCCCATTACTGGGCGCAGTGGGCATTAACCCCTTCAGCACGGAGGCTCTTTGGGGGTCTCTGTGTGGTGTGAACAGTGAGGTAACAGCTGTGGACAGAATGCGGCTTCGCTGGTTCCCGTCCACATTTGATCCCTTCAGACGACTGCAGGATGAAGGACAGAAGCCCAGAGACGTCCTCACACAATGGCCGCTGCTTCTCTCCTAGTTCCCGCACAGTGATGTAGATACTGGTGATAATCGCCCCCATATTCTCTTTATTCCTCCGGTGCGATGGATTTACCCTCCAGTTCAGCAATGCTCCTCCGCCATCTCTCCTCCACCTCAGCTATTTACCCTTTCAGTGCCACAAAACTGAACGTTCTTCCAGTCCCCATTGTGCTCTCTTAGGAAATGTGTGGAATCGTTGGAGGGGTTAATGGCCGCGGGATTAGTGGGGTCTCCTATGTGCTCATTAATTCTCTGCCTTATTTACGGGAGCAGCAGCCGACATATCTGACAGTACACCCCAGACACTGAATGCCATATGCTACAAATTCACTGCTGCAGGCGATCCATTGTTTAACCCCTTCGCGACCTTGGGATTTACCATTTTTGCATTTTCGTTTTTCACTCCCCTTGTTCCCAGAGCCATAGCGTTTTTATTTTTTGGGCAATATGGCCGTGTGAGGGCTTATTTTTTGTGGGACGAGTTGTACTTTTAAACGACATTACTAGTTTTACCATATCGTGTACGGGAAAACAATTCCAAGTGCGGTGACATTGTAAAAAAAAAAAATGCAATTCCACAGTTGTTGTTTGTTTTTTTTTCTTTCCAATTTCACAGTTGTTTTTTTTACCACGTTCACTGAATGCTAAAACTGACCTGTCATTATTATTCTCCAGATCATTACGAGTTCGTAGACACCAAACATGTATAGGTTCTTTTTTTATTTAAGTGGTGAAAAAAGAATCCAAAGTTTGCTAAAAAAAAAAAAAAAAAATGGTGCCATTTTCCGAGACCCATAGCATCTCGATTTTTTTTGGGGATCTGGGGCTGGGTGAGGACTTATTTTTTGCGCGCCAGGCTGACGTTTTTGATACCATTTTGGGGTAGATACGATGTTTTGATCGCCCGTTATTGCATTTTATTGCCATGTTGCGGCAACCAAAAAAACGTAATTGTGGCGTTTGGAATTTTTTTCTCGTTGCGCCGTTTACCGATCAGATTAATTCTTTTTTTTATATTGATAGATCGGGCGATTCTGAACGCGGCGATACCAAATATGTGTATGTGGGGTAAAAGGGGGGTGATTTAAACTATTATATTTTTTTTAAATATTTTTAAAAACATTTTTTTTAAACTTTTTGCATGCTTCTATAGTCTCCATAGGATACTAGAAGCAGCAACTGTCTGATCGCCTCTGCTACATAGAGGTGATCAACAAGTCACCTCTATGTAGCATAAATGCACCTGTACTATGAGCGCTGACCACTAGGTGGCGCTCATAGTAATCTTTGCATGACAACCACTGGAGTCTGCTGCAGACCCAGGGTTGTCATGCCCACCCATCGGTGACCCGCGATCACGTGAGGGGGTCACCGATGGGCGGGGCTAATGCCGCGTTTCCGGCGCGAGAATGTTAAATGCCGCTGTCGGAGATTGACAGCGGCATTTAACATGTTAACAGCTGCGGGTGGATCGCGATTCCACCTGCGGCTGTTGCGGGCACATGTCAGCTGTAAGAATCAGCTGACATGTCCCCGGTTCAGTGCGGGCTCAGCGCCGGAGCCCCCGCTGAACAGGGGGTGACAGCCTGGTGAGTACTAATACGCCCTGGGCCATTAAGGGATTAATGAAATGTTTTTATTTAATGTGATTAAACCTATTTCTTGTGTTCCGCATATTTACATGGTGAACATTCATCAATGCCGCATTGGTGAAAACCCAGAGGTGTAAGGCAGGTTCTCGTTATCGGCTTCTCTTGGGATTAAAATAGGAGACAGGAGTTGTGAAAGGGTCGGGGCCGAGAACAAACAACCATCTCGTAAAATCTAATTTAATTGGCTATCAATATATAACATGGGAAGGTATTTGTTAATAATTCCTTTAATCTGGCTATTTTCTTTGCTGTAAATTGTTACAAATATAGCTTTATCTAAGGTTACTTACTTCTCTGAATGTTTGATTAGTAAATCATAACGTAATTTTTTATCTGCTACTTTAGTGGCTCTATTCATTGCCCATCTATTATAACTGCCTTTTTGGAGTCTGTTGTAAATGATGTTTTTCCTTATTATATTGGAAACTCTTAAAAACGCTTGGTAGAAGGTCTGCCATGTTCCCCAATGATAATCCTCATGTGCTGTGCACATGGTGCGAAAATTTCCGCTGCGGATTATCATTGCGGAAAAATCCACAGCACTACCAATTATTTTGCGGAATTGCTGCGTTTTAGCATTGGACCGCGTGACATCCGCATGACTACACATGCACATGCGGATATCATGTGGTTCAATGCACGGATGGTACCCGGGTCTGGAGAAGAGGAGACTCTCATCCAGACCCGGGTACCATAGTACCTGTAGATAAAAAAGAATTAAAAAAAAACAAAAAAAAAACCTTATAGTCACTTTCGGCGCCCCCGGTCTCCTCTGAGTGGCGCTGCTGTCTCCTTGGCTTTCGGCGGTGGTCTGCAAGGACCTTCCGTGACGTCAGCGGTCAGTTGATGGTCACGTGACATTCACATGACTAAATAACGTTTAGTTATTTACTTTTTTAGAGCACCTGGAGCCACCGAAGATACCAGACGCATCGGAGAAGGAGACCGGGGGCCATTGGAAGGTGAGTATAATGTTTTTTTTAATTTTTTTTTTTTTTTTTTTTACTATTGATGCTTCATTTGCAGCATGATAACTTGGTCACAGTATATAAATCCATGCCGGTTGCATGGATTTATATTGTGTGACCAAGTTGTCAAGTACTTTTCCAAGTGATGCTAAAAGCGCTTGATAACCCGCATGCGAAATCGTGCTAAGCTTCTACCTGGAAAAAAAAACGCACGTACAATCCGCATGCGTTTTCTCTGCCAGGGAGATGCAGAAACGCTCAGGAAAAATCAGCAGCATTTCTGCATCGTGGGCACATAGACTTAGAATGGTGTTTACATCCACAACAAGCCATTGACCTTATAATTTTGCTAGCTTTAAGTATATATTTGTTAGTTCTGATTTTAATGCATATATTTAATAAAGGTTTAAAATTTTACTTCAGAGAGGTTTCTCACAGTACTGCCCCCTACGCACACATTATGGTACTACCCCACAGCTGATTAATAAATACTATAATGCCCATAAATTGAGAAGGCTCAGTGTGACTCAGCACCAGGCACCTTGTCCCATGATGGTGATACCATTGAATAGAATAGTGAATCAGGGAGATTTAAGCTCTCCGATCCACCATTCACCCTTCACCTGTGAGTCTAAGACTTCGTTCACTGCAGGCACAATGGCGTCACTACATCCCACCTGTAGTACGGAGCCTCAGTACTCACACTGCACAGACCGGAGCAGCGCACCTCAGAAATGGGTTGGATGAGTTGTGTGTGTGTGTGTGTGTGTGTGTGTGTGTGTTTTTATTGTTAACTATCAGGAATTGTTGGGGCATCATATTATCATATTAAGTGAAGGGCTGTGGGGGCCATCATACTGTGTGGGATCCCTCATTCTGAGCTATATGAGTACACAGAAATACAGTGTCCATTTTAGGACACGATCAGGTATCAAAATCAAACATCAGAATTATGTCAGTTTGAGGCTAAATACCCTGTCTGAGAACTGATTCTGACTAGTGACTTTTACAACTGTAATAATAATAAAAAAAAAAAGTAACTGTTCACTGATGGGACTTGAACCCAAAATTCTGTGTCCTAAAGCCAGTGCACTAACACTGTAGTTTCAGAGGTAATGCCATGCCTGGAAGCAAGGAGGGGTCCCCTAATCAGGTATACCAGCATACAACGCTTTCCTGGCTCCAGACCAGCAAGGAGCTTCTCCCTTTTTACTCAGGGACGAGGGCTGCAGCATAGCTATACACAGCAGGGCCAAAGAGGTAGCGCAAAGGGAAGGCCTACAACTCCACCTGGCTAGGTGGATCCCCCCAACTTGCTTCCAGGCCGCCCGGACCTCTACTACCAGCTAGTACCCGTGCCCCGGTCTGCCTAACCACTGCAAGTAAAGATAAGAGGAAACCGCCACTAAGTTGTGGACTGATTATTAACTGCGCCATCCTCTGCACTACACCATAACCGCAACGTCTACACTGCCCTGGAGCTAAGCTCTGCCTGTGGAGAGCTAAACCAACTCTGCTGCATTAACAACAGCTCCAGAGGACCTGCTCCGCAGCGGCGGCTCCACATAGCCGCATACCACAGGTGGCGTCACAAACTGTATATAAGAACTTTTATTCCCTGAAAATATCCCCTTTTTACTGACCGCCCTGGGTCATGGACTGGGTCTCCGCCACTGTGACATCTCCCCTAGCAACGACCGGCCCGGCACCGAGTACCCCACGTCCCAGGGGGCGCGTCGGATGCCTTACCATTGCGCTATCCAGTCAAGTGATGAAAATACTCAGGGTGACTAAAAGTCATTGTGTGACTTTCTTCAAACATCAGAATCACACATCAAAATCACACATCATTTGAATTTGGCTTGCTTGCAGTCTGTGCATAAGTCCCAATGAGTTTTAGACAAGTTGCACTGAAAATCATATAACCAAATAGAACTCCTAGGTTTTTAAAACTGAGTTAATAGCTTAGTGGTTAGTGCACTGGCTTTGGGATGTATAATTTTGGGTTCAACTCCCATCAGTGAACAGTTACTTTTTTTTATTATTACGGTTGTAAAAGTCACTTGTCAGAATCACTTATCAAAATCACTTATCAAGATCAGTTCTCAGACAGGGTATTTAGCCTCAAACTGACATCATTCTGATGTTTGATTTTGATATCTGATCATGTCCTAAAATGGACACTGTACAGGAGAACAATTTCCTGGTGATGAGTCAGATAGGGATAAGTAAGTGAGAAATACAGACCTTTGTTCTATCTGGTTGCAGACTTGAATTGATAGGGTGTTGTGTGACAGGAGGGAGACATCAGATTGAACGTTCTGAAGGAAAGATATAATGGCAGTGTGAATCCAGATTCCAGGCAGGGAGCATAGCGGAGTCATAGAGCAGGGAAAAGTCCTTAGCTCAGACCAGGAGGTCTACTTAAACAGTATAGAACTTCGCCCTGGAGGGAGGGGGCAGAAGGCCAGGAGGCCTAATTAAAGAGGTAAAACTTTAAGGTGAGCAGCAGGATGAGGTTCTTAGCACAGGCCAGAAGACCTACTTACAGTAAATGGTGCAAAACTTTGCCCTGAGGGGGCAGAAGGCCTAAATAAGGCTATGTGCACACGATGCAGAAATGAAGTAGAAAATTTCTGCATCTCCCTGGCAGAAAAAACGCATGCGGATTGTACATGTGTTTTTCCTGCGGAATACATGCGGATTGACAATCGTTTTCCAGGCGATTTTAGCATCACCTGGAAAGTGCTTGACAACTAGATCACACTATATATAAATCCATGCAAACGGCATATATAGTGTGACCGTAAAAGAATGTTTAAAAATAAAAAAATAAAGCTATACTTACCCTCCGATGGCCCGGCGTGTGCTGCCGCGTTCGGTCCTGGCTTGTTCCTGGCTGCTGGGATATCGCGAGACACTGCGCTGAAGGACCTGGGTCACATGACTGTGACGTCACCGAAGGTCTTTCAGTCTTGCACGCGAGCAGAGGGAAGGAGACCGGGGGCCATCGGAAGGTGAATATATCTTATTTTATTCTTGTTTTTACAGTTTCTATGGTACCTGGGTGTGGAGGAGAGTCTCATCTTCTCCACACCCGGGTACCATCCGCACATTAGAACGCGCCAATAACGCAATTACAAATGCAGTCTTGCGGAATTGGCGCGTTCTAATGCAAGTCAATGGCGGCAAAAACGCTTCGTTTCCGCAAAATTAATGGACATGCTGCGGATTTTTGAGCGCAGCGTAAACGCTGCGGAAAAATCCACAGCATGGGCACAGCACATGTGGATTATCATTGGGGAACATTGCTGCCCTTCTACCATGCGTTTTTAATGCATTTCCGCAGCTGCAAAAACGCTGCGGAAACGCATTAAAAACGCATCGTGTGCACACAGCCTTAACGGGATTAAGTTAAGCATAGATTCCTTATCTTAAAGGAAGAGGATTTAAGCAAACTATTGTCTATAGTAGAGAGGAAGTTACAGCGTCGCCAAACTGGGACACGAGTCCTTCTACAGAGAGTTGAAAATGCAGTGTCACAGCAAGTAGTGTGTGGCCCTCATTGAATGTATTTTGAGCGTACTATACTAATGAGGAGTCGTACAAGATGCACCTCAGCCAGTGAGGTCCTCACAAATGAACTGGAAGCTGAAAGTAGCTCTAGGGGCCGTAGTGACACATCTCGACCCGTATGGTCCCCACAGGGGATAATGGACCTTCCCATAATGGTTTGCTGGACTGTTGTAGCTTGTAATAAAACTTATGTACTGTACCCAGAAAGCTCGTGACTGCATGAATGCAGAAGAATTCATAAAGTGTTGTGTCTGATGTCTGATGTGTATATACTTCTCATTAAGTTCTTGTTAAGTAAAGAAAAGTTTATTTTTGGATTTTGGTCTCATTCATTCATCTCCATACCATGTGGTCTGTTCCTGCCGAGTAGAATAGCAGCATGCGGTCTGCAGAGTCGGGAGATATGACTCCTTCCAAACATGCCTAGATATTTTTTTCCTTTTGAGGTTGAGAGGCCCAATTACAGCTATTGATGTGGGCCCTGTGATTTCAATCTATGCCACTGTGAAACTTATTGATCTCATAGTACAATGTCCCCCACACAGTATAATGTTCCCACAGTACTGGCATCTGTCACACAGTGTTGTGCCTACTATCTGATGTATATACTTCTCATCAAGATCTTGTTAAGTAAAGAAAAGTTTACTTTTGGACTTTCGTCTCCCTCATTAATCTCCATACCATCTGGTCCGGGTCTGCCAAGTACAATGGCAGCATGTG
This sequence comes from Phyllobates terribilis, assembly GCF_046119375.1. NCBI lineage: Eukaryota > Metazoa > Chordata > Amphibia > Anura > Dendrobatidae > Phyllobates > Phyllobates terribilis. The sequence goes on from NW_027362772.1 coordinate 591,216, forward strand.
ATCTGCTGAGTCAGGAGATATGACTCTGCCAAATACATTTATATATATTTTCTGTTTGAGGTTGGGGATCAATTACAGCTATTGCTGTGGCACCTGTGATTTCTATCTACACCATTGTGTATAGGATAATAGAGTATAATAAAGTTGTTATGGATGTGACTTAACTAACATTGTGCAGTGAATGTGTTTTCCCTATAGTGACGAATTCTTGCTGGTAAAACTGTGATATTTTTATTTCATATTAAAACTTTTTTAAAAGTTTAAGCAACTCTCATCAGTGCGATCATACACCATACAAGCCTCTGATTGCTCAGGTGATGCACTGTACTACTGTAGTGCCGTGTATTATCCCTGCCTGTCTGTGTAATACTAACGGCCCCATACACATGAGATAAGGGATGGCTAAACGGTTATTTGGCAGACGACATATCTCTCCAGACACCCCCATACGCACACATATTCCAGCTTTCCTGTGGGCAGCATGAGAGAGTCGCCTCCAGACTCCTCTAGCGGAGGGTTATCTACAGCAGTGGTCCCCAACCTTTTTTGCACCAGGGACCGGCTTGAAGCAAGATCATTTTTCCATGGCCCAGCAAAGAGGGGGTGGGGTGGGCGGGGCTTTGGTCATATGGGGGCGGGGTAATGGAGGGATTTGGAGTTTAGTGCATACTTATCATATAGTGTAGACCAGGTCCCCGCCAGGAGCTATGCCAGGAGCCCCACATAATGTGCTGTGCCAGGAGCCGCATCACTGAGGCCCCATCACGCCCTGCAGCAGGACAGGGCAGCTGTCCTGACAGCTGCTGTTCAGCTGCATTTACTTCATCCCAGGGGCGGACACAGACTGTAGTGGGCCCCTGTGCAAGAAATTTTTTGGGGCCCCCCCCTGCCCTTCATAAGGCAACAAAGTTATGTAAACATAACCCCCCCCCATGTGCATCTCTCACCCCCCCATGTGCAGCTCACCCCCCGTGCATCTCTCATCCCCCTCCGTGCATCTCTCATCCACCCCCCGTGCATCTCTCATCCACCCCCCGTGCATCTCTCATCCACCCCCCGTGCATCTCTCATCCACCCCCCGTGCATCTCTCATCCACCCCCCGTGCATCTCTCATCCACCCCCCCCGTGCATCTCTCATCCACCCCCCCGTGCATCTCTCATCCACCCCCCCGTGCATCTCTCATCCACCCCCCCGTGCATCTCTCATCCACCCCCCCGTGCATCTCTCATCCACCCCCCCGTGCATCTCTCATCCACCCCCCCGTGCATCTCTCATCCACCCCCCCGTGCATCTCTCATCCACCCCCCCGTGCATCTCTCATCCACCCCCCCGTGCATCTCTCATCCACCCCCCGTGCATCTCTCATCCACCCCCCGTGCATCTCTCATCCACCCCCCGTGCATCTCTCATCCACCCCCCGTGCATCTCTCATCCACCCCCCGTGCATCTCTCATCCACCCCCCGTGCATCTCTCATCCACCCCCCGTGCATCTCTCATCCACCCCCCGTGCATCTCTCATCCACCCCCCGTGCATCTCTCATCCACCCCCCGTGCATCTCTCATCCACCCCCCGTGCATCTCTCATCCACCCCCCGTGCATCTCTCATCCACCCCCCGTGCATCTCTCAATCCACCCCCCGTGCATCTCTCAATCCACCCCCCGTGCATCTCTCAATCCACCCCCCGTGCATCTCTCAATCCACCCCCCGTGCATCTCTCAATCCACCCCCCGTGCATCTCTCAATCCACCCCCCGTGCATCTCTCAATCCACCCCCCGTGCATCTCTCAATCCACCCCCCGTGCATCTCTCAATCCACCCCCCGTGCATCTCTCAATCCACCCCCCGTGCATCTCTCAATCCACCCCCCGTGCATCTCTCATCCACCCCCCGTGTATCTCTCAATCCACCCCCCGTGCATCTCTCAACCCCCCCCCGTGCATCTCTCAACCCCCGCCCGTGCATCTCTCAACCCCCCCCGTGCATCTCTCAACCCCCCCCCGTGCATCTCTCAACCCCCCCCCGTGCATCTCTCAACCCCCCCCCGTGCATCTCTCAACCCCCCCCTGTGCATCTCTCATCTCTCAACCCCCCCCTGTGCATCTCTCATCTCTCAACCTCCCCCCATGTGCATCTCTCATCTCTCCCCTCCCCCCCATGTGCATCTCTCATCTCTCCCCTCCCCCCCATGTGCATCTCTCATCTCTCCCCTCCCCCCCATGTGCATCTCTCATCTCTCCCCTCCCCCCCATGTGCATCTCTCATCTCTCCCCTCCCCCCATGTGCATCTCTCATCTCTCCCCTCCCCCCCATGTGCATCTCTCATCTCTCCCCTCCCCCATGTGCATCTCTCATTCCCCCCACTCCTAGTTAATTGTATTTAAAAAAAAATAAAACTTGTTATACTTACCCCCATGCGATCCCTGCAGAATCCTGGCGCTCGTCCAAATCGCTGACACCAGGTTCTCCTGCCTTCCGGTCATGTGACGGCGCCGTCACATGACCGGAAGTCAGAGGAATTATGAGATGTCCTGGACCCGGCGCTTTGCATGGGGCCGGGGGCCCCATGAGGAGAGAGACTCACAAGAGGGGGGCTCCGAGGGGGCTCCTACCGGCCCGGGCCCCATACTGGAGTCAGGGCAGTCATGCCCTGATGGCGGCCCTGCTGGAGGCTGGAGGGGCCCCCTCTCCCTCGGGGCCCCCATTCAATGAACCGGCTGCACGGGCGGTAGTTCCGCCCCTGCTTCATCCTGCTTCAGGACCTGTGGTGACATCACAGTTATGTACCTTGATGTCATCACAGGTCCTCTACAGGTCTACCCTGCGGGAGTCTAGAACAGCGGGCAGCATCCACCCCACACAGTGTGCTCTGAGCCACCGCAGACCAGAGCACACTGTCAATGTTTAGTGATTGTCTGTGGCGGTGCCGCGGACCGGCTGAAAAAACCCCAACGGCCCGGTCCTGGTCGGCGGTTGGGGACCTCTGATCTACAGGAAGAACAAACTGATTAGCCTCTGAAATTCAGGATGCCAAATCCTTCTCTGCCCTGACATCATCTGTCGGGAGGCCCCCAAATACATTATATAGTCGACCAAACCCCCCGAAATCAGTGCTTTCATGTAACTTTAGTCTAAAGTGTATGGGGGCATTAAAAGGTAACTTATTGGACATTGCCTCTGGCCTGGCCTAATAGACTTTCATGGATTGCAGGCCCAGACACCATTAATAGGCATTTAAGTATCATAGCTACTAGGCAGCCCCATACTATCGTGTACTTGGGGGAGGAGGGGAATTCAGCTGAACTTTCTCAAACCTTCTTAGATGCCATGTTTGTTTTGGACAGCAGCAAGTGGTTAAGCTGCCAGTGTTTTTGTTGCGGCTGCACCTGTGCCATCCCTGCGGTGTACATCTATGTTCTAGGGCCAAAAGAGTTATTTAAAAAAAAAAAAAAATGTTTAATGTGTTAAAAAATAACCAAATGTGTGTTATTATTATATCGCCATTTATTCCATGCCGCTTTACATGTGATCGGGGTATACACAGCAAAAACAATTACAATAATCTTGAACAATACAAGTCAGCAACTGGTACAAGAGGAGAGAGGACCCTGCCCGCGAGGGCTCACAATCTACAAGGGATGGGTGAGGATACAGTAGGTGAGGGTAGAGCTGTTTGTGCATCGTTATGGTGGAGCGATGGTTACAGCAGGTTGTAGGCTTGTTGGAAGAGGTGGGTCTTCAGGTTCCTTTTGAAGGTTTCCACGGTAGGCGAGAGTCTGATATGTTGGGGTAGAGAGTTCCAGAGTAGGGGGGAAGCACGGGAGAAATCTTCTATGCGATTGTGGGAAGAGGAGATAAGAGGGGAGTAGAGAAGATCTTGTGAGGATTGGAGGTTGCGTGCAGGTAAGTATCGGGAGACTAGGTCACAGTTGTATGGAGGAGACAGGTTGTGGATGGCTTTGTATGCCATGGTTAGGGTTTTGAACTGGAGTCTCTGCGTGATGGAGAGCCAGTGAAGGGATTGATAGAGATGAGAGGCCGGGGGAATAGCAGGGGGTCTGGTGGATTAGTTGGGCAGCAGAGTTTAGGATAGATTGGAGGGGTGGGAGAGTGTTAGATGGGAGGCCACAGAGCAGGAGGTTGCAGTAGTCCAGGCGGGAGATGATGAGGGCATGCACTAGTGTTTTTGCAGATTCTTGGTTGAGGAATGTGTGTATCTGGGAGATTTTTTTGAGTTGGAGTCAGCAGGAAGTGGAAAGTGCTTGGATATGTGGTTTGAATGAGAGATCAGAGTCCAGGGTTATGCTTTTTCATGTTTTTTTCATTTTACAAGAATTGTTGGTGCCAATTTTCTTTTGAAACATTTTAATATCTGCTTTTTTCTGGTGTTTTTATTGTAATATAGGAAAACCTAAGGCCAGAAATAAACCCCATAAAATACTGTACATGCAGACTTTGGTATCAAATAATTTATGTCCGTGGTATTTGTGCAAACAAGAAAGTTTTATAAAAGCCTCAAACTTCTGTGTGTGAATCAGACATGATAATAGAAGATTACAGTTTGGGGAAGACGGGAAACATTCATATAGACGGCCAGTGGTGATGTAGTCAGTGACTTACTCTGGCCAAATATCTGTCTAGAGCCGTATTATAAGATAAAGATGTCGTCCTCATCATGAAGTAGTTATTTCTCATGTCACGTGTAATGAATATCTCCTGCAGTATTACTAATGCTGATCCCAGTGTCAGTAAATGAGATGAGAATTAGTGTTATGGAAGATGAGTCTATGAGAAACGTATTCAGCTGCCGACTCCGAGGAAGAAACTGCTTGTTGTCTGTGGCCTAAAATATATAGGTTTTATTAGTAGATGTAAAGAAGAAAACTAGATACTGTAAAGTAATAAATCTCATATCTCCAGTAATTGTATTATTACACTGAATTCTTTATGATGTTACATTTTTATCTTTTTCTCATTCAGGTCTCTACAATATCAGATCATCTCAGTGAATATCTTCTACAAAAGGGAATTTTACTGATTTACCCAACAAATATGGATATGGACAGAGACAAGATGGCGGAGAAGATATTGCACCTCACCCTAGAGATCCTCTTCCGGCTTACTGGAGAGGTGAGAGATTCTGATGACGTCACATTACATCATTCTTATCTATGGGAATAACAGATGGACAGAACTGGAGAGGTGAGGACTCTGGAAATGTCTGGAGTGAGATTTATTAATGTGTCTCTCCACAATCAGGATTACACAGTAGTGAAGAAGACCTCTAGTGAGCGCTGTCAGGACCCTGTGTCTGAGGGATGGGGAAGACCCCTGAGCCCAATCACAGGGCCTCCATTTCACCCCCTGATACATGAGGACATCAGTGACCAGAAGATCCTAGAACTCACTTACAAGATGATTGAGCTGCTGACTGGAGAGGTGACACTGCTGGGAATGCTGGGACATTATACAGTAACGCTATGGAGGGATCGGGGGGGGTGATGGTATCATTGTATGTGTCAGGTTCCTATAAGGTGTCAGGATGTCTCCGTCTATTTCTCCATGGAGGAGTGGGAGTATTTAGAAGGACACAAAGATCTGTACAAGGACATCATGATGGAGGTTCCCCAGCCCCTCACATCACCAGGTAATAGGATTAAATACACACGGCCTATAATTATCTGTATGTAAAGAATGAATTCAGTCCCTGTATGTGTTTCCTCCAGATCTATCCAGTAAGAGGACAACACCAGAGAGATGTCCCCGTCCTCTTCTTCCACAGGACTGTAAACAAGAAGATCCCAAGGTTCCTCAGGATCATCAGGTAGATGGAGAGAAGGTGTCATGAGATCTCCCCTATGATGTGTAGACGGCTGTGAAGGTCTTGTGCTCAGTCTTGTTTTATCCACCATTATTATATGTTTTATACTTGTGTAATGAGAACGGTGGAGATGGCAGGATTAGAGCTGATCATAGATGTGACTTCTCCATCTGTCTGTGACTTTTATAATATTTGTTTCAGGGTGAAGATCTGACCCATATTAATACTACAGAGACATATGTGAGGGGTGATGAGTGGTGTAAGGAGGAGATTCCTACATATGACTACCCAGGTGAGTAGTGACCACTAAATGCAGAGAAGTCACAGATTCTTCTCAGTCACTAGATGTGGTTATCTTCTCTTCGGTGTAGTCCGGTCATATCACAGTCAATCAGTCACCCTTTTCCTGCTAAACCAAAACTGTCCCCATTACTTTGAGCGTTGACAGTCCTGTTGGAGTGAGACATGTTCCGACCAGAGCTTACAGTCCGGAGAACGCACCCTACCCCCTGGGATTAGTAGACGCTGACCCTTACCTTCACAGGTCCCTAAACCGCAAAGCAAAATGACAGCGTACGTAAAATTTGCTGACAACATAGACAATCATGTGAACAAAAATATAATCCGTATGGTGGGCCTTGCTTTTATGACGAGACACCAGTCCAAGTCCTTTTTATTTATATGCTCAAATATAAACCATAGTCACAAAAACACAAGAAATATAATAGAATTATATATTTTCTCCTTTCTTTTTCTATTTAAACACTTCCCTGACACTCCCCCATTCAGAGAAGAGAAAAGAAGAGAAAACCCTTCAATCAATAATTCTTGCCCATATTTCTTAAATTCTTTTGCTCCTACTTATTCCAGCTTTTCATTTATTGTGATGTGCAACTTTGCCTAAGCTGCTGTTAGAAAATTATATTTTTCTAAGTTATCCAGTTCTTAAAAATAAAACCCCTTGCAGATAATAACTGTGAAGTAATTAGATCCTTAGTAGGAAAATCCATCCTGACTCCTATAAAAAAAAAAATGAAATGACAAAACAATATTCAGCCTCTCAGCAACAAATGTGTTAACTGGTTCCCAAAATTCCCTAATTTCCCGGCAGTCCCAATACACATAAGATAGATCTGCCGCCTCTGAGTTATGATGTTTTTAATTGTAAGTTTTTGTATATAAATATTACAATACACAAAAGTATCCCCACTAGTCCCAAATCCCTCCCGCCCCAACAAAATACAACAAGATATATTAAAGTGCAACATAATCAGTAAAGTAGATTCACGGTTCAGTAAAGGATAGGGAGGCCGGAATGACCTCTAGTTGTGCTCAAAAGTTTACATACCCTGGCAGAATTTTTCCTTTCTTGGCCTTATTTCAGAGAATATGAATGATAACAAGAAACCTTTTTCTCCACTCATGGTTATTGGTTGGGTGAAGCCATTTATTGTCAAACTACAGTGTTTTCTCTTTTTAAATCTTAATGACAACCAAAAACATCCAAATGACCCTGATCAAAAGTTCACATACCCTGGTGATTTTGGCCTGATAACATGCACAGAATTTGACACAAATGGGTTTGAATGGCTACTAAAGGTAACATCCTCTCCTGTGACCTGTTTGCTTGTAATCAGTGTGTGTGTGTGTATAAAAGCTGAGTGAGTTTCTGGGATCCAGACAGACTCTTGCATCTTTCATCCAGCCAGTGACGTTTCTGGATTGTGAGTCATGAGGAAAGCAAAAGAATTGTCAGTGGATCTACGGGAAAAGGTAGTTGAACTGTATAACAGATGAAAGGGATACAAAAAGATATCCAAGGAATTGATAATGCCAGTCAGCAGCGTTCAAACTATGATTAACAAATGGAAAAATCAGGGGCTCTGTAAAAACCAAACCACGGTCAGGTAGACCAACAATAATTTTGGCCACAACTGCCAGGAAAATTGTTTGGGATGCAAAGAAAAACCCACAAATAACATCAGCTGAAATTCAGGACTCTCTGAAAACTAGCGGTGTGGCTGTTTCAAGATGTACAATAAGGAGGCACTTGAAGAAAAATGGGCTGCATGGTCGAGTCGCCAGATGAAAGCCATTACTGTGCAAATGCCACAAAGTATCTCACCTACAATACGCCAAACATCACAGAGACAAGCCTCAAGACTTCTGGAACAAGGTAATTTGGAGTGATGAGACCAAAATTGAACTTTTTGGCCACAAGCATAAATGTTACATTTGGAGAGAGGTCAACAAGGCCTATGATGAAAGGAACACCATTCCTACAGTAAAGCTCGGAGGTGGATCGCTGATGTTTAGGGGATGTGTGAGCTACAAAGGCACAGGAAACTTGGTAAAAGTTGAAGGAAAGATGAATGCAGCACGTTATCAGCAAATACTGGAGGCAAATTTGCACTCATCAGCCCGGAAGCTGCGCATGGGAAGTACTTGGACGTTCCAACATGACAACGATCCAAACCACAAGGCCAAGTTGACCTGTCATTGGCTACAGCAGAACAAAGCGAAGGTTCTGGAGTGGCCATCTCAGTCTCCTGACCTCAATATCATTGAGCCATTCTGGGGAGATCTGAAGCGCGCAGTTCATGCTAGACAGCCCAGGAATTTACAGGAACTGGAGGCTTTTTGCCAAGAAGAATGGGCAGCTTTACCATCTGAGAAAATAAAGAACCTTATCCACAACTACCACAAAAGACTTCTAGCTGTCATTGATGCTAGAGGGGGCTATACACCGTATTATGAACTGGGGTATGTAGATTTTTGATGAGGGCCATTTGGATGTTTTTGGTTGTCATTATGATTTAAAAAGAGGAAACACAGTAGTTTGATAATAAATGGCTTCACCCAATCAATAACCATGGGTGGAGAAAAAGTTTTTTTGTTATCATTCATATTCTCTGAAACAAGGCGAAGAAAGGAAAAATTCAGCCGGGGTATGTAAACTTTTGAGCTAATATAGTACAAATAACATCGATATCACATGTATACCTTCAGGAATTCTATATTATAGGATTTAGAAGCTTAAAAGAGACCTAGACATTATCTTTGCAGTTCTCGCGAAGCACAACCAGATCTATCAATCCAAAAGGCCCATCGTTTTTCAAATTTAGTGATAGCATTTCTCTTGAGATATTTCTTTCCAAGTTTAGGAGAAAGTTAATCTTGTTTATGGATTCTGGGATTCTGGGGGTCTGGTCTTTTATCCAGTGTTGAGCTATTAATTTCTTGGCCATATATAACATTTGAGAAACAGCAGATTTACCATATTCATCAATAACTAAATCTTTAATAAACCCAATATGCATACCAAAGGAGTGACGTCTATTTGTACTAAGTAAATTCTGTTTATAGTGTCTTGTACGCCCTTCCAAAAGGATTCCAAGTTAAAACAAGACCAAAGCATATGTAATAAGTCTGCTGAGTTTGTCTTACATCTAGCACAGTGAATGTGGTCTAAGCCCACTATCAAATAGCAATTTATGTGTTCTATAAACTTGATGCATCACCTATAGCTGGGAGAGTCTGTGAAGTTCCCTTAATCCCTTTACCCCCGAAGGTGGTTTGCACGTTAATGACCGGGCCAATTTTCACAATTCTGACCACTGTCACTTTATGTGGTTATAACTCTGAAAAGCTTTGAAGGATCCCGCTGATTCTGAGATTGTTTTTTCGTGACATCTTGTACTTCATAATAGTGGTAAAATGTATTTGATATGACATGCATTACTTGGTGAAAAAAAATCGGAAATGTGAAGAAAATGTTGAAAATCATGATCCACCCGCTTCTGTTAACATGTTAAATGCTGCTGTCAATCTCTGACAGCAGAACTTAACAGCGCCGCGCCGGAAGCGCGTCACTTACCCCGCCCATCGGTGACCCCGTCACGTGATCGCGGGTCACCGATGGGTCGGCATGACAACCCTGGGTCTGCTGAAGAGCCCAGTGGTTTCATGTAAAGACCGCTATGAGCGCCACCTAGCAGTCGATCCTCATTACTGCTACATAGAGGTGATCTGTTCATCACCTCTATGTAGCAGAGGCGATCAGGCAGTTGCTGCTTCTAGTCTCCTATGGAGACTATAGAAGCATGCAAAAAGTTTAAAAAAAAGTTTTTAAAAATATTATTTTTTTTTTTTAAAATAAAGTTTAAATCACCCCCCTTTTGCCCCATTCAAAATAAAATAATAAAAAATAAACCCCACATAAACATATTTGGTACCGCCGCGTTCAGAATCGCCCGATCTATCAAGGTAAAAAAAGAATTAATCCGATCGGTAAACGGCGTAATGAGAAAAAAATTCCAAACGGCAGAATTTTTTTGGCCACCGCAACATTGCAAAACAATGCAATAACGGGCGATCAATACATTGTATCTACCCCAAAATGGTATCAATAAAAACATCAGCCCGGCGCGCAAAAAATAAGCCCTCACCCAGCCCCAGATCCCGAAAAATGGAGACTCTACGAGTCTCAGAAAATGGCGCCATTTTTTTTTTTTTTTAAGCAAATTAGCAAATTTTGGATTTTTTTTCCACCACTTAAATAGAAAAGAACCTATACATGTTTGGTGTCTACGAACTCGTAATGTCCTGGAGAATAATAATGGCAGGTCTGTTTTATCATTTAGTGAACGTGGAAAGAAAAAAAAAAAAAACAACTGTGGAATTGCATTTTTTTTGCAATTTCACCGCACTTGGATTTTTTTTCCCGTTTTCTCGTACACAATATGGTAAAATTAGCAATTGCATTTAAAAGTACAACTCGTCCCGCACAAAAATAAGCCCTCACATGGCCATATTGGCCAAAAAATAAAAACGGCATGGCTCTGGGAACAAGGGGAGCAAAAACCGAAAATGCAAAAACTGAAAATCCCAAGGTCGCGAAGGGGTTAATAACCCTTCAGGTGCGTCACAGGAATTTTTGGAATGTGGAAGAAAACCATGAACATTTAACTTTTTTTCACAAAAATTTAAATTTAGACCCTATTTTTTTTATTTTTGCAAGGGTAACAGGAAAAAAATGGAACAAAAACTTTGTTGTGCAATTTCCCCTGAGCATGCAGATACACCAAATGTGGGGGAAAACCACTGTTTGGGCGCACGGCAGGGTTCGGAAGGGAAGGAGCGCCATTTGACTTTTTGAATGTAAAATTTGCTTGAATAATTAGCGGACGTCATGTTGCGTTTGGAGAGCCCCTGATGTGCCTAAGCAGTGGAAACCCCCCACAAGTGACCCCATTTTGGAAACTAGACCCCTCAGGGAACTTATCTAGATGTGTAGTGAGCACCCTGAACCCCCAGGTGCTTCACAGAATTTTATAATATTGAGCCGTAATAATAAAGTTTTCACATTTTTCCCACGAAAATGTTTTTCTGACTCAAATTTTGCATTTTCATAAGCATAACAGGAGAAATTGTACCAAAGCATTTGTTGTGCAATTTCTCCTGAGTACGCCGATACCCCATATGTGGGGAAGAACTACTGTTTGGGCATACAGCAGGGTTCGGAAGGGAAGGAGCGCCATTTGATTTTTTAAATGTAAAATTTGCTTGAATAATTAGAGGACGCCATGTCACATTTGGGAAGGCCCTGATGTGCCTTAAAAGTGGAAGCCACCCACGTGTGACCACATTTTGGAAACTAGACCCCTCAAGGAACTCCTCTAGATGTGTGGTGAGCACCTTGAACCCCCAGGTATTTCACAGAAGTTTATAATGTAGACCCGTGAAAATAAAAAAAAATCTAACTTTTTCCACAAAAAATGATATTTTAGCCCCAATTTTTTTATTTTGACAAGGGTAAGAAGAGACCCCAAAAATTGTTGCACAATTTGTGCTGAGTACGCCGATACCATATAAGGCTATGTGCCCACGATGCAGAATTGAAGTAGAAAATTTCCGCAGCATTTCTGCATGTCATTGGCCGTAAAAATGCTTGCGGATTTTACACGCGTTTTTTAAGCGTTTTTGCAGCGTTTTACATGCGGATTTGCCATGCGTTTTTCAAATGCATTGAGTAGTCAAATGCCCATGCGGAAACACACAAATAATGGACATGCTGCAGATTTTTTCGCACAGAAAATCCGCTGCGGAAAATTCCGCAGCATGTGCACAGAACATGTAGATTTTCATTGGGGACCATGGGGCACATATCACCAAGTGTTTTAAAAGCGTTTCCGCTGAGGAAATTCCACAGCTAAAAAAACACTTGAAAAATGCATCGTGGGCACGCAGCCTATGTGTGGAAAAAACACTGTTTGGACACATGGCAGGGTTCAGAAGGGAAAGAGCACTGTGTGACTTTTTGAACGCAAAATTGAAATCGAGAGCGGACGCCATGTCGCGTTTGGAGAGCCCCTGATATGCCTAAACAGTGCAACCTCCCCCACAACAAGTGACCCCATTTTGGAAACTAGACCCCTCAAGGATATTATCAAGGGGTATAATGAACATTTTGAACCCAGAGGTACGACACAGAATTTGACAACATTAGGTCATCATGTTGAATAAGTTGTCATTAGTCTTGAGCGCAAGTGCTCGCTACTTGAGTTTGCATCAGGTACACTCGGGTATGCACCAAGTATCGTGGGTGCTTGAGTGACATATTCGAGCCCCCACCTTGCATGTTTCATGGTTTTTAGACACCCAGAAACAACCATGCGGGGATTGCCCGTGTATGGCAGGCAATTCCCACGTGTTTTTTTTTTTTTAGCTGTATAACAAACGCAAAACATATGGGGCGGAGACTCGAGCATGTCACTTGAGCACCCGCGATACTAGGCGCATACCCGAGCACCTGATGCAGTCAAGTAGCGAGCACTTGCGCTCAACACTAGTCACCATATCGTCATTTTTTTTCTTTACTGCTAACCCCAACACAACCCTAACCCCAACCCTAATACAACCCTAACCGTAGGTCTAATCCTAACCCCAACACAACCCTAATCCTAATCGTAACCCTTAAACAACCCTAATCCCAACACAATCCTAACCCTATCCCAAGGAATCCATTCACTATAATGAGGCAGCAAAGTTACTCTGCAGTTCGTCTTGCCTTTGTTTAGCCTTGTCCTTTCAGAGATTTACAAAACTGTGGCCGAGTGCACTTTTATGCACACCTAATAAAAAGCCGGACACTAGGATCACAGGCCAGACGGCGTCGACTGTGCCTCCACCTTCCTCATTACAGGGAATCTTTTGCCAGGGGTTCCGTCTGAATCATTTATTTCAGAGATTTACACGGAAACCCCGGTGTAAGCGCTCAGCGCAGAGTGCAGGATAAATGTGAGCCGAGCCTTACTGCGATTTTTGGGAGGCAGAATGAACAAATCAGCAGCAGGTGAAGAATTGGTTTTATTTATTTTTTACACCGTTCCTCGTGTAGTATAAATGATTAGATTACTTTATTCTTTGGGTCGGTGCGATTACAGCGATACCAGATTTATATAGGATTTTTATGATTGAAAGCTATCATACACTATAAGACTTTTTTTTTGCAAAGACTAGTTTTTGCATTGCCATATTTTGAGAGCTATAATTTTTCCATATTTCGGCTGACAGTCATATAAGGCTTATTTTTTGCGGGACAAGTTGACGTTTTTATTGTTACCATTTTCGGGCATGTGACATTTTTTGATCACTTTCTATTACGATTTTTGGGAGGCAGAATAAACAAAAACCAACAATTTTATAGAAGAATAATTTTTTTTGCATCGCATAACTTTATTTTTCGGCTGATGAAACTGTCTGGCAGCTTGTTTTTTGCAGGACAAGATGACGTCTTCAGTGGTCCCATGTTTATTTACATTCATCTTTTTGATCGCATTCTATTTCACTTTTTGTTCGGCGGTATGATGATGATAAAGCACTGGTTTTTGCCTCTCCTTTTTTTTTTTTTACCGTGTTCACTAAAGGGGTTAACTAGTGGGACATTTTTATAGGTCAGGTCGTTCTGGATGCGGCGATGCCAAATATGTGTGCTTTTATAATTTTTTTTTTCTGAATATTTATTCATGGGTACTAATAGATAGATATAGTACAGACCAAAAGTTTGGACACACCTTCTCATTTAAAGATTTTTCTGTATTTTCATGACTATGAAAATTGTACATTCACACTGAAGGCATCAAAACTATGAATTAACACATGTGGAATTATATACTTAACAAAAAAGTGTGAAACAACTGAAAATATGTCTTATATTCTAGGTTCTTCAAAGTAGCCACCTTTTGCTTTGATGACTGCCTTGCACACTCTTGGCATTCTCTTGATGAGCTTCAAGAGGTAGTCACCGGAAATGGTTTTCACTTCACAAGTGTGCCCTGTCAGGTTTAATAAGTGGGATTTCTTGCCTTATAAATGGGATTGGGACCATCAGTTGTGTTGTGCAGAAGTCTGGTGGATACACAGGTGATAGTCCTACTGAATAGACTGTTAGAATTTGTATTATGCCAAGAAAAAATCAGCCAAGTAAAGAAAAACGAGTGGCCATCATTACTTTAAGAAATGAAGGTCAGTCAGTGCGAAAAATTGGGCAAACTTTGAAAGTGTCCCTAAGTGCAGTTACAAAAACCTTCAAGCGCTACAAAGAAACTGGCTCACATGAGGACCGCCCCCGGAAAGGAAGACCAAGAGTCACCTCTGCTTCTGAGGATAAGTTTATCCGAGTCACGAGCCTCAGAAATCGCAGGTTAACAGCAGCTCAGATTAGAGACCAGGTCAATGCCACACAGAGTTCTAGCAGCAGACACATCTCTACAACAACTGTTAAGAGGAGACTTTGTGCAGCAGGCCTTCATGGTAAAATAGCTGCTAGGAAACCACTGCTAAGGACAGGCAACAAGCAGAAGAGACTTGTTTGGGCTAAAGAACACAAGGAATGGACATTAGACCAGTGGAAATCTGTGCTTTGGTCTGATGAGTCCAAATTTGAGATCTTTGGTTCCAACCACCGTGTCTTTGTTCGACGCAGAAAAGGTGAACGGATGGACTCTACATGCCTTTTTCCCACCGTGAAGCATGGAGGAGGAGGTGTGATGGTGTGGGGGAGCTTTGCTGGTGACACTGTTGGGGATTTATTCAAAATTGAAGGCATACTGAACCAGCATGGCTACCACAGCATCTTGCAGCGGCATGCTATTCCATCCGGTTTGCGTTTTAGTTGGACCATCATTTATTTTTCCACAGGACAATGACCCCAAACACACCTCCAGGCTGTGTAAGGGCTATTTGACCAAGAAGGAGAGTGATGGGGTGCTACGCCAGATGACCTGGCCTCCACAGTCACCAGACCTGAACCCAATCGAGATGGTTTGGGGTGAGCTGGACCGCAGAGTGAAGGCAAAAGGGCCAACAAGTGCTAAGCATCACTGGGAACTCCTTCAAGATTGTTGGAAGACCATTTCCGGTGACTGCCTCTTGAAGCTCATCAAGAGAATGCCAAGAGTGTGCAAAGCAGTCATCAAAGCAAAAAGTGGCTACTTTGAAGAACCTAGAATATAAGACATATTTTCAGTTGTTTCACACTTTTTTGTTAAGTATATAATTCCACATGTGTTAATTCATAGTTTTGATGCCTTCAGTGTGAATGTACAATTTTCATAGTCATGAAAATACAGAAAAATCTTTAAATGAGAAGGTGTGTCCAAACTTTTGGTCTGTACTGTGTGTATATATATATATATATATCTATATCACTGTGTTCCAAATTATTATGCGAATAATATTTTCTCAGATTTTCCCAAATTACCTATATGAATTGCAGTCATTGTAATTTTCCAGTCAAATAACTATTAGAGTACAATTGAAAGGTTTTTGTACAAACTGCCTATGATAACAGTATATTTAAAAAAAAAAAAAACCTCAAACTGCACTGAAAATGCATGTTCCAAATTATTATGCACAGCAGAGTTTTCAACCTTTTCATTTTAATAAAGAACAAAAAATGGTCATTTTTGAAATTATAAGCATTAGCAGGTTATTACAAACTGAAATCAAACAGTTTTCAACTCAAAACTTTCTTCTAGGTGATGTTACATTTGCACATAGGACCCCTTGTTCGAAAGGAGCTTCTGAACTCTCTCGTCCATTGAATTTGTCAGGTTTTGGATGGTTTCTGCTTTAATTGTTTTGCATGAGGACAGAATACCCTCCCAGAGCTGTTGCTTAGATGTAAACTGCCTCCCGCCATCATAGACACTCCTTTTAACGATGCTCCAGAGGTTCTCAATGGGGTTGAGGTCAGGGGAGCATGGGGGCCACACCATAAGTTTGTCCCCTTTTATGCCCATAGCAGCCAGAGATGCAGATGTGTTATGTGCAGCATGAGACGGGGCATTATCATGCATGAAATGATCTTGATGGTCCAGATGGATGGAGTGGAGGATGACTGGTTGATGGACACCCCATGCAAACACGGCTACGGTGCTAACAAGGAGGAGGTCGAGTAATGTTTTGGGCTGGAATCATGGGGAGAGAGATTGTTGGCCCTTTTAGGATCCCTGAAGGGGTAAAGATGAACTCCATAATGTATGTTGAGTTTCTCAAACAGCACTTCCTTCCATGGTTCAAGAAGAAGAACAGTGCATTCCGCAGCAAGATCATTTTCATGCAGTGATGGGTGTCAGCTGTCAAAATCAGCTGACACTTGCGATCCACCAAATGTAATAATTATTACTTATAATGTCTAAAAGGGGTTAATGATTACGTAAAGGAGCCAGGAGTAGAACGATAGAGCTTAGGGGTAAATAAGTTAGGTATCAGGGCAGAGACATAAGGAATATATGTCCCCAAATAGATGAGTATAAAGGCATGTTAGGTATAGGGCAGAGACATATCAGCAATATAGGGCCCCACTCAGATAAGTAATGAAGCTTATTAAGTAACAGGGCAGAGACATATAGGGAGTACAGGTGCCCAAACCGATCAGTATAGAAGCATGTTGTATGATCTTGCCAGGTGGCTTGCCTGTCTGCACAAAGTGTGCTGGGTGGCTACCTTTAATGGAGCTGTGAACTGGCATTCCGGCGCTCCTGCTCCTTCGTCTCGTGCATCTGTCTCAGGTTGCGGCTGGAGGGTTTAGGTAAGTTTCCGCAATTACTGCCGAACTGGAAGTGCGTGCGTCAAACCCGCCCACTGGAAGTTGTGTCACGGGCGGGTGACATGGCACAGGGACTGGGTCTGTTGGGTAGTGCCTGCTCACTGTATGGCCGTGTCACATGTAGCGTAACCATTGCGATGGGCAAAGTCCGCGCTTGTGCTGTAGGTTATATGCGATAGTTTTGTTATATTGTCATCACGGTGTGTGGATGAGGGGCAAAAGTGAGGTTTATCTTGGTGGGGGAAAAAAACTGCTTCTTTTGGTTGGATCAAATGGTGACCTGGATTAAAGCAATAATGGAGAGGGATGTAGGAAATGTATGGAGTCTTGTATGAACCTATACAGTGTGAGGGTATGTCCCTTGTATGTACTTAGATTTGCAAGAATGACACATAGGTGCTGTGTGTAAGAGGGGGAGGGTGAAGGGGTGGAGGAGATCTGAGTGGGAGGGCAGGGGAGAGGGGAAGGGGTTTCAGGCACTCCCTTGGAGAGGGGGAGTAGGAGTGGGTTATAGAGCTGATCTGGCGTGTCTGAAAAAAAGATCAGGTTAGCCAATCTATTTCATGGTTGAGAGCCTTGAGGGACAGTGTATGAAGGGCGTGGATCTAGAACCACTCCCGCTGTTTAAGGATTTTAATAAAGTTATCACCTTGTCTGGGTCTGGATACTTGTTCGATCACCTGGAACCTGAGTTGTTATACTGTATACCTGGCGAAATGATAGGGTAGTAGTAACCAGGTTTTGCCACAACGGATAGTGGATTTGTGTTTGACAATGCGGTCCCTGATGTGTTGAATAGTTTTCCATACGTATTGTAGACCACATGGGCATTTGACTACATATACCATGAAGTTAGATTCTCTGCAGAATGAATGAGGCCACGTATGGTGACAGAAGCAGATGCCGCAGGAGCAGATCCCAGAGGCGATGAGACCCACCATTTGCAGAAGCCCTAATATGACAAAATTACAGAAAATCAGAGCAGTAGAAATCCCCAGAAAGTGACTCCGTTTTGGAAATTATAACCCTCAGGAAATGAATCTATAGGAGTAGTGACTATTTTGACTCCACAACCACTTTCTGGAAATTTGCACGCCTGGATGTTGCGAGACTGAAAATTGCAAATATATTATTTTATTGCCCAACACATAGTGTTCATATTGTACTCCAGGAGATACACACACACACACACACACACACACACACACACACACACACACACACACACACACACACACACACACACACACACTATAAATTAAGTGGGTTCTTCTTACTAGAGTAATGCCAAATATATGGATGCTAAATGTGGTTTGGGCACGCTGCAAGGCTCAGAAGCAAGGGGGAGACTTGAGAGATATTGCTGAATTGGGTTATGGAAGCCATGTTGCTTTTCAGGAGCATTTGAGACCATAATAATGTAGAAACTTCAGTTTTTACACTGGCAGATGATGGACCACGCTCTACTGGTTCATGCTATGAGGTTTTAAATTAGACTGTGAACTGTCAGTGTCTTAGTGAATAATTCAATGTTATTACGTAACTTGCCATTTCTACAGACAGTTTAAATGTTCAGAAATATAAAATTCAAGGATATTTTCTTCAAAAATAATAATTGGTTTTATTCTTGGCAGATGACTGTACCAGGAGATCAGAGGGACAGCTGACCTCTTCAATTTCTAAATCAGATGATCTTGAGATCCCACAGGATACAATTGAAGTGAATGCCATTACTCCAGATTTACCATCATCCCTTCACAACAAAGATTTGTCATCGGATTCTTTAAAACAGGTCCTGACTTCTGATTCATTACCGACTACTAAGGAAAATCACAGTCACAAAAGAGGCATTAACAGACGAACTGCTCCTAAACGAAAGAAGCCATTTTCACAGTCAGAATATGGAAATAGTTTTCCCCTCAAAAAGTATTTTCTTAAACATCAAAAAATGTACACAGGAGACAATCGAATTTCCTGTTCCAATTGTGGGAGATGTTTTAACCAGAAATCGGATCTTGTTAGTCACCAGAGAACTCATACATTGGAGATGCCATTTTCATGTTTAAAATGTGGGAAATGTTTTGTAAAGAAAATATATCTTCTCAGACACAAGAGAACCCACACAGAAGAGAAGCCTTTTTTATGTTCCAAATGTGGGAAATGTTTTAAATGGAAAAGAAATTTTGATACCCACCAGAGAACCCACACAGGGGAGAAGCCATTTTCATGTTCAGAATGTGGAAAATGTTTTGTGCAGAAAATATCTCTTCTCAGTCACCAGAGAACCCACAAAGAAGAGAAGCCTTTTTCATGTTCAGAATGTGGGAAATGTTTTAAATGGAAAGCAAATCTTGATGGCCACCAGAGAACCCACACAGGGGAGAAGCCTTTTTCATGTTCAGAATGTGGGAAATCTTATACATCGATAACAAATCTTTTCGCACATCAGAGAACTCACACAGGGGAGAAGCCATTTTCATGTTCAGAATGTGGGAAATGTTTTGCAAAGAAATCAAATCTTATCAAGCATCTGCGAACTCACACAGGGGAGAAGCCATTTCCATGTTCAGAATGTGGGAAATGTTTTGTAAATAAATCAGATCTTATCAGACATCACAAAACTCACACAGGGGAGAAGCCTTTTTTATGTTCAGAATGTGGAAAATGTTTTAAACATGAATCAGATGTTGTTAAACACCAAAGAACCCACACAGGGGAGAGGCCATTTTCATGTTCAGAATGTGGGAAATGTTTTATAGCGACATCAAATCTAATCAGACATCAGAGAACCCACACAGGGGAGAAGCCATTTTCATGTTCAGAATGTGGAAAATGTTTTAACCAGAAATGTTATTTTGTTAAGCACCAGAGAACCCACACAGGGGAGAAGCCTTTTTCATGTTCAGATTGTGGGAAATGTTTTAACCAGAAATCAAATCTTATCAAACATCAAAGAACTCACACAGGGGAGAAGCCTTTTTCATGTTCAGAATGTGGGAAATATTTTACACGGAAATCAACTCTTAATAAACATCAGAGAAGTCACACAGGGGAGAAGCCTTTTTCATGTTCAGAATGTGGGAAATGTTTTAACCAGAAATCAAATCTTATCCAACATCAAAGAACTCACACAGGGGAGAAGCCTTTTTCATGTTCAGAATGTGGGAAATGTTTTAACCAGAAATCAAATCTTATCAAACATCAAAGAACTCACACAGGGGAGAAGCCATTTTCATGTTCAGAATGTGGGAAATATTTTACACGGAAATCAACTCTTAATAAACATCAGAGAAGTCACACAGGGGAGAAGCCTTTTTCATGTTCAAAATGTGGGAAATGTTTTAACCAGAAAGCGCATCTTGATAGCCACGAGAGAACCCACACAGGGGAGAATGACTCAACTACACCCAACTGGTCTCTGTATACACTAGAAAGGCCCTAGCTGCACAACTTAAAACACCACCTCGGACCTAACTACCAAATAGACAGTTGAGGAGTTTCTCGTATTTCCTGAGGAACCAGAGGGGAGTCTGCAACACACTGTCAACAAGGGGAAAGAAAAGTGTGACATAAGATATGAAAAACCCTGAGTGAGAAACTAAAACACATTCATATAGGGCAAAGAAGGCAAGCTAATGAGAACCAAAAATAAAAGGAGCAAGTATAACTTCCCAGAAACCTAACAGTGGTAGAAGGAAAAGGTACTGGGAGAGAAAGCAAACTGACCAGGAGGATTATTTCACCTTTGTGGTGAAAATTACAAAATTCATCTTCGCCCACAATTATTAGAATTTGATAACATAACAATATATATCTACAAGAGACTGGTACAGCAATAGGAAGTAACATGGCTCCACAGTACGCAAATCTTTTAATGGCCAAGCTTGAAAGTGACTTCTTGTTCACATGTCCCATCAGGGCTCTTGCCTACTACCATTACTTTGATGATATTTTAATCATCTGGACGGAATCTGAGCAACAGCTTAAGACGTTCCATGAGCACTTTAATCAATTTTATCTCACCATTGTTAAATATTAATTATGGATATTCATTTTATTCTTAATTCTGAATTCTGTACCATACATAAGATTGCATCAGCCATCGTGCTGGGGTTTCTAGATGACATGCGCTATTTGTGTATTTTTAGTTCAGCACCATAATTAGAAGAACAGGTGCTATATGACAGGCCTATAAAAGCCCATGTTAGAGACGGGGGGGGGGGTCTCTTGCCATTCCACAGGACAAGGATCTGTGTGTAAACCAGCTGCTGATGTAGGCCCAAGGAAACACGTTCTTTAGCCGGACACATGGTGTCATCCTGAGACGTGCTGGACACAGACAGACGCAATCTACCATCCAGGATCCCAGGGAAAGATGGGTGAATCTCAATTATTAAGCTAATTATGGACAATCACTCTGTAACTATTTAATTATTTTATGTAATCAGTCTTTTTAATGGACAATCCGAGAATAAATCGATACATTTTTTCATAAGAATATCGTGATAGTCATTAATCGATCACATCTGATAAGAAGTCCTCGATAGAAAAAATATACGGAAAGAAGTATCTTTTTACAACCATCAACTTAACACTCAACTACTCCTGTACTGAAATTAACTTTTTGGACACCTTCATTAAGCTACAGAACAATGAAATAGAGACATCCAATTAACCGTCCAACATACCTTAAATGGGTCAGTTCAGTTTCCATCCAAAACACATAAAAAAACTGTATGGGCTAAAGCCAAGCCATCAGATACAATCGGATATGTTCCAACCCTATGGACAGAGACAAACACCTTGGTGGCCTCAAAAAGACCTTTTTGAACAAGGGCAACTTGGTGCCTCTAGTAGTCACCTACAATCCAAATTTGGCAGCGCTAAAGAGAGCTGCATGGAAATTACAACCTTTATTACAAAAAGATGCCCAGTTACAATCTATATTTCCAGATCTCCGACTTCTCTGTTTTAGGCAGTCCCCAAATCTAAAAAGCATCATTGTCAGAAGCTCCCTGTCCTCTCCAATAGCTACATGAACCTTTCCCTGCAACCAGAAAAAATGTAAAACCTGTCCATTTATAATGACACTGACAAGATAAAGATCCCAACTCACATCAGGACCCCAAGATCTCGGGTACTTTCAGCTGCATCACATGTAATGTACTTAATTATATGTACCAAATGTCCAGCTGGGGGTCTGTATGTAGGGGAGACAGGGCAAAAACTTAGGACAAGAATGAATTCTCATCGCCACACAATAAAAGAAAAAAGAATAGATCTACCTGTGGCCAATCATTTTTTATCCCTGATCACAGCATCATAGACATGAAATTATACCAAAAATAATGAGTACATAATGGCCCAAATAAGAACATCAAGAATGTCCATGCTAGTGCTCAAAATGCAATTATGTTTATTAATCGGTTACATTGTGGACAGCTTATACAAATCTTGGAGACAATAATATGATAAACAAAGGACTGAGCAGAGAGCCAAGGTAGGGAAAAAGAATAATACGAAGGCAACAGAGGGGAAATAAAGTGCATCTGGTACAGTTAAGGGTCCTTGTGCAAAGTAGCAAAATTGGGTCCCAGGATTATGACAAGGGTAAAAGAATCCGCCCCTATATCCCTCTCTAAAGTGCTAACAGGTCCCCAAATGTAAATTATTGCTCACCCATACTGTATCCAGAAGTCATGCGTCCCTCCATGTCAAAGTGCAGCCCTGACACGTGTTTCGCTAGATGCTGCTTCCCGGGTCATGTGGAGAGGAGTGTGCAAATGGGGAGTTTTATAGGAGCGCCTCTGATGCTTAATTGGCATCACCGGCGCATGTGAGCTGTGTCAGGCCGGTAGAGGAGCAGTGAGGGGGCGTTTCCGAGTGGCCACGGGTCAGGAAGAATGACTTCCTGTTACGTCAGAGACACGTGACCAATCTGATGGAAGCCCCGCACACATGCTCATTCCCAGCCCCACAGCACCCATGCGCACTGCCAAATCGGCCATCTTTGTTCAGGGCAAGTTAAGGACAAAATCTGCTCTTCCCACCAATAAAAATAGACATGGAATTACTTGTATTGCAAGGTACCTTCAGATCTCAGAGAGACAGGAAAATGTGGAAGTACAAACTTATGACAATCTTTGACACACTCTGAGCTGGAATGAATGTGTCGCATGGATTTATGTCTTTCTACATCAACTAAGGAATGGGCTCCTCAAACCGTTTGGGGGCATCACAATCATGGACCAGACCTCAATCACAGGACAATAAAACTTTCACACTCCTTATCTATGAACTCTTCTAATATTCACCACCACAACTGCTTCTCCCTCTCCCATACTGATAGTTCTGCTTCACATCACTTGTCTTATCTATTGCATTATTCCTGTGCCATGTTGTGTATAAATATGTGACTCTGCAGGTTTTGTGTTATACTATGTCTGATGAAGAGACCTGAGTAGTCTTGAAAGCTTGAGATTTGTTACCATCTTTTCAGTTAGCTATTAAAAGGTATCAATCACTGAAGACTCTCAGATTTTAATATTTTTCTCCAAACAGCAATTTTAAGATCTCTCCACAGGTGTTCAATGGGATTTAGATCTGGACTCATCACTTCACAACGCTCCAGCACTTTGTTTCCACCCATTTCTGGGTGCTTCTTGAAGTATCTTTGAGGTCATTGTCATGGTGAAAGACCCATGACCTAGAATGCAAACCCAGCTTTCTGACACTAGGCACTACATTGCCACATAAAATCCTTTGGTAATCTTCAGATGATTACACTCCTGTCAGTGTATAGTGCTGTCTTCTACAGCAGTCACATCAGTGATTGATGTGGTTGCTGTAGAAGTGACCCGGATCGCCGTGGGATACACTGTATTACGTCACAATGGCGGACAGGTGAGGGATATGGTTGTTTTATATTTTTGTTTTTTTTCAGGAGACGAGGGCTTCAACGGATTAGGCGAAAAATAAATTATTAAAACCGTGTGCAATTTTATTTCAATAAAAGACTTAGAGATTCCTCTCCATTACTAACCTGGGCTTCATGTCAGTCACCAATACAAGGCTGACATGAACCCCAACCCTATTACCGCACTCGCCTGCGTTACATGGCAGTGGGAAGAGCAAGGCTAAGTGCCAGATTTGCCACATCTTATGGATGTGCCGTTTCTGGGTCCGCTGAGGGCTGATATTATTAGTTGTGGAGGGGGCCAGGATTTCAATTTCACTACGGTAGAAATAGTGTAATTAAGACCGACACCTCTTCCATTACAGCCAACCAAGGAGATGGAGACCTAACCAGGATTGTTCACATTTCCCTAAATTAGCACCTAACACCATCGAAGTGGCATCAATTTCATTAGAATAGAAGTAGTTTAATGGAGACCAAAACCTCTTCCATTACAGCCAACCCAGCAGATGGAGACCCAATAAGTAGTGTTCACATTTAAAAAAATTAGGGCCTAACACCAAAACAGTGGCACCAATTTCACTACAGTAGAAGTAGTATAATGGGGACCGACAACTCTCCCACTATAGCCAACCCAACAGATGGGAGACCCAATCAGGATTCTCCATATTTCCAAAAATTAGTGGCAGACAGCAGCAAAGTGGCATCAATTTCAGTACAGTAGAAATTGTAGAATTAGGAATGACACCTCTTCCACTACAGGCAAACGCAATAGATGGAGACTCAATTAGGATTCTCCACATTTCCAGAAAATTAGTGGCAGAAACCAGCAAAGTGGCATCAATTTCACTACAGTAGAAATAGTATAATTAGGAACTACACCTCTTCCACTACAGCCAACCCAGCAGATGGAGACTCAATCAGGAGAGCACCATCCTCTCCAGTCGTTCACCACGTGTCATACTTGTACTCTGTTGTGCTGGTGCATGAGCCAGACTAAAAAATGCGTGAAAGGGATCACAAAAATTGCTTCTGCCACTTACACTACTGCTACTGCTAATATTTTGGTGATGACGAATTGACGTGCTGGAGGTTGGAAGTGTAGAGCTGCGATGCACTCTGTGTGCTTCACTGCTGTCTTGGGGAAAACCTATCTTAAGGTTATGTAAAAGCGTGTTTCCATACTCCAGCATTCGCGGGTCCCTTTCCAGGGTGGGAAGCATCTGCCAAAATTTACTCTTATAACGTGGCTCTAACAGAGTGGCAACCCAGTAGTCAGCACTATTTCGAATCATAACTATATGGGAATCATGTTGCAGATAGTGCAGCAAAAAAACACTCGTATGTCGGGCTCTTCAATGAGTTTAAAGCCCATGCTGTGTTGGTAGCTGGGTAATTCTGATGCTTGCTTCCTCTGTCTCCTCCTGCTAAACACGAAAAACAGAGAGGGGATGATTATCCTCTTCATGTTCAGACTGTTGCTCGCCCCCATCACCTCTTCCTCTTCCATTTGTTCCTCGCCTCTTGCACCTTCACTAACAGTTTTTCTGGTATCACCAACCCCCCTCGATCGCAGTGAACCACCCTCCCTTGGCACCCTGAGATGTCTTCTAGTGTATGACGTTAGTAGCAGAAGAAAGTATTTTTTACTGTGGATGAGGCCGGTATAACATATGAGGTATTCTCCAAACTATTTCAAACTGAGATGTCCCCTGCTGTATAACATTAGGAATCGAAGAAAGTATTTTTTGACTGTGGATGAGGCCTGTATAACATAGAATATGTGCTCCAAGATATTTCAAACTCAGATCTAACCTGTTGTATCATGTTAGTCACAGCAAAAAATAGATTTTTTTTACCCTGCAGAAGCTCTGCATACAGCTGAATTTCACCGCCACTAAAGGACTAGGTGGCTTATAGCAGAGTGTAACACGTTGGTGACCGAAAAAAAAAAATTGTGGACTCTGGCTAGCAACAGAAAAAAAATATTTTTTACTCTGAAAACAGCTGAAGTTCACCGCCACTAAAATAGTAGCTTTCTTATAGCAGAGTGTATCACGTTTGCGACAGATAAAAATATTTTTTGTAGTTTGGCTAGCAACAGAAAAAATATATTTTTTTTACTCTGACAACAGCTGAAGTTCAATGCCACTAAAATAGTAGGTGACTTATAGCAGAGTGTATCATGTTTGCAACACAAAAAAATCTTTTGTCTGCTGTGCCCAGCAACAGAATTATTTTTTACTGTGCATACAGCTGAATTTCACCTACCAATAAATGACAAAGTGGCCTAATATAGCTTGCACTGTCACATTAGCAAACGAAAGAAAAGGTTTTTGTGCTCTACACTGACAAGCTCTGTAGATAGCTGAATTTCAACCCCACAAAATCAAAAGGTGGGCTACAAGGGCTTGCTTGTTTTATCACATTAGCAAGTGAAAAAACAGACTGAAGGGATACTTGTGCATACAGCACAATACAAGCAGTGCACAACACAGTTCTATGCCATGGACACTGCTGTTTCTGTCTGAATCTCAGTAATTGCACAAGAAAAAAATGTGCTGCAAGGTCGATTTCACAGGTAAGCAGCAGAGGACTTATCTACACTATTTGACTACCAAACAAGCGCCCATCTATCTAGCTAATATCTCTCAATAAACAGGAGGAGCACACTGAGCAGCGTCTGTCACTGGCAGTGACATGGATAAAATGGCGCCGAGTAAATATGGCCGCTCTTTATATAGAGAGGACGTGATTTCAGCACCCAATGGCAGAAGCTCTTGTGCCTGGACAGTGTGAATGCTTCCAGCGCTCTGATTGTCTAGCCGCGCTTTCCTCACTTACAGTTACAGGGGGAAAAAAAAGATTACAAACGCGCTGCTGATATGTCCTGTTCTGAGCTATCACCAGCTCCTTCCTCATCTAACACATACCCCCGCTCATCATACACAACCACTATGCTAGCCAAACTGTTAAAAATGCTGTAGCTGCCCGCAATCAAGTTCCCACACTTATTTGGCAAACGTTACCAATTTTCCCGAATTTAATAAAAAATGTTCATGTTTCCGATCACAAATTTGAATGTGCCATATTCGTGTCGAACTTAAGTTTGGAGTTCAGATTTCGAACATATTCGCTCATCACTACTTGTTAGCAACTGAAAAAAATAGATATTTTTTACTCAGCATACAGCTAAATTTCACCCCCGCAAAATGACAAGGTGGGATCTTATAGCTTGCTGTATCACATTAGCAAATGAAAAAAAAATATTTTTGTACTCTGCACTCAATTGCTCTGCATACAGCTGAATTTAAAGCCCACAAAATTAGAAGATGGGCTAGTAGGGCCTGCTGTATGACATTAGAAAGTGAAAAAATAGATTTTTTAAGACATACTCGAGCATGGAGCACAATGCACAACAAAGTCCTATGACATGGGCCCTGCTGTCTTTTTCTGGAACACAGTAATGGCACAAGAAAAAAAAATCTGCTGGAAGGTCGATTTCACAGACACACAGGACACTAGTTATCTAAACTCTCTGACTTAGAAACAACCGCCTATCTAACTAGCTAAAATCTCTCGGTATGCAGGAGCAGCGTCCAGTAGCAGCATCTGTGACTTGTTATAATCAGAAATGGCGCTGACACAACATATCCGCTCTTCATATAGAGAGGACATGTGATTTCAGCAGCCAACGGCACAAGCCATTATGTCTGGACAGAGTGGATGCTTTCTGCGCCCTGATTGGCTAGTCGCGATTTACACACATAAAGTTAGGGGAAAAAAAAGGGTCAGCTCTTCCCAGCCCCTCCGTCTTCAAACACATCCTCCCGCTCATCATACACCACCACTATGCTAGCGAAAGTGTTAAATAATTTCACCCATATTTTCACCGAATGTTACTGATTTTTGCAGATTTTAAGAAAAAATGCTTGTTTCCGATCATGAATCCCAATTTGCCATATTCATGCCAAATTTGAAATTGGTGATTGTTTTTCGAACATATTTGCTCATCACTAGTCATCAGACGTAATCCCATATTACTGCAGCAATAATCCTGAAATTTGGGGGGTGTATCAGATATTACACTACATTTAAATTCTGGCAAGCGTATGTTGGTCAAAAGTATTCACACTTGGTCACTGAAATATACCATACAATTAGGCGACTGCATAAAAACGTGGCCATCAGACGTGATCCTATATTACTACGGTAATAATCCTGAAATTTTTGGAAGCACATCAGATATTACACTCCATTTAAAGTCTTGCAGGTGTATGTTGGTCAAAACTATTCACACTTGGTCGCTGAGAAATACCGTACTAGTAGGCGACTGCATAAAACCATGGTCATCAGACGTGATTCGATATTACTGCAGTAATAATCCTGAAATTTCGGGGAGCGTGACAAATATTATAGTCCATTTAAAATGGGCAAGTTGCGTGGCAAGGGACGAGGAAGTGGACATGATGGTAATGGTGCACACAGAGGCCAAGGCCACGGGCAAGATAAAATTGTGCCTGCTGAGGGAGCACAACAAACACCCACATTATCTCGAACTAACTTCCTGTCCGAACTTCTAGGGGGCCACAGATCAACACTATTGAAGCTAGAGCAGTGTGAAAAGGTTGTTTCTTGGATAGCAGATAATGCTTCCAGTAAGTTTGCCACCACCACCACCCTGTCTTCCACATGGTCTCATCTCAGTAGCCGTGAGTCTGGACCACATATTCTTCACACTGATTCTCCTTCCTCCCACCATGCCGAGTGCCTGGTAGACAAGTGATCCCACACTTGGACACTCTGAAGAGCTGTTCACTTATCCATTTATAGTTTCGGGCCTCTTGCCCGGCCCAATTCAAGAGGGGCTACAGGAGATCGCATGTAGCAATGCCCAAATATTTTAACAGCCACGGTCACACAAAGTCAACAGTGGGAAACTGTCGCAAGAGGTGGATGATGATGAGACACAATTGCCATCAAGTCAGGAGGTGGCCCAGGGTGCGTACGTGGAAGACAAGGTAGTGGACGACAAAGTCACTGACCCAATCTGGCAAAGTGACATGCATAACGAGGACAGCAGCACAGAGGGGGAGGGAGGCGTAGCACCACAACAGGCAGGAACAAGCAGTGGGGTGGCCACAGACACAAGGCGGGCAACTGCTCCCGGAACACTAACACAAGGGAAGTTGCCAGTACAACTGTTAGTTCTTCCAAAGTCTGGCTCTTTTTTAAAGACTGTCCAGATAACCCCAAAAGGCCATTTGCAACCTCTGCTATGCCAACATCAGCAAGGGTTGCAAAACTACAGCCTGACCACCACCAACATGCTCAGGCACATGACAGCAAAGCACCCAACTAGTTGGCCGAACGCCAGGGTACAGAAACAGTGTCTGCGGGTGACACCACTGCGTGTTCCGCTGTTGTATGTGCACGCCAAGCCTCCGTCCATGATGCAGGTGAAGATGCCTCCTGCCCTGCACCTGTCGTTGCAGACTTGCAACCGTCAGCGTCCACGTCCTTGTCCCAGCACAGCGTTCAGTTGTCCCTACCCCAGTCCTTTGAACGCAAGCGCAAATAAGCAGCCAACACCCCACAGGCCACACTACTAAACTCACACATTTCTCAAATGCTTGCACTTGAAATGGTGCCTTTTCGGCTCATGGAGACAGAATCTTTCCGCAACCTGACGGCGGCGGCCATCCCTCTGTACTTGGTCCCAGCCGTCACTATTTCTCCCAGTGTGCTGTCCCTGTATTACACAAGCACGTGTCCCAGAAAATTATGCGTGCCCTCAACAATGCTGGGAAGGTCCACCTAACCGCGGACATGTGGATACGTGCTTGTGGCCAGGGATGGTACATCTCGCTGACGGCACACTGAATTAAGATAGTGGAAGCTGGGACCCAGTCGGATCCTGGTGCGGAATACATCCTCCCGATGTCAAGGATTGCAGGCCCTGGGTCAATCAGGGTTGCCCCCACATTGTACAGCTCCTGCACCTCCTCCTCGGCCTCCATCTTCAAAATGACCACATCAATCGCAAGCTGGAAGCACTGCCTCGGCCAAGCGGCAACAGGCTGTGCTGAAGCTAATATGCTTAGGTGACAAACCGCACACCGCTGCAGAGTTATTGACAGCTGTAAAAGAGCAGGCAGATCTGTGGCTGTCACCGCTGAACCTACAGTCAGGCATGGTCGTGTGTGACAATGGCTGGAACCTGGTGGTTGCTCTGAAATGAGGAGAGCTCACACACGCATCATGCTTGGCCATTGTGCTGGCCCATATGCCGATGTGCTTCCAGCTCACCGACTGGTGTGCCATGTCGTCACGCATTGAAACTCAACATTGCACATGTTGGGAATTATTTGTAAGCAGTAGTGGGCAGTTGTTGAGTAGCAGCTTCAACACGCCCGTTGGCATTCAGGTCATCCTCCGCACATAAGAACTGATGAGTGGGCATAGATGTCAGACATCTGTGTCGTCCTCCAAAACTTTGAAGACTCCAAGATGGTAAGCGGCGATGACGCCATAATTAGCGTCACCATCCCGCTTCTCTGTCTTCTGAAATGCTCGCTGCTCACAATTAAAGAGGCACAGCATGATCATATGGAGCAAGGAACCATACAGGCTGATGCCACAAAGCCCAGCCTCATCTCATCCCAACTCGGATTGGGTGCTAATGAGGAGGAGAAGCTGGTTTTGTGCCCTACAGACGGTATTACCCACATGACATTCATACCGTTTATTCATCGTGGATGGCCTGAGGAAAGGGAGCATGGACAGTGGTCTTCTTGGTCAGGACAGGGAAGACTTGGCTGTTGGCAGTCCGGCACACATGGCTGAGTTTGTGTTCCTCTGCCTTTCTCATGACCCTCGTGTTGTACACATTTTGGCCTACAGTAATTACAGGTTGGTCACACTTTTAGACCCACGTTACAAGGAGAACTTTCTATCTCTCCTTCTCGCGGTGGAGAGGTCTAGTAAAATGTTTCAGTACTAGAAGGTCCTTGTTTCGTAATTTAAAAAAAAATTCACATCTGAAATTGCTGGCGGCAGAGGTCACAGTACCTTGGACAACCAAGGAGTACAGATGAGAGAGACACAAATATGATGCGCGGGTTACTTTGACAAAAAAGAAAAGTTTTAGAAGATGCTGAAGGACTACCTTGGCGACTGTACCAGCGTCCCGGTGCCTTACAACTATTTGGTATCCAAGCTAGACACATGGCATGAACTGTCTCTCTATGCCTTGGAGGTCCTGGAGTCTAGCATTTTGTCAGAGATGGTTTTTAGTGTCGCTGGGGTATTATAAGGCGCATCCACCTGTCAACTGAAAATGCTAATAGGCTGACTCTTATAAAAATGAACAAGGGCTGGATTGGACCAGACTTCTCATCACCACCGGATGATAGCAGCGGAACATAAAGTCAAATCCAGTGGCTTTTTTTGGGGGGGTCTATTCCCATGCACCTCTTCACACCCAGACATGGGTATACTCTTCCTGATTTTGTCTATTTTCTGTTGTCCTCCTCCTTCTCCTACACCACCATATCACCAGGGTGACCATGAAGCAACACCCACATAATTTTTTTGTAAGGGTTTTTATGATGCCCATAGGAATATTTTTTTAGAGGCCTACCTCTAACATTCTGTAGGTTATACAGTATGTTCATGTATACCCCACAGGGATAAAGGTTTTTCAGCCAATGCACTTAGTGCATGGGCATTACCAGTATAGAAGACCCGCTCCTTAACAATGGTAACAATTTTTTTTAATGAAGACCTCCTCTAAGTCTCTTTAAAGGTGTACTGGGGTTTTTCCAAAATTTGGGCAGCCCTTCCAGTCACTGCATACGCAATAACAGTATAGGAGACCTGCTCCTTATTAATGGGAAATTTTTTTTTAACTGAGGCCCTTCTCTATGTGTCTTCAAATTGGCATTGGGTTTTTTCCAAAATTTGGGCAGCCCTTGCAGTCACTGCATACACAATAACAGTATAGGAGACCCGCTCCTTTATAATGGGGACATTTTTTTTACTCAGGACCTCCTCTATGTGTCTTCAAAGGGGTATTGAGGCTTTTCAAAATTTTGGGCAGGCCTTGCAGTCACTGTATATGCTATAACTGTATAGGGAACCTGCTCCTCAACCCCTTTCTGACGCAGGGCGTAATAATATGTACCTGTGCCCTGGGCCTTAATGACCAGGTACGTATTATTACTCCTCATTGATCGCGCCCGTACAGAGGCTGTGCGGGAGTGATCGCCGCCGGGAGCCAGCTGCAGAGGCATGTGACCCAGGCGCAGCTGGCAGGGGGGCGCAGTCGGGCAGTTTGATGTGTCTCCCCCGGCGGCTGCGTTCTGCCGCCCCCCAGACTAGGAGTTGGCCATTCTCTGAGCAGAATGTCAAGCTGACACTGGCTCAGAGAAGCTGCAGCGTGCTGGCTCCCAGCGTTGACGCTCTGACCTCAGGGTCAGGTCATGTGATCACGTTGCTGACACCACTCACCGGGGCTGCAGCTGCAGAGGCGCAGATTGGTGGAAAGTGCTCTGTGCTTCAGAGCTGAAGACACCGAAGATGGAATGGAGATGAAGATTCATTGTGGGGGGTGATTTACTATGGAGGTGATTTATGGTATTGCTAAGGGATGATTTACTATGGAGGTGATTTATGGTATGGCTAGGGGGTGATTTACTATGGGGGTGATTTATGGTATGTCTAGGGGGTGATTTACTATGGGGGTGATTTATGGTATGGCTAGGGGGTGATTTACTATGGGGGTGATTTATGGTATGTCTAGGGGGTGATTTACTATGGGGGTGATTTATGGTATGGCTGGGGGGAAATTTACTATAGAAGGAGATTTATTGTATGGCTGGGGTGATTTACTATGGGGTGTGATTTACTATGGGGGTGGTTTATGGTATGGCTAGTGGGTGATTTACTATGGGGGTGATTTATGGTATGGCTGGGGGGAGATTTACTATAGGGGATGATTTATGGTATGGCTGGGGGGAGATTTACTATGGGGTGTGATTTACTATGGGGGTGGTTTATGGTATGGCTAGTAGGTGATTTACTATGGGGGTGATTTATGGTATGGCTAGTGGGTGATTTACTATGGGGGTGGTTTATGGTATGGCTAGTGGGTGATTTACTATGGGGGTGATTTATGGTATGGCTAGTGGGTGATTTACTATGGGGGTGGTTTATGGTATGGCTAGTGGGTGATTTACTATGGGGGTGATTTATGGTATGGCTAGTGGGTGATTTACTATGGGGGTGATTTATGGTATGGCTAGTGGGTGATTTACTATGGGGGTGGTTTATGGTATGGCTAGTGGGTGATTTACTATGGGGGTGATTTATGGTATGCCTAGTGGGTGATTTACTATGGGGGTGATTTATGGTATGGCTAGTGGGTGATTTACTATGGGGGTGATTTATGGTATGGCTGGGGGGAGATTTACTATAGGGGGTGATTCATGGTATGGCTGGGGGGAGATTTACTATAGGGGATGATTTATGGTATGGCTGGGGGAGATTTACTATAGGGGATGATTTATGGTATGGCTGGGGGAGATTTACTATGGGGTGTGATTTACTATGGGGGTGGTTTATGGTATGGCTAGTGGGTGATTTACTATGGGGGTGATTTATGGTATGGCTGGGGGAGATTTACTATGGGGGTGATTTATGGTATGGCTGGGGGGAGATTTACTATGGGGGTGATTCATGGTATGGCTGGGGGGAGATTTACTATAGGGGATGATTTATGGTATGGCTGGGGGTGATTTACTATGAGGGCAGATTTATTGTGTGGCTGGGAGAAGATTTAGTGTGAGGGAAGATTTATTGTATGGGTGGGGTGATTTAGTGTGGGGGGAGGGGTGGGAGAGATTGTGTGTGTGGGTGAATGGTGCGGACACAGAATGGGGAGGATGGGTGCGTACGCAATATGGGGAGCGAAGGAGGGAAATGTATACGGACACAGTATGGGGAGCGAGGGTGATGTGATGTGTGCAGACACAGTATGGGGGATGTGTGAGGGTAAATATATGAGGAGACAGTATGGTTTACAGGGGGATGTGAGAGAAGACAGTATGAGGAGGGGAGGGGGAAATAATGGGGGGAGAAAAGTGTGAGTGGGCACAGAATAGAGACTGAGTAGTGTTGGGGGTGTAGTATGGGGTAACAGTGTAAGGGCACATCCAGGAGAGGACAGTAAGCCAAGGAGGGAGAGCTTGCAAAAGGCGTCCGACCTCAACTCCTATGCTGTGGCTGCCACAGCTGTGGGGGAGCCAGGCGCCATTTAATTGTATTATCATTGTATGTTCCAAAATGATACATAGCACTTCAATAAGACTAGAAAGTTCATAAGTCTGTGACATAAAATATCACAGACAAAGAAGAGCTCGGTGATCATAAGAAAATTCTAATTTTATTAAACTACAAAATTAAAATGACAATAAAATCAGGTAAAAAAACAAGGATACCTCAAAAAAGTGCCAACCATTAGATTGTGACTATCAGATTAGTAATATGCAGAAGTATAATAGGAAAGAATTAATAAATTCTTAAATGCTAGTGCAATATATTCTCCCTATATGTTAATAATTACCCGCAGTTTATATATCATATAAAGTATTTTTTCTATTGATCCACTATTTCTGTTACATCACAATTAAGCCCCACATAGGATCCTTATCAGGTAAACTTATTTCACTTGAATGAACATAGGGAGTAGTCAATCTGTATACAAGTCTGCCCCCTTTTAACCCGACGCGCGTTTCACCGCTCTGGCTTCTTACTGGGGGTGTGTCTTAAGTGGGGGGCATAGCCTGGTTAAATATGTCACTGGACCAATCAGCTACAGATACGTTTTTACTCAATCGGCCAATAAAAAATGTCATCTGATGTCATGAAGTGGGTGGTGTCGTTGGCGCATGATGTTCCTGTGCCGCCTCATAAGGAAGTGATCTCCTTCATGTGCGAGGTGAACCACAAGCAGGATACGCAAGCGGTTACTATGATACCCACTGAGTGAGGTCTATGAGGTCCTCAGGAGACGCATGCGCATTACCGCCCATTATTACTTAGATGGTTCTCTGCGCTGGTTTTATATATGTTTGGATATTGACAGGAGAAGAAGGGAGATATAAAAGAATTATACGTATGAGAATGTTTGAATTACCAAAATAATCCAGATTATTTAGTATTTTTTGAATACTATATATGTGTTCAGATTACTAGAAATTACATATGTTGTTATAGCGTATACCTATCACTGTGAAAACTGTACAACTAATTTAAACAAGAAGAGCCCATGGGAGAAGAGTATTATTATACTTATTGTCTGGATAAGTGAAATTAGTGTAGGAAAAATAATTTGCCCAAATGTGTGAAAAGAAATTGTGACTAAGGGAGTATGAGGGAAATGGCGTGTGTTAACCAACAAATATGGAGAGGAGATGCCGAGAAACTGTAAGAAAAGTGCAAAAATATACAGACGTGTAGAAGTGATGAGACGGGAATAGTGGAGAAAATAGAGAAAAGACTTTATGTGATTTATAAACTGCGGGGAATTATTACCACACAGGGAGAATATATTACACTAGCACTTAATCATTTATTAATTCTTTCCTATTTTACACATAGTTCTGCACATTACTAATCTGATAGTCACAATCTAATGCTCTGCACTTTTTGAGCTATCCTTGTATTTTACATGAATTTATTGTAATTTTTATTATGTAATTTAATAAAATTAGAATTTTCTTATAATTCTAGAGCTCTTCTTTATCTGTGATATTTTATGTCCCAGACTTATGAACTTGTCATTTATTTGTAGCCCAGAGCTAATAACACTGGGAAATCCTGACAGCCGGCACCGACTGACCGGACAAAGCCTTCACAGCAGAGCTCAGACGACCATGACAGCCGGCACCGACTGACCGGACAAAGCCTTCACAGCAGAGCTCAGACAACCATGACAGCCGGCACCGACCGGACAAAGCCTTCACAGCAGAGCTCAGACGACCATGACAGCCGCCACCGACTGACTGGACAAAGCCTTCACAGCAGAGCTCAGACGAGTCTCATCCCTATTGTTATTCCGTCCATGTGTCGTCATCATGTCCGGATTTATCAGCAATGTACAAAAGGTAAAACGGTAAATATTGTAGACGTAACCGTAAGAAATATATATATGTAGGGTCAGTATGTATATATTCTGTACTGTATGTATATATACATTTATAGAGATAAGTGATATAGTAACACCGCTCCGTTCCGTACACTTCGTACACGTGCGGCTCCGCTCCGTACACCTCGTACACGCACGGCTCTGCTCCGTACACCTCGCACACAAGCGGCTCCGCTCCGTACACGCGCGGCTCCGCTCCGTACACCTCGTACATGCAGGGCTCCGCTCCGTACACCTCGTAGACACGCGGCTCAGCTCCGTACACACGCGGCTCCTCTCCGTACACCTCGATCACATGCGGCTCCGCTCCGTACACCTCGTACACGCGCGGCTCAGCTCCGTACACTTCGTACACACGCGGCTCAGCTCCGTACACTTCGTACACGTGCGGCTCCGCTCCGTACACCTCGTACACATGCGGCTCCTCTCCGTACACCTCTTACACACGCGGCTCAGCTCCGTACACCTCGTACACGTGCGGCTCAGCTCCGTACACCTCGTACACGTGCGGCTCAGCTCCGTACACGTCGTACACGTGCGGCTCAGCTCCGTACACCTCGTACACGTGCGGCTCAGCTCCGTACACCTCGTACACGTGCGGCTAAGCTCCGTACACCTCGTACACGCGCGGCTCAGCTCCGTACACCTCGTACACGCGCGGCTCCGCTCCGTACACCTCGTACACGCGCGGCTCCACTCCGTACACCTCGTACACGCGCGACTCCGCTCCGTACACCTCGTACACGCGCGGCTCCGCTCCGTACACCTCGTACACGCGCGACTCCGCTCCGTACACCTCGTACACGCGCGGCTCTGCTCCGTACACCTCGTACAAACACGGCTCCGCTCCGTACACCTCGTACACGCGTGGCTCCGCTCCGTACACGCGCGGCTCCGCTCCGTACACCTCGTACACGCACGGCTCCGCTCCGTACACCTCGTACAAACACGGCTCCGCTCCGTACACCTCGTACACGCGCGGCTCCGCTCCGTACACCTCGTACACGCGCGGCTCCGCTCCGTACACCTCGTACACGCGCGGCTCCGCTCAGTACACCTCGTACACGCGCGGCTCCGCTCCGTACACCTCGTACACGCGCGGCTTTGCTCCGTACACCTCGTACACGCGCGGCTCCGCTCCCTACACCTCGTACACGCGGCTCTGCTCCGTACACCTCGTACACGCGGCTCTGCTCCGTACATCTCATACACGTGCGGCTCTGCTCCATACACCTCGTACACGCGCGACTCCGCTCCGTACACCTCATACACGCGGCTCTGCTCCGTACACCTCGTACACGTGCGGCTCCGCTCCGTACACCTCGTACACACGCGGCTCTGCTTCGTACACGCGCGGTTCCGCTCCATACACCTCGTACACGCGCGGCTCCGCTCCGTACACCTCGTACACGCGCGGCTCCGCTCCGTACACCTCGTACACGCGCGGCTCCGCTCCGTACACCTCGTACACGCGCGGCTCCGCTCCGTACACCTCGTACACGCGCGGCTCCGCTCCGTACACCTCGCACACGCGCGGCTCCGCTCCGCACACCTCGCACACGCGCGGCTCCGCTCCGTACACCTCGTACACGCGCGGCTCCGCTCCGTACACCTCGTACACGCGCGGCTCCGCTCCGTACACCTCGCACACGTGCGGCTCCGCTCCGTACACCTCGTACACGCGCGGCTCCGCTCCGTACCCCTCGTACACACGCGGCTCCGCTCCGTACACCTCGTACACGTGCGGCTCTGCTCCGTACACACGCGGCTCTGCTCCGTACACCTCGTACACGCGCGGCTCTGCTCCGTACACCTCGTACACGCGCGGCTCCGCTCCGTACACCTCGTACACGCGCGGCTCCGCTCCGTACACCTCGTACACGCGCGGTTCCGCTCAGTACACCTCGTACAGGCGCGGCTCCGCTCCGTACACCTCGTACACGCGCGGCTTTGCTCCGTACACCTCGTACACGCGCGGCTCCGCTCCCTACACCTCGTACACGCGGCTCTGCTCCGTACACCTCGTACACGCGGCTCTGCTCCGTACATCTCGTACACGCGCGGCTCCGCTCCGTACACCTCGTAAACGCGCGGCTCCGCTCCGTACACCTCGTACACGCGCGGCTCCGCTCCGTACACCTCGCACACGCGCGGCTCCGCTCCGCACACCTCGCACACGCGCGGCTCCGCTCCGTACACCTCGTACACGCGCGGCTCCGCTCCGTACACCTCGTACACGCGCGGCTCCGCTCCGTACACCTCGTACACGTGCGGCTCCGCTCCGTACACCTCGTACACGCGCGGCTCCGCTCCGTACCCCTCGTACACACGCGGCTCCGCTCCGTACACCTCGTACACGTGCGGCTCTGCTCCGTACACACGCGGCTCTGCTCCGTACACCTCGTACACGCGCGGCTCTGCTCCGTACACCTCGTACACGCGCGGCTCCGCTCCGTACACCTCGTACACGCGCGGCTCCGCTCCGTACACCTCGTACACGCGCGGTTCCGCTCAGTACACCTCGTACAGGCGCGGCTCCGCTCCGTACACCTCGTACACGCGCGGCTCCGCTCCCTACACCTCGTACACGCGGCTCTGCTCCGTACACCTCGTACACGCGGCTCTGCTCCGTACATCTCGTACACGCGCGGCTCTGCTCCATACACCTCGTACACGCGCGACTCCGCTCCGTACACCTCATACACGCGGCTCTGCTTCGTACACGCGCGGTTCCGCTCCATACACCTCGTACACGCGCGGCTCTGCTCCGTACACCTCGTACACGCGCGGCTCCGCTCCGTACACCTCGTACACGCGCGGCTCCGCTCCGTACACCTCGTACACGCGCGGCTCCGCTCCGTACACCTCGTACACGCGCGGCTCCACTCCGTACACCTCGTACACGCGCGGCTCCGCTCCGTACACCTCGCACACGCGCGGCTCCGCTCCGCACACCTCGCACACGCGCGGCTCCGCTCCGTACACCTCGTACACGCGCGGCTCCGCTCCGTACA
The DNA here is from genome assembly GCF_046119375.1 of Phyllobates terribilis. NCBI lineage: Eukaryota > Metazoa > Chordata > Amphibia > Anura > Dendrobatidae > Phyllobates > Phyllobates terribilis. The sequence continues at coordinate 630,290 of NW_027362772.1, forward strand.
CCTCGTACACGTGCGGCTCCGCTCCGTACACCTCGTACACGCGCGGCTCCGCTCCGTACCCCTCGTACACACGCGGCTCCGCTCCGTACACCTCGTACACGCGCGGCTCTGCTCCGTGAACACGCGGCTCTGCTCCGTACACCTCGTACACGCGCGGCTCTGCTCCGTACACCTCGTACACGCGCGGCTCCGCTCCGTACACCTCGTACACGCGCGGCTCCGCTCCGTACACCTCGTACACGCGCGGCTCCGCTCCGTACACCTCGTACACGCGCGGCTTCGCTCCGTACACCTCGTACACGCGCGGCTCCGCTCAGTACACCTCGTACATGCAGGGCTCCGCTCCGTACATCTCGTAGACACGCGGCTCAGCTCCGTACACACGCGGCTCCTCTCCGTACACCTCGATCACACGCGGCTCCGCTCCGTACACCTCGTACACGCGCGGCTCAGCTCCGTACACCTCGTACACACGCGGCTCAGCTCCGTACACTTCGTACACGTGCGGCTCCGCTCCGTACACCTCGTACACATGCGGCTCCTCTCCGTACACGTCGTACACGTGCGGCTCAGCTCCGTACACCTCGTACACGTGCGGCTCAGCTCCGTACACCTCGTACACGTGCGGCTAAGCTCCGTACACCTCGTACACGCGCGGCTCAGCTCCGTACACCTCGTACACGCGCGGCTCCGCTCCGTACACCTCGTACACGCGCGGCTCCACTCCGTACACCTCGTACACGCGCGACTCCGCTCCGTACACCTCGTACACGCGCGGCTCCGCTCCGTACACCTCGTACACGCGCGACTCCGCTCCGTACACCTCGTACATGCGCGGCTCCACTCCGTACACCTCGTACACGCGCGACTCCGCTCCGTACACCTCGTACACGCGCGGCTCCGCTCCGTACACCTCGTACACGCGCGACTCCGCTCCGTACACCTCGTACAAACACAGCTCCGCTCCGTACACCTCGTACACGCGCGGCTCCGCTCCGTACACGCGCGGCTCCGCTCCGTACACCTCGTACACGCACGGCTCCGCTCCGTACACCTCGTACAAACACGGCTCCGCTCCGTACACCTCGTACACGCGCGGCTCCGCTCCGTACACCTCGTACACGCGCGGCTCCGCTCCGTACACCTCGTACACGCGCGGCTCCGCTCAGTACACCTCGTACACGCGCGGCTCTGCTCCGTACACCTCGTACACGCGCGGCTTTGCTCCGTACACCTCGTACACGCGCGGCTCCGCTCCCTACACCTCGTACACGCGGCTCTGCTCCGTACACCTCGTACACGCGGCTCTGCTCCGTACATCTCGTACACGTGCGGCTCTGCTCCATACACCTCGTACACGCGCGACTCCGCTCCGTACACCTCATACACGCGGCTCTGCTCCGTACACCTCGTACACGCGCGGCTCCGCTCCGTACACCTCGTACACACGCGGCTCTGCTTCGTACACGCGCGGTTCCGCTCCATACACCTCGTACACGCGCGGCTCCGCTCCATACACCTCGTACACGCGCGGCTCCGCTCCGTACACCTCGTACACGCGCGGCTCCGCTCCGTACACCTCGTACACGCGCGGCTCCGCTCCGTACACCTCGTACACGCGCGGCTCCACTCCGTACACCTCGCACACGCGCGGCTCCGCTCCGCACACCTCGCACACGCGCGGCTCCGCTCCGTACACCTCGTACACGCGCGGCTCCGCTCCGTACACCTCGTACACGCGCGGCTCCGCTCCGTACACCTCGTACACGTGCGGCTCCGCTCCGTACACCTCGTACACGCGCGGCTCCGCTCCGTACCCCTCGTACACACGCGGCTCCGCTCCGTACACCTCGTACACGCGCGGCTCTGCTCCGTACACGCACGGCTCTGCTCCGTACACCTCGTACACGCGCGGCTCTGCTCCGTACACCTCGTACACGCGCGGCTCCGCTCCGTACACCTCGTACACGCGCGGCTCCGCTCCGTACACCTCGTACACGCGCGGTTCCGCTCCGTACACCTCGTACACGCGCGGCTTTGCTCCGTACACCTCGTACACGCGCGGCTCCGCTCCCTACACCTCGTACACGCGGCTCTGCTCCGTACAACTTGTACACGCGGCTCTGCTCCGTACATCTCGTACACGCGCGGCTCTGCTCCATACACCTCGTACACGCGCGACTCCGCTCCGTACACCTCGTACACGCGCGGCTCCGCTCCCTACACCTCGTACACGCGGCTCTGCTCCGTACACCTCGTACACGCGGCTCTGCTCCGTACATCTCGTACACGCGCGGCTCTGCTCCATACACCTCGTACACGCGCGACTCCGCTCCGTACACCTCATACACGCGGCTCTGCTTCGTACACGCGCGGTTCCGCTCCATACACCTCGTACACGCGCGGCTCTGCTCCGTACACCTCGTACACGCGCGGCTCCGCTCCGTACACCTCGTACACGCGCGGCTCCGCTCCGTACACCTCGTACACGCGCGGCTCCGCTCCGTACACCTCGTACACGCGCGGCTCCACTCCGTACACCTCGTACACGCGCGGCTCCGCTCCGTACACCTCGCACACGCGCGGCTCCGCTCCGCACACCTCGCACACGCGCGGCTCCGCTCCGTACACCTCGTACACGCGCGGCTCCGCTCCGTACACCTCGTACACGTGCGGCTCCGCTCCGTACACCTCGTACACGCGCGGCTCCGCTCCGTACCCCTCGTACACACGCGGCTCCGCTCCGTACACCTCGTACACGCGCGGCTCTGCTCCGTGAACACGCGGCTCTGCTCCGTACACCTCGTACACGCGCGGCTCTGCTCCGTACACCTCGTACACGCGCGGCTCCGCTCCGTACACCTCGTACACGCGCGGCTCCGCTCCGTACACCTCGTACACGCGCGGCTCCGCTCCGTACACCTCGTACACGCGCGGCTTCGCTCCGTACACCTCGTACACGCGCGGCTCCGCTCAGTACACCTCGTACATGCAGGGCTCCGCTCCGTACACCTCGTAGACACGCGGCTCAGCTCCGTACACACGCGGCTCCTCTCCGTACACCTCGATCACACGCGGCTCCGCTCCGTACACCTCGTACACGCGCGGCTCAGCTCCGTACACCTCGTACACACGCGGCTCAGCTCCGTACACTTCGTACACGTGCGGCTCCGCTCCGTACACCTCGTACACATGCGGCTCCTCTCCGTACACGTCGTACACGTGCGGCTCAGCTCCGTACACCTCGTACACGTGCGGCTCAGCTCCGTACACCTCGTACACGTGCGGCTAAGCTCCGTACACCTCGTACACGCGCGGCTCAGCTCCGTACACCTCGTACACGCGCGGCTCCGCTCCGTACACCTCGTACACGCGCGGCTCCACTCCGTACACCTCGTACACGCGCGACTCCGCTCCGTACACCTCGTACACGCGCGGCTCCGCTCCGTACACCTCGTACACGCGCGACTCCGCTCCGTACACCTCGTACATGCGCGGCTCCACTCCGTACACCTCGTACACGCGCGACTCCGCTCCGTACACCTCGTACACGCGCGGCTCCGCTCCGTACACCTCGTACACGCGCGACTCCGCTCCGTACACCTCGTACAAACACAGCTCCGCTCCGTACACCTCGTACACGCGCGGCTCCGCTCCGTACACGCGCGGCTCCGCTCCGTACACCTCGTACACGCACGGCTCCGCTCCGTACACCTCGTACAAACACGGCTCCGCTCCGTACACCTCGTACACGCGCGGCTCCGCTCCGTACACCTCGTACACGCGCGGCTCCGCTCCGTACACCTCGTACACGCGCGGCTCCGCTCAGTACACCTCGTACACGCGCGGCTCTGCTCCGTACACCTCGTACACGCGCGGCTTTGCTCCGTACACCTCGTACACGCGCGGCTCCGCTCCCTACACCTCGTACACGCGGCTCTGCTCCGTACACCTCGTACACGCGGCTCTGCTCCGTACATCTCGTACACGTGCGGCTCTGCTCCATACACCTCGTACACGCGCGACTCCGCTCCGTACACCTCATACACGCGGCTCTGCTCCGTACACCTCGTACACGCGCGGCTCCGCTCCGTACACCTCGTACACACGCGGCTCTGCTTCGTACACGCGCGGTTCCGCTCCATACACCTCGTACACGCGCGGCTCCGCTCCATACACCTCGTACACGCGCGGCTCCGCTCCGTACACCTCGTACACGCGCGGCTCCGCTCCGTACACCTCGTACACGCGCGGCTCCGCTCCGTACACCTCGTACACGCGCGGCTCCACTCCGTACACCTCGCACACGCGCGGCTCCGCTCCGCACACCTCGCACACGCGCGGCTCCGCTCCGTACACCTCGTACACGCGCGGCTCCGCTCCGTACACCTCGTACACGCGCGGCTCCGCTCCGTACACCTCGTACACGTGCGGCTCCGCTCCGTACACCTCGTACACGCGCGGCTCCGCTCCGTACCCCTCGTACACACGCGGCTCCGCTCCGTACACCTCGTATACGCGCGGCTCTGCTCCGTACACGCGCGGCTCTGCTCCGTACACCTCGTACACGCGCGGCTCTGCTCCGTACACCTCGTACACGCGCGGCTCCGCTCCGTACACCTCGTACACGCGCGGCTCCGCTCCGTACACCTCGTACACGCGCGGTTCCGCTCAGTACACCTCGTACAGGCGCGGCTCCGCTCCGTACACCTCGTACACGCGCGGCTTTGCTCCGTACACCTCGTACACGCGCGGCTCCGCTCCCTACACCTCGTACACGCGGCTCTGCTCCGTACAACTTGTACACGCGGCTCTGCTCCGTACATCTCGTACACGCGCGGCTCTGCTCCATACACCTCGTACACGCGCGACTCCGCTCCGTACACCTCATACACGCGGCTCTGCTTCGTACACGCGCGGTTCCGCTCCATACACCTCGTACACGCGCGGCTCTGCTCCGTACACCTCGTACACGCGCGGCTCCGCTCCGTACACCTCGTACACGCGCGGCTCCGCTCCGTACACCTCGTACACGCACGGCTCCGCTCCGTACACCTCGTACACGCGCGGCTCCGCTCCGTACACCTCGCACACGCGCGGCTCCGCTCCGCACACCTCGCACACGCGCGGCTCCGCTCCGTACACCTCGTACACGCGCGGCTCCGCTCCGTACACCTCGTACACGCGCGGCTCCGCTCCGTACACCTCGTACACATGCGGCTCCGCTCCGTACACCTCGTACACGCGCGGCTCCGCTCCGTACCCCTCGTACACACGCGGCTCCGCTCCGTACACCTCGTACACGCGCGGCTCTGCTCCGTACACACGCGGCTCTGCTCCGTACACCTCGTACACGCGCGGCTCTGCTCCGTACACCTCGTACACGCGCGGCTCCGCTCCGTACACCTCGTACACGCGCGGCTCCGCTCCGTACACCTCGTACACGCGCGGCTCCGCTCAGTACACCTCGTACACGCGCGGCTCCGCTCCGTACACCTCGTACACGCGCGGCTTTGCTCCGTACACCTCGTACACGCGCGGCTTTGCTCCGTACACCTCGTACACGCGCGGCTCCGCTCCCTACACCTCGTACACGCGGCTCTGCTCCGTACACCTCGTACACGCGGCTCTGCTCCGTACATCTCGTACACGCGCGGCTCTGCTCCATACACCTCGTACACGCGCGACTCCGCTCCGTACACCTCATACACGCGGCTCTGCTCCGTACACCTCGTACACGCGCGGCTCCGCTCCGTACACACACGGCTCTGCTTCGTACACGCGCGGTTCCGCTTCATACACCTCGTACACGCGCGGCTCTGCTCCGTACACCTCGTACACGCGCGGCTCCGCTCCGTACACCTCGTACACGCGCGGCTCCGCTCCGTACACCTCGTACACGCGCGGCTCCGCTCAGTACACCTCGTACACGCGCGGCTCCGCTCCGTACACCTCGTACAC